>NC_135237.1:560125534-560750534 GCF_051348905.1 Ranitomeya variabilis
TCTGCGGTCCCTCCTTCCACTAGGCCTCCACTGACCAGACCACTGCTGCCCGTGTACCCCTGGAACCTATTTTACAGTGCCTACAGCCAGCCCATTTTATTATGTTAGGCCTTCGAAGCCTGTCTGCGGTCCCTCCTTCCACTAGGCCTCCACTGACCAGACCACTGCTGCCCGTGTACCCTTGGAAACAATTATAAAGTGCCTACAGCCAGCCCATTTTATTGTGTTAGGCCTTCGAAGCCTGTCTGCGGTCCCTCCTTCCACTAGGCCTCCACTGACCAGACCACTGCTGCCCGTGTACCCCTGGAAACAATTATAAAGTGCCTACAGCCAGCCCATTTTATTGTGTTAGGCCTTCGAAGCCTGTCTGCGGTCCCTCCTTCCACTAGGCCTCCACTGACCAGACCACTGCTGCCCGTGTACCCCTGGAAACAATTATAAAGTGCCTACAGCCAGCCCATTTTATTGTGTTAGGCCTTCGAAGCCTGTCTGCGGTCCCTCCTTCCACTAGGCCTCCACTGACCAGACCACTGCTGCCCGTGTACCCCTGGAAACAATTATAAAGTGCCTACAGCCAGCCCATTTTATTGTGTTAGGCCTTCGAAGCCTGTCTGCGGTCCCTCCTTCCACTAGGCCTCCACTGACCAGACCACTGCTGCCCGTGTACCCCTGGAAACAATTATAAAGTGCCTACAGCCAGCCCATTTTATTGTGTTAGGCCTTCGAAGCCTGTCTGCGGTCCCTCCTTCCACTAGGCCTCCACTGACCAGACCACTGCTGCCCGTGTACCCCTGGAACCTATTTTACAGTGCCTACAGCCAGCCCATTTTATTATGTTAGGCCTTCAAAGCCTGTCTGCGGTCCCTCCTTCCACTAGGCCTCCACTGACCAGACCACTGCTGCCCGTGTACCCTTGGAACCTATTTTACAGTGCCTACAGCCAGCCCATTTTATCATGTTAGGCCTTCGAAGCCTGTCTGCGGTCCCTCCTTCCACTAGGTCTCCACTGACCAGACCACTGCTGCCCGTGTACCCCTGGAAACAATTATAAAGTGCCTACAGCCAGCCCATTTTATTGTGTTAGGCCTTCGAAGCCTGTCTGCGGTCCCTCCTTCCACTAGGCCTCCACTGACCAGACCACTGCTGCCCGTGTACCCCTGGAAACAATTATAAAGTGCCTACAGCCAGCCCATTTTATTGTGTTAGGCCTTCGAAGCCTGTCTGCGGTCCCTCCTTCCACTAGGCCTCCACTGACCAGACCACTGCTGCCCGTGTACCCCTGGAACCTATTTTACAGTGCCTACAGCCAGCCCATTCTATTATGTTAGGCCTTCGAAGCCTGTCTGCGGTCCCTCCTTCCACTAGGCCTCCACTGACCAGACCACTGCTGCCCGTGTACCCTTGGAACCTATTTTACAGTGCCTACAGCCAGCCCATTTTATCATGTTAGGCCTTCGAAGCCTGTCTGCGGTCCCTCCTTCCACTAGGCCTCCACTGACCAGACCACTGCTGCCCGTGTACCCCTGGAAACAATTATAAAGTGCCTACAGCCAGCCCATTTTATTGTGTTAGGCCTTCGAAGCCTGTCTGCGGTCCCTCCTTCCACTAGGCCTCCACTGACCAGACCACTGCTGCCCGTGTACCCCTGGAAACAATTATAAAGTGCCTACAGCCAGCCCATTTTATTGTGTTAGGCCTTCGAAGCCTGTCTGCGGTCCCTCCTTCCACTAGGCCTCCACTGACCAGACCACTGCTGCCCGTGTACCCCTGGAAACAATTATAAAGTGCCTACAGCCAGCCCATTTTATTGTGTTAGGCCTTCGAAGCCTGTCTGCGGTCCCTCCTTCCACTAGGCCTCCACTGACCAGACCACTGCTGCCCGTGTACCCCTGGAAACAATTATAAAGTGCCTACAGCCAGCCCATTTTATTGTGTTAGGCCTTCGAAGCCTGTCTGCGGTCCCTCCTTCCACTAGGCCTCCACTGACCAGACCACTGCTGCCCGTGTACCCCTGGAAACAATTATAAAGTGCCTACAGCCAGCCCATTTTATTGTGTTAGGCCTTCGAAGCCTGTCTGCGGTCCCTCCTTCCACTAGGCCTCCACTGACCAGACCACTGCTGCCCGTGTACCCCTGGAAACAATTATAAAGTGCCTACAGCCAGCCCATTTTATTGTGTTAGGCCTTCGAAGCCTGTCTGCGGTCCCTCCTTCCACTAGGCCTCCACTGACCAGACCACTGCTGCCCGTGTACCCCTGGAAACAATTATAAAGTGCCTACAGCCAGCCCATTTTATTGTGTTAGGCCTTCGAAGCCTGTCTGCGGTCCCTCCTTCCACTAGGCCTCCACTGACCAGACCACTGCTGCCCGTGTACCCCTGGAACCAATTATAAAGTGCCTACAGCCAGCCCATTTTATAATGTTAGGCCTTCGAAGCCTGTCTGCGGTCCCTCCTTCCACTAGGCCTCCACTAACCAGACCACTGCTGCCCGTGTACCCCTGGAACCTAATTTACAGTGCATAGAGCCTATTTTTTTATTTTTTTAATATTACTAATGCCATGATGGACTACGCTGTACCACGCTATGAGCTACCCAGTTGACAATTCTTTTGCGAGAAAAGCCATCCCACCCCTCCACCAGCATGTTAAAGACTGCATTGTCCTTGCATTCTGTCAATCTGTGAGTCCAAAGGTACACCTGACAACAGACACATGGACCTGTAGGCATGGCCACGGAAGGTTACGTGTCCTTTGTGGCGCAATGGGTTAATGTATTGGATGCATGGTCCACACAGGGGACAGCCTGCTAAGTCTGTCTGCAGTCCCTAATTCAAGTTGTCCTCAACTGAATACAGCTGAGCTTCTACCTTCTGGCTCTGATTAACTGCTGTTTTTTAAAAAATTGGTGGTTCCGGCCTACTAACGGTGTCTGCCCCTGCCTGGTGTTGTCCTCAACTGAATAAAGCTGAGCTTCTACCTTCTGGCTCTGATTAACTGCTGTTTTTTTAAAAATTGGTGGTTCCGGCCTACTAACGGTGTCTGCCCCTCCCTGGTGTTGCCCTCAACTGAATAAAGCTGAGCTTCTACCTTCTGGCTCTGATTAACTGCTGTTTTTTTAAAAATTGGTGGTTCCGGCCTACTAACGGTGTCTGCCCCTCCCTGGTGTTGCCCTCAACTGAATAAAGCTGAGCTTCTACCTTCTGGCTCTGATTAACTGCTGTTTTTTTAAAAATTGGTGGTTCCGGCCTACTACCGGTGTCTGCCCCTCCCTGGTGTTGCCCTCAACTGAATAAAGCTGAGCTTCTACCTTCTGGCTCTGATTAACTGCTGTTTTTTTAAAAATTGGTGGTTCCGGCCTACTAACGGTGTCTGCCCCTGCCTGGTGTTGTCCTCAACTGAATAAAGCTGAGCTTCTACCTTCTGGCTCTGATTAACTGCTGTTTTTTAAAAAATTGGTGGTTCCGGCCTACTAACGGTGTCTGACCCTGCCTGGTGTTGTCCTCAACTGAATAAAGCTGAGCTTCTACCTTCTGGCTCTGATTAAGTTTTTTTTTTTTTTAATTGCTGGATGGGGCCTAATACCTCTGTTTGCTGCTCCCTGGTGTTTGTCCTCAACTGAATAAAGCTGAGCTTCTACCTTCTGGCTCTGATTAACTGCTGTTTTTTTAAAAATTGGTGGTTCCGGCCTACTAACGGTGTCTGCCCCTCCCTGGTGTTGCCCTCAACTGAATAAAGCTGAGCTTCTACCTTCTGGCTCTGATTAAGTTTTTTTTTTTTTTTTTAATTGCTGGATGGGGCCTAATACCTCTGTTTGCTGCTCCCTGGTGTTTGTCCTCAACTGAATAAAGCTGAGCTTCTACCTTCTGGCTCTGATTAACTGCTGTTTTTTTAAAAATTGGTGGTTCCGGCCTACTAACGGTGTCTGCCCCTGCCTGGTGTTGTCCTCAACTGAATAAAGCTGAGCTTCTACCTTCTGGCTCTGATTAAGTTTTTTTTTTTTTTTTTAATTGCTGGATGGGGCCTAATACCTCTGTTTGCTGCTCCCTGGTGTTTGTCCTCAACTGAATAAAGCTGAGCTTCTACCTTCTGGCACTGATTAACTGCTGTTTTTTAAAAAATTGGTGGTTCCGGCCTACTAACGGTGTCTGCCCCTGCCTGGTGTTGTCCTCAACTGAATAAAGCTGAGCTTCTACCTTCTGGCTCTGATTAACTGCTGTTTTTTAAAAAATTGGTGGTTCCGGCCTACTAACGGTGTCTGACCCTGCCTGGTGTTGTCCTCAACTGAATAAAGCTGAGCTTCTACCTTCTGGCTCAGATTAACTGCTGTTTTTTTAAAAATTGGTGGTTCCGGCCTACTAACGGTGTCTGCCCCTCCCTGGTGTTGCCCTCAACTGAATAAAGCTGAGCTTCTACCTTCTGGCTCTGATTAAGTTTTTTTTTTTTTTTTTTTTTTTTTTTTATTGCTGGATGGGGCCTAATACCTCTGTTTGCTGCTCCCTGGTGTTTGTCCTCAACTGAATAAAGCTGAGCTTCTACCTTCTGGCTCTGATTAACTGCTGTTTTTTTAAAAATTGGTGGTTCCGGCCTACTAACGGTGTCTGCCCCTGCCTGGTGTTGTCCTCAACTGAATAAAGCTGAGCTTCTACCTTCTGGTTTTCGGCCTATACTATCAGATATTAAACTGCATTTGGCCTACTAGTGTGGTTGGGCCCTTGAAACAGTGTCTGCTGCTCTTGGGTTTGCTACTCCACTGAACAAAGCAATGCCGCCTGTTTAGTCCTGTTACCAATTTTGAACTGCATTTAGCCTACTTTATTCTTTGGCCCTATATCTGTTTCCTCTTCATCCTGCCCATTGCCCAGCCACTGCTAGATGAGTCTGCTGGTACATTGACCTAGACCACTACATTCCCCTTATACTCTACACAGCCAGAATCTGACCCTGCTGAAAGTAAGGTTCCCCTTCCCGCATGTTATACCACCTTACACAGGGACAAAGAGGAAGGTGCAGATGAAAGTGCAGGTTCCTTCATCAGGTGGGGGGGGGGCATACTCGTTGGCGACGTCACTGGCACAGGGCCCCTCAGAGTACGCAAAAATGTCGCTGCTGGTGGGAGGCGCCCCCGCCATGCAAACACACCGCCGTACTTTGAGGGGCCCTGTGCCAGTGCCAATGCGAACGAGTGGGCCCCCCTGCTTGCTCAGGATCACAGCACTTGCAACGTTGAAATACTTACCTTTCCCTGCAACACCACCGTGACGTAGTCTGCGTTTCCTGGGCCCACGAAAAACTTGAGCCAGCCCTACTCCCCCCACAATTTTTGCCAAATGACCCCCAATTTCCAATGCCCAACTATTATTATAAAGTTAATTAAGATTGACAAGCTTCAGAAACAAGAATGGATGTTTTTGGCATTAAAATGGGCACTGTAGGTGTTTTCCTGGCCTCCACTCACTGCCGACTATGCTTCCCCATTGACTTGCATTGGGTTTCGTGTTTCGGTCGATCCCCGACTTTCAGCGATAATCAGCCGACTGCACTCGACTCGACTCTGGACAAAGTCGGGTTTCACAAAACCCGACTCGATCTTAAAAAAATGAAAGTCGCTCAACCCTAGTAGTGACACCTGACCCTGATTTGTCCCTGCCTTACCGCAGAGGTGGGCATTCTAAAATTACTCAATGGTCCCCCCAATCAATGTCGGCTGACCCTGAGTGTCCTTAACTGCACCCTCAACTATACAAAAAGTCTAAGCCAAAACAAAAAAATGTAGTGCACACAGACAAAGGGTGAGACACAGGGCTAAAGATGTGTTCACACAGTCACACAGGAAAGAAGGAAGAAAATAAGAAGAACCACACAACAAATTGTAAAAGTGGAAAACCTCCCAAACCCCAAACGTAAGAGAAAGGAAAGGGTACTGTGAGAAAGACACACAATTAAACCATAGGAAAAGCAACAGAGATTAACTAGGTGACATAATCCTTAGCTGAGGAGCGGGACCTCCAAACACCAGCAGTCTTGAAATATAGCCAGAAAAAATGCAGGTTCAAGGTATAAATCTCCCCTTCCAAGAAGTGATAGGACAGAACTAAATTGAAAGACACCTGAATAGAAGCAAATCAAAGAAAGGAAATACAAGAAAAAAAAAAAAAAGATCAACACGTGGAAAGAAACCAAAAAGGCTCAGCAAAAAGGAAACCCGACCCCACAGCAAGAAGTCACCGGATTGCGTCCCGAAACTGAGGCACGACAGATAATTTCAGGAAACAGAGAGAAGTGAAGAAATGGGTCATTTGTGGAGAAAGAAGCATCTTTCTTTAAGAAAATACATCATAAAGTTTCTTATATTTGCTTATACTATTGATTTATACAAAGTTTTATAACACGAAAGTGACCATTTCAAGGTGCCTTCAAAAATGACCTTAAGATATGGTCCCAATTGGCCTCGTTAAGAAATCAGCCGTGCATGGAGCCTCCAGCAAAACATTGATTTTCATCTCTGCTCACGTAATGCCAACCAAGAGTAAATTTTGAGATGGCCATATCCTTCAAGTCAGCGATTTTTTATTTTTTTTTACTTTAAGGATATCATCATAACCATAGATGTAAGGTTAATAGTGTTTACTGTAGTCGCATTGTCTGCAAAGGAAATAGTTTCCATATTTGTTATCTGCATTCATGCTTTGTAAAGCTCCCCCTTACCCCGATAATTGTGACATTTTTCACATGAACACCTTGGTTCTCCCTCATGCTCGCTTCTCGCTGTAGATCACCAGCATGTATAGAAAAACTAGTTTTGCTGTGATGACAGCTTAATTCCTCTCCCAGTGAGCGGATAGAATATCTATGTCTTCCTAATGGCCGGTATTTGTTATTCACGGGACAGACTGATGCATTTTAATGCAATCCAAACCTTACAGCAGTGAGATAAAAAACCAATTGTGAGCATATTCCCCAACAATTACTTGTGCCGTGACATTGTATTGACCTTAGCAAACTAATCGTTATGGAACAAGCCTCTCCAAGGGACTGATTAAAAAATAACAAGTCCTGTTAGTATTGAAACTTTCCCAATTTGACAAATTTGATCTGTCCGTCTGTAGGACGCTTAGGTTTTCTGCACAGGAATAAGAAAGAGGTGGATGTAGAATTCCGTTACATTTCCAAATATAAATATTTACATAAAAATAATTAAAATATTAAAAAATATTCCTCCAAACATAAACATTTACATAATAAGAAAATATTAAAATATATTCCTTTGGTAAAAAGCAAAATAATTACGGTAATAAAATAAATCATTATTATAAGAGCAAGCAGTAGCAATGTAGTTACATATTATTTGATTAACACTGTCAGTAAAGTTAGGATCAGGAATACATTTCTAAAAACTTTCCTGACATAGAAAAAGGTGCAAGTTTGTTTAATTTCATTTTTGGGTAAGAAAAAGTTAAACTTTTGAAATGTAGGTACAAACTTTAAACTTAAAAGAGAATGCTCAAAACTGGAAAACCGCTGCTTAATAAAATAGGGACTCCATTAAAAATAAAAACAACAGATATTCACCACCTGCAATGATCCCTTGTTGGCTGCAGCGGGCACATGACAAAATGTCACATCACTCTTTGAGGAAAAAGAGTCATGGATATTGCTGGTAGGTTATTATTCATTTAAAGTATTATAATACTGCCCCTATGTACAAGAATATAACTACTATAATACTGCACCTATGCATAAGAATATAACTACTATAATACTGCTCCTATGTACAAGAATATAACTACTATAATACTGCTCGTATGTACAAGAATATAACTACTATAATGCTGCCCCTATGTACAAGAATATAACTACTATAATACTGCCCCTATATACAAGAATATAACAACTATAATGCTGCCCCTATGTACAAGAATATAACTACTATAATACTGCCCCTATATACAAGAATATAACTACTATAATACTGCCCCTATATACAAGAATATAACTACTATAATCATGCCCCTATGTACAAGAATATAACTACTATAATACTGCTCCTATGTACAAGAATATAACTACTATAATACTGCCCCCTATGTACAAGAATATAACTACTATAATACTGCCCCAATGAACAAGAATATAACTACTATAATACTGCTCCTATGTACAAGAATATAACTACTATAATACTGCCCCCTATGTACAAGAATATAACTACTATAATACTGCCCCTATGTACAAGAATATAACTACTATAATACTGCCCCAATGAACAAGAAAATAACTACTATAATACTGCCCCTATGTACAAGAATATAACTGCTATAGTACTGCTCCCTGCTCCTATGTACAAGAATATAACTACTATAATCATGCCCCTATGTACAAGAATATAACTACTATAATACTGCCCCTATGTACAAGGATATAACTACTATAATGCTGCCCCTATATACAAGAATATAACTACTATAATGCTGCCCCTATGTACAAGAATATAACTACCATAATACTGCCCCTATATAGAAGAATATAACTACTATAATACTGCCCCTATGTACAAGAATATAACTACTATAATACTGCTCCTATGTACAAGAATATAACTACTATAATACTGCCCCTATGTACAAGAATATAACTACTATAATACTGCCTTTATGTACAAGAATATAACTGCTATAGTACTGCTCCTATGTACAAGAATATAACTACTATAATCATGCCCCTATGTACAAGAATATAACTACTATAATACTGACCCCTATGTGCAAGAATATAACTACTATAATACTGCCCCTATGTACAAGAATATAACTTGTTGTGAATTTGGATTCTGGGCTCCCCCGGTGGCTACTGGTGGAATTGAACTGGTGTTTTCATCTTCTCTGTTCACCTGTTCCCATCAAGATGTGGGAGTCGCTATATAACCTTGCTGCTCTGTTAGTTGCTTGCCGGTCAACAATGTTATCAGAAGCCTCTCTGTGCTTGTTCCTGCTCCTAGACAACTACTAGATAAGTTGGACTCTTGTCCATGTTTGTTTTTGCATTTTTGTTCCAGTTCACAGCTGTAGTTTCGTTACTGTGTCTGGAAAGCTCTTGTGAACAGGAATTGCCACTCTGGTGTTATGAGTTAATGCCAGAGTTTTAAAGTAATTTCTGGATGGTGTTTTGATTAGGGTTTTTAGCTGACCATGAAAGTGTCCTTTCTGTCTTCTGCTATGTAGTAAGTGGACCTCAAATTTGCTAAACCTATTTTCATACTACGTTTGTTATTTCATCTTAATTCACCGCCAATACATGTGGGGGGCCTCTGTCTCCTTTTGGGGTATTTCTCTAGAGGTGAGCTAGGACTAATATTTTCCTCTGCTAGCATTATTTAGTCCTCCGGCTGGTGCTGGGCATCTAGAATCAACGTAGGCATGCTACCCGGCCACTGCTAGTTGTGTGTTAGGTTTAGTTCATGGTCAGCTCAGTTCCCATCTTCCAAGAGCTAGTTCCTATATATGCTTATGCTATGATCTCTTGCCATTGAGATCATGACAGTTTGACCGGCCCACTAAAGGGTTAAAATCCTTGGCTGAGAAAGGAGAGAAATAAGTAGTCTGCTGAAATTTTTTTTTTTTTTTTTTCTCCCCTTTGAATGGCTCTGTGTCCACCTGTTTGTAATGGATCTTCAGAGTGTAACTGCAGGTTTGAATAATCTCGCCACGAAGGTACAAAATTTGCAAGATTTTGTTTGTCATGCACCTGTATCTGAGCCGAGAATTCCTTTGCCGGAATTTTTCTCGGGGAATAGATCTGGGTTTCAGAATTTTCGAAATAATTGCAAATTATTTTTGTCCCTGAAATCTCGCTCTGCCGGAGACCCTGCACAGCAGGTCAGGATTGTGATTTCCTTGCTCCGGGGCGACCCTCAAGACTGGGCTTTTTCATTGACACCAGGGGATCCTGCGTTGCTCAATGTGGATGCGTTTTTTCTGGCCTTGGGGTTGCTTTATGACGAACCTCATTTGGAGCTTCAGGCAGAAAAAACTTTGATGTCCCTTTCTCAGGGGCAAGATGAAGCGGAAATTTACTGCCAAAGATTCCGTAAATGGTCTGTGCTTACTCAGTGGAATGAGTGCGCCCTGGCGGCGACTTTCAGAGAGGGTCTCTCTGATGCCATTAAGGATGTTATGGTGGGGTTCCCTGTGCCTGCGGGTCTGAATGAGTCCATGACAATGGCTATTCAGATCGATAGGCGTTTGCGGGAGCGCAAACCAGTGCACCATCTGGCGGTGTCCACTGAGAAATCGCCAGAGAGTATGCAGTGTGATAGAATTCTGTCCCGAAGCGAGCGGCAGAATTTTAGACGGAAAAATGGGTTGTGTTTCTATTGTGGTGATTCTACTCATGTTATATCAGCATGCTCTAAGCGCACTAAAAAGCTTGATAAATCTGTTTCCATTTGCACCTTATCGTCTAAGTTTATTCTATCTGTGACCCTGATTTGCTCTTTGTCATCTATTACCACGGACGCCTATGTCGACTCTGGCGCCGCTTTGAGTCTTATGGATTGGTCCTTTGCCAAACGCTGTGGGTATGATTTAGAGCCTTTGGAGACTTTTATTCCTCTGAAGGGGATTGACTCCACCCCATTGGCTAATAATAAACCACAATACTGGACACAAGTAACTATGCGTATTAATCCGGATCACCAGGAGATTATTCGCTTTCTGGTGCTGTATAATCTACATGATGATTTGGTGCTAGGATTGCCTTGGCTGCAATCTCACAACCCAGTCCTCGACTGGAGAGCTATGTCTGTGTTGAGCTGGGGATGTAAGGGGGCTCATGGGGATGTACCTGTGGTTTCCATTTCATCATCTATTCCCTCTGAAATTCCTGAGTTCCTGTCTGACTATCGTGACGTCTTTGAAGAATCAAAGCTTGGTTCATTACCTCCGCACCGAGAGTGCGATTGTGCCATAGATTTAATCCCGGGTAGTAAATACCCAAAGGGTCGTTTATTTAATCTGTCTGTGCCTGAACATGCTGCTATGCGAGAATATATAAAGGAGTCCTTGGAAAAGGGACATATTCGTCCATCGTCATCTCCCTTAGGAGCCGTTTTTTTCTTTGTGTCAAAAAAAGACGGCTCTTTGAGACCATGTATCGATTATCGGCTTTTGAATAAAATCACTGTAAAATATCAATACCCATTGCCGTTGCTGACTGATTTATTTGCTCGCATAAAGGGGGCCAAGTGGTTCTCTAAGATTGACCTTCGTGGGGCGTATAATTTGGTGCGAATCAGGCAGGGGGATGAGTGGAAAACCGCATTTAATACGCCCGAGGGCCACTTTGAGTATTTAGTGATGCCTTTTGGTCTTTCAAATGCTCCGTCAGTTTTCCAGTCCTTTATGCATGATATTTTTCGCGAGTATTTGGATAAATTTATGATTGTGTATCTGGATGATATTCTGATTTTTTCGGATGACTGGGACTCTCATGTCCAGCAAGTCAGGAGGGTTTTCCAGGTTTTGCGGTCTAATTCTTTGTGTGTGAAGGGTTCTAAGTGTGTTTTTGGGGTACAGAGGATTTCCTTTTTGGGATATATTTTTTCTCCCTCTTCCATTGAAATGGATCCTGTCAAGGTTCAAGCTATTTGTGATTGGACGCAGCCCTCTTCTCTTAAGAGTCTTCAGAAATTTTTGGGCTTTGCTAACTTTTATCGTCGATTTATTGCTGGTTTTTCGGATATTGCTAAGCCATTGACCGATTTGACTAAGAAGGGTGCTGATGTTGCTGATTGGTCCCCTGACGCTGTGGAGGCCTTTCGGGAGCTTAAGCGCCGTTTTTCCTCTGCCCCTGTGTTGCGTCAGCCTGATGTTGCTCTACCTTTTCAGGTTGAGGTCGACGCTTCTGAGATCGGAGCTGGGGCAGTGTTGTCGCAGAAAAGTTCTGACTGCTCCGTGATGAGACCTTGTGCCTTCTTTTCCCGTAAATTTTCGCCCGCTGAGCGGAATTATGATGTTGGGAATCGGGAGCTTTTGGCCATGAAGTGGGCTTTTGAGGAGTGGCGCCATTGGCTTGAGGGGGCCAGACATCAGGTGGTGGTATTGACTGACCACAAAAACTTGATTTATCTTGAGACCGCCAGGCGCCTGAATCCTAGACAGGCGCGCTGGTCATTATTTTTCTCTCGGTTTAATTTTGTGGTGTCATACCTACCGGGTTCTAAGAATGTTAAGGCGGATGCCCTTTCTAGGAGTTTTGAGCCTGACTCGCCTGGTAACTCTGAGCCCACAGGTATCCTTAAGGATGGAGTGGTATTGTCAGCCGTTTCTCCAGACCTGCGGCGGGCCTTGCAGGAGTTTCAGGCGGATAGACCGGATCGTTGCCCACCTGATAAACTGTTTGTTCCTGATGATTGGACCAGTAGAGTCATCTCTGAGGTTCATTCTTCTGCGTTGGCAGGTCATCCTGGCATTTTTGGTACCAGGGATTTGGTGGCAAGGTCCTTCTGGTGGCCTTCCCTGTCACGAGATGTGCGAGGCTTTGTGCAGTCTTGTGACGTTTGTGCTCGGGCCAAGCCTTGTTGCTCTCAGGCTAGTGGATTATTGTTGCCCTTGCCTATTCCTAAGAGGCCTTGGACGCACATCTCGATGTATTTTATTTCAGATCTGCCTGTTTCTCAGAAGATGTCTGTCATCTGGGTGGTGTGTGACCGTTTCTCTAAGATGGTCCATTTGGTTCCACTGCCCAAGTTGCCTTCTTCTTCCGAGTTGGTTCCTCTGTTTTTTCAAAATGTTGTTCGTTTGCATGGTATTCCTGAGAATATCATTTCTGACAGAGGGACCCAATTCGTGTCTAGATTTTGGCGGGCATTCTGTGCTAGGATGGGCATAGATTTATCTTTTTCGTCCGCTTTCCATCCTCAGACGAATGGCCAGACCGAGCGGACTAATCAGACCCTGGAGACATATCTGAGGTGTTTTGTGTCTGCTGACCAGGATGATTGGGTTGCTTTTTTGCCATTGGCAGAGTTCGCTCTCAATAATCGGGCCAGCTCTGCCACTTTGGTGTCCCCGTTTTTCTGTAATTCGGGGTTTCATCCTCGATTTTCCTCTGGTCAGGTGGAATCTTCGGATTGTCCTGGAGTGGATGCTGTGGTGGAGAGATTGCATCAGATCTGGGGGCAGGTGGTGGACAATTTGAGGTTGTCCCAGGAGAAGACTCAGCTTTTTGCCAACCGCCACCGTCGTGTTGGTCCTCGGCTTTGTGTTGGGGATTTGGTGTGGTTGTCTTCTCGTTTTGTCCCTATGAGGGTCTCTTCTCCTAAGTTTAAGCCTCGGTTCATCGGCCCGTATAAGATATTGGAGATTCTTAACCCTGTTTCCTTCCGTTTGGACCTCCCTGCATCCTTTTCTATTCATAACGTTTTTCATCGGTCATTATTGCGCAGGTATGAGGTACCGGTTGTGCCTTCCGTTGAGCCTCCTGCTCCGGTGTTGGTTGAGGGTGAGTTGGAGTACGTTGTGGAGAAAATCTTAGACTCTCATGTTTCCAGACGGAGACTCCAGTATTTGGTCAAGTGGAAGGGATACGGCCAGGAGGATAATTCTTGGGTGAATGCATCTGATGTTCATGCCTCTGATCTGGTTCGTGCCTTTCATAGGGCCCATTCTGATCGCCCTGGTGGTTCTGGTGAGGGTTCGGTGCCCCCTCCTTGAGGGGGGGGTACTGTTGTGAATTTGGATTCTGGGCTCCCCCGGTGGCTACTGGTGGAATTGAACTGGTGTTTTCATCTTCTCTGTTCACCTGTTCCCATCAAGATGTGGGAGTCGCTATATAACCTTGCTGCTCTGTTAGTTGCTTGCCGGTCAACAATGTTATCAGAAGCCTCTCTGTGCTTGTTCCTGCTCCTAGACAACTACTAGATAAGTTGGACTCTTGTCCATGTTTGTTTTTGCATTTTTGTTCCAGTTCACAGCTGTAGTTTCGTTACTGTGTCTGGAAAGCTCTTGTGAACAGGAATTGCCACTCTGGTGTTATGAGTTAATGCCAGAGTTTTAAAGTAATTTCTGGATGGTGTTTTGATTAGGGTTTTTAGCTGACCATGAAAGTGTCCTTTCTGTCTTCTGCTATGTAGTAAGTGGACCTCAAATTTGCTAAACCTATTTTCATACTACGTTTGTTATTTCATCTTAATTCACCGCCAATACATGTGGGGGGCCTCTGTCTCCTTTTGGGGTATTTCTCTAGAGGTGAGCTAGGACTAATATTTTCCTCTGCTAGCATTATTTAGTCCTCCGGCTGGTGCTGGGCATCTAGAATCAACGTAGGCATGCTACCCGGCCACTGCTAGTTGTGTGTTAGGTTTAGTTCATGGTCAGCTCAGTTCCCATCTTCCAAGAGCTAGTTCCTATATATGCTTATGCTATGATCTCTTGCCATTGAGATCATGACAATAACTACTATAATGCTGCCCCTATGTACAAGAATATAACTACTATAATACTGCCCCTATATACAAGAATATAACTACTATAATACTGCCCCTATGTACAAGAATATAACTACTATAATACTGCTCCTATGTACCAGAATATAACTACTATAATACTGCCCCTATGTACAAGAATATAACTACTATAATACTGACCCCTATGTACAAGAACATAACTACTATAATACTACTGCTATGTACAAGACTATAACTACAATAATACTGCCCCCTATGTAAAAGAATATGACTACTATAATACTGCTCGTATGTACAAGAATATAACTACTATAATACTGCCCCTATGTACAAGAACATAACTACTATAATACTGCTCCTATTGTAGCATTTCACCCACTACGGGTCTTGGGGATACTCGCTTGGCAGCAGGAAAAACACTTCAGGCACGATATCTCACACATATCAGTCCATATGGTTTATTCAAACTCCGCATAAACCAGACAGGGTACAGTCCATTTCATTACAGCCATGAAACATTGGATAGTTCACGTAGCAGATAGGCTTCTCTGCTGTATGTTATAATCCCGGGGTTACCTCTCAGATGTTCCACTGCTTACACTGACTTCAGGTCAGTCCCAGGTCCTCAACACAGACCGTCCAGGTCTACGGTGTCCAGGTGCTCCAGGACGACTTCACTCCCAGGAGTCTCCAACACCAGCCGTCCGTGCTATGTGCAGCACGCAGGCTCTCCAGCCTGGAATGGTCTCTGTGTGCTTCCAGGACGTCCCCATTTGGAGCCGTCCAACACACAGGCCATTCTGCAGTGTCCTGCCAGGACACACGGAAGTGTGTCCACCCTGACAGACACTCACTCAATCTTTCTTCTACCATGTGCTACACACACCTCCTTTACATAGGTGTAGCCACACCCAGGTACCTGTCACATGGCTAGTCAGGTGAGCATGACATCACCACAGGTCCTTACACACAAAACCATCTTATGTGTTCAGACCCGCCTCTTTGGCTGGGTTTGTAGGTGACTGAACCCACCCATCTCTCCAATCACCTGGAAGCCTCCCAACGTAAACAAATCCCTCAGCAGTATATCTGCTTGAGCAAAACATACCCAGGCTTCCATCACAGGGCGACCCACCTCTGCGATACATACCATCCATCATTCACATGACCAGTCGCTATGCTACACTATGTACAGGAATATAACTACTATAATACTGCTCCTATGTACAAGAATATAACTACTATAATACTCCTCCTATGTACAAGAATATAACTACTATAATACTGCTCCTATGTACAAGAATATAACTACTATAATACTGCCTCTATGTACAAGAATATAACTACTATAATACGGCCCCTATGTACAAGAATGTAACTACTATAATACTGCCTCTATGTACAAGAATATAACTACTATAATACTGCCCCTATGTACAAGAATATAACTACTATAATACTGCCCCTATGTACAGGAATATAACTACTATAATACTGCTCCTATGTACAAGAATATAACTACTATAATACTGCTCCTATGTGCAAGAATAAAACTACTATAATACTGGTCCTATGTACAAGAATATAACTACTATAATACTGCTCCTATGTACAAGAATATAACTACTATAATACTGCTCCTATGTACAAGAATATAACTACTATAATACTGCCCTCTATGTACAAGAATATAACTACTATAATACTGCTCCTATGTACAAGAATATAACTACTATAATACTGCTCCTATGTACAAGAATATAACTACTATAATACTGCCCCTATGTACAAGAATATAACTACTATAATACTGCTCCTATGTACAAGAATATAACTACTATAATACTACTCCTATGTACAGGAATATAACTACTATAATACTGCTCCTATGTACAGGAATATAACTACTATAATACTGCTCCTATGTACAAGAATATAACTACTATAATACTGCTCCTATGTGCAAGAATAAAACTACTATAATACTGCTCCTATGTACAAGAATATAACTACTATAATACTGCTCCTATGTACAAGAATATAACTACTATAATACTACTCCTATGTACAGGAATATAACTACTATAATATTGCCCCATGTACAAGAATATAACTACTATAATACTGCTCCTATGTACAAGAATATAACTACTATAATACTGCCCCATGTACAAGAATATAACTACTATAATACTGCTCCTATGTACAGGAATATAACTACTATAATACTGCTCCTATGTACAAGAATATAACTACTATAATACTGCCCCATGTACAAGAATATAACTACTATAATACTGCTCCTATGTACAAGAATATAACTACTATAATACTGCTGCTATGTACAAGAATATAACTACTATAATACTGCCCCATGTACAAGAATATAACTACTATAATACTGCTCCTATGTACAGGAATATAACTACTATAATACTGCTCCTATGTACAAGAATATAACTACTATAATACTGCTCCAATGTACAAGAATATAAATACTATAATACTGCCCCCTATGTACAAGAATATAACTACTATAATACTGCCTCTATGTACAAGAATATAACTACTATAACACTGCCCCTATGTACAAGAATATAACTACTATAATACTGCTCCTATGTACAAGAATATAACTACTATAATACTGCTCCTATGTACAAGAATATAACTACTATAATACTGCTCCTATGTACAAGAATATAACTACTATAATACTGCTCCTATGTACAAGAATATAACTACTATAATACTGCTCCTATGTACAGGAATATAACTACTATAATACTGCCCCTATGTACAAGAATATAACTACTATAATACTGCTGCTATGTACAAGAATATAACTACTATAATACTGCCCCTATGTACAAGAATATAACTACTATAATACTGCTCCTATGTACAAGAATATAACTACTATAATACTGCTCCAATGTACAAGAATATAACTACTATAATACTGCTCCTATGTACAAGAATATAACTACTATAATACTGCCCCCTATGTACAAGAATATAACTACTATAATACTGCTCCTATGTACAAGAATATAACTACTATAATACTGCTCCTATGTACAAGAATATAACTACTATAATACTGCTCCTATGTACAAGAATATAACTACTATAATACTGCCCCTATGTACAAGAATATAACTGCTATAATACTGCCCCTATGTACAAGAATATAACTACTATAATACTGCCTCTATGTACAAGAATATAACTACTATAATACTGCTCCTATGTACAAGAATATAACTACTATAATACTGCTCCTATGTACAAGAATATAACTGCTATCATACTGCATGTGCACATGAGCAGCACATCATTGCTGTAAGAACATCAGTGACGCCTTTTTTAAATAATTAATTCTCAGTATCGTTTTTCTTAAAATGCTGAGAAATGCCTTTAGGTTTTGCAGTTCTTGCTTTTCTTCTTTAGTCCGGATTTCTTTGCTGGGTTTATTTATTCTGTGCAGCTTTTTATGTTCACCTGGACTCTACTTAAAACATTTCAAAGTGACCCATGTAAGACTATAAACCAACACGTCCCCATACATACTACAGCAACCAGGTTTATACCCCTCTGAGGATAAATGAATACGCACCATCATTTCTGCTGAAGGTGACTCAGGGGACAAACCTGCAGGGACGATGTGGCAAGCTGAGCATTTCTACTAACATTTCATTAACATTTATAAAGGTGGTCGGGTTTGATGCCGCAAGATATCAGTGAAAATTGTGTAGAGAAAAACACAGATTTTCTTAGTATTTCATGTTTCATACAGCTGCAATATTAAAGGTTGAATAAAAAAAAATCATTAGTAAAGCTGAAAAAAGGATGGCCACGCTCCACTTATATACTGGACACATGCCACACACATGCCACCCTATAACTGGTCACTTGCCACACACATGCCATGAAATAACTAGTCACATGCCGCGGCCACACACATGCCACCCAAAAACTGGTCATATGCCACTCACATACTAACCAATAACTGGACACATACCACTCAATAGCTGGAAATATACCCCCCAATAACTGGTCACATGCATCACACATGCCACCCAATAACTGGTCACATGCATCACACATGCCACCCAATAACTGGTCACATGCATCACACATGCCACCCAATAACTGGTCACATGCTGCACAAATGCCACCCAATAGCTGGACATATACCACCCAATAACTGCACACATGCCAACCAATAATTGCACACCTGCCACCCAATAGCTGCTCACATGCATCACACATGCCATCCAATAGCTGGACATATGTCACCCAATAACTGGTCACATGATGCACACATGCTGCTCAAGAACTGGTCACATGCAACCCAATAATTGGCCACATGCCACCCATTAACTGGGCACATGCCACCCAATAACTGATTACATGCTATACACATGCCACCCAATGACTGGTCATATGCCACTCACAAACTAACCAATAACTGGACACATACCACCCAATAGCTGGAAATATACCCCCCAATAACTGGTTACATGCAGCACAAATGTCACCCAATAGCTGGACATATGCCTCCCAATAACTGGTCACATGCTACACACATGCCACCCAATAACTGGTCACATGCCACCCAATAACTGGCCACATGCCGCCCAATAACTGGTCACATGCTGCACACATGCCACTCAGTAACTGGTCACATGACACCCAATAACAAGATATGGCACACACATGCCACCCAATAACTGCTCACATGCAGCACACATGCCACCTAATAATTGGACACATGCCACCCAATAACTGGTCACGTGCTACACACATGCCACCCAATAACTGGACACATGCAAACCAATAACTGGACACATGCCACCCAAAAACTGGTCACATGCAGCACACATGCCACCCAATAGCTGGACATACAGTATACCACCCAATAACTGCTCACATGTATCACACATGCCACCCAATAACTGAACATATGCCACCCAATAACTGGTCATGTGATGCACACATGCCACCCAA
This sequence comes from Ranitomeya variabilis, assembly GCF_051348905.1. Lineage (NCBI taxonomy): Eukaryota > Metazoa > Chordata > Amphibia > Anura > Dendrobatidae > Ranitomeya > Ranitomeya variabilis. The sequence continues at coordinate 560,145,010 of NC_135237.1, forward strand.
CAACTGGTCACATGCCACCCAATAATTGGCCACATGCCACCCAATAACTGGTCACATGCCACCCAATAACTGGTCACATGCTGCACACATGCTGCTCAGTAACTGGTCACATGACACCCAATGATGACATATGGCACACACATGCCACCCAATAACTGGTCACATGGCACCCAAAAACTGGTCATATGCCACTCACATGCTAACCAATAACTGGACACATGCCACCCAATAACTGGATATATACCACCCAATAACTGCTCACATGCTGCACACATATCACCCAATAACTGGACACATGCCACCCAATAACTGGTCACATGCAGCAAACATGCCACCCAATAGCTGGACATATACCACCCAATAACTGATCACATGCATCACACATGCCACCTAATAACTAGACATATGCCACTCAATAACTGGCCACGTGCTGCGCAAATGCCACCCAATAACTGGACATATGCCACACAATAACTGGCCTCATGCCACCCAATAAAAGATCACATGCTGCACACATGCCACCTAATAACTGGACACATGCCACCCAATAACTGGTCACGTACTGCACACATGCCACCCAATAACTGGTCATATGCCACTCAATAACTGGTCACGTGCTACACACATTACCCAATAACTGGTCACATGCCACCCAATAATTGGCCACATGCCACACAATAACTGGCCTCATGCCACCCAATAAAAGATCACATGCTGCACACATGCCACCTAATAACTTGACACATGCCACCCAATAACTGGTCAGATGCAGCACACAGGCTGCTCAGTAACTGGTCACATGACACCCAATAACGACATATGGCACACACATGCCACCCAATAACTGGTCACATGTTACCCAATAACTGGTCACACGTCACTCAATAACTGGACACATGCCCCCCAATATCTGGTCACATGCTGTACACATACCACCCAATAACTGGACACATACCACCCAATAACTGGACACATGCCACCCAATAACTGGTCACATGTTACCCAATAACTGGTCACACGTCACTCAATAACTGGACACATGCCACCCAATAACTGGTCACATGTCACCCTATAACTGGTCACATGCCACCCAATAACTAGTCACATGCCACTCAATAACTGGTCACACGTCACCCAATAACTGGACACATGCCACTCAATAACTGGACACATGCCACCCAATATCTGGTCACATGCTGTACACATACCACCCAATAACTGGACACATGCCACCCAATAACTGGTCACAAGTCACCCAATAACTGGTCACATGCCATCCAATAACTGGTCACATGTTACCCAATAACTGGTCACACGTCACTCAATAACTGGACACATGCCACCCAATAACTGGTCACATGTCACCCTATAACTGGTCACATGCCACCCAATAACTAGTCACATGCCACTCAATAACTGGTCACACGTCACCCAATAACTGGACACATGCCACTCAATAACTGGTCACACATCACTCAATAACTGGACACATGCCACCCAATATCTGGTCACATGCTGTACACATACCACCCAATAACTGGACACATGCCACCCAATAACTGGTCACAAGTCACCCAATAACTGGTCACATGCCACCAAATAACTGGTCACATGTTACCCAATAACTGGTCACACGTCACTCAATAACTGGACACATGCCACCCAATAACTGGTCACACGTCTGTTGTGAATCTGGATTCTGGGCTCCCCCGGTGGCTACTGGTGGAATTGAACTGGTGTCTTCATCTTCTCTGTTCACCTGTTCCCATCAAGATGTGGGAGTCGCTATATAACCTTGCTGCTCTGTTAGTTGCTTGCCGGTCAACAATGTTATCAGAAGCCTCTCTGTGCTTGTTCCTGCTCCTAGACAACTACTAGATAAGTTGGACTCTTGTCCATGTTTGTTTTTGCATTTTTGTTCCAGTTCACAGCTGTAGCTTCGTTACTGTGTCTGGAAAGCTCTTGTGAACAGGAATTGCCACTCTGGTGTTATGAGTTAATGCCAGAGTTTTAAAGTAATTTCTGGATGGTGTTTTGATAGAGTTTTTTAGCTGACCATGAAAGTGTCCTTTCTGTCTTCTGCTATGTAGTAAGTGGACCTCAAATTTGCTAAACCTATTTTCATACTACGTTTGTTATTTCATCTTGATTCACCGCCAATACATGTGGGGGGCCTCTGTCTCCTTTCGGGGTATTTCTCTAGAGGTGAGCTAGGACTAATATTTTCCTCTGCTAGCTTTATTTAGTCCTCCGGCTGGTGCTGGGCATCTAGAATCAACGTAGGCATGCTACCCGGCCACTGCTAGTTGTGCGTTAGGTTTAGTTCATGGTCAGCTCAGTTTCCATCTTCCAAGAGCTAGTTCCTATATATGCTGATGCTATGATCTCTTGCCACTGAGATCATGACAGTTTGACCGGCCCACTAAAGGGTTAAAATCCTTGGCTGAGAAAGGAGAGAAATAAGTAGTCTGCTGAAATTTTTTTTTTTTTTTTCTCTCCTTTGAATGGCTCTGTGTTCACCTGTTTGCAATGGATCTTCAGAGTGTAACTGCAGGTTTGAATAATCTCGCCACGAAGGTACAAAATTTGCAAGATTTTGTTTGTCATGCACCTGTATCTGAGCCGAGAATTCCTTTGCCGGAATTTTTCTCGGGGAATAGATCTGGGTTTCAGAATTTTCGAAATAATTGCAAATTATTTTTGTCCCTGAAATCTCGCTCTGCCGGAGATCCTGCACAGCAGGTCAGGATTGTGATTTCCTTGCTCCGGGGCGACCCTCAAGACTGGGCTTTTTCATTGACACCAGGGGATCCTGCGTTGCTCAATGTGGATGCGTTTTTTCTGGCCTTGGGGTTGCTTTATGACGAACCTCATTTGGAGCTTCAGGCAGAAAAAACTTTGATGTCCCTATCTCAGGGGCAAGATGAAGCGGAAATTTACTGCCAAAGATTCCGTAAATGGTCTGTGCTTACTCAGTGGAATGAGTGCGCCCTGGCGGCGACTTTCAGAGAGGGTCTCTCTGATGCCATTAAGGATGTTATGGTGGGGTTCCCTGTGCCTGCGGGTCTGAATGAGTCCATGACAATGGCTATTCAGATCGATAGGCGTTTGCGGGAGCGCAAACCAGTGCACCATCTGGCGGTGTCCACTGAGAAATCGCCAGAGAGTATGCAATGTGATAGAATTCTGTCCCGAAGCGAGCGGCAGAATTTTAGACGGAAAAATGGGTTGTGTTTCTATTGTGGTGATTCTACTCATGTTATATCAGCATGCTCTAAGCGCACTAAAAAGCTTGGTAAATCTGTTTCCATTTGCACCTTACCGTCTAAGTTTATTCTATCTGTGACCCTGATTTGCTCTTTGTCATCTATTACCACGGACGCCTATGTCGACTCTGGCGCCGCTTTGAGTCTTATGGATTGGTCCTTTGCCAAACGCTGTGGGTATGATTTAGAGCCTTTGGAGACTCCTATTCCTCTGAAGGGGATTGACTCCACCCCATTGGCTAATAATAAACCACAATACTGGACACAAGTAACTATGCGTATTAATCCGGATCACCAGGAGATTATTCGCTTTCTGGTGCTGTATAATCTACATGATGATTTGGTGCTAGGATTGCCTTGGCTGCAATCTCACAACCCAGTCCTCGACTGGAAAGCTATGTCTGTGTTGAGCTGGGGATGTAAGGGGGCTCATGGGGATGTACCTGTGGTTTCCATTTCATCATCTATTCCCTCTGAAATTCCTGAGTTCCTGTCTGACTATCGTGACGTCTTTGAAGAATCCAAGCTTGGTTCGTTACCTCCGCACCGAGAGTGCGATTGTGCCATAGATTTAATCCCGGGTAGTAAATACCCAAAGGGTCGTTTATTTAATCTGTCTGTGCCTGAACATGCTGCTATGCGTGAATATATAAAGGAGTCCTTGGAAAAGGGACATATTCGTCCATCGTCATCTCCCTTAGGAGCCGGGTTTTTCTTTGTGTCAAAAAAAGACGGCTCTTTGAGACCATGTATTGATTATCGGCTTTTGAATAAAATCACTGTTAAATATCAATACCCATTGCCGTTGCTGACTGATTTGTTTGCTCGCATAAAGGGGGCCAAGTGGTTCTCTAAGATTGACCTTCGTGGGGCGTATAATTTGGTGCGAATCAGGCAGGGGGATGAGTGGAAAACCGCATTTAATACACCCGAGGGCCACTTTGAGTATTTAGTGATGCCTTTTGGTCTTTCAAATGCTCCGTCAGTTTTCCAGTCCTTTATGCATGATATTTTTCGCGATTATTTGGATAAATTTATGATTGTGTATCTGGATGATATTCTGATTTTTTCGGATGACTGGGACTCTCATGTCCAGCAAGTCAGGAGGGTTTTTCAGGTTTTGCGGTCTAATTCTTTGTGTGTGAAGGGTTCTAAGTGTGTTTTTGGGGTACAGAGGATTTCCTTTTTGGGATATATTTTTTCCCCCTCTTCCATTGAAATGGATCCTGTCAAGGTTCAAGCTATTTGTGATTGGACGCAGCCCTCTTCTCTTAAGAGTCTTCAGAAATTTTTGGGCTTTGCTAACTTTTATCATCGATTTATTGCTGGTTTTTCGGATATTGCTAAGCCATTGACCGATTTGACTAAGAAGGGTGCTGATGTTGCTGATTGGTCCCCTGACGCTGTGGAGGCCTTTCGGGAGCTTAAGCGCCGTTTTTCCTCTGCCCCTGTGTTGCGTCAGCCTGATGTTGCTCTACCTTTTCAGGTTGAGGTCGACGCTTCTGAGATCGGAGCTGGGGCAGTGTTGTCGCAGAAAAGTTCTGACTGCTCCGTGATGAGGCCTTGTGCCTTCTTTTCCCGTAAATTTTCGCCCGCTGAGCGGAATTATGATGTTGGGAATCGGGAGCTTTTGGCCATGAAGTGGGCTTTTGAGGAGTGGCGCCATTGGCTTGAGGGGGCCAGACATCAGGTGGTGGTATTGACTGACCACAAAAATTTGGTTTATCTTGAGACCGCCAGGCGCCTGAATCCTAGACAGGCGCGCTGGTCATTATTTTTCTCTCGGTTTAATTTTGTGGTGTCATACCTACCGGGTTCTAAGAATGTTAAGGCGGATGCCCTTTCTAGGAGTTTTGAGCCTGACTCGCCTGGTAACTCTGAGCCCACAGGTATCCTTAAGGATGGAGTGGTATTGTCAGCCGTTTCTCCAGACCTGCGGCGGGCCTTGCAGGAGTTTCAGGCGGATAGACCTGATCGTTGCCCACCTGATAAACTGTTTGTTCCTGATGATTGGACCAGTAGAGTCATCTCAGAGGTTCATTCTTCTGCGTTGGCAGGTCATCCTGGCATTTTTGGTACCAGGGATTTGGTGGCAAGGTCCTTCTGGTGGCCTTCCCTGTCACGAGATGTGCGAGGCTTTGTGCAGTCTTGTGACGTTTGTGCTCGGGCCAAGCCTTGTTGTTCTCGGGCTAGTGGATTGTTGTTGCCCTTGCCTATTCCTAAGAGGCCTTGGACGCACATCTCGATGGATTTTATTTCAGATCTGCCTGTTTCTCAGAAGATGTCTGTCATCTGGGTGGTGTGTGACCGTTTCTCTAAGATGGTCCATTTGGTTCCTCTGCCCAAGTTGCCTTCTTCTTCCGAGTTGGTTCCTCTGTTTTTTCAAAATGTTGTTCGTTTGCATGGTATTCCTGAGAATATCGTTTCTGACAGAGGGACCCAATTCGTGTCTAGATTTTGGCGGGCATTCTGTGCTAGGATGGGCATAGATTTATCTTTTTCGTCCGCTTTCCATCCTCAGACGAATGGCCAGACTGAGCGGATTAATCAGACCCTGGAGACATATCTGAGGTGTTTTGTGTCTGCTGACCAGGATGATTGGGTTGCTTTTTTGCCATTGGCGGAGTTCGCTCTCAATAATCGGGCCAGCTCTGCCACTTTGGTGTCCCCGTTTTTCTGTAATTCGGGGTTTCATCCTCGATTTTCCTCTGGTCAGGTGGAATCTTCGGATTGTCCTGGAGTGGATGCTGTGGTGGAGAGATTGCATCAGATCTGGGGGCAGGTGGTGGACAATTTGAGGTTGTCCCAGGAGAAGACTCAGCTTTTTGCTAACCGCCGTCGTCGTGTTGGTCCTCGTCTTCGTGTTGGGGACTTGGTGTGGTTGTCTTCTCGTTTTGTCCCTATGAGGGTCTCTTCTCCTAAGTTTAAGCCTCGGTTCATCGGCCCGTATAAGATATTGGAGATTCTTAACCCTGTTTCCTTCCGTTTGGACCTCCCTGCATCCTTTTCTATTCATAACGTTTTTCATCGGTCATTATTGCGCAGGTATGAGGTACCGGTTGTGCCTTCCGTTGAGCCTCCTGCTCCGGTGTTGGTTGAGGGTGAGTTGGAGTACGTTGTGGAGAAAATCTTAGACTCTCGTGTTTCCAGACGGAGACTCCAGTATCTGGTCAAATGGAAGGGATACGGCCAGGAGGATAATTCTTGGGTGAATGCATCTGATGTTCATGCCTCTGATCTGGTTCGTGCCTTTCATAGGGCCCATCCTGATCGCCCTGGTGGTTCTGGTGAGGGTTCGGTGCCCCCTCCTTGAGGGGGGGGGTACTGTTGTGAATCTGGATTCTGGGCTCCCCCGGTGGCTACTGGTGGAATTGAACTGGTGTCTTCATCTTCTCTGTTCACCTGTTCCCATCAAGATGTGGGAGTCGCTATATAACCTTGCTGCTCTGTTAGTTGCTTGCCGGTCAACAATGTTATCAGAAGCCTCTCTGTGCTTGTTCCTGCTCCTAGACAACTACTAGATAAGTTGGACTCTTGTCCATGTTTGTTTTTGCATTTTTGTTCCAGTTCACAGCTGTAGCTTCGTTACTGTGTCTGGAAAGCTCTTGTGAACAGGAATTGCCACTCTGGTGTTATGAGTTAATGCCAGAGTTTTAAAGTAATTTCTGGATGGTGTTTTGATAGAGTTTTTTAGCTGACCATGAAAGTGTCCTTTCTGTCTTCTGCTATGTAGTAAGTGGACCTCAAATTTGCTAAACCTATTTTCATACTACGTTTGTTATTTCATCTTGATTCACCGCCAATACATGTGGGGGGCCTCTGTCTCCTTTCGGGGTATTTCTCTAGAGGTGAGCTAGGACTAATATTTTCCTCTGCTAGCTTTATTTAGTCCTCCGGCTGGTGCTGGGCATCTAGAATCAACGTAGGCATGCTACCCGGCCACTGCTAGTTGTGCGTTAGGTTTAGTTCATGGTCAGCTCAGTTTCCATCTTCCAAGAGCTAGTTCCTATATATGCTGATGCTATGATCTCTTGCCACTGAGATCATGACACACGTCACCCTATAACTGGTCACATGCCACCCAATAACTAGTCAAATGCCACTCAATAACTGGTCACACGTCACTCAATAACTGGACACATGCCACACAATAACTGGCCATATGCCACCCAAAAACTGAACACATGCTGCACACATGTCACCTAATAACTTGACACATGCCACCCAATAACTGGTCAGATGCAGCACACATGTCGCTCAGTAACTGGTCACATGACACCCAATAACGACATATGGCACACACATGCCACCCAATAACTGGACACATGCCAGCCAATAACTGGTCACACGTCACCCAATAACTGGTCACATGCCACCCAATAACTGGTCACATGTCACCCAATAACTGGACACATGCCACCCAGTAACTGGTCACATGCTACACACATGCCACACTAGAACTGGTCACATGCCACCCAATAACTGGTCACATGTCACCCAATAACTGGACACATGCCACCCAGTAACTGGTCACATGCTACACACATGCCACACTAGAACTGGTCACATGCCACCCAATAACTGGCTACATGCCACCCAATAACTGGTCACATGCTACACACATGCCACCCAATAACTGGTCACATGCCACCCAATAACTGGCCACATGCCACCCAATAACTGGTCACATGCTGCACACATGCCACTCAGTAACTGGTCACATGACACCCAATAACGAGATATGGCACACACATGCCACCCAATAACTGGACACATGCCACCCAATAGATGGACATATACCATCCAATAATTGCTCACATGCTGCACACATGCCAACCAATAACTGGTCACATGCAGCACACATGCTGCTCAGTAACTGGTCACATGCCACCCAATAGCTGGACATATACCACCTAATAATTGGACATATGCCATCCAATAACTGGTCACGTGCTGCACAAATGCCACCCAATAACTGGACACATGCCACCCAATAACTGGTCACGTGCTACACACATGCCACCCAATAACTGGACACATGCAAACCAATAACTGGACACATGCCACCCAATAACTGGTCACATGCAAACCAATAACTGGACACATGCCACCCAATAACTGGTCACATGCAGCACACATGCCGCCCAATGGCTGGACATACAGTATACCACCCAATAACTGCTCACATGTATCACACATGCCACCCAATAACTGAACATATGCCACCCAATAACTGGTCATGTGATGCACACATGCCACCCAATAATTGGCCACATGCCACCCAATAACTGTTCACATGCCACCCAATAACTGGTCACATGCTGCAAACATGCTGCTCAGTAACTGGTCACATGACACCCAATAACGACATATGGCACACACATGCCACCCAATAACTGGTCACATGGCACCCAATAACTGGTCATATGCCACTCAATAACTGGTCACGTGCTACACACATTACCCAAAACCTGGTCACATGCCACCCAATAATTGGCGACATGCCACACAATAACTGGCCGCATGCCACCCAATAAAAGATCACATGCTGCACACATGCCACCTAATAACTTGACACATGCCACCCAATAACTGGTCAGACGCAGCACACATGCCGCTCAGTGTTATGGACTGGTAATTTAGGAGTGACATGCGACTAGCTCTGGGCAGGTGGTAACTATACAGACCGCAGTCCTTGATCTTAACACAACACTAGCAGTAGCCGTGGAATGTTCCTGTCACTCCCTGGACATCTCCTTTTTCTCTCCCCGATAACACGGGCCCAGCGCGGCCGGTGAGTGACATGGGGTGTGGCTGGGTGCGTTCTGCTCCAGCGCCTCCCTGCCTCATGCGTGCCTGCGTCAGGGATCAGGTGTCTTGGGTGTGAGTGTCCGGCTCCTTGCTGCTGTGCGCATGCGCGGAGGTTTTCACCGACGTTGCGGTCATGTGACCAGTGACGTGGGTGTCCCTGTGCGCGTGCGCCGGCGTCCTGTAACCGATGGACTCCAGGAATGGGTATTGTGAGGTTAGTGTGGCGCGCACATTATCGGCAATGATGATTGGACAGCTTTTATGCATATAAAATGGTGATTACTATGACAAGCATGCAGCAAAGAGGCGATTGGTGGATTCCACTCTGTGTGATGTCTTTTTTAGCTTTATTCTTATGTATTTTGTTTCGTTTTCATATAACATCTGGATTTTTGGTACGTTGAACTGCCGCTATGATACTGATTTTTAATATATGTACATATTGTGTGTTATTTGATATATGTATTAAAGGCCGCCCTTATGTGGTGATTGGCCCAGATTTGGGCTCTACACTATTTAAGATGGCCACTGATGTTTTATTGTATGCTTGACAAAGGCTGGTTGCCGGCCGAAACGTTGCATCTTGTAATGGCAGAATAAAGACTTTATTTTTTCACCTGGATACGGATGCTGCTCCTTCCTTCAGTATTTCTGTGAGTATTGGTCCAATTGGATTCATGGACTGTGGAGCGTGCACCGTGAATACCTGAGTGCTGTTGGTCAATTACCTTTTGTATGCTGATTGAATCCGAACCAGCGTGCACCAGCGAGAGGCCATGGAGCCTTCCATTGATCCAGAGGTGGGTGAACTGGAGACTGCCACAACTTTTTCATATACAGATGAGGATGCTCTACGGATTTTATCCGGTACCTCTGTTGATAATGCTTTCCTGAGTAGACCTACTGCGGATATGCTCCGCAAGAAACATGAGAGTGAAAAAAGGAGGCTGATCTTTCTTGAACTGCATGTGACGACTCTTATTGAGTATTATAAAGCCCGTAGAATACCACGGGGCTTACGTCCGCATTTACGCCCGACCTTGCTTGCTGATAATGTGCAGTTTTGTAACAAATTTGAATCTATTACGAATAAGTTCGCCTTTGACATAATGCTCCTCAATATTGAATTTCTCCAGAAGGAGATGGAGCTTGTGAAACCTATGGTGGCGGATTTAGAGTTACAATTGACTAATCTTATGACTGCACAGGATTTGGAGGCATATAAATCTCAATTGGAGGCGAATCTGATAAAATTTTGTGAGGAGATTGAAAAGACTAAAAGAGTTAAATGGTTTCGGGATGTGGAAGACTATAAGTCGGGCCGAATTTTCTCATGGCACCCCGGTACACAATCTGCATTGAATAATAGGAGACCTAGAGCTTTTCAACCAAGAAATAGGAGGAGACCACGAGAGAAAGACTCACATAAATTTGGTTTTACGACGGCGGAGTCTGACTCTACTGATGACTCCAATGTTGGAGCTTCTTCTTCTTCTTCCGTTTTTTTAGGAACCAAGAAAACGGACAAATCATCAGCAAAAGGAGGAACCGCAGAGGCGGGAGGAAGCACAGGAGGAAATGCTACGAATCAAGAACGGAGGAAGTTCTACAAATCCCCGATGAGAACGCGGAACATGGACGAATGGCGGAAAATGCACTAAACCATAGAGAACTGGTGGTAAATATATCATCTGTACAACTTTCGGAGACTGAGTATGATGTGTTGTCTAAGGGGCTTTCATTTTGTCCTAAAAATTCACCTGACTGGTTCCAGATTGAATGTGATTTATTTGCCTTTTTCAGAAGACTACGGTTGACCACTTATTTTTCGGGGACTCAACATGATTCTGATAGAACGACAGGGGTGGATATGGGTGGATTTACCTTAAAAGGGGCGGGTTTATTTAATCGTAGCTCCTTTCAACCCCCGATTAAAAATCATTTTGTTGAATCATATGTTGAATTGGTGGAGAGAGATGTCAAACGGTTAAAAGATAGCTTCCGGAATTCTGTATATAACAATCTATCCAATGTGGAAAGACAGGCTCTTGTTAGTCTATCGAATAAGACCGAAATTACAATCAAGCCGGCCGACAAAGGCGGTGCGGTTGTAATTATGGATACGGTCAAGTAAAGAGCAGAGATCTTGGAACAGCTGGCTGACACTGCGGTATATTTGAAACCAAATTGTGACCCCACTACTCGTTTCCAAAGGGAACTACAGCTTCTGATCGAGGACTCCTTGAACAGTGGACTTATCGATCAGAAGTTATCAGAATTTTTGTTTGTAGATGCCCCTATTACTCCAGTTCTGTATACCCTCCCTAAGATTCATAAAGATTTATTTTGTCCCCCCGGACGTCCGATTGTATCGTGGAGAGGGTCTATGTGCAATAAGGTAGCCATTTTTTTTGGATAAGATTCTTCGGTGTTTTGCTACCTCTGCTCATTCATATATTAGGGATACAAGTGATTTCTTGGAAAAAATTAATAATGTTCGTGTTGGTATCTCCACTATTTTAGTGTCTTTCGATGTTGTGTCTCTATATACATCTATTGAACACGAGAGAGGTTTGGATGCTGTCGGTGTGGCGCTATCTGGCTCGGACGTGGCTCCAGATTGTGCACGGTTGGTCCTCACGCTGCTGGAGTTCATCCTCACGAGGAATTTTTTTCTTTTTGGGGATGAGTACTACCAGCAGTTACGGGGTACCGCCATGGGGTCCAATGTGGCCCCCACCTATGCAAACATCTACATGGCGGTACTCGAGGACCAATTTGTGTACAGTTCCAGCTTCTGGGGCTGTGTCCGGGCTTGGTGGCGCTACATTGACGACATTTTCTGTGTGTGGGAGGGGTCTCATGATGAGCTCTCCAGTTTCTTGGCGGAACTTAATAATGTACATCCGGAACTGAGATTCACCATGACACATTCGGTGGACCGTTTACAGTTCTTGGATACGATGGTGTACAAACAAGGTGACATGTTGTGTACTGATTTGTTTACGAAAATTACTGACAAAAATAGTCTTTTGTACTATGACAGCTACCATCCAAGGAAAATGATGGACTCGCTCCCGTGGAGTCAGTTGGTCCGTGTACGTAGGATAGTTTCCGATATTGACACACGTGATGTAAGCTTGGAGGAGATGTGTGAAAAATTTGTCCATAGGGGCTATCCTAGAAGGAAGGTGATTCACCAAAAAGAGAAGGTAATGGGGTTACCGGATGGTGATTTGATAGTACACAGATCTCAGGTGAAACAGAAACACATACCATTCGTTTCAACATATTGCCCAGCTAGCAATGGGATTGCCAATATCCTTAATAAACATTGGGAAATATTGAACAAGGGTTTGCCCCTTATACAGGACTTCAGCTCGCGTCCCATTCTTTCATATAGACGGGGCCGCAATCTGAAGGACCGATTAGTTAAATCGGATGTCGGGACAGGCAAGATTGCCCTCCAGAGGACTTTATGTCCACCACGGATGGGCAACTTCCCCTGTTTGAGTTGTTCATGCTGCAGTAATATGCTGAAAGGGGATAGCTTTAGTCATCCCCAGACTGGAAAGAGGTTTTTTATTAAAGAACGTTACATGTGCTCTTCTAAATTTGTGATCTACTTAATAGTATGTCCATGTGGTCTCATGTATGTTGGCGAGACCACGATGGAGATAAGAGCACGTGTGAACAAACACAAAAGTACCATAAGGACAAAAATGCTTGATTTGCCTATTCCTACACACTTTCATGATTGTAGGCACTCTATTAATCAACTAAGGTTTAGGGTTATCGATGGGGTCCCTGTATTGAGGAGGGGGGGAGACAGAGTACAAAAATTGAAACAAAAAGAATTAAGGTGGATCTCCACTTTGGAGACTTTGCAACCAAAGGGGTTGAATATAGAATACAACCTCCAAGTGTGCTTACCCTGAAGCCCCTTCCCTATGCAGGGTTGGAGTCCCTCTTTTGTATTGCTGTACAGATTATTTGTTTGATATTGTATATTATGCATTTATGCTTTTTTTCTTTCTTTTTTCTTTTTCTTTTTCTTGTTTTTAGTCAACTACGGGATTTGACACCCAGGGACATCAGGAGGATACAAGGGATATGTATATGTGGATCAGGTCCACTGTTTGACCATGATGAGCTCCATGCTGTATTTCCTCCTATTTCCTCCTTTCTCCTTGCCTGCCAAATCGCTGTGCGGCTGTATCTCTATATTTATTCTCATTTTTACACCATTACCCATTCTATGGTTTAGTAGCCATGGATATGGCTGGTCCTTTTTCTCTCCCCGATAACACGGGCCCAGCGCGGCCGGTGAGTGACATGGGGTGTGGCTGGGTGCGTTCTGCTCCAGCGCCTCCTTGCCTCATGCGTGCCTGCGTCAGGGATCAGGTGTCTTGGGTGTGAGTGTCCGGCTCCTTGCTGCTGTGCGCATGCGCGGAGGTTTTCACTGACGTTGCGGTCATGTGACCAGTGACGTGGGTGTCCCTGTGCGCATGCGCCGGCGTCCTGTAACCGATGGACTCCAGGAATGGGTATTGTGAGGTTAGTGTGGCGCGCACATTATCGGCAATGATGATTGGACAGCTTTTATGCATATAAAATGGTGATTACTATGACAAGCATGCAGCAAAGAGGCGATTGGTGGATTCCACTCTGTGTGATGTCTTTTTTAGCTTTATTCTTATGTATTTTGTTTCGTTTTCATATAACATCTGGATTTTTGGTACGTTGAACTGCCGCTATGATACTGATTTTTAATATATGTACATATTGTGTGTTATTTGAAAAAACCCTATCAAAATCCACGCTGGAAATTCAAGAACCCCCGAACCGTCTAACGGCCCGGGGGGAGAACACCAGCCACCCTAGAGCTTCCAGCAAGGTCAGGAAACAGATTATATACAAGCTGGACAAAAATGCAAACCAAAACAAATAGCAAAAAGCAAGGAAGCAGACTTAGCTTAATCAAGCAGGAACCAGGATCAGTAGACAAGAGCACTACAGATTAGCTCTGATATCAACGTTGCCAGGCATTGAACTGAAGGTCCAGGGAGCTTATATAGCAACACCCCTGACCTAACGACCCAGGTGAGCATACAAGGGATGAATGACATACCCAGAGTCAAATCACTAGTAGCCACTAGAGGGAGCCAAAAGGTAAATTCACAACAGCAGTCCCTGATCTTAACACAACACTAGTAGTAGCCGTGGAATGTTCCTGTCACTCCCTGGACATCTCGTCACAGCCGGAGAACTAGCTACCCCTAAAGGTAGAAACAGGAAAGCTATCTTGCCTCAGAGAAAATCCCCAAAGGATAGGAGAGAGAGCCCCCCACAAATATTGGCTGTGAGAGGAGAAGGAAATGACATATGTAGTATGAAACAAGATTAAGCAAAGGAGGCCAATTCTAGCTAGATAGACAGTAAGGAAAAAAACACTGTGCGGTCAGTAATAAAAACTAGAAAAAGTCCACCGCAGAGATATGCAAAAATCTCAACACCTGACTAAAGGTGTGCAGGGCAAAATCTGCAGCCCAGAGCTTCAGCTTGGCTAAATAGATACACACTGATAAGCTGGACAAATGAACAAAACATAAATGTGCTGAACAATAAGTCCACAACAAGTGGACTGCAAAAGGATAAGAAAGGACTTAACCTTGCTGAACGGGTCAGAGTGTCAGGGAAATCCAAGAGCCGTGCCTCCAGGCAAGAACAATTGGCAACTGGCATTGATTGAGGGATAAAGCCAGACTAAAATAGCCGAGCAGAAAGAAGATCAGTGGAAGCAGCTGCTGATACTAAATCCAAGAAGCAGCTATACCACTCAAAACCACAGGAGGGAGCCCAAGAGCAGAATTCACAAAAGTGCTACTTACAACCACCGGAGGGAGCCCAAGAGCGGAATTCACAACAGTACCCCCCCCTTGAGGAGGGGTCACCGAACCCTCACCAGAGCCCCCAGGCCGATCAGGACGAGCCAAGTGAAAAGCACGAACCAAATCGGCAGCATGGACATCGGAGGCAACCACCCAAGAATTATCCTCCTGGCCATAACCCTTCCACTTGACAAGATACTGAAGCCTCCGCCTCGAAAAATGAGAATCCAAAATTTTTTCAATCACATATTCCAATTCCCCCTCAACCAACACCGGGGCAGGAGGATCAACAGAGGGAACCACAGGTACCACATATCTCCGCAACAACGATCTATGGAAAACATTGTGGATGGCAAAAGAGGCTGGAAGGGCCAAACGAAAAGATACTGGATTGATAATCTCAGAAATCTTATAAGGACCAATAAACCGAGGCTTGAACTTCGGGGAAGAAACCTTCATAGGAACATGACGAGAAGATAACCAGACTAAATCCCCCACACGAAGCCGAGGACCAACACACCGACGGCGGTTAGCAAAACGCTGAGCCTTTTCCTGAGACAACCTCAAATTGTCTACCACATGAGTCCAAATCTGCTGTAACCTGTCCATCACGGAATCAACACCAGGACAATCAGAAGGCTCAACCTGCCCTGAAGAAAAACGAGGATGGAAACCAAAATTACAAAAAAAAGGCGAAACCAAAGTAGCCGAACTGGCCCGATTATTAAGGGCAAACTCGGCCAACGGCAAGAAAGCCACCCAATCATCCTGATCAGCAGGCACAAAGCATCTCAAATAGGTTTCCAAGGTTTGATTAGTTCGCTCAGTTTGGCCATTTGTCTGAGGATGGAACGCCGAAGAAAAAGACAAATTAATGCCCATCCTAGCACAAAAGGAACGCAAAAACCTGGAAACAAACTGGGAACCTCTGTCAGACACAATATTCTCCGGAATGCCATGCAAACGAACCACATGCTAAAAAAACAATGGAACCAAATCAGAGGAGGAAGGCAATTTAGACAAAGGTACCAAATGGACCATTTTAGAGAACCGGTCACAAACCACCCAGATAACAGACATCCTCTGAGACACAGGAAGATCTGAAATAAAATCCATGGAAATATGCGTCCAGGGCCTCTCAGGGACAGGCAAAGGCAAAAGCAACCCACTAGCGCTGGAACAGCAAGGCTTAGCCCGGGCACAGGTCCCATAGGACTGCACAAAAGAACGCACATCCCGCGACAAGGAAGACCACCAAAAGGACCTAGCAACCAAATCCCTGGTACCAAAAATCCCAGGATGACCGGCCAACACAGAACAATGGACCTCAGAAATTACCTTACTTGTCCATCTATCAGGAACAAACAGCTTCCCCACAGGACAGCGGTCAGGTTTATCAGCCTGAAATTCCTGAAGCACCCGCCGTAAATCAGGGGAGATGGCAGAAAGAATCACCCCTTCTCTAAGAATGCCAACCGGCTCAAGAACTCCAGGAGAATTAGGCAAAAAACTCCTAGAGAGGGCATCCGCCTTAACATTCTTAGATCCCGGAGGATACGAGACCACAAAATCGAAACGGGAGAAAAACAGGGACCATCGAGCCTGTCTAGGGTTCAGCCGCTTGGCCGACTCGAGGTAAATCAGATTCTTATGATCGGTCAAGACCACAACGCGGTGCTTGGCTCCCTCAAGCCAATGTCGCCACTCCTCAAATGCCCATTTCATAGCCAACAACTCCCGATTGCCGACATCATAATTGCGTTCCGCAGGCGAAAACTTTCGGGAGAAAAAGGCACATGGTTTCATCAAGGAACCATCAGAATTCCTCTGTGACAAAACGGCCCCTGCCCCAATCTCAGAAGCGTCAACCTCAACCTGAAAAGGAAGAGACACATCAGGCTGACGCAAGACCGGGGCAGAAGTAAATCGGTGCTTAAGCTCCTGAAAGGCCTCCAGAGCCTCAGAGAACCAATTTGCCACATCAGCGCCCTTCTTCGTCAAATCGGTCAGGGGCTTAACCACACTAGAGAAGTTGTCAATGAAACGGCGATAAAAATTAGCAAAGCCCAAAAATTTCTGAAGGCTCTTCACAGATGTGGGTTGAACCCAGTCATGAATGGCTTGGACGTTAACAGGATCCATTTCTATAGACGAAGGAGAAAAAATAAACCCCAAAAAAGAGACCTTCTGGACCCCAAATAGGCACTTAGACCCCTTCACAAATAGAGCATTATCACAAAGGATCTGGAATACCATCCTGACCTGTTTCACGTGAGACTCCCAATCATTGGAAAAAATCAAAATATCATCCAAATACACAATCAAGAATTTATCAAGATAATTGCAAAAAATATCATGCATGAAGGACTGAAATACAGAAGGAGCATTAGAAAGCCCGAAAGGCATCACCAGGCATTCAAAGTGGCCTTCGGGCGTATTAAATGCAGTTTTCCATTCGTCACCCTGTTTAATACGAACAAGATTATACGCCCCTCGAAGGTCAATCTTGGTAAACCAACTAGCCCCCTTAATCCGAGCAAACAAATCAGAGAGCAAAGGTAAAGGGTATTGGAATTTGATCGTGATCTTATTAAGAAGGCGATAATCAATACAGGGTCTCAAGGAGCCATCCTTCTTGGCAACAAAAAAGAATCCTGCTCCCAATGGTGACGAAGACGGGCGAATATGCCCCTTCTCTAAAGACTCTTTAACCTAGCTCCGCATAGCGGCATGCTCTGGCACAGACAGATTGAAGAGTCGGCCCTTAGGGAACTTACAGCCAGGAACCAAGTCGATAGCACAATCACAGTCCCTATGAGGAGGAAGGGAACTGGACTTGGGCTCATCGAATACATCCTGGAAATCTGACAAAAATTCAGGAACATCAGAAGAGGGGGAAGAGGAAATTGACATTAAAGGAACGTCACTATGTACCCCTTGACAACCCCAACTAGTCACAGACATCGATTTCCAATCCAACACTGGATTGTGTACTTGTAACCATGGAAAACCCAGTACAACAACATCATGTAAATTATGCAACACCAGAAAACGACAATCTTCCTGATGTGCTGGAGCCATGCACATAGTCAGCTGAGTCCAATACTGAGGTTTATTCTTGGCCAACAGTGTAGCATCAATACCCCTCAAGGGAATAGGACTCTGCAAAGGCTGCAAAGAAAAACCACAGCGCCTGGCGAATTCTAAGTCCATTAAGTTCAGGGCAACGCCTGAATCCACAAATGCCATGACAGAAAAGGATGACAATGAGCAAATCAGGGTCACAGACAGGAGAAACTTAGGCTGTACAGTACTAATGGTAACAGATCCAGCGACCCTCTTAATACACTTAGGGCAATCAGAAATAGTATGAGCAGAATCACCACAGTAAAAACACAGCCCATTCTGACGTCTGTATCCCCTCTGTTCTGCTCTAGTCAGAATCCTATCACATTGCATAGGCTCAGGACTCTGTTCAGAGGACGCTGCCATATGGTGCACCACTTTGCGCTCGCGCAGGTGCCGATCAATCTGAATGGCTAGGGACATAGATTCGCTCAAACCAACAGGCGTGGGGAACCCCACCATAACATCTTTAACCCCTTCCCGACATTTGACGTACTATCCCGTCGAGGTGGGGTGGGCCCGTATGACCGCCGACGGGATAGTACGTCATCATCGATCAGCGGCGCTCACGGGGGGAGCGCGGCCGATCGCGGCCGGGTGTCAGCTGCATATCGCAGCTGACATCCGGCACTATGTGCCAGGAGCGGTCACGGACCGCCCCCGGCACATTAACCCCCGGCACACCGCGATCAAACATGATCGCAGTGTACCGGCGGTATAGGGAAGCATCGCGCAGGGAGGGGGCTCCCTGCGGGCTTCCCTGAGACCCCCGGAGCAACGCGATGTGATCGCGTTGCTCTGAGGGTCTCCTACCTCCCTCCTCGCCGCAGGTCCCGGATCCAAGATGGCCGCGGCATCCGGGTCCTGCAGGGAGGGAGGTGGCTTACCGAGTGTCTGCTCAGAGCAGACACTTGGAAAGCCTGCAGCCCTGCACAGCAGATCGTCGATCTGGCAGAGTGCTGTGCACACTGCCAGATCAATGATCTGTAATGTCCCCCCCTGGGACAAAGTAAAAAAGTAAAAAAAAAATTTTTCCACATGTGTAAAAAAAAATAAAAAAAAAATTCCTAAATAAATAATAAAAAAAATATATTATTCCCATAAATACATTTCTTTATCTAAATAAAAAAAACAAAACAATAAAAGTACACATATTTAGTATCGCCGCGTCCGTAACGACCCAACCTATAAAACTGCCCCACTAGTTAACCCCTTCAGTAAACACCGTAAGAAAAAAAAAAAAAAAACGAGGCAAAAAACAACGCTTTATTACCATACCGCCGAACAAAAAGTGGAATAACACACGATCAAAAAGACTGATATAAATATCCATGGTACCGCTGAAAACGTCATCTTGTCCCGCAAAAAAAAAGCCGCCATACAGCATCATCAGCAAAAAAATAAAAAAGTTATAGTCCTGAGAATAAAGCGATACCAAAATAATTATTTTTTCTATATTTTAGTTTTTATCGTATAAAAGCGCCAAAACATAAAAAAATGATATAAATGAGATATCGCTGTAATCGTACTGACCCGACGAATAAAACTGCTTTATCAATTTTACCAAACGCGGAACGGTATAAACGCCTCTCCCAAAAGAAATTCATGAATAGCAGGTTTTTGGTCATTCTGCCTCACAAAAATCAGAATAAAAAGCGATCAAAAATGGTCACGTGTCCGAAAATGTTACCAATAAAAACGTCAACTCGTCCCGCAAAAAACAAGACCTCACATGACTCTGTGGAGCAAAATGTGGAAAAATTATAGGTCTCAAAATGTGGAGACGCAAAAACTTTTTTGCTATAAAAAGCGTCGCTGGTTTCACACTTGCGTTTTTGTCTGCAGCGTTTTTTGCACAAAAAAACGCATGCGTTTTTTCCCTATATTTGACATTGAAAACGCATGCGGTTTTTTTGTACGTGTTTGGTCGCGTTTTCAAACGCATGCGGTTTTTTTCTGCATGCGTTCATTTTCAGAAATACAACCTGCAGTATTTTCTTGCGTTTTTAAGCACATGCGTTTGTTTGCGTTAAAAACGCATGCATTTTTATCGAAAAAAAACAGAAAACACACTGAAAAGCCACCCACCACCATCAAGGTGATAAAGGGATCCAAACCCTAACCCTAACTCTACCCCTAACCTCACCCCTAACCGTTTAATGAACATTTTCTGACAGTCATAGTGCCACGTATTTCAGTGCCACGTATTTCAGTGCCACGTATTTCAGTGCCACGTATTTCAGTGCCACGTATTTCTGTGCCACGTATTTCTGTGCCACGTATCACGTATTTCAGTGCCACGTGTTTCAGTGCCACGTATTTCAGTGCCACGTATCACGTATTTCAGTGCCACATATTTTAGTACCACGTATTTCAGTGCCATGTATTTCAGTGCCACGTATTTCAGTGCCACGTATTTCAGTGCCACGTATTTCAGTGCCACGTGTTTCAGTGCCACGTGTTTCAGTGCCACGTATTTAAGTGCCACGTATCACATATTTCAGTGCCACATATTTCAGTGCCACGTATTTCAGTGCCACGTATTTCAGTGCCACGTATTTCAGTGCCACGTATTTCAGTGCCACGTATTTCAGTGCCACGTATCACATATTTCAGTGCCACGTATTTAAGTGCCACGTATTTCAGTGCCACATATTTCAGTGCCACGTATCACGTATTTCAGTGCCACGTGTTTCAGTGCCACGTATTTCAGTGCCACGTATTTCAGTGCCACATATTTCAGTGCCACGTATTTCAGTGCCACGTATTTTAGGGCCACGTATTTCAGTGCCACGTATTTCAGTGCCACGTGTTTCAGTGCCACGTGTTTCAGTGCCACGTGTTTCAGTGCCACGTATTTAAGTGCCACGTATTTAAGTGCCACGTATTTCAGTGCCACGTATTTCAGTGCCACGTATTTCAGTGCCACGTATCACGTATTTCAGTGCCACGTGTTTCAGTGCCACGTATTTAAGTGCCACGTATCACGTATTTCAGTGCCACGTATTTCAGTGCCACGTATTTCAGTGCCACGTATTTCAGTGCCACGTATTTCAGTGCCACGTATTTTAGTGACACGTATTTTAGTGACACGTATTTCAGTCACGTTTAGGGTTAGGGTGAGGGGTAGGGTTAGGGTTAGGGCTAGGGTTGGAGGTAAAGTTAGGGTTAGGGTTTGGATTACATTTACGTTTGGATTAGGGTTGGGATTAGAATTATGGGTGTGTCAGGGCTAGGGGTGTGGTTAGGGTTACCGTTGGGATTAGGGTTAGGGGTGTGTTTGGGTTAGGGTTTCAGGTAGAATTGGGGAGTTTCCACTGTCCAGGCACATCAGGGGCTCTCCAAGCGCGACATGGCGTCCAATCTCAATTCCAGCCAATTCTGCGTTGAAAAAGTAAAACAGTGCTCCTTCCCTTCCGAGCTCTCCCGTGCGCCCAAAAAGGGGTTTACCCCAACATATGTGTTATCAGCGTACTCGGGACAAATTGAACAACAACTTCTGGGGTCCAAGTTCTCTTGTTATCCTTAGGAAAATAAAAATTTGGGGGGCTAAAAATCATTTTTGTGGGAAAAAAAAGATGTTTTATTTTCACGGCTCTGCGTTATAAACTGTAGTGAAACACTTGGGGGTTCAAAGTTCTCACAACACATCTAGATAAGTTCCTTGGGAGGTCTAGTTTCCAATATGGGGTCACTTGTGGGGGGTTTGTACTGTTTGGGTACATCAGGGGCTCTGCAAATGCAACGTGACGCCTGCAGACCAATCCATTTAAGGCTGCATTCCAAATGGCGCTCCTTCCCTTCCGAGCTCTGTCATGCACCCAAACAGTGGTTCCCCCCCACATAGGGGGTATCAGCGTACTCAGGACAAATTGGACAACAACTTTTGGGGTCTAATTTATCCTGTTACCCTTGTAAAAATACAAAACTGGGGGCTAAAAAATCATTTTTGTGAAAAAAAAAAAGAATTTTTATTTTCACGGCTTTGCGCTATAAACTTTAGTGAAACACTTGGGGGTTCAAAGTTCTCAAAACACATCTAGATAAGTTCCTTGGGAGGTCTAGTTTCCAATATGGGGTCACTTGTGGGGGGTTTGTACTGTTTGGGTACATCAGGGGCTCTGCAAATGCAACGTGACGGCTGCTGACCAATCCATTTAAGTCTGCATTCCAAATGGCGCTCCTTCCCTTCCGAGCTCTGTCATGCGCCCAAACAGTGGTTCCCCCCCACATATGGGGTATCAGCGTACTCAGGACAAATTGGAAAACAAATTTTGGGGTCCAATTTATTCTGTTACCCTTGTAAAAATACAAAGCTGGGTGCTAAAAAATCATTTTTGAGAAAAAAAATAAAAATTATTTTCACGGCTCTGCGTTATAATCTGTAGTGAAACACTTGGGGGTTCAAAGCTCTCAAAACACATCTAGATAAGATCCTTAGGGGGTCTACTTTCCAAAATGGTGTCACTTGTAGGGAGTTTCAATGTTTAGGCACATCAGGGGCTCTCCAAACGCAACATGGCGTCCCATCTCAATTCCAGTCAATTTTGCATTGAAAAGTCAAATGGCGCTCCTTCCCTTCCAAGCTCTGCCATGCGCCCAAACAATGGTTTACACCCACATATGGGGTATCAGCGTACTCAGGACAAATTGGCCAACATTTTTTGGGGTCCAATTTCTTCTCTTACCCTTGGGAAAATAAAAAATTGGGGGCGAAAAGATCATTTTTGTGAAAAAATATGATTTTTTATTTTTACGGCTCTGCATTATAAACTTCTGTGAAGCACTTGGTGGGTCAAAGTGCTCACCACACATCTAGATAAGTTCCTTAGGGGGTCTACTTTCCAAAATGGTGTCACTTGTAGGGAGTTTCAATGTTTAGGCACATCAGGGGCTCTCCAAACGCAACATGGCGTCCCATCTCAATTCCAGTCAATTTTGCATTGAAAAGTCAAATGGCGCTCCTTCCCTTCCAAGCTCTGCCATGCGCCCAAACAATGGTTTACACCCACATATGGGGTATCATCGTACTCAGGACAAATTGGCCAACATTTTTTGGGGTCCAATTTCTTCTCTTACCCTTGGGAAAATAAAAAATTGGGGGCGAAAAGATCATTTTTGTGAAAAAATATGATTTTTTATTTTTACGGCTCTGCATTATAAACTTCTGTGAAGCACTTGGTGGGTCAAAGTGCTCACCACACATCTAGATAAGTTCCTTAGGGGGTCTACTTTCCAAAATGGTGTCACTTGTAGGGAGTTTCAATGTTTAGGCACATCAGGGGCTCTCCAAACGCAACATGGCGTCCCATCTCAATTCCAGTCAATTTTGCATTGAAAAGTCAAATGGCGCTCCTTCCCTTCCAAGCTCTGCCATGCGCCCAAACAATGGTTTACACCCACATATGGGGTATCATCGTACTCAGGACAAATTGGCCAACATTTTTTGGGGTCCAATTTCTTCTCTTACCCTTGGGAAAATAAAAAATTGGGGGCGAAAAGATCATTTTTGTGAAAAAATATGATTTTTTATTTTTACGGCTCTGCATTATAAACTTCTGTGAAGCACTTGGTGAGTCAAAGTGCTCACCACACATCTAGATAAGTTCCTTAGGGGGTCTACTTTCCAAAATGGTGTCACTTGTAGGGAGTTTCAATGTTTAGGCACATCAGGGGCTCTCCAAACGCAACATGGCGTCCCATCTCAATTCCAGTCAATTTTGCATTGAAAAGTCAAATGGCGCTCCTTCCCTTCCAAGCTCTGCCATGCGCCCAAACAATGGTTTACACCCACATATGGGGTATCATCGTACTCAGGACAAATTGCACAACATTTTTTGGGGTCCAATTTCTTCTCTTACCCTTGGGAAAATAAAAAATTGGGGGCGAAAAGATCATTTTTGTGAAACAATATGATTTTTTATTTTTACGGCTCTGCATTATAAACTTCTGTGAAGCACTTGGTGGGTCAAAGTGCTCACCACACATCAAGATAAGTTCCTTAGGGGGTCTACTTTCCAAAATGGTGTCACTTGTAGGGGGTTTCAGTGTTTAGGCACATCAGGGGCTCTCCAAACGCAACATGGCGTCCCATCTCAATTCCAGTCAATTTTGCATTGAAAAGTCAAATGGCGCTCCTTTCCTTCCGAGCTCTGCCATACGCCCAAACAGTGGTTTACCCCCACATATGGGGTATCAGCGTACTCAGGACAAATTGTACAACAACTTTGGGGGTCCATTTTCTCCTGTTACCCTTGGTAAAATAAAACAAATTGGAGCTGAAATAAATTTTGTGTGAAAAAAAGTTAAATGTTCATTTTTATTTAAACATTCCAAAAATTCCTGTGAAACACCTGAAGGGTTAATAAACTTCTTGAATGTGGTTTTGAGCACCTTGAGGGGTGCAGTTTTTAGAATGGTGTCACACTTGGGTATTTTCTATCATATAGACCCCTCAAAATGACTTCAAATGAGATGTGGTCCCTAAAAAAAAATGGTGTTGTAAAAATGAGAAATTGCTGGTCAACTTTTAACCCTTATAACTCCGTCACAAAAAAAAATTTTGGTTCCAAAATTGTACTGATGTAAAGTAGACATGTGGGAAATGTTACTTATTAAGTATTTTGCGTGACATATGTCTGTGATTTAAGGGCATAAAAATTCAAAGTTGGAAAATTGCAAAATTTTCAAAATTTTCGCCAAATTTCCATTTTTTTCACAAATAAACGCAAGTTATATCGAATAAATTTTACCACTAACATGAAGTACAATATGTCACGAGAAAACAATGTCAGAATCGCCAAGATCCGTCAAAGCGTTCCAGAGTTATAGCCTCATAAAGGGACAGTGGTCAGAATTGTAAAAATTGGCCCGGTCATTAACGTGCAAACCACCCTTGGGGGTGAAGGGGTTAAGGGCTTCTGAAAGACCCTTTCTGAAAATTGCTGCCAGAGCATCCTCATTCCCTTTAGTGAGCACAGACCATTTTCTAAATTTCTGGCAGTACAATTCTGCCGCTTCCTGACCCTGACACAGGGCCAAAAGTGTTTTCTCAGCATGCTCTACAGAGTTAGGTTCGTCATACAATAATCCGAGCGATTGAAAAAATGCATCTACATTAAGCAATGCCGGATCCCGTGACTCAAGGGAGAATGCCCAGTCCTGAGGGTCACCACGCAGCAGAGAAATAACTAGTTTAACTTGCTGAGTGGGGTCACCAGAGGAACGGGGTTTCAGAGCAAAAAACTATTTGCAGTTATTTTTAAAGTTCAAAAACTTAGATCTATCCCCGTAAAACAAATCTGGAGTAGGAATTCTAGGCTCTAAGGCTGGAGTCTGAACAACATAATCTTGGATACTCTGAACTCTTGCAGCAAGCTGATCCACACGAGAAAACAAACCCTGAACATCCATGTCTGCACCCAAATCCACCCAGAGATTAAGAGGAAGGAAAAAGACAAAACAGACTAAAGAAAAAAAAAATGGCTCAGAACTCTTTTTCTTTTCCTTCTTTTGAGATGCATTCAACTCATTCTTGGCCAGTTGCACTGTTATGGACTGGTAATTTAGGAGCGACATGCGACTAGCTCTGGGCAGGTGGTAACTATACAGACCGCAGTCTGTTATGACCCCAATGGCGAGGGTCTCAGAGAAACAAGTAAGTCTGCGACGTACAAAAATCCAGCTCATAGGGCAGTGGTAACTGGGTTGACCATATATCTACTCCTAACGCCAACACTAGCAGTAGCCGGGGAACATGCCTAAGTTGGTCGCTAGATGTCTCGCGCCAGCCGGAGGACTAACTACCCCTAGAAGAGGAAAACAAAGACCTCTCTTGCCTCCAGAGAATAGACCCCAAAAGTAGGATAGTAGCCCCCCACAAATAATAACGGTGAGGTAAGAGGAAATGACAAACACAGAGATGAACTAGATTTTAGCAAAGAGAGGCCCACTTACTAATAGCAGAATGTAGTAAGATAACTTATATGGTCAACAAAAACCCTATCAAAATCCACGCTGGAAATTCAAGAACCCCCGAACCGTCTAACGGCCCGGGGGGAGAACACCAGCCACCCTAGAGCTTCCAGCAAGGTCAGGAAACAGATTATATACAAGCTGGACAAAAATGCAAACCAAAACAAATAGCAAAAAGCAAGGAAGCAGACTTAGCTTAATCAAGCAGGAACCAGGATCAGTAGACAAGAGCACTACAGATTAGCTCTGATATCAACGTTGCCAGGCATTGAACTGAAGGTCCAGGGAGCTTATATAGCAACACCCCTGACCTAACGACCCAGGTGAGCATACAAGGGATGAATGACATACCCAGAGTCAAATCACTAGTAGCCACTAGAGGGAGCCAAAAGGTAAATTCACAACAGTACCCCCCCCTTAGTGAGGGGTCACCGAACCCTCACCAAGACCACCAGGGCGATCAGGATGAGCGGCGTGAAAGGCACAAACTAAATCGGCCGCATGCACATCAGAGGCGACCACCCAGGAATTATCCTCCTGACCATAGCCCTTCCACTTGACCAGGTACTGAAGCCTCCGCCTGGAGAGACGAGAATCTAAGATCTTCTCCACCACGTACTCCAACTCGCCCTCAACCAACACCGGAGCAGGAGGCTCAGCAGAAGGAACCACAGGCACAACGTACCGCCGCAACAAGGACCTATGAAATACGTTGTGGATGGCAAACGACACCGGAAGATCCAGGCGAAAGGATACAGGATTAATGATTTCCAATATCTTGTAAGGACCAATGAAGCGAGGCTTAAATTTGGGAGAGGAGACCTTCATAGGAACAAATCGAGAAGACAGCCATACCAAATCCCCAACGCGAAGTCGGGGACCCACACCGCGGCGGCGGTTGGCAAAACGCTGAGCCTTCTCCTGTGACAACTTCAAGTTGTCCACCACATGCCCCCAGATCCGCTGCAACGTATCCACCACGGAATCCACCCCAGGACAGTCAGAAGGCTCTACATGTCCCGAGGAAAAACGAGGATGGAAACCAGAGTTGCAGAAAAATGGCGAAACCAAGGTGGCGGAACTAGCCCGATTATTAAGGGCAAATTCAGCCAACGGCAAGAAGGTCACCCAATCATCCTGATCAGAAGAGACAAAACACCTCAAATAAGCCTCCAGAGTCTGATTAGTTCGCTCCGTTTGTCCGTTAGTCTGGGGATGGAAAGCGGATGAAAACGACAACTCAATGCCCATCCTACCACAAAAGGATCGCCAGAACCTGGAAACAAACTGGGATCCTCTGTCCGACACAATATTTTCAGGAATGCCGTGTGTTATGGTTCTCAATGGCAAGAGAACATAGCCCAGCAAACATAAGAACTAGCTCTTGGAAGGATGGAAACTAAACTGACCATGAACTAAACCTGCCGCACAACTAACAGTAGCCGGGTAGCGTAGCCTGCGTTTTATCCCTAGACGCCCAGCGCCGGCCGGAGGACTAACTAATCCTGGCAGAGGAAAATATAGTCCTGGCTCACCTCTAGAGAAATTTCCCCGAAAGGCAGACAGAGGCCCCCACAAATATTGGCGGTGATTTTAGATGAAATGACAAACGTAGTATGAAAATAGGTTTTGCAAAATTGAGGTCCGCTTACTAGATAGCAGGAAGACAGAAAGGGCACTTTCATGGTCAGCTGAAAACCCTATCAAAACACCATCCTGAAATTACTTTAAGACTCTAGTATTAACTCATAACATCAGAGTGGCAATTTCAGATCACAAGAGCTTTCCAGACACAGAAACGAAACTACAGCTGTGAACTGGAACAAAATGCAAAAACAAACAAGGACTAAAGTCCAACTTAGCTGGGAGTTGTCTAGCAGCAGGAACATGCACAGAAAGGCTTCTGATTACAATGTTGACCGGCATGGAAGTGACAGAGGAGCAAGGCTAAATAGCGACTCCCACATCCTGATGGAAACAGGTGAACAGAGAGGATGAAGCACACCAGTTCAATTCCACCAGTGGCCACCGGGGGAGCCCAAAATCCAATTTCACAACAGTACCCCCCCCTCAAGGAGGGGGCACCGAACCCTCACCAGAACCACCAGGGCGATCAGGATGAGCCCTATGAAAGGCACGGACCAAATCGGAGGCATGAACATCAGAGGCAGTCACCCAAGAATTATCCTCCTGACCGTATCCCTTCCATTTGACCAGATACTGGAGTTTCCGTCTGGAAACACGGGAGTCCAAGATTTTTTCCACAACGTACTCCAACTCGCCCTCAACCAACACCGGAGCAGGAGGCTCAACGGAAGGCACAACCGGTACCTCATACCTGCGCAATAATGACCGATGAAAAACATTATGAATAGAAAAAGATGCAGGGAGGTCCAAACGGAAGGACACAGGGTTAAGAATCTCCAATATCTTGTACGGGCCGATGAACCGAGGCTTAAACTTGGGAGAAGAAACCCTCATAGGGACAAAACGAGAAGACAACCACACCAAGTCCCCAACACAAAGCCGAGGACCAACCCGACGCCGGCGGTTGGCAAAAAGCTGAGTCTTCTCCTGGGACAACTTCAAATTGTCC
Source organism: Ranitomeya variabilis (assembly GCF_051348905.1). Taxonomy (NCBI): domain Eukaryota; kingdom Metazoa; phylum Chordata; class Amphibia; order Anura; family Dendrobatidae; genus Ranitomeya; species Ranitomeya variabilis. The sequence goes on from NC_135237.1 coordinate 560,173,674, forward strand.
ACTACCTGCCCCCAAATCTGATGCAACCTCTCCACCACAGCATCCACTCCAGGACAATCCGAAGATTCCACCTGACCAGAAGAAAATCGAGGATGAAACCCCGAATTACAGAAAAAGGGAGACACCAAAGTGGCAGAGCTGGCCCGATTATTGAGGGCAAACTCCGCTAAAGGCAAAAAAGCAACCCAATCATCCTGATCTGCAGACACAAAACACCTCAAATATGTCTCCAAGGTCTGATTCGTCCGCTCGGTCTGGCCATTTGTCTGAGGATGGAAAGCAGACGAGAAAGACAAATCTATGCCCATCCTAGCACAGAATGCTCGCCAAAATCTAGACACGAATTGGGTACCTCTGTCAGAAACGATATTCTCCGGAATACCATGCAAACGGACCACATTTTGAAAAAACAGAGGAACCAACTCGGAAGAAGAAGGCAACTTAGGCAGGGGAACCAAATGGACCATCTTAGAGAAACGATCACACACCACCCAGATGACAGACATCTTCTGAGAAACAGGAAGATCCGAAATAAAATCCATCGAGATGTGCGTCCAGGGCCTCTTCGGGATAGGCAAGGGCAACAACAATCCACTAGCCCGAGAACAACAAGGCTTGGCCCGAGCACAAACGTCACAAGACTGCACGAAGCCTCGCACATCTCGAGACAGGGAAGGCCACCAGAAGGACCTTGCCACCAAATCCCTGGTACCAAAGATTCCAGGATGACCTGCCAACGCAGAAGAATGAACCTCAGAAATGACTTTACTGGTCCAATCATCAGGAACAAACAGTCTACCAGGTGGGCAACGATCAGGTCTATCCGCCTGAAACTCCTGCAAGGCCCGCCGCAGGTCTGGAGAAACGGCAGACAATATCACTCCATCCTTAAGGATACCTGTAGGTTCAGAATTACCAGGGGAGTCAGGCTCAAAACTCCTAGAAAGGGCATCCGCCTTAACATTCTTAGAACCCGGCAGGTAGGACACCACAAAATTAAACCGAGAGAAAAACAACGACCAGCGCGCCTGTCTAGGATTCAGGCGTCTGGCGGACTCAAGATAAATTAGATTTTTGTGGTCAGTCAATACCACCACCTGATGTCTAGCCCCCTCAAGCCAATGACGCCACTCCTCAAAAGCCCACTTCATGGCCAAAAGCTCCCGATTCCCAACATCATAATTCCGCTCGGCGGGCGAAAATTTACGCGAGAAAAAAGCACAAGGTCTCATCACGGAGCAATCGGAACTTCTCTGCGACAAAACCGCCCCAGCTCCGATTTCAGAAGCGTCGACCTCAACCTGAAAAGGAAGAGCAACATCAGGCTGACGCAACAAAGGGGCGGAAGAAAAGCGGCGCTTAAGCTCCCGAAAGGCCTCCACAGCAGCAGGGGACCAATCAGCAACATCAGCACCCTTCTTAGTCAAATCAGTCAATGGTTTAACAACATCAGAAAAACCAGCAATAAATCGACGATAAAAGTTAGCAAAGCCCAAAAATTTCTGAAGACTCCTAAGAGAAGAGGGTTGCGTCCAATCACAAATAGCTTGAACCTTGACAGGATCCATCTCGATGGAAGAGGGGGAAAAAATATATCCCAAAAAGGAAATCTTTTGAACCCCAAAAACGCACTTAGAACCCTTCACACACAAGGAATTAGACCGCAAAACCTGAAAAACCCTCCTGACCTGCTGGACATGAGAGTCCCAGTCATCCGAAAAAATCAAAATATCATCCAGATACACAATCATAAATTTATCCAAATAATCACGGAAAATGTCATGCATAAAGGACTGAAAGACTGAAGGGGCATTTGAAAGACCAAAAGGCATCACCAAATACTCAAAGTGGCCCTCGGGCGTATTAAATGCGGTTTTCCACTCATCCCCCTGCTTAATTCGCACCAAATTATACGCCCCACGGAGATCTATCTTAGAGAACCACTTGGCCCCCTTTATGCGAGCAAACAAATCAGTCAGCAGTGGCAACGGATATTGATATTTAACCGTGATTTTATTCAAAAGCCGATAATCAATGCACGGCCTCAAAGAGCCATCTTTCTTAGCCACAAAGAAAAAACCGGCTCCTAAGGGAGATGACGAAGGACGAATATGTCCCTTTTCCAAGGACTCCTTTATATATTCTCGCATAGCAGCATGTTCAAGCACAGACAGATTAAATAAACGACCCTTAGGGTATTTACTACCCGGAATCAAATCTATGGCACAATCGCACTCCCGGTGCGGAGGTAATGAACCAAGCTTAGGTTCTTCAAAAACGTCACGATATTCAGTCAAGAATTCAGGAATCTCAGAGGGAATAGATGAAGAAATGGAAACCACAGGTACGTCCCCATGCGTCCCCTTACATCCCCAGCTTAACACAGACATAGCTTTCCAGTCAAGGACTGGGTTATGAGATTGCAGCCATGGCAATCCAAGCACCAACACATCATGTAGGTTATACAGCACAAGAAAGCGAATAATCTCCTGGTGATCCGGATTAATCCGCATAGTTACTTGTGTCCAGTATTGTGGTTTATTGCTAGCCAATGGGGTGGAGTCAATCCCCTTCAGGGGTATAGGAGTTTCAAGAGGCTCCAAATCATACCCACAGCGTTTGGCAAAGGACCAATCCATAAGACTCAAAGCGGCGCCAGAGTCGACATAGGCATCCGCAGTAATAGATGATAAAGAACAAATCAGGGTCACAGATAGAATAAACTTAGACTGTAAAGTGCCAATTGAAACAGACTTATCAAGCTTCTTAGTACGCTTAGAGCATGCTGATATAACATGAGTTGAATCACCGCAATAGAAGCACAACCCATTTTTTCGTCTAAAATTCTGCCGTTCACTTCTGGACAGAATTCTATCACATTGCATATTCTCTGGCGTCTTCTCAGTAGACACCGCCAAATGGTGCACAGGTTTGCGCTCCCGCAGACGCCTATCGATCTGGATAGCCATTGTCATGGACTCATTCAGACCCGCAGGCACAGGGAACCCCACCATAACATCCTTAATGGCATCAGAGAGACCCTCTCTGAAATTCGCCGCCAGGGCGCACTCATTCCACTGAGTAAGCACAGCCCATTTACGGAATTTCTGGCAGTATATTTCAGCTTCGTCTTGCCCCTGAGATAGGGACATCAAGGCCTTTTCCGCCTGAAGTTCTAACTGAGGTTCCTCATAAAGCAACCCCAAGGCCAGAAAAAACGCATCCACATTGAGCAACGCAGGATCCCCTGGAGCCAATGCAAAAGCCCAATCCTGAGGGTCGCCCCGGAGCAAGGAAATCACAATCCTGACCTGCTGAGCAGGATCTCCAGCAGAGCGAGATTTCAGGGACAAAAACAACTTGCAATTATTTTTGAAATTTTGAAAGCAAGATCTATTCCCCGAGAAAAATTCAGGCAAAGGAATTCTAGGTTCAGATATAGGAACATGAACAACAAAATCTTGTAAATTTTGAACTTTCGTGGTGAGATTATTCAAACCTGCAGCTAAACTCTGAATATCCATTTTAAACAGGTGAACACAGAGCCATTCCAGGATTAGAAGGAGAGAGAGAGAGAAAGGCTGCAATATAGGCAGACTTGCAAGAGATTCAATTACAAGCACACTCAGAACTGAAAAAAAAAAAAAAAAATCTTCAGCAGACTTCTCTTTTCTCTCCTTTCTCTGTCAATTAATTTAACCCTTTTTTGGCCGGTCAAACTGTTATGGTTCTCAATGGCAAGAGAACATAGCCCAGCAAACATAAGAACTAGCTCTTGGAAGGATGGAAACTAAACTGACCATGAACTAAACCTGCCGCACAACTAACAGTAGCCGGGTAGCGTAGCCTGCGTTTTATCCCTAGACGCCCAGCGCCGGCCGGAGGACTAACTAATCCTGGCAGAGGAAAATATAGTCCTGGCTCACCTCTAGAGAAATTTCCCCGAAAGGCAGACAGAGGCCCCCACAAATATTGGCGGTGATTTTAGATGAAATGACAAACGTAGTATGAAAATAGGTTTAGCAAAATTGAGGTCCGCTTACTAGATAGCAGGAAGACAGAAAGGGCACTTTCATGGTCAGCTGAAAACCCTATCAAAACACCATCCTGAAATTACTTTAAGACTCTAGTATTAACTCATAACATCAGAGTGGCAATTTCAGATCACAAGAGCTTTCCAGACACAGAAACGAAACTACAGCTGTGAACTGGAACAAAATGCAAAAACAAACAAGGACTAAAGTCCAACTTAGCTGGGAGTTGTCCAGCAGCAGGAACATGCACAGAAAGGCTTCTGATTACAATGTTGACCGGTGTTCTGAAAATTGTCGGCATGTCGTAGATAGTAGGGATGGGCGAGGCTACGGAGTCACGTGCCGCAAACTGACCAATCACGGCCAAGCAACAGCTGAAGATGCAGGGTGGAGAGAAGAGGAGCTCTGGGCGGGGCTCTGGGCGGCAACATGCCTGAAAATTTCAGGGACGGGCGTGATTATGGCACCTGGGGGCCTGGTTAAAACCACAATAGTGAGGGAGGGGGCGTGACAAAGGGAGGGGGGCGTTACTATGCTCAGAAATTTCAGGGCGTCTTCATTTCTGCAAAGGGGGGTGATTAAAGCAGCGGGGAGTGACTACATGCCGAGAAGGGGAGTGTATCCATGCCCAGAAATTTCACCAGAGGGACGATGCTGAAGTTGGTTTCTTATTCGTTCAGTTTCTTATTCGGCTATTTTTTATTTTCTGTTTTTTTTCAGGTTTTTCAATAAAAATAAACCATTGTAAGTATATAATATTATGCGGTCATGTGCCCTCTTGTGAATACACTTAAAAACAGATAAAAATATTAGAAGGCTGGCACAAAAATGGGCATCAAAGTGGGCACTGAGGTATGGTATTAAAGGTGTTAAATGGCTTTGTGCCACTGATCTGACACCTGACTTGCATACCTTGTGATGCCACACATCAAGTTCCTGTCAATCCAGCCTGGCACAAATGGGTTCTGGGCATCAGAACTGGCATCAAAGTGGGCAGAGAACCAATTTTCACACATGCGAATAAGTAACAGCTATTTTTAAGGGGTTAAATGCCTTTGTGCTACTTATTAAACACCTGATTTACATACCTACTGATGCCCCACATGAAATCCATGTCACTCCAGCCTGGCACAAATGTGTTCTGGGCATCAAAACTGGCATCAAATGGGGCAAATCGCCCATTTTCACTGATTTGAATAAGTAACAGCTATTTTTAAGGGGTTAAATGCCTTTGTGCCACTGATCTAACACCTGATTTACATACCTACTGATGCCCCACATGAAATCCAAGTCAAGCCAGCCTGGCACAAATGGGTTCTGGGCATCAGAACTGGCATCAAAATGGGGCAAATAGCCCATTTTCACAGATTTGAATAAGTAACAGCTATTTTTAAGGGGTTAAATAGCTTTGTGCCACTGATCTAACACCTGATTTACATACCTACTGATGCCCCACATGAAATCCAAGTTACTGCAGCCTGGCACAAATCGGTTCGGGGCATCAAAACTGGCATCAAATTGGGCAAATCACCCATTTTCACAGATTTGAATAAGTAACAGCTATTTTTAAAAGGTTAAATAGCTTTGTGCCACTGATCTAACACCTGATTTACATACCTACTGATGCCCCACATGAAATACATGTCACTCCAGCCTGGCACAAATGGGTTCTGGGCATCAGAACTGGCATCAAAATGGTCAAATCGCCCATTTTCACAGATTTGAATAAGTAACAGCTATTTTTGAGAGGTTAAATGCCTTTGTGCCACTGATTTAACACCTGATTAACATACCTAATGATGCCCCACATGAAATCCATGTTACTCCAGCCTGGCACAAATGTGTTCTGGGCATCAAAACTGGCATCAAATGGGGCAAATCGCCCATTTTCACTGATTTGAATAAGTAACAGCTATTTTTAAGGGGTTAAATGCCTTTGTGCCACTAATCTAACACCTGATTTACATACCTAGTGATGCCCCACATCAAAGTCAAATCACTTCAGCCTGGCACAAATGGGTTCTGGGCATCAAAACTGGCATCAAAGGGGGCAAATCGCCCATTTTCACAGATTTGAATAAGTAACAGCTATTTTTAAGGGGTTAAATAGCTTTGTGCCACTGATCTAACACCTGATTTACATAACTACTGATGCCCCACATGAAATCCAAGTCACTGCAGCCTGGCACAAATCGGTTCGGGGCATCAAAACTGGCATCAAAGTGGGCAAATCGCCCATTTTCACAGATTTGAATAAGTAACTGATGTTTTTAAGGGGTTAATTGCCTTTGGGCCACTGATCTGACACTTAAAATACACAGAAAGTGATGCCCTGCATCAAACCCAGGTCCCTTCAGCCTGGCCCAAATGGGTTTTGGGCACCAGAATTGGCATCAAAGTCGGCAAACAGCCCATTTTCACAGATTTGAATAAGCAACTGGTGTTTTCAAGGGGTTAAATGACTTTGGGCCACTGATCTGACACTTAAAATACACAGACAGTGATGCCCTGCATCAAACCCAGGTCCCTTCAGCCTGGCCCAAATGGGTACTGGGCATCAGAACTGGCATCAAAGTGGGCAAACAGCCCATTTTCACATATTTGAATAAGTAAGTGATTTTTTAAGAGGTTAAATGACTTTGGGCCACTGATCTGACACCATTATTACATGCATTTTGATGCCCTGCATGAAATTCATGTCACTTTAGCTTTTCCCAAATGGGTTCTGGCCGTGAGAATTGGCATCAAAGTTGGCATTGATTTTAATGATTTGAATAAGTAACTGAATTTTAAGGGGTTAAATGACCTTGGCCACTGATCTCACACCACTATGACATACACAGGCTGGAGACACACTAGCGATTTAAAAATTGGTCCTATTTATTGCAGGAAAGTCTGACGAGTGCAATGCAAGTGTCATGTGAGTGTCAGGCGTTTTTTGTGCGAGTACAATCTGACTTCTCACACCTAACACCCGATCTACATCCGACTGCAGTGCGATTTTAACATGAGATTTTACATACAGAAATGTTATTAATCATTTACACATAGTTTTAAAACGTAATATTCTTCAAAATGTATATACCGTATATATTCTAGAAAGATAGATTAAAAGCCGGCAAATGATCAGCCACGTACATTTTAATCAGAGTGACAGGTTAGATTACGATAGAATAGAGATATACACATAGAATAAATGTGTGGTGTGTGTGTGTGTATACATATATACAGTATATATATACTGTATATATATATATATATATATATATATATATATATATATATATATATATTATAACGCTGATAGCGTCACTCTGTCCAAAGCCTTTATAGACTGCGCAAGCGCGACGCGTCTGCACAGTCTGGATCCCACAGTGTGACGCATCCGGGGAGGAGGATTGTGGCCCAGGAGATCGCGGTATGAGTAAGCACTGAACGCATACCGCTATCTCCAACGGAGAAGCAGAGACGCACCAGGAGGGTGAGTATGAAGGGGGAGGGTGAGCCATGCTATATTCACCTGTCCCCGTTCCACCGCCGGGTCTTCCGCATCCTCTGGCTGTGACGTTCAGGTCATAGGGCGCGATGACGTGGTCAGTGCGCGCCCCCTGCCTCAACAGTCACAGCCAGAGGACACGGATGACAGAGTGGCGCGCGGCGGTGGAACAGAGACAGGTGAATATCGCAAGTGCCGGGTGTGACGGGGCATGCGACAGAGCAGGAAGAGACACCACGCCAGTAATCAATCCAATAAAATTTATCGGAACAGGGAACTGGGACAACACAAATCAAAGTAATTCTGCAGCGTCCGTAATTAGTCTACAATGAGTCCACACAAAGGGAGCAGATCCGGGGGCGCCACCTGGCAATCCGAAGCCAGGCAAAAGAAAAATAATCCTGGGATGGGTTTACTGGATCCAGCAGATGAGGGACACAACACCATTCCACGTGGCAGCTTTTAATCCTCCACACACGGGCACCAGGATCTCGCCTCAGCATACGATCCCAGCCCTTCGCAAGTCACCACACAATTGAATCAGCCAACACATGAGTCTATTGTTCTGTGTCCTGGGATCCATCCCTCCATGAGGGAAAGCTCCCCCTTCTGGTTGTTGACTCAAGCCTGATTACATAGCAGTCCAGGGACACAGGCCGGGGGAGGGACACGCTGTTACACCGGGGGCCTTAGCCAGCGGCGACTCCAGCACCTGACCCCCATAGTGCGCTGGTGTTCCCGCCTGCTTAGGCACTCGGCGCCCAGCGACGAGAGGTGAGTCTGTCATTTTTTTTTTTGAAATCGCAGCATCAGCATACGGGGCATATTATGCTATGGAGCATCTTATGGGGGCCATCAACGATGGGAGCAGCACATGACAGAATGGGGGCGCAGAATGGGTGCAGCACATTACAGAATGGGGCGCAGGATGGGAGCAGCACATGACAGAATGGGGGCACAGGATGGGAGCAGCACATGACAGAATGGGGGCGCAGAATGGTTGCAGCACATGACAGAATGGGGGCGCAGGATGGGAGCAGCACATTACAGAATGGGGGCGCAGAATGGGAGCAGCACATGACAGGATGGGGCGCAGGATGAAAGCAGCACATGACAGGATGGGGGCGCAGGATGGGAGCAGCACATGACAGGATGAGGGCACAGGAAAAGAGTAGCACATGACAAGATGGAGGCGCACAAAACAGGATGAGGGCACAGGATGGGGCTGCACATGACAGGAAGGGGGCGCAGGATGGGAGCAGCGTATGACAGGATGGGGGTGCAAGATGGTAGCAGCACATGACAAGATTAGGGGGCAGGATGGAAGAGGCGCATACCAGGATGGAGACCATATACCAATACAAATGCTCGCCACCCGGGCGTAGAACAGGTTCAATAGCTAGTGGGTGTGTGTATATATATATATATATATATAACGCCAAGAAGACCAAAAACGAACGGCACTGTCTGTGAAACGAGGTTATCCAAAAATTTCGGGTTCAGGTATTAATGAATAATAGTCCTAGCATCAGCCATGCATCAAGATCATAGGTGCTCTTCTGAAAATACACGAAAATCCATGACCATATGCAAGAAGAAAGAGAAGGCACTCACCGATCTAAAATTCCCAACTTTATTTCATCTTCATGTTAACAAAATACTGACCCGTGGAAGCGCAAGCACAAACGGCCGTCGTCTATCCCTGCTCACAAGAACTCCGCTCCTCACTCCCCCGGCCATGGAATTTTTTTAACATTAAGATGAAATAAAGTTGGGAAATTTAGATCGGTGAGTGCCTTCTCTTTCTTCTTGCATATGGTTATATATATATATATATATATATATATATATATATATATACACTGTATATATATAGTCTTTATATTGCAGAGAGAGATACATAGAAGAATAGCCGGTAATTCATTTGTCAGCCTCTCTAAAATCACTGCTGGAGCCGACAGGATAGAAGACATGGTTTACATACACTAAGTAGATGCAGAATAGTTAGATATGTACTGTATATGTCAGTGATCAATACAATTAGTATAGTGTGTGTGCAAATTAGAGGACATGTATGTAATTAATAAAAGATTATTTTGGGGGGAAAAAATGTTGCGGGCTCCCGCATAATTTTCCAATCCAGAGAGGGAAAGCCAGCGACTGGAGGCCAATGTTTATAGCCTAAGAAGGGGTTAATACCCATGGATCTCCCCAGGCTATGAATATGAGCCCACAGCTGTATTTTTAGTGTTTACTGGCTATTAAAATAGGGTAGCCCCCAAAAATGACATGGGGTACCCTTATAATTAAATTCCAGAAAAAGCTATGCAGACAGCTGCGGGCTGATATTCATAGCCTAGGAAGGGGCCATGGATATTGACCCCTCATGGCTACAAACACTAGCTCTCAGCCTCCCCAGAAATGTCACATTTTTAAGATTCACCAATTTCAGCACTTAGCCTCTCTCTTCCCGCTGCCCTGTATCGGTGGTATATGGGGTAATAGTTTGGGGGTTGATGTGACCTTTATATTGTAAGGTCACATCAAGCCCGGCTTAGTAATGGAGAAGTGTCAAGAAGACACCTATCCATTGCTAATCCTATAGTTGTTACAGGTTCAATAAAGACGCAGCCAGGATAAAGTCTTTTAATGAAATAAAACACTAAACACAGTTTTTCATCCTTATTATCCAGCTAATACATACAACGCCCTTGTTCTCCTGTAATTAAAAAAAGACAAAAACAAAAACCCAACAATATACCATACCTGTCAGTCGTTCTGTCCCACGCAGTAATCAATATCTGGGGAAAATACAGTTTGCAACTAGGAGCGGTGCTGAAATGCAACCGCCATGGCTGCAAACTACTGGGGAATGAGGAGATGCTGCCAGTGCAGCTACAGAGACTAGTGCTGATGTCACATAGTCTGCCCTCCCTTCCGGCTTGAACTGCAATGAACTCTGCAGCGTGGGAAAATGAACTGGCATTTTCCCACGCTCCAGAGTTCAGCGCGGGTCAGGCAAGCAGGGAGGGTAGACGCAGTGACTTCACCGCTAGTCACTGAGGCTGCGCTGGCAGCATCTCCTCATTCCCCAGTAGTTTGCAGCTGGGCTGGTAGCATCTTAGTACAGTCCTGGTTGCAAACTGTATTTTCCCCAGATATGGATTACTGCGTGGGACAGAACAACGGACAGGTATATTGTTGTTTTTTTTTTTTTTTATTCATTACAGGAGATCTATAGGATTAGTAATGGATAGCTGTCTTATTGACACCTCTCCATTACTAAGCCGGGCTTGATGTGACCTTACAATTCAAAGGTCACATCAACCACCCAACTATTACCCCATTGCCACCGCTACAGGGCAGTGGGAAGAGAGAGGCTAAGTGCCATAATTGCCATAAATCATGCAGCTGCGTCAACAAAAACTAAATCTCTGAGCAGTCACAAATACTCGGAGATTTCCCGAGCAACAAGTATATTCGCTCATCACTATTAACTACCTGCAAAAAACACTTGATGAACTTTCGATAGTAGTTTGCAAACCCCAAGAAGCGTTGCAAATAGTGATGAGCGAGTATACTCGTTGCTCGGGCTTTCCCGAGCACGCTCGGGTGGTCTCCCGAGTATTTGTGACTGCTCAGAGATTTAGTTTTTGTTGATGCAGCTGCATAATGTATGGCTGCTAGCCAGCCTGAGTACATGTGGGGGTTGCCTGTTTGCCAGGGAATCCCCACATGTAATCAAGCTGTCTAGTAGCTGTAAATCATGCAGCTGCGGCAAGGAAAACTAAATCTCTGATCAGACATAAATACTTGGAGACCACCCGAGTGTGCTCGGGAAAACCCAAGTAACGAGTATACTCGCTCATCACTAGTTGCAAACCCTTCAAGTCACGGGGCTGAACCCAATCACTAATAGCCTGCACCTTCTTGGGATCCATGTGAAACCCCTCATTGGAAACAATCAAACCCAAAAATGATAACTCCTGTACAAAAAATTAACATTTCAAATTTTGAAAAAAGTAGTTTTTCCCTGAGTCTATGAAGGACAGTACGCAAATAGTGAAAATGGGTTTCACTGTCAGGGGAGTAAACCAAGATGTCGTCAAGGTAAATAATCGCAAAGTGACCGATCAGATCAGCAAACACAATATTAATAAAATTTTGAAAAATGGCCAGGGGTGTTTGTTAGCCCGAAGGACGTAAAAAGATTCTCAAAAAGAACTTCTCATGTGAGAAACGCCGTCTTCCACTCGTCTCCCTCTCAAACACTTATCCAATTATAGGCTCCCCACAAATCCAACTTTGAAAATCATTTGGCCCCAGACAACTGGTTACACAAGTCAGGAATGAGAGGAAGTGGGTAAGTGTTTCTCACAGTGATTTTGTTGAGTTCCCGAAAGTCGAGGCAAGGACTCAAACCACCATCTTTTTTCTTTACAAAGAAAAAGCCAGCTGCCATAGGAGAAACATAAGGGCGGATATGCCCCTTACGAAGACTCTCGGCAATATACTCCTTCATGGCCAGCCGCTCAGGACAAGACAGATTAAATTGATGGCACAATTAAAAGATGGATGTGGCGGTAGAACCTCAGCCTCGCTTTCAGAGAACACGTCTTCAAAGACCTTCAGATACTCCGGAATAGCTTCCAGACCGACAGACAACACAGATACACACTTCAAGGACTTAGATAAGGACCATTGAACAATTTCCTCAGTAACCCAGTTAATAACAGGGTTTTGATGCTGTAACCAAGGCATTCCCGACACCAACCCACTATATTTGCCCACTTTGATGCTAATTCTGGTGCCCAGAACCCATTTGGGCTAGGCTGGAGGGACCTGGGTTTGATGCAGGGCATCGCTATTTGTGTATTTTAAGTGTCAGATCAGTGGCCCAAAGCCATTTAACCCCTTAAAAACAGCAGGTCCCTATTCAAATCTGTTAAAATTGGCTGTTTGCCCAGTTTGATGACAGTTCTGATGCCCAGAACTAATTAGGGCCAGGCTGAAGAGACCTGGTTTTATTGTGGGGCTCCCTGTTCTATATGTATGCACTCTGGTATCAGTGGCACAAAGGAATTTAACCCCTTAAAAACACCACTTACTTATTCAAATCTGTGAAAATGGGCTGTTTGCCCACTTTGATGCCAGTTCTGGTGCCCAGAACCCATTTGGGCCAGGCTGGAGAGACCTGGGTTTGATGCAGGGCATCACTGTCTGTGTATTTTAAGTGTCAGATCAGTGGCCCAAAGGCATTTAACCCCTTAAAAACATCAGTTACTTATTCAAATCTGCGAAAATTGGCTGTTTGCCCACTTTGATGCCAGTTCTGGTGCCCAGAACCCATTTGGGCCAGGCTGAAGGGACCTGGGTTTGATGCAGGGCATCACTGTCTGTGTATTTTAAGTGTCAGATCAGTGGCCCAAAGGCATTTAACCCCTTAAAAACATCAGTTACTTATTCAAATCTGTGAAAATGGGCTGTTTGCCCCATTTGATGCCAGTTCTGATGCCCAGAACCCATTTGTGCCAGGCTGGAGTGACATGGATTTCATGTGGGGCATCATTAGGTATGTTAATCAGGTGTTAAATCAGTGGCACAAAGGCATTTAACCTCTCAAAAATAGCTGTTACTTATTCAAATCTGTGAAAATGGGCGATTTGACCATTTTGATGCCAGTTCTGATGCCCAGAACACATTTGTGCCAGGCTGGAGTGACATGTATTTCATGTGGGGCATCAGTAGGTATGTAAATCAGGTGTTAGATCAGTGGCACAAAGCTATTTAACCCCTTAAAAATAGCTGTTACTTATTCAAATCTGTGAAAATGGGCGATTTGCCCCATTTGATGCCAGTTTTGATGCCCAGAACCCATTTGTGCCAGGCTGGAGTGACATGGATTTCATGTGGGGCATCAGTAGGTATGTAAATCAGGTGTTAGATCAGTGGCACAAAGGCATTTAACCCCTTAAAAATAGCTGTTACTTATTCAAATCAGTGAAAATGGGCGATTTGCCCCATTTGATGCCAGTTTTGATGCCCAGAACACATTTGTGCCAGGCTGGAGTGACATGGATTTCATGTGGGGCATCAGTAGGTATGTAAATCAGGTGTTTAATAAGTAGCACAAAGGCATTTAACCCCTTAAAAATAGCTGTTACTTATTCGCATGTGTGAAAATTGGTTCTCTGCCCACTTTGATGCCAGTTCTGATGCCCAGAACCCATTTGTGCCAGGCTGGATTGACAGGAACTTGATGTGTGGCATCACAAGGTATGCAAGTCAGGTGTCAGATCAGTGGCACAAAGCCATTTAACACCTTTAATACCATACCTCAGTGCCCACTTTGATGCCCATTTTTGTGCCAGCCTTCTAATATTTTTATCTGTTTTTAAGTGTATTCACAAGAGGGCACATGACCGCATAATATTATATACTTACAATGGTTTATTTTTATTGAAAAACCTGAAAAAAAACAGAAAATAAAAAATAGCCGAATAAGAAACTGAACGAATAAGAAACCAACTTCAGCATCGTCCCTCTGGTGAAATTTCTGGGCATGGATACACTCCCCTTCTCGGCATGTAGTCACTCCCCGCTGCTTTAATCACCCCCCTTTGCAGAAATGAAGACGCCCTGAAATTTCTGAGCATAGTAACGCCCCCCTCCCTTTGTCACGCCCCCTCCCTCACTATTGTGGTTTTAACCAGGCCCCCAGGTGCCATAATCACGCCCGTCCCTGAAATTTTCAGGCATGTTGCCGCCCAGAGCCCCGCCCAGAGCTCCTCTTCTCTCCACCCTGCATCTTCAGCTGTTGCTTGGCCGTGATTGGTCAGTTTGCGGCACGTGACTCCGTAGCCTCGCCCATCCCTACTATCTACGACATGCCGACAATTTTCAGAACACCGGCATGGAAGTGACAGAGGAGCAAGGCTAAATAGCGACTCCCACATCCTGATGGAAACAGGTGAACAGAGAGGATGAAGCACACCAGTTCAATTCCACCAGTGGCCACCGGGGGAGCCCAAAATCCAATTTCACAACAGTCGTGCAAACGAACCACGTTCTGGAAGAACACAGGAACCAGATCAGAAGAGGAGGGCAGCTTAGGCAAAGGAACCAAATGGACCATCTTGGAGAAACGGTCACATATCACCCAGATGACAGACATGCCCTGAGACACCGGAAGATCAGAAATGAAATCCATAGAGATGTGTGTCCAAGGTCTCTTCGGGACAGGCAAGGGCAAGAGCAACCCGCTGGCACGAGAGCAGCAAGGCTTAGCTCGAGCACAAGTACCACAGGACTGTACAAATGACCGCACATCCCTTGACAAGGAAGGCCACCAAAAGGACCTGGCCACCAGATCTCTGGTGCCAAAAATTCCCGGGTGCCCTGCCAACACCGAGGAATGAACCTCGGAAATGACTCTGCTGGTCCATCTAGCAGGCACAAACAATCTGTCAGGTGGACAAGAGTCAGGCCTACCAGCCTGAAATCTCTGCAACACACTTCGCAGATCTGGAGAAATAGCAGACACGATAACTCCTTCCTTAAGAATACCCACAGGTTCAGCGACTCCAGGAGCATCAGGCACAAAGCTCCTAGACAGAGCATCGGCCTTCACATTCTTAGAACCTGGTAAATACGAGACCACAAAGTCAAAACGGGAGAAAAACAATGACCAGCGGGCCTGTCTAGGATTCAGGCGTTTAGCAGACTCGAGATACATCAGATTTTCTGTGATCAGTCAAGACCACCACACGATGCTTAGCACCCTCGAGCCAATGACGCCACTCCTCAAATGCCCACTTCATGGCCAACAACTCCCGATTGCCCACATCATAATTACGCTCTGCCGGCGAAAACTTCCTAGAGAAAAAGGCACAAGGTCTCATAGTAGAGCAACCAGGGCCTCTCTGCGACAAAACGGCCCCTGCCCCAATCTCCGAAGCATCCACCAACCTGAAAGGGAAGTGAGATGTCAGGCTGGCACAAAACAGGCGCCGAAGTAAACCGGCGTTTTAACTCCTGGAAAGCCTCCATGGCAGCAGGAGCCCAGTTAGCTACATCAGAGCCTTTCTTGGTCATATCCGTCAGCGGTTTAACAACGCTAGAGAAATTTGCGATAAAACGACGGTAGAAGTTAGCAAAACCCAAGAACTTCTGAAGACTCTTAACTGACGAGGGTTGAGTCCAATCATGAATAGCTCGGACCTTGACTGGATCCATCTCCACAGCAGAAGGGGAAAAAATGAACCCCAAAAAGGGAACCTTCTGTACACCAAAGAGACACTTTGAGCCTTTTACAAACAAAGAATTTTCACGCAGAATCTCAAAAACCATCCTGACCTGCTCCACATGCGAGTCCCAATCATCAGAAAAAACCAGAATATCATCCAGATTATCAATCAAAAATTTATCCAGATACTTCCGGAAAATGTCATGCATGAAGGACTGAAAAACTGAAGGTGCATTAGAGAGACCGAATGGCATCACCAAGTACTCAAAATGACCTTCGGGCGTATTGAATGCGGTTTTCCATTCATCGCCCTGCCTAATGCGCACAAGGTTGTACGCACCACGAAGGTCTATCTTGGTGAACCACTTGGCACCTTTAATCCGGGCAAACAAATCTGACAACAGCGGCAAAGGATACTGAAATTTGACAGTGATCTTATTTAAAAGCCGATAGTCAATACAAGGCCTCAAAGATCCGTCCTTTTTGGCCACAAAAAAGAATCCCGCACCAAGAGGGGAAGAAGAAGGACGGATATGCCCCTTCTCAAGAGACTCCTTGATATATGAACGCATCGCGGTATGTTCAGGTACCGACAGATTAAACAGTCTCCCCTTAGGAAACTTACTGCCAGGAATCAAATCTATTGCACAGTCACATTCCCTATGAGGAGGCAGAGCACTGGACCTGAACACATCCTGATAATCAGACAAATACGCCGGAACTTCCGAAGGCGTAGAAGAAGCAATAGACAAGGGCAGGGAATCTCCATGAATTCCATGGCAGCCCCAACTTGATACTGACATAGCCTTCCAGTCCAAGACTGGATTATGGGTCTGTAACCATGGCAAACCCAAAACAACCAAATCATGCATTTTATGCAGAACAAGAAAACGTATTACCTCCCGATGTTCGGGAGTCATGCACATGGTAACCTGTGTCCAAAACTGCGGTTTATTTTTTGCCAATGGCGTAGAATCAATACCCCTAAGAGGGATAGGATTTTCCAATGGCTCAAGGACAAATCCGCAGCGCTTGGCAAATGACAGATCCATAAGGCTCAGGGCAGCACCCGAGTCCACAAACGCCATGACAGGATACGATGACAGTGAGCAAATCAAAGTTACAGATAGAATAAATTTAGGTTGCAAATTACCAATGGCGACCGGACTAACAACCTTAGTAAGACGTTTAGAGCATGCTGAGATAACATATGTAGAATCACCACAGTAGTAACACAAGCCATTCTGGCGTCTATGAATTTTCCGCTCATTTCTAGTCAGGATTCTATCACATTGCATTAAATCAGGTGTCTGTTCAGACAACACCATGAGGGAATTAGCGGTTTTGCGCTCCCGCAACCGCCGGTCGATTTGAATAGCCAGGGCCATAGAATCATTCAGACCTGTGGGAATGGGAAAACCCACCATCACATTCTTAATGGCTTCAGAAAGGCCATTTCTAAAATTAGCAGCCAATGCACACTCGTTCCACTGGGTCAGCACGGACCATTTCCGAAATTTTTGGCAATACACTTCAGCCTCGTCCTGGCCCTGAGACATAGCCAGCAAGGCCTTTTCTGCCTGAATCTCAAGATTGGGTTCCTCATAAAGCAAACCGAGCGCCAGAAAAAACGCATCAATGTCAGCCAATGCCGGATCTCCTGGTGCCAGCGAGAAGGCCCAATCCTGAGGGTCGCCCCGTAAAAAAGAAATAACAATTTTTACTTGCTGAGCGGAGTCTCCAGATGAACAGGGTTTCAGGGACAAAAACAATTTACAATTATTCCTGAAATTTCTAAATTTAAATCGGTCTCCGGAAAACGGTTCAGGAATCGGTATCTTAGGTTCTGACATAGGACTTCTGATAACATAATCTTGTATGCCCTGCACACGAGCAGCAAGCTGGTCCACACTTGTAACCAAGGTCTGGACATTCATGTCTGCAGCAAACACAAGCCACTCAGAGGTAAAGGGGAAAAGAAAAAAAAAATGAGAGAGAGAAAAAAAAACTCAGAACTTTCTTTCTTATAATCCCGCTTCTGCAATGCATTTAACATTTAATACTGGCCTGGCAAACTATTATGACCCCAATGGCGAGGGTCTCAGAGAAACAAGTAAGTCTGCGACGTACAAAAATCCAGCTCATAGGGCAGTGGTAACTGGGTTGACCATATATCTACTCCTAACGCCAACACTAGCAGTAGCCAGGGAACATGCCTACGTTGGTCGCTAGATGTCTCGCGCCAGCCGGAGGACTAACTACCCCTAGAAGAGGAAAACAAAGACCTCTCTTGCCTCCAGAGAATAGACCCCAAAAGTAGGATAGTAGCCCCCCACAAATAATAACGGTGAGGTAAGAGGAAATGACAAACACAGAGATGAACTAGATTTTAGCAAAGAGAGGCCCACTTACTAATAGCAGAATGTAGTAAGATAACTTATATGGTCAACAAAAACCCTATCAAAATCCACGCTGGAAATTCAAGAACCCCCGAACCGTCTAACGGCCCGGGGGGAGAACACCAGCCACCCTAGAGCTTCCAGCAAGGTCAGGAAACAGATTATATACAAGCTGGACAAAAATGCAAACCAAAACAAATAGCAAAAAGCAAGGAAGCAGACTTCGCTTAATCAAGCAGGAACCAGGATCAGTAGACAAGAGCACTACAGATTAGCTCTGATATCAACGTTGCCAGGCATTGAACTGAAGGTCCAGGGAGCTTATATAGCAACACCCCTGACCTAACGACCCAGGTGAGCATACAAGGGATGAATGACATACCCAGAGTCAAATCACTAGTAGCCACTAGAGGGAGCCAAAAGGTAAATTCACAACAGCAGTCCCTGATCTTAACACAACACTAGTAGTAGCCGTGGAATGTTCCTGTCACTCCCTGGACATCTCGTCACAGCCGGAGAACTAGCTACCCCTAAAGGTAGAAACAGGAAAGCTATCTTGCCTCAGAGAAAATCCCCAAAGGATAGGAGAGAGAGCCCCCCACAAATATTGGCTGTGAGAGGAGAAGGAAATGACATATGTAGTATGAAACAAGATTAAGCAAAGGAGGCCAATTCTAGCTAGATAGACAGTAAGGAAAAAAACACTGTGCGGTCAGTAATAAAAACTAGAAAAAGTCCACCGCAGAGATATGCAAAAATCTCAACACCTGACTAAAGGTGTGCAGGGCAAAATCTGCAGTCCAGAGCTTCAGCTTAGCTAAATAGATACACACTGATAAGCTGGACAAATGAACAAAACATAAATGTGCTGAACAATAAGTCCACAACAAGTGGACTGCAAAAGGACAAGCATGGACTTAACCTTGCTGAACGGGTCAGAGTGTCAGGGAAATCCAAGAGCCGTGCCTCCAGGCAAGAGCAATTGGCAACTGGCATTGATTGAGGGATAAAGCCAGACTAAAATAGCCGAGCAGAAAGAAGATCAGTGGAAGCAGCTGCTGATACTAAATCCAAGAAGCAGCTATACCACTCAAAACCACAGGAGGGAGCCCAAGAGCAGAATTCACAAAAGTGCTACTTACAACCACCTGAGGGAGCCCAAGAGCGGAATTCACAACAGCTCAGTAACTGGTCACATGACACCCAATAATGACATATGGCACACACATGCCACCCAATAACTGGACACATGCCACCCAGTAACTGGTCACACGTCACTCAATAACTGGACACATGCCACCCAATAACTGGTCACATGTCACCCAATAACTGGACACATGCCACCAAATAACTGGTTACACGTCACTAAATAACTGAACAGAGAGAGAGAAGATATGCAAACCAATGGGATCAACCTTAAATAATCAATTTTATTATACAAAAATCATTAACCAAAAACAGAGCCAGGCAAGACATACATTTAAAAACATTTAAAACAATGATATGGTAAAATAGACCATAACGAATTTGACCCGAGGGGAAAAAGGAAGCTAATACTTCACAACATATCTAGAACAGGAAAAATTACCAGAAAATGCTGAATATAAGTCTTATATTCAGCATTTTCTGGTAATTTTTCCTGTTCTAGATATGTTGTGAAGTATTAGCTTCCTTTTTCCCCTCGGGTCAAATTCGTTATGGTCTATTTTACCATATCATTGTTTTAAATGTTTTTAAATGTATGTCTTGCCTGGCTCTGTTTTTGGTTAATGATTTTTGTATAATAAAATTGATTATTTAAGGTTGATCCCATTGGTTTGCATATCTTCTCTCTCTCTGTTCAGTAATTATTTATATGCAATGGTTGATCCCTAATTTTTGTATTGGAGTGGTGCCCGCTTCCCTTTCTTTCTATAGTCACTAAATAACTGGATACATGCCACCCAGTAACTGGACACATGCAGCACCAATGCCACCCAACAACTGGTCACATGCAGCACACATGCCGCCCAATAACTAGACACTAGCTACCCAATAACTGGTCACATGTAGCACACATGCCGCTCAATATCTGGACACACGCCACCCAATAATTGGCCACATGCCACCCATTAACTGATCACATGCTGCACACATGCCACCTAATAACTTGACACATGCCACCCAATAACTGGTCAGATGCAGCACACTGGCCACCTAATACCTTGACACATGCAACCCAATAACGATATAGGGCACACACATGCCACCCAATAACTGGTCACATGCCACCCAATAGCTGGCTACATGCTGCACACATGCCACTCAATAACTGGACACATGCCACCCTATAACTGGTCACACGTCACCCAATAACTGGTCACATGCCACCCTATAACTGGTCACACGTCACCCAATAACTGGACACATGTCACTCAATAACTGGATACATGCAGTACACATGCCACCCAATAGCTGGTCACATGGCACACACATACCGCTCAATAACTGGACACATGCCAATAACTGGTCACATGTAGCACACATGCTGCTCAAGAACTGGACAGAAGCCACGCAATAGCTGGTCACATGGCACACACATGCCGCCCAATAACTGGACACATGCCAATAACTGGTCACATGTAGCACACATGCTGCTCAAGAACTGGACAGAAGCCACCCAATAGCTGGTCACATGGCACACACATGCCGCCCAATAACTGGACACATGCCACCTAATAACTGGTCCCATGTAGCACACATGTCGCTCAATAACTGGACACATGCCACCCAATAACTGGTCACACGCTGGCCCATAACTGGTCACATGCCACCCAATAACGTCACATGCTACACACATGCTGCTCAAGAACTGGATACATGCCACCCAATAGCTGGACACATGGCACCCAATAACTGGTCACATGCAGCACACATGCCGCTCAAGAACTGGCTCAGGGATAGGAAACAAAGGGTGGTTATTAATGGAGCACACTTGGACTGGGCCATGGTTAGCAGTGGGGGTACCACAGGGGTCAGTATTGGGCCCTCTTCTTTTTAATATATTTATTAATGACCTTGTAGGGGGCATACAGAGCAGAATTTCAATATTTGCAGATGACACTAAACTCTGCAGGGTAATCAATACAGGGGAGGACAATTTTATATAATAGGATGATTTATGTAAACTAGAAGCTTGGGCTGATAAATGGCAAATGAGCTTTAATGGGGGTAAGTGTAAGGTCATGCACTTGGGTAGAAGTAATAAGATGTATAACTATGTGCTTAATTCTAAATCTCTGGGCAAAATCGTCAATGAAAAAGACCTGGGTGTATGGGTGGATGACAAACTCATATTCAGTGGCCAGTGTCAGGCAGCTGCTACAAAGGCAAATAAAATAATGGGATGCATTAAAAGAGGAATAGATGCTCATGAGGAGAACATAATTTTACCTCTATACAAGTCACTAGTGCGACCACACTTAGAATACTGTGCACAGTTCTGGTCTCCGGTGTATAAGAAAGACATAGCTGAACTGGAGCGGGTGCAGAGAAGAGCGACCAAGGTTATTAGAGGACTGGGGGGTCTGCCATACCAAGATAGGTTATTACACTTGGGGCTAATTAGTTTGGAAAAACAAAGGCTAAGGGGTGATCTTATGTTAATGTATAAACATATGAGGGGACAGTACAAAGACCTTTCTGATGATCTTTTTAATCATAGACCTGAGACAGGGACAAGGGGGCATCCTCTACGTCTGGAGGAAAAAAGGTTTAAGCATAATAACAGACGCGGATTCTTTACTGTAAGAGCAGTGAGACTATGGAACTCTCTGCCGTATGATGTTGTAATGAGTGATTCATTACTTAAATTTAAGAGGGGACTGGATACCTTTCTGGAAAAGTATAATGTTACAGGGTATATATATTAGATTCCTTGATAGGGCGTTGATCCAGGGAACTAGTCTGACTGCCGTATGTGGAGTCGGGAAGGAGTTTTTTTCCCCATGGTGGAGCTTACTCTTACCACATGGGTTTTTGTGCCTTCCTCTGGATCAACATGTTAGGGCATGCTAGGTTAGGCTATGGGGTGAACTAGATGGACTTAAAGTCTTCCTTCAACCTTAATAACTATGTTACTATGTTACTATGTTACAAGCCACCCAATAACTTGACACATGGCACACACATGCCGCCCAATAACTGGACACAAGCCACCCAATAGCTGGACACATGGCACACACATGCCACCCAATAACTGGACACATGCAGCACACATGCTGCTCAAGAACTGGACACATGCCACCCAATAGCTGGACACATGGCACACACATGCCACCCAATAACTGGACACATGCAGCACACATGCTGCTCAAGAACTGGACACATGCCACCCAATAGCTGGACACGTGGCACACACATGCCACCCAATAACTGGTCACATGCCGCTCTTATGGTACCCAATACCATGAGATATATGATCTGTCATCAGTCAGAAATCCAAAGCTGCCGGCTTTTAGGGCAATCAGATTTACCATCATTAGTTTTAATTTGACCAGTATGACAGTGCGAGCTGATGTCATGCTGCCAAAGTTACTCTGTAGATCCAGCCTTAAGTGCAAATATTAACTCTATTGAGCTCTTTCCAGTTCCGGACCCGTGGAGTTTTCAGGATGAGTTTCCTCAGAGTCACATTTTTGAAGCATTTGTAAACCAGACGCATCAATTAGATTTCTCTCCAATAAACGCTCATGAAATCGATGTTGTAATTTCACTCTACAATTAGCATTCAAGTACTGCAGTTGTTAATGTTCCTTTATAACGTATCGTGTTCCTCCCAGTACATGATTCTGTGTGAGGGGGATCAGTAATGATCAGTCAGGTCTACATCTAGAATTGGGGATTTTGTGTAACGTTGTTGTGGAGCACAGCTGACTCTATCTCATGTCGAAGCTCTTTGCATTTTCCATTTCTCTTTATGTTTCACTTAAAATTGATCCCTTGGGGCCCATGAATTGCTTGGTGTGGGTCACTTTTTATCATACTTCTGTTTCTAGAGCATCCAATAGATGATTGACTGGTTTGAGGCAATTTGGTGATGAGTCATCATCTTTGCCATGCTCCTGTGCCACTAGAGAATCATTAGATGGACAAATTGGTACTTGGGTAGGTGGTATGTTTCAAATCCACATGATGCCAGTAACCAATATTTTCAGCATAACCTTGACTCACCATACTGAGTCCAGTGGTTTGTCTTTCTCCTGTAGGGCATCCTTGTGCATTTGTTTCCCAGGTAAGTCACACACAATCATAATCACCATGGAATCACCAAAATGTAACTCATCAGACATCTTCTTCCACTGCAACATGGTCTAGTTTCCAGTTCGGGTGCTCACATTCCATAGTTGACCAGAGTGGATGAAACACAATTCCCTAAAACATCTGCCATATACTAGGAATATCACAAAACACCTGCCGGATACCTGGAACATCCCTCGTCCTGACAAAATTGTTAAGATATCATAATTTGACCAATGTTGCAGTTGCTCACATGTTCACACTTGCCCATACTGGAAGCATGCCACACAAGAACTGCCATATACCAGAAACAACCCATAAGACAGCTGGATACCTGAAACACCCTACAAGACCTGCTGTATACAGGAAATACCCCACAAGTTTTGCCATGTACCGGGAACACCCCACAAAACCTGCCATATACCATGAACTCGCCACAAGACCTCCTCTATATCAGGAACACCCCATAAAACAGCCACATACCCGAAGCACCCCACAAGACCTGCCATATACCAGGAACATCCAACAAAAATCTGAAGTATAACAAGAACACCCCACAAGACCTGATGTTTATAGGGAACACCCCACAAGACTTGCTGTGGAGACACAGCATTGTATCTTAATTAACCAGGCAACTAATTTTAGCATACCAGAAAGAATAGGCTATTATCTTGTCACGGGAATACAAGGAGGGCGAGAGCTAATAACCCGGGCCCCTGCAATTTCCCTCAGACTAGGGAAACCCTGTCTGACCCTCTACCTGAAGTTTACACTGAAGGTGTGCATGTTCAGGCCTCCACCCTCACCCTGACTCCTGATTCAGCCCTAGACTGAATACCACCGCCCACAACCCAGTGAATGCAATAGACCAATACCCACAGTTATAACAAACAAGGATAAAGGAAAATATACACCACGCCGCAGTCAATCAGGAATACACTATAACGGTGCAGGGCAAAATAAATACAAATATAAGAAGGAGTAAATAAGACAAGGAAAATACACCACCAGCAACGATTCTCCAACAACCAGCTCTCCACTCCGGACCGAGATAACTACGGATAAGACAGAATCTATAATCGGCGACGCCCAAAGATCAGGAGAACCATTTAACCCCTCTGTGACCTTAGACGTACTATCCCGTCGAGGTGACCTGGGCCTATCTGAC
Source organism: Ranitomeya variabilis (assembly GCF_051348905.1). Taxonomy (NCBI): domain Eukaryota; kingdom Metazoa; phylum Chordata; class Amphibia; order Anura; family Dendrobatidae; genus Ranitomeya; species Ranitomeya variabilis. Next base: position 560,198,293 of record NC_135237.1, read on the forward strand.
CCTCGACGGGATAGTACGTCATAGCCGATCGGCCGCGCTCACGGGGGGAGCGCGGCCGATCGCGGCCGGGTGTCAGCTGACTATCGCAGCTGACATCCGGCACTATGTGCCAGGAGCGGTCACGGACCGCCCCCGGCACATTAACCCCCGGCACACCGCGATCAAACATGATCGCGATGTGCCGGCGGTGCAGGGAAGCATCGCGCAGGGAGGGGGCTCCCTGCAGGCTTCCCTGAGCCCCCCGCAGCAACGCGATGTGATCGCGTTGCTGCGAGGGTCTTACCTCCCTCCCTGCCTGCTCCAGACCCGGATCCAAGATGGCCGCGGATCCGGGTCCTGCAGGGAGGGTGATCTGTCAGAGTGCTATGCAAACTGGCAGATCACCGATCTGTATTGTCCCCCCCTGGGGCAAGGTAAAAAAGTAAAAAAAAAAATTTCCAAATGTGTAAAAAAAAATAAAAAAAAATATTCCAAAATAATGAAAAAAAAATATATATATTATTCCCATAAATACATTTCTTTACCTAAATAAAAAAAAACAAACAATAAAAGTACACATATTTAGTATCGCCGCGTCCGTAACAACCCGACCTATAAAACTGGCCCACTAGTTAACCCCTTCAGTAAACACCGTAAGAAAAAAAAAAAAAACGAGGCAAAAAACAACGCTTTATTATCATACCGCCGAACAAAAAGTGGAATAACACGCGATCAAAAAGACAGATATAAATAACCATGGTACCGCTGAAAGCGTCATCTTGTCCCGCAAATAACGAGCCGCCATACAGCATCATCAGCAAAAAAATAAAAAAGTTATAGTCCTGAGAATAAAGCGATGCAAAAATAATTATTTTTTCCATAAAATAGTTTTTATCGTATAAAAGCGCCAAAACATAAAAAAATAATATAAATGAGATATCGCTGTAATCGTACTGACCCGAAGAATAAAACTGCTTTATCAATTTTACCAAACGCGGAACAGAGAAATTCATGAATTTTTGGTTTTTGGTCATTCTGCCTCACAAAAATCGGAATAAAAAGCGATCAAAAAATGTGACGTGCCCAAAAATGTTACCAATAAAAACGTCAACTCGTCCCACAAAAAACAAGACCTCACATGACTCTGTGGACCAAAATATAGAAAATTTATAGCTCTCAAAATGTGGTAATGCAAAAAATATTTTTTGCAATAAAAAGCGTCTTTCAGTGTGTGACGGCTGCCAATCATAAAAATCCGCTAAAAAACTCGCTATAAAAGTAATCAAACCCCCCTTCATCACCCCCTTAGTTAGGGAAAAATAAAAAAAATGTATTTATTTCCATTTTCCCATTAGGGCTAGGGTTAGGGCTAGGGTTGGGGCTAGGGTTAAGGCTACAGTTAGGGTTGGGGCTAAAGTTAGGGTTAAGGTTGGGGCTAAAGTTACGGTAAGGGTTTAGATTACATTTACGGTTGGGAATAGGGTTGGGATTAGGGTTAGGGGTGTGTCAGGGTTAGAGGTGTGGTTACGGTTACTGTTGGGATTAGGGTTAGGGGTGTGTTTGGATTAGGGTTTCAGTTATAATTGGGGGGTTTCCACTGTTTCGGCACATCAGGGGCTCTCCAAACGCGACATGGCGTCCGATCTCAATTCCAGCCAATTCTGCGTTGAAAAAGTAAAACAGTGCTCCTTCCCTTCCGAGCTCTCCCGTGTGCCCAAACAGGGGTTTACCCCAACATATGGGGTATCAGCGTACTCAGGACAAATAGGACAACAACCTTTGGGGTCCAATTTCTCCTGTTACCCCTGGGAAAATACAAAACTGGGGGCTAAAAAATAATTTTTGTGGGAAAAAAAAAGATTTTTTATTTTCACGGCTCTGCGTTATAAACTGTAGTGAAACACTTGGGGGTTCAAAGTTCTTACAACACATCTAGATAAGTTCCTTGGGGGGTCTAGTTTCCAAAATGGGGTCACTTGTGCGGGGCTTCTACTGTTTAGGTACATTAGGGGCTCTGCAAACGAAATGTGACGTCTGCAGACCATTCCATCTAAGTCTGCATTCCAAATCGCGCTCCTTCCCTTCCGAGCCCTCCCATGCATCCAAACGGTGGTTCCCCCCACATATGGGGTATCAGCGCACTCAGGACCAATTGGACAACAACTTTTGGGGTCCAATTTCTCCTGTTACCCTCGGGAAAATACAAAACTGGGGGCTGAAAAATAATTTTTGTGGGAAAAAATTTTTGTTTTATTTTTACGGCTCTGCATTATAAACTTCTGTGAAGCCCTTGGTGGGTCAAAGCGCTCACCACACATCTAGATAAGTTCCTTAAGGGGTCTACTTTCCAACATGGTGTCACTTGTGGGGGGTTTCTACTGTTTAGGTACATTAGGGGCTCTGCAAACGCAATGTGACGCCTGCAGACCATTCCATCTAAGTCTGCATTCCAAATGGCGCTCCTTCACTTCCGAGCCCTTCCATGCGTCCAAACGGTGGTTTCCCCCCACATATGGGGTATCAGCGCACTCAGGACAAATTGGACAACTTTTGGGGTCCAATTTCTCCTGTTACCCTCAGGAAAATACAAAACTGGGGGCTGAAAAATAATTTTTGTGGGAAAAAATTTTTGTTTTATTTTTACGGCTCTGCATTATAAACTTCTGTGAAGCCCTTGGTGGGTCAAAGCGCTCACCACACATCTAGATAAGTTCCTTAGGGGGTCTACTTTCCAAAATGGTGTCACTTGTGGGGGGTTTCTACTGTTTAGGTACATTAGGGGCTCTGCAAACGCAATGTGACGCCTGCAGACCATTCCATCTAAGTCTGCATTCCAAATGGCGCTCCTTCACTTCCGAGCCCTTCCATGCGTCCAAACGGTGGTTTCCCCCCACATATGGGGTATCAGCGCACTCAGGACAAATTGGACAACAACTTTTGGGGTCCAATTTCTCCTGTTACCCTCGGGAAAATACAAAACTGGGGGCTAAAAAATAATTTTTGTGGGAAAAAATTTTTGTTTTATTTTTACGGCTCTGTATTATTAACTTCTGTGAAGCCCTTGGTGGGTCAAAGCGCTCAAAACACATCTAGATAAGTTCCTTAGGGGGTCTACTTTCCAAAATGGTGTCACTTGTGGGGGGTTTCAATGTTTAGGCACATCAGTGGCTCTCCAAACGCAACATGGCGTCCCATCTCAATTCCTGTCAATTTTGCATTGAAAAGTCAAACGGTGCTACTTCCCTTCCGAGCTCTCCCATGCGCCCAAACAGTGGTTTATCGCCACATATGGGGTATCAGCGTACTCAGGACAAATTGTACAATAACTTTTGGTGTCCAATTTCTTCTCTTACCCTTGGGAAAATAAAAAATTGGGGGCGAAAAATAATTTTTGTGAAAAAATATGATTTTTTATTTTTACGGTTCTGCATTATAAACTTCTGTGAAGTACTTGGTGGGTCAAAGTGCTCACCACACCTCTAGATAAGTTCCTTAGGGGTCTACTTTCCAAAATGGTGTCACTTGTGGGGGGTTTCAATGTTTAGGCACATCAGGGGCTCCCCAAACGCAACATGGCGTCCCATCTCAATTCCAGTCAATTTTGCATTGAAAAGTCAAACGGTGCTACTTCCCTTCCGAGCTCTCCCATGCGCCCAAACAGTGGTTTATCGCCACATATGGGGTATCAGCATACTCAGGACAAATTGTACAACAACTTTTGGGGTCCAATTTCTTCTCTTACCCTTGGGAAAATAAAAAATTGGGGGCGAAAATAATTTTTGTGAAAAAATATGATTTTTTATTTTTACGGTTCTGCATTATAAACTTCTGTGAAGTACTTGGTGTGTCAAAGTGCTCACCACACCTCTAGATAAGTTCCTTAGGGGGTCTACTTTTCAAAATGGTGTCACTTGTGGGGGGTTTCAATGTTTAGGCACATCAGGGGCTCCCCAAACGCAACATGGCGTCCCATCTCAATTCCAGTCAATTTTGCATTGAAAAGTCAAATGGCGCTCCTTCGCTTCCGAGCTCTGTCATGCGCCCAAACAGTGGTTTACCCCCACATATGGGGTATCGGCGTACTCAGGACAAATTGTACAACAACTTTTGGGGTCCATTTTCTCCTGTTACCCTTGGTAAAATAAAACAAATTGGAGCTGAAGTAAATTTTTTGTGAAAAAAAGTTAAATGTTCATTTTTATTTAAACATTCCAAAAATTCCTGTGAAGCACCAGAAGGGTTAATAAACTTCTTGAATATGGTTTTGAGCACCTTGAGGGGTGCAGTTTTTAGAATGGTGTCACACATGGGTATTTTCTATCATATAGACCCCTCAAAATGACTTCAAATGAGATGTGGTCCCTAAAAAAAATGGTGTTGTAAAAATGAGAAATTGCTGGTCAACTTTTAACCCTTATAACTCCCTAACAAAAAAAAATTTTGGTTCCAAAATTGTGCTGATGTAAAGTAGACATGTGGGAAATGTTACTTATTAAGTATTTTGTGTGACATATCTCTGTGATTTAAGGGCATAAAAATTCAAAGTTGGAAAATTGCAAAATTTTCAAAATTTTTGCCAAATTTCCATTTTTTTTGCAAATAAACGTAGGTAATATCAAAGAAATTTTACCACTATCATGAAGTACAATATGTCACGAGAAAACAATGTCAGAATCGCCATGATCCGTTGAAGCGTTCCAGAGTTATAACCTCATAAAGGGACAGTGGTCAGAATTGTAAAAATTTGCCCGGTCATTAACGTGCAAACCACCCTTGTGGGTGAAGGGGTTAAAGGAAATGGGCATGGCCCAGCTTCCAATCCGAGGATCAGATAAATTAACCCCGGAGCAGCCAGGCAAAAACTAGCCGACGCCAATGAGCAAACAGTTGTCAAACGTGGAATTACCGCTGCCTGTCAAACGACCTGGTCTGAACAGTGTCCGACATGACATATCTATATGTTGACTTTTGAATTTAAACATTTCTTTCTGGCTGGTCAAGAAAATAGACTTTTGTTTGATATCCTTGATGATTAGTTATGTTTACTGATATGTTAATTATGCATTGTGTAGGCCAGATAGTTTGCTGATGTTGAAAAGAGAGAAGGAAAGACTATGCAATAGATTAAATAATCAAGTAATGCTACTTGATCTCATCTCCATTCTTATCCTATTTGTAAATACTGAATGAACAACACTTGTTAAATATAAAAATTGATTACATGCCTCTGTACAGAGAGAAAGAGAGAGAGAGACAGCCAGAGTTTATGCCAAGACATTCAAACATCCAGGGGACACTACAGGACTGCTGCCAATGCATCATGGCTCCATCATGAGGGACACAGATCTATCATTCTACAGGAAACAACCTTGGGGACCTTGACCCCGGTTGGAAGAATACAGATCTGCTCCATTGACCATCGTGAATCCATGCACTCGTTTGCACAAAGCCAGGATTTGTATCCAACGGTCACCTTGCTCTATGGAGATGTTCGGAGAAGCCAGGTTGTGACCTTCAGATCAACTGGCCTTGATCCTTGAACTGTAATCTTCCTAAGCTTGTCGTTACCTCATCTCTGTGTGTGTGCCACAGGTGGGGTAGTCGACCCTGGGAGCTCTGAAGTAATAGCTGCCATTATCCCGGCGAGTCAACGGAAGAGTGAGACTCTATAATGTGCACCATCTTGGGGTATTTTGCTGGTGCTGTTCTATGTGTTATCTGCCTGTTTTGTGGTTCAGTAAAGCATTGCCACAATGTTTTACCCTAACCCTGCGTTGTCTGAGCAGTGTTATGCTCACGTTAAAGGGAGAGCAGGCATTCGGTGGGACGATCCCCGATCGATGCGGTTTCGGCTAGCGGACTGGGGCACCTGCCGACCCCCCCATGTCTCCACACCTGCCATATACCAGGATCACCCCACAAGACAGCCAGATACCAGAAACACCCCACAAGACCTGCCGTGTACAGGGAACACACTGCAAGCACTGTGATATCGGGAACAGCCCACACGCCATTTCGTGTACAAGGAACACTCCGCAAGACCTGCCACATCAGGAACACCCCAAAAGACCTGCCATGTACAGAGAACACCCCACAAGTCCCTGATATTCACTGGGAGCATTCCACAATATTTTCTGTTTTGGAGATGCTCCAACCTAGTCATCACAATTTGGCCCCTGTCTTAGCTGCTCACATCCTTAAATTTGCCCACATTCTTGCTTTCTAGACATCATCCTTAGGAACTGACTGTTCACTTGCTGTACCAACCCTTCCATGCTGCATTGTCCCACTATTTGACTGAGGATTAGTAAACCTTCTCCAGACTTTTCCCTCGATCATCTGGGACGTTTTTTGGAGATTTTACCATAATATTCCCTTCTTGTTACAGGCAGTAACGGTCCCACAGGACCCTACAAAACAGCTCATCATGTCTCATCTTACTGGAGTACCTGAAATATATTTGCACTACATTTTTAGCAGAGTTGCACTGTAAAATAGCTTGTTACATAGACCAAATATGATATATTGCAATGGACTTCATTATGCCCATTTGCTTACTTAACTCTTGTAATATGTTCATGATCGTTCCAATACTAAAAAAATAAAGATCAAAAATCCTAACAGATCAAGTGCTATTGATATAAAGCCGGTTGCCTTTAAACTCTCGTCTACAGACAAAGCCACATGGTGGGATGAAAGCCGCGGGAGGCTGCATAGTCTGTGACAGATGTGCTGCATTATGCTAATCTTTGGCCACTTTCTTCTCGATTACGGCTCAATCAACGTTTATTTTAAACATCTCATCTTTGTTCAACGACCGTGTCACGTCTCTCGTACTTTATCCTCTGTTTCATCATTTCCCCATAGGTCCTCGGGTGTAGAGAGGAGGTCGGAGAGAAGATCAATACCATCTTTTGGTGGAAGTAGAGCGGCACCATACAGATAGACGTCGACTAAAGGAGCCCGGAGCTTTGAAGATATCCCTTTATTCCTGAGCAGACCATGGATTTATTAGCACGGGGTGGTGGACATCTAGACGACTTGAAGACCAAGACTATCATCTTTTCTAGAGGAGTTATATATTTAGTAATTTTTTTAGGAGATATAATAGTAATTAATTAAATAATGTATGTAATGTTACATTCCATCATTAACCTATTAATGATCACAACACTTTGTGTCTAAATTCAGAGCTAACTAAAGTGGGTTCTCAGGAATCTCAGGATCCTTATCTTTTGGCCAAAGTTCAGTGCAACTCCAAAGAGTGTCTTCCTCCATGGAGGACTAGTCCTGTTCCACCAAACACAAACAACCTTTTGATATGAATCGACATAGTGTAATACTTTGTTTCATCTGTGATGGCGCTACAGAGAAATGTAACACCTCCAACCAGGTTTCCCTTCAGATGAAATCTGATTGCTGGTGATCTCAGAAATTGGACCCTTTGTGATTGACTTATTGTCATGGGTCACTTCTAACAAGTAGATATCGTCTAAAACAGAGAACTTCTTTAACCCTTTAGTGACATATGACATATTGGGTACGTTACATGTCGGCTCCCTGATTTTGATGTGGGCTTGCAAGCCAAGCACGCATCTTTGCCAGCAGATGATGGCTGTGATCATCAGCCATCATCTACCCCTAACAGCTACAGGTGACAGTGGAATTTAGTGTGCGGCAGCAGGGAGGCACGGTGCTCCATGAGCCCATCGGCGGTCCCGTTGGGTTCTGATGGGTTGCTATTACAGCCAGGGGTCTGCTGAAGACCCCCATGCCTGTAATGATGGATCACCTGTGAAAACCTGCCCTGTTGTTCATAGGAGACTGTGATTTTTGCTGTATACAGCATACTGGGGCATTGCTGTATAAAACATAAGTGATTGGATGATCACAGGTTCAAGTTTAGGCTCTCAAAAAATGGTGTCACCAGCCAATCTTTTTTTTTATTTTTTGTTTTTTACAAATTTCAGAATTTTTTTTTTAACCACTTGAACAAAAAAAAAAAAACTACGCATGTTTAGTATCTGCATAATCGTGCTGATCTGGAGAATCATATTGCCTGGTCAGTTTTGCAATAAAATGAACACTGTAGATTAAAAAAATTGCAGAATTGGGCCTATTTTTTGCTATTTCGACACACTTTTTTTTTCCCCGTTTTCCAGTACATCGCGTGATAAAATGAAAGGTGTCATTCAAAAGCACAAGTTGTCCCTTAAAAAACAAGCCCTCACATGGTTATGTCGACAAAAAAACAAATAAAAAAAGTTAGAACCCTTGGAATAAGGGGAGGAAAAAATTAATTCGCAAAAAATGAAAAATCGCCTGAACCTTAAAGAAGTTGTCCGCTACTTGGACAACTATTTCTCATACCGCATAAAATAAAAAAGCTTATACTCACCAACCGTGCTGTTAAAGTTCCCGCAGTGTCGGCACGCGCTCTCCTGTGCTGTTGTTGTGACACATGACAACGGCGGCCAATCAGAGCCAGCCTCACTATTCCCGCCTCCTGTCGAATAAAGCAGGAAGAGGAAGTCAGAGATCAGCTGCAGCGACGGCAGCACTGATTGGGCGCCAGGGTCATGTGTCGCAAGAACAGCACGAGAGTCACGGGGAGAGCGAGTGTCGACACCGCGGGATTGGTGCCAGCACAGGAGGTGAATAAAGGCTTTAAAAAAAATGAATAAATTCCAGGTGCTGCGGCATCAATAGATGGACATTCACTTTACGTCTTTTTTTCCACCATCTTGGAGTCGGGTGGTGCGGTTTTCTCACCAGCAGGCGAGAATTTAGATAATGTCATTATAATGATAGGACGGTATTATGTCAATGACGTGAGATAGCGGTAAAATAACAAGACACATGTTCTCCGCTCGTCTTCTCCTGCCGCTCCGCTCGGCCTCGTGTCTTCTGGATGATGATAAAATACCGACAGCTTTGTCACCACCACTGAGACAGCGAATGAAAGGAAGCTCCGTCTGTCACTGCGTACACTCAGGACCGAGTGTCATGATGAATAATATATGTACTATATGGAGATTATGGGGGGTGCTCCATCAACATAAGTGAGCACGGAAGCTACCAGCGCTCCTCCTGGAAGACTGAGGTTTATCGAGGCTCCAGGAATGTCCTAAATCTATCAGGTCATCAAGCCAGAGATTAAATCCACTGCGGACATTGATCCCTATAAGAGAATCCCAGTCTTGTTAAAGGATTATGGGAAAATTGACTAAGGCAAAAAAACTGAAGAATTATCCATTTGGTGCCAAAAAATTGATGTTGATGATACGAGATCATTACTGTTTGCTTCCTGTCTCGCTGCGGCAGATATGATGGATTCTCGGGATGTCGAGGGTTTGACCTCATTTATGACGAGTTTTTTTCTCTTATCAAACTGAGCTCCGGAGAGTTATTGTCCCAGTGAGAGAAAGTTTCTTAACTGGTAAATATTAAAGGGTTATTCCTAGGATCGCAGTATTTTGCACAACGCACAATGACCAACATAATATTTCTTTCCTGTATCTTTGTGTCTTTTATCATCTCAGTGCAGCCACCTTCAGATATGTGAGAAGCCAATCTTGCAACATGTCTCTACTCTCTTTCTTAGCCCCCTGTATACAGCCTATCCTGTAGTATATCTCTCCTCTCTTTCCCCTGTATACAGAGCTCCTTTCTGCAGTATATCACTCCTCTCAGGTCTCTGTATATAACCTCCTCTTGCAGTACATCGCTTCTCTCAGCCCACTGTATACAGCCCCCTTCTTCAGTATATCTCTCCTCTCTCAGAATTCTATATAAAACCCATTATACAGAATATCTCTCCTCTCTTACCCCTGTATATAGAGCTCCTTCCTGCAGTATATCACTCCTCTCAGGCCGCGGCACATAACCTTTTCCTGCAGTACATCGCTTCTCTCAGCCTACTGAATACAGCCCCCTTCTTCAGCATATCTCTCCTCTCTCAGCCTTCTGTATAAAGCCCATTGTATAGCATATCTCTTCTCTCAGACCCCTGTATCCAGAACCCCATTCTGTAATATATCACCTGTGTACAGCCTATCCTGTAGCATATCTCTCCTCTCAGACCTCTATATACAGATCCACCTCCTGCAGTATATCACTCCCCTTAGGCCCCTGAATGTAACCATCATCACGCAGTACATAACTTCTCTCTGCACAATGTACACAGTCCACCACACCACTTCAGTATATCACGCCTCTCAGATCCCTATATACAACCTCTTCTTGCAGTACATCGCTCCTCTCAGTCCACTCTGTACAACACCCTCCTGAAGTATCTCTCTCAGACCCTGTATAAAGCCCATCCTACAGTATATTATTATATTTTTAGACCCCTGTACACAGAGCCCTTCCTCCAGTATATCACTCCTTTCAGGACCCTGTATACATCCTCTTCTTGCAGTACATCGCTCCTCTCAGTCCACAACACCCTCCTGCAGTATCTCTGTCCCAACCCTCCCTATCTATCACACCAGACCCTGTAAAAAGTCCACCCTACAGTATATTTCTCCTTTTAGACCCCTGTATACAGAGCCCTTGTTGCAGTATATCACTCCACTCAGGCCCCTGTATAGAGCCACTGTATATCTCTCCTCTTGCCCGTGTTATCAGCCCAGTCTTGCAGTATCTCTCCTTTCTCTAAACTTCCTGTACATAACCCATTCTTCAGTATATATCTCCTCTCTCAGACTGCTGTATACAGTACCTTTCAGTACATCTCTTCTCTCAAACTCCTGTATATAGAGCCCCCTTCCTACAGTATATCACTCCTCTCAGGCCCCTGTATACAACCTCCTCCTGCAGTACATGGCTTCTCTCAGCCCACTCAATAAAGCCCCTGTATGTCTCTCCTTTAGCCCCTGTTATCAGCCCAGTCTTGCAGTATCTCTCCTTTCTCTAATCTTCCTGTACATAACCCATTCTGCAGTATATATCTCCTCTCTCTCAGACTGCTGTATACAGTACCTTTCAGTATATCTCTTCTCTCAAACTCCTGTATATAGAGCCCCCTTCCTGCAGTATATCACTCCTCTCAGCTCCCTGTATACAGCCCATCCTGCAGTATACCTCTCCTCTCTGTCCCATGTATAGCCGATGTTACAGACATTATTTATTCATGTACTTATCTCCTGCTCAAATTGTGCTCATCACAAGCAGAACAGTGGTGTAAATCATAGCGGACAGCTGACTAATCAGAAGAACCCAACAGACAATGTAACCAAGTTGGAGCAGCTGATCATGTCATCTATCTTACTGGTGGATATTGATCAAGTAATGATCTCGACTTATTTATCTTCATGCTTCGAAAAAATGTTGTTTAGTAAACAGAAGTGAAAATTTGCAGCATAAATTAACATGATTTTTCATATAACTATATATGCACTTTCTCCAACAATCCTGGCACATTTTCTGCCTGCAAATTTGGACTGGAAAATCTATTTCACAGCAGTTTTGTTTGTACTTTCCGTAAATTACATCTGCTGGGATATGTCCAACCTCGTGGTTTCAGCGGCAAAACAAACCTCTCGTCGTCTGAAAAGTCTTATAGGAGGACAACATGCAAAATGCATAAAAAATCCTATATACAAATATCCAGCTTCATTGTATCTCATGGACCTTAATTTTGATACATAAGTTGAAGAAAAACAAGAAATGCAACATTGTATCAGGTCTAGTTTTGAGGACAAGGCAGGAGTGGAGCAGCCACATAAATCCCAATCAGGGCGAGAGAGCGACGTTCATACTTTATGCATGATATGTTTTGACTCATTTGTCCTCGTATAGATCTGCTCAATTTATAAGAGGAGAAATCTCCGTGGAAGAACAGTGCTATTATGTAAATCAGTGTTTTCTATCTGCATTCCATTCGCTGATTGCTTAACAAAACCATCCAGCTCCTTACAGGTGTCGTCTCCTTTCGCTCACTGACGGGAATACTCAGTTTTTCAAGTAGTTTCATACTTAAATTTTGCAAGGAGAACCAGTATAATCGATAGAAGTGAAGTGAGCCCAGACCTGTAACTCTACTTAAAGGGGCTGTCCAGTAGAATCGATAAGTCTGAAGTCACTCTGTGTGACTGCAGACTGATGAATCCCCTCTCCCCAGCGAATGCACTGTGTCCTGCGGTGATTCGCCGGCTTCTGACCTGGGACCGGATGGGTGTTATACATACTCCCAGCCAGGGTCCATCATGCTCCATACAGTGACTGCAGACTTATCGAGACCGGACAACACCTTTAAAGTGAACCTGTCACCAGTTTTTATGATATAAACTACGGCCACCATCTTTCAGACCCATGTGCACATGTGACTTCAGTTCACCATGCAAGGAGAAAAAAATAGACCTTTCATTATGGTCGCCGGTGGTCCGGTCCAGTTGCGTTGCTGGTCTTGGTCCAGTGCTTCCTCTCTTGCGATGCCGTCCTTCTTCAGTACTTCCTGTGGATGACGTGTCCTACGTAATCCACACATCGGTCCCCTTTATGCTCCTGCGAAGTCCCACTTATCTCTGGTCTGCTGAGGGCAGAGCAATGTGCTGGAGCGCACAAGTTCCAGGAAAGGTCAAAAGAGCACTAGCGCATTTGCACTGCAGTATTTTACTGTGCCCCCAGCAGGGCAGACAGGAGTGCACCTGCACGGAAGTGCAAAGGGGAACAATGTATGGATGACATAGGATGCATCATCCACACGAAGCACAGAGGGAGGACAACATCACAAGAAGAGAGGAGACATCGGACCAAGACCAGGGACGCCCATTGGACAGCCCCATAGGTGATTATAATAAAAGGTCTTTTTTTGCCTTGCAAGGTGAATTGGAGTCATATGTGCACCATTATAGACTGCTGTCACATCATCCTGAAAGGTGGTCGTCATAGGTTACATCAGAAAAAAATGGTGACAGGTTCCCTTTAAACTCTTCCCACTTCATCCAGTAGGTCATACACAGCCCCAGCACCATCTCCAGTGCAGTGCACTATTACAGGGACTATAAGCAATACAAAAAGTACCAAAACAGCAAAAACAGAAACTCATTCCACAATAAACAAGCCCTCACATGATTCTGTTGGCCAAAATATGAAAATTATAGGTCTCATAATATGGCGATGCAAAAACTAGTTTATGCAAAAAAAATTGTCTTTTAGTGTTTGACAGCTGCTAAGCATAAAGAAAATGATATCAATCTGGTATCGTTATAATCGCACCGACCCAAAGAATAAAGTCCTCAAATTATTTATACCACACGAGGAACAGCGCAAAAAGTAAATAAAGCAAATTCTTCACCTGCTGTTCATTTGTTCATTCTGCCTCCCATAGATGGCAGTAAGGCTCGGGGCTCATATTTATCCTGCGCTGTACGCTGAGCACTTGCACCAGGGTTTCTGTGTAAATCTCTAAAAACTGTGAGTCAGACGGAACCTCCTATGAATGTCTCCCTATCATGAGGCAGATGGAGGCACTGTGGATGCCTATGATCCGGCAGTGTCCGTCTTTTTAGGCGTGCATAAAATAGCTGTCAGCCACAATTTTGTGCACTTCTGAAAAGAAGGACACCCTCTGAACAGAGGCCAGATGGAGTCCAGAGTAACTCTGCTGCCTCGTTATAGTGAATGGATCCCCCGTGTGTTTCATTTGAATCACGTCACTCAGAGATTTGGATGGAAACCCCAAAGTAAGTGCCCAGGGTAGAGCACAGGATAATTATGATCCCAAATGTTATGTAAAATGATCCCAAAAAACGCTTCAAATCAATCCACAAAAAAGCAAGCCCTCTCTCAGATCTGTCATCTGTTAATGGAAATGTAGGGGGCTTCCACATCACTGGTAGTACAAAGGCTCTGGAAAAGCAAAATGGCTCCTCTCCTCCACCCCAAAAACAGTAAATTCTGCCCTCCCAAGTCCAAATGCCCCCTCCTTTCTGAGCCCCAGTGTGTCTAAACCACATTTAGTGTTTGCATGTTTAGCATTTCTGTAGCGATGACAACCAGCCAAATTTACAGGTGTGTGTCTCCAGAATCATAAACTGGGCACCACAATGTACTGGGCACTACAATGTACTGGTCATGACAATGGCAGTATGCAATCTTATCTCAGCTACATCCACTGCTACTTGTTTCAGGAGAAATTGTGGGAAAAAAATTTGGTGCCATTTTTACCCATTTCTCCTTGTGAAAATGTAAAATATGGGGATAAAACAAAATTTTAGTGGTAAAAATGTAATTATTTTTTCTTCACTGCCCAATGGTATTCAATTCTGTGACACACTTATGGTGTCAATATGATCACTGCACCCCTATATGAATTCACTGAGAGGTGTAGTTTGTAAAATGGGGTCACTTATGGGGGTTCTGCTATTCTGGCACCTCAGGTACGCTGCCAATATGACATGGCACCCTCAAACCAGTCCAGTAAAATCTGAACTCCAATATGGCGCTTCTTCCCTTCTGACCTTTGCACTGTACCTCAAAAGTAGTTTTCGACCACATATTTGGTATTGGTGTACTCGAGAGAAATTGCAAAAAAATGTTTGGGTTCATTTTGTCCTGTTATCCTGGTGAAAATAAAACAATTGGGGCTAAAATAACATTGTTGTGGGAAAAGATGATTTTTTGTACTTTCACAGTTCTACGTTATAAACTTCTGTAAAGAACCTGGTGGTCAAAGGTGCTCACCTCACATCTAGATACATTCCTTGATGGCTCTAGTTTCCAAAATGGGGTCATTTGTGGGTTTCCACTGTTTAGGCACATCAGGCACTCTCCAAACATGACATAACATTCGCTAATTATTCCAGCAAATGTTACATTCATAAAGTCAAATGATGCTCGTTCTCTTTAAAGCTATCCTGTGCGCCCAAACAGTAGTTTTCCCCCAAATATGGGGTATCGGTATGCTCAGGAGAAATTTCATAAATTGCATGGTGCAATTTATCCTGTTACACTTGTTAAAATTTGGGGCTCAGAAACATTTTTGTGGGGAAAACATGATTTTTTTTTTATTTTCACTACTCGACCCTATAAACTTTTGTGAAGCACCTTGGGGTTAAAGGTACTCACCACACTTTTATATACATTCTTTGAGGGGTCTAGTCTCCAAAATGGGGTCACTTGTGGAGGGGGGTTTCCACTGTTTAGGCACATCAGCAGCTGTCCCAATGGGACATAATACTAGCAGACCATTCCATCAAAGTCTGTGTTCCAAAATGTGAGTCCTGCCTTTCTAAGGCATGCTGTGCACCCAAACAGTAGTTTTCCCCTACATATGGGGTATTTGCGTACTCAGGAAAAATTGGACAACAAATTTTAGGTTCCATTTTCTCCTGTTTACCTTGTAAAAATTAAAAAATTGTTTCTAAAATGTCATTTTTGTGGGAAAAACGTGATTTTTTTAATTTTTATGGCTGTACATTATACACTTCTGCGAAACACGTGGGGGTTCATGTTGCTCACCATACATCTAGATACATTACTTGAGGGGTCTAGTTTCTAAAATGGGGTCACTTGTATGGGATTTCCATTGTTTAGGCACATCAGGGGCTCGTGAAACGTGTCAAGGAGTCCACTAATTCTTCCAGCAAATTTTGCATTCAAAAAATCAAATGGCGCTCTTTCTCTTCTGAACCCTGTTGTGCGCCCTAACAGTAGTATTTCTCCACATATTGGATGTCGGCGTACTCAGGAAAAATTGCACTATAAATTATATGGTGCAATTTCTCCTGTTACCCTTGTGAAAATGCAAAATTTGGGGCTTAAAAACATTTTTGTGGGAAATTTTTTTTTTTTTTTTTATTTTCACGGCTCATTGTTATAAACTTCTGTGAATCACCTGGGGGTTCAAGGTGCTGACCACACATATAGATAAGTTCCCTAAGGGGTCTAGTTTCCAAAATGGTGTCACTTGTGAGGATTTTTCACTGTTTAGGCACATCAGGTGCTCTCTGAACGTGACATGGCATCCACTAATTATTCCAGCAAATTTTACATTCAAAAAGTCAAATGGTGCTCCTTCCCTTTCTAGTTGTGTTATCCTTGCAAAAATGAAAAAAAATGGGTCTAAATTAAAATTTTTGTGAAAAAAAGTTAAATGTTCATTTTTTCATTCCACATTCCATTAATTCCTGTGAAGCACCTAAAGGGTTAATAAACTTCTTGAATGTGGTTTTGCGCACCTTAAGGGGTGCATTTTTTAGAATGGTGTCACTTTTGGGTATTTTCTGTCATATAGGCCCCTCAAAGTCACTTCAAATGTGACGTGGGCCCTAATTAAAAGATTTTGTAAATTTTGTTGTAAAAATGAGAAATCGCCGGTCAACTTTTAACCCTTATAATTTCCTAACCAAAAAAAAAAATCATGTTTCAAAAATTGTGCTGATATAAAGTAGACATGCGGGAAATGATATTTATTAATTACTTTGTGTGACATAACTATGATTTAAGGGCATAGAAGTAACAAAATTAGAAAATTTGCAAAATTTTCCAAATTTTTAAACAAATTTCCGATTTTTTCGCTAATGAAGGCAAGTAATATCGAAATGTTACCACTGTCATGAAGTAGAGTATCTCATGAAAAAACATTCTCAGAATCAGTGGGATCCGTTGAAGCGTTCCAGAGTTATTACCATGTAAAGAATTGTGGTCAGAATTGTAAAATTCGGCCTGGTCAGGAAAGGTGAAAACTAACTTGGGGAGTGAAGGGGTTAAATCCTGCCCCCAAACCTGTTTCTCCCTACACTTTGGGATCACCCCAGAACACCCACATTTTGGTGTCATTTACATAAACTACACCCCCTTTTTTGTCTGGGGAAATCTGTGAGTGTTGGCAATTATGTTGCAATAGAGACTTAATGCAAATGCTTTATTTGCTTTCAGACATCTGTAATGAAAACTTGCCCGGCTGTCTAATATCATTTGTATTTACATTTCTCACCATTTTCAACATCTCTGCTTCTCGTCAGTAAATAGAAAGTTTTTATATTCAAAGGGATTTACAGGATTTGTATTTTTATGCAATGCGCAATGTGCAGAAGGCCTTTAAGGCTACTATTCTTTTTAGATATTTTTTTGTACATTTTTCAGGAAAATAAATACTTGCATAAATATTAGAACATTCAGTTGTACGTTGTCATTATTTATAAGCAGACGCATACATTATTCATAGCGCTGCCATTCTATAGACCTAACGATGTGCTATTCACAGAAAATAAAATAGCTCGAGGGAGCCGCAGTCGCCATGTAAGACGCTCGGCTCTTTTGACCTTTTTTTATTCTTTGAAAACCACTAGCTTAAGGAAAATCTCCAACGTCATAAATCACCGTCACTCACCGGCTTGTAAAGAAGGAGGAAAGTTGGACGCCCAGGGCACATTTATCATTGTTTAAGGAGTTTTGACATGTTTTCCTCAGCTGAATTTAAAAAAAAAATCAGGAAGAAAGAAAACAAAACAGAATTCAAGATGGTAAAAGGAAAAAGCAAAGAAACCGACCTTTCTGACATTATATGGACTAGTGGTGCAAAAAACAGACAGTAACCGAGCTATAACTCATTGGTAAAAGGGATGAAAAAGGTAAAACATTATAGGAGTTATATTCCTGAACATAGGGAGCAGTATTATAGTAGTTATATTCTTGTACATATGGGCAGTATTATAGTAGTTATATTCTTGTACATAGGGGCAGTATTATAGTAGTTATATTCTTGTACATTGGAGCAGTATTATAGTAGTTATATTCTTGTACATAGGGGCAGTATTATAGTAGTTATATTCTTATACATAGGAGCAGTATTATAGTAGTTATATTCTTGTACATAGGAGCAGTATTATAGTAGTTATATTCTTGTACATAGGAGCAGTATTATAGTAGTTATATTCCTGAACATAGGGAGCAGTATTATAGTAGTTATATTCTTGTACATAGGGGCAGTATTATAGTAGTTATATTCTTGTACATAGGGGCAGTATTATAGTAGTTATATTCTTGTACATAGGGGCAGTATTATAGTAGTTATATTCTTGTACATAGGGGCAGTATTATAGTAGTTATATTCTTGTACATTGGAGCAGTATTATAGTAGTTATATTCTTGTACATAGGGGCAGTATTATAGTAGTTATATTCTTATACATAGGAGCAGTATTATAGTAGTTATATTCTTGTACATAGGAGCAGTATTATAGTAGTTATATTCTTGTACATAGGAGCAGTATTATATTAGTTATATTCTTGTACATAGGGGCAGTATTATAGTAGTTATATTCTTGTACATAGGGGGCAGTATTATAGTAGTTATATTCTTGTACATAGGAGCAGTATTATAGTAGTTATATTCTTGTACATAGGGGCAGTATTATAGTAGTTATATTCTTATACATAGGAGCAGTATTATAGTAGTTAGATTCTTGTACATAGGAGCAGTATTATAGTAGTTATATTCTTGTACATAGGAGCAGTATTATAGTAGTTATATTCTTGTACATAGGGGGCAGTATTATAGTAGTTATATTCTTGTACATAGGAGCAATATTATAGTAGTTATATTCCTGTACATAGGAGCAATATTATAGTAGTTATACTCCTGTACATAGGGGCAGTATTATAGTAGTTATATTCTTGTACATAGAGGGCAGTATTATAGTAGTTATATTCTTGTACATAGGAGCAGTATTATAGTAGTTATATTCTTGTATATAGGGGACAGTATTATAGTAGTTATATTCTTGTACATAGGAGCAGTATTATAGTAGTTAGATTCTTGTACATAGGAGCAGTATTATAGTAGTTATATTCTTGTACATAGGAGACAGTATTATAGTAGTTATATTCTTGTACATAGGGGGCAGTATTATAGTAGTTATATTCTTGTACATAGGGGCAGTATTATAGTAGTTATATTCTTGTACATAGGAGCAGTATTATAGTAGCTATATTCTTGTACATAGGGACA
The DNA here is from genome assembly GCF_051348905.1 of Ranitomeya variabilis. Classification (NCBI taxonomy): domain Eukaryota; kingdom Metazoa; phylum Chordata; class Amphibia; order Anura; family Dendrobatidae; genus Ranitomeya; species Ranitomeya variabilis. Next base: position 560,217,229 of record NC_135237.1, read on the forward strand.
GTATTATAGTAGTTATATTCTTGCACATAAGGGGCAGTATTATAGTAGTTATATTCTTGTACATAAGGGGCAGTATTATAGTAGTTATATTCTTGTACATAGGGGGCAGTATTATAGTAGTTATATTCTTGTACATAGAGGGCAGTATTATAGTAGTTATATTCTTGTACATAGGAGCAGTATTATAGTAGTTATATTCTTGTACATAGGAGCAGTATGATAGTACGGTAGTTATATTCTTGAACATAGAGGCAGTATTATAGTAGTTATATTTTTGTACATAGGGGGCAGTATTATAGTAGTTATATTCTTGAACATAGGAGCAGTATAATAGTAGTTATATTCTTGTACATAGGGGGCAGTATTATAGTAGTTATAATCTTGTACATAGGGGGCAGTATTATAGTAGTTATAATCTTGTACATAGGGGCAGTATTATAATACTTGTATATATTTTTATGGGGAAGAAGGAGTTTAAAAAGCCAACGTCAGTTCTTTTCTGTGCCATTTTTTGGCAGTTGTTTGTGCTTTTTTTTAAAAACCTGTTTGTTTTTATTGTAAGTGACATTTCCTTGTTTTAGATATTTTTGCTTTATTTAATATTGTATAGGTCATATGATTCCAGTATCTTATTAAAATCATATGATTTATAATGTATAAAATGTAACAATAATGTCACTACCAATGCTATGCACATTAATTTTTTTTTTTAAGGAGGGGAAATAATACTGTTTGGGATAATTGAAGAGAAACCGAACAATCTTGCTGAATCGTGCTTGGAATGTAACCAATTTCTGTGTGTGCATTGTGCTTTGTTAATATCTATAAAATCCGCTGTTGAGATGCTCCGCAGGAGGGTCGGTTTACGCGTCATTTTTCATGCCATTTTCAGAACGGTTCTGGAAATTTGCGGTAAATAAATGCCCTGTGACTGCTACGTCTGACCCAACCTATTTAGGACCCATAACCAGACTTGGATTCTGTGTGCGGTAATTTATTGTCCCCACCTTAGTTTGGTGTCTTAGATCCCATCCCGTCTCCAAGGCACATTGTGGAATTGATGTAAATTGCCCTGAGCAGCCTCATTGAATTATCACTTAGGATCTAAAACGTTTACTAGCAAGATTTACATGCTGCGTTTGCAATAAATGAACGAAGATCAACTGTGCAAATTTTCGTTTATTGTTTGCTTATTAATTTCTATATCTGTCCCATGCCGGGAATCTAATTAACCTTCCATGAGATTCACAAATGGATCATTTTCCTAATGTGTCGCTCTTCCAGTAGTTGGTTTATGCAGTAGGAAATTCAGTTCTTCTGCAGGAAAGTAAGATATAACAGCTTTACAGAACCTTAGGGTCTGTACACGACCATATTATAAATATTTATTTCAGAGATGTTCTGCACACACTGCTTGGACAGCGCCTGAGAATAGTAGCAGCGAGTAGGCGGTCTGTGCTGATTCTGTTCTGATGTGGCGCAGTATTTAAAGTATTTAATGAAGTGTTAGTTTTAATATCTATTTTTCCCACTTTTATCAGTGATAAGTCTTTGTGTTTCTCAGCTTCACTGGCTCCATCTCCTTTGTTCATTTCCTCCTCTGGTTGGATCTTTTTCTTCCGGTGTCTGTCAGGTGAGAATAGTAATCTGCTGTGCAGCTTTTAGGTCCTGCTCCTTTGCCTTATAGGCCACCTGAGTATTCAGGTAGTTTACATGTTATCCACTTATGATTATTATTCTACTGTTCAACTTTACTTTTCATCCCCACAGTGAATTTCCTGACATACCCGGCTCCTCTACATCTGCTGTACTCTGCTACCTCCACAGTGAGTCACATACTACGTCGCTACAATGAGTTACCAGACTAAATCTATTCTACTAAATATCTGGACTCTGCTTCATCTTTATTTACTTACCTGTCCTATTGAACTCTGCTACATCACTACAATGAGTCTCTGTACCTACTCATCTCTGCTACATCAATACAATAATTCTTCTAGACCTACTCATCTCTGCTACATCACTGCATTTCCAACAGGCACTGTACATGCAGGGAAGCCTGTTTGCGGCTGTCTAACAGCCATGACACATGCAGCCGCGGGGACTCAAACATATTTTTTGAGCATGCCGAAGACACTCGGTTAGCACCTGAGCACGTTCACTCATGACTAGTTACTGCACATGACCAACTTTCTCTATTGTTTTCTACCAATTGCACAAGATATAAAATGTCAGCCTTCAACAACTCGGCCGAGCACATACCCCTTGTACTCTTGGATATTGGAAACTCACCAACCCATGGATTCCTCAGTCTGCAGCCCAGCCCTGTCTGACAGGCGACAGCTACTGTTCTTAATAATCTGTCTGGACCACGTCTGATGGACTCATATGCGCCATTCAATTGCTTTTCCCTGGATTGAACAAATTTCATGCACCCGACCCCTCACGACTGATGGACTCTGTGTTGGCGCCAGTCACTTGCTCAACACTGTCTTTAGCACTTTCCCTAATGGGGGCACTTCCACCTTAAAGTGAAGGTTAAACTTTGCGGAGCTTCTCAGAACCATGGTTTCTTGCTGATGATGACCATCTGGGGCTATCCTTAGAGATTCGTAAAATGCTCATCATAAGAGTTTTGGGGGTCACAGTTTTGCTCTTGGAATAATTACCCAATAGCGCTGCAATCATTAAAGGAAATGCCATCCAAAAACTAAGGACAATTATTGATTTTTAATGAGTTTTATAACAACTGAATCCAACCTGCTTCAATTCTGGAATAGGAGTCTGTGAAGGTATTTTACCAATGCTCGGTCTCTCGGGGAAAGGGATGGGAGTGCTAAATGTCAGAGTTTCCTTTCTATACTATTTGGCGCTGGAATATTCTGAACTCCAAAGCTTTACAGATGTATCAGATACATGTAGAAATTTATCTAATATGACTTCTACCAGGGGATTTCTGTATGCTGAACTGGCTCAGAGCCAGGAACGTCTTGTCATTTTCAGCCTGGGGAGAATATAATTTTCAATGAGGTTGGAAATGGACATATTTTCAGCAATTACCAAAACAAATTCTAATTTACACTGAATGCACACTTATCTGTATCCTCTTACTAGATACCCAAAGAAAAGGCAAAAATTAGACATCTTCCAGGTGCTACTTGACACTACACAATTTACCTGCTGCCCATATGTATTTTTCGAGTACATTCACCTCTTCCTTGTTATCAATATATTTAGAGGTCAAATGCCACCAATTAATTTTTCCACGAGTCCCAATGCAGCCAAATGGGCTCCCTCTATGGTTCAAGTAAACAAACTAACCTCCTACTATACATGTGGAAGAGAGCAGAACAATCCTAACCTGCATCATCCAATATGTTACCCAGCCTACCTCCCTATGTTGAGGTTGTTTATGCTCTATATGAGCATCTAGTGGTTGCATGTTCCTCTCTGTCGAACGTTTTGCTATCATGTTGTAACACAATATTAAATTGGTATGGTAAAAGCTCCTTTCTCTTATTTGGTGTTTACTTTGCTGCCATGATGGCCTCCACTCTTTTGGTAGGTTTTTAATTAGACTTTAGAGCATGACTCAATGGATGCATTTCTGGAATCCAACCATCTCGGCCATCTCTCCCATACACAGGAGCCAGAGCTCTTGTGTTCTCTATGAGAAAGCTGCCAGCAAACATATCTGCTGGTGGCCTATGCCCATAAGAACAAATCGGTCAGTAGTAGAAATGAGCAAACGCAAACTGTAAAGTTGAGGGTTTGTACCGGACACCTAGTGTCTGGTGCTGTTATGATCCTAGTGGCTGAGGATCACAAAACGGACTAGCTAAGTTTATGAACATAGACACGAGCTCTAGGGAGGTGGTAACTGAACTGACCGCAAACCTGATCCTAACCAACACACTAAAGGTAGCTGGTGAACGTGCCTAAAATCCTGGACGTCTCGACGCAGTCTGAGAAACTATCTACTCCTGGAGGGAAAGTAAGACCTCACTTGCCTCAAGAGAAATCACCCCAAAGATATAGGAAGCCCCCAACAAATAATAACGGTGAGGTAAGGGGAAAACACAAACGTAGAAATGAAAACAGATTCAGCAAATGAGGCCCGCTAATACTAAATAGCAGAAGACAGATAGTGAACTGTGCGGTCAGTAAAAAACCCTATGCAAAATATCCACGCTGAGAATACAAGAACCCCCACACCAACTAACGGTGTGAGGGGAGAAACTCAGCCCCCTAGAGCTACCAGCAAGCAAGGAAATCACATATTAGCAAGCTGGACAAGAAAACAAAAATAAACCAAGAAACATATGACCACTGATAATTAATGTTGAGCGATACCGTCCGATACTTGAAAGTATCGGTATCGGAAAGTATCGGCCGATACCGGCAAAGTATCGGATCTAATCCGATACCGATACCCGATACCAATACAAGTCAATGGGACTCAAGTATCGGACGGTATCCCTGATGGTTCCCAGGGTCTGAAGGAGAGGAAACTCTCCTTCAGGCCCTGGGAACCATATTAATGTGTAAAATAAAGAATTAAAATAAAAAATATTGATATACTCACCTCTCCGACGCAGCCTGGACTTTACCGCCGTAACCGGGAGCCTTCTTTGCTTAAAATGCGCGCGTTTAATGGTTTCCGTGACGTCACGGCGTGCCGCCCATGTGACCGCGACGCGACCAATCACAACAAGCCGTGACGTAATTTTCAGGTCCTGAATGCCTAGAATTAGGCATCAGGACCTGAAAATTACGTCACGGCTTGTGATTGGTCACGTCGCGGTCACATGGGCGACGCGACCAATCACAAGCCGTGACGTCACGGGAGGCAGTAAACGCGCGCATTTTAAAATTACGTCACGGCTTCTGATTGGTCGCGTGCCGCCCATGTGACCGCGACGCGACCAATCACAAGCCGTGACGTAATTTTCAAATCCTGAATGCCTAGAATTAGGCATCAGGACCTGAAAATTACGTCACGGCTTGTTGTGATTGGTCGCGTCGTGGTCACATGGGCGGCACGCGACCAATCAGAAGCCGTGACGTCACGGAAACCATTAAACGTGCGCATTTTAAGCAAAGAAGGTTCCCGGTTACGGCGGTAAAGTCCAGGGGCCTCCGGACAGGTGAGTATATCAATATTTTTTATTTTAATTCTTTATTTTACACATTTATATGGATCCCAGGGCCTGAAGGAGAGTTTCCTCTCCTTCAGACCCTGGGAACCATACACTGGAAACTTCCGATTCCGATTCCCGATACCACGAAAGTATCGGATCTCGGTATCGGAATTCCGATACCCGCAAGTATCGGCCGATACCCGATACTTGCGGTATCGGAATGCTCAACACTACTGATGGTCAAAAAATGAATCAAGCAAAACTTAGCTTCTCTTGAAGAGACTGATAACGAAGGACTGCAGGAGAGCTCCAAAATAGCACTGAAGACATTGACAGCAGGCAACAACTGAGAGTCCAGGTGAACTAAATAGGAAACCAGCTAACAGATAACGAGACAGCTGATAAGCCTCAGACCTGCAGAATGACACAAAGAACCACCAGAGGGAGCCCAAAGACAGCACTACACAGTACCAGTTGTGACCACAAGAGGGAGCCCAAAAACAGAGTTCACAACAGGTGCCGAATTCCGAACATGGACTTCTTCTGAAATTCCATTTTACCGTTTGGGGTGAAGAGAGAGATTGATGATTGATTTCTATGGAGTTCGGATTCAGGTTCAATTTCAGATACATTGCTATATTGATACTGCAGTCGTATACGTCCATCTGAAGTGGGCAAATTTTGCTGCCATCATAATACTGCAATTTTTTTCAACAGTGACATTTTATACAGAATTTATGGTGCTAAAGTTGGGCCTCAAACACACACACAAAAATTATTTGGTTACAAATAGCATCACTACTGTATATTGATACTGCAGTCTACGATATCCATCTGAAGTGGGCACATTTCCATGCCATTGTAATACTGCAAAGTTTTCTCAACAGGGATATATCATACGTAATTTAAAATTGGCAAGGCACGTGGTAAGAGATGGGGAAATGGACGTGATGCTGATGGTGAGCACAGAGGCCAAGATCGTGGGCAATGTGAAACCATGCCTGCAACGGGATCACAAGAAATACACTCATCATATGTTGATCTAGCTTCCTGTTCCACTTTGTAGGTGGGGCGCAGAACACCACTGTTAAAGGCAGACCAGTGTGAAAAGGTTGTTTGATGGATAGCAGATAATGCTTCCAGTCACTTTGCCAGCACCACTCTGTCTTCCACATGGTCAAGTCTTAGTAGCCATGATTCTGGACCACATAATTCTCACCCTGATCATCCTGCCTCCCACCATACTGATTGCCTGGAGACAAGTGATCCCACACTTGGACACTCTGAAGAGCTATTCACATTTCCATTTATAGATTCTGGTCTCCCACACCGCCCATTTCAAGTGAGACATGAGTAATGAGAAAAAATGCTTTTCTGAGGATCCACCTTCTAGTTGAGAGAGAATTTTTTTAAACCAAAAAAGCTGTTGGGTTCTATTAGTATGTCAACCAGTGCCTTGTTGTGGGCTGTCAGGTTTTCGTCACATAGGGAGTTCTCACACTGCATACAAGATTTCAAAGCTGAGACAGAAGACTTTGTACAGTAAGTACAGAAGATCTTCGTTTCCTCCATATCAGGCTAAATAGATGTGAAATGCTATAATGTATTACCCAGCGGGGTTGGTTAAATGACAGTCCTTGCTGCTGTGCTAAACTGATCGCTTTTTTCAGGGCTAATTCAAATAGATTCAATTCTCTAATAATACCACTCTTATCTGCAAATCGTCTACAGTGAGGTGTTGCAGTAGGTATAGCGTATGACAGGTATCTAATCCGGGATTATTGCCTTATAAACAGGGATGAGTGAATAGCTTCAGATAACTCCTTAGCCGAATAGCTATAGCGCTAACCGAATAGCTGCATTGGGAACTTGGATAGCTGCAGTGCTCCAACAGGCTCGCCATGCATGCGTTGTGACTGTCACACAGCCACGACACATGCAGCTGCACACCGAACAGTTGATTATTGGTAGTGCTCCAGGTATTCGGGTTCCCAATGCAGCTATTCGGTAAGCGCTATAGCTATTCGGATAAGGAATTATCCGAAGCTATTTGCTCATCCCTACTTATAAATTCTAAGCCATGGACTCATTGATCGATTCATGTTTTTTTACAGTGTTTTGTGCTGAGAAATTCATCAAAGCAGGCAAATTAACTGATTTAATGTGTCCATTTACAGTTTCTCTCTAGCATCGGTGTGTATGAGGTAGTGGTGAGACACTTTATGCTACTGGAGCTGGAATTACCACTTTTGAACTCTTAAGTGCTTTGTTTCCACCTATTTCTGGGTGCTTCTTTAAGTATGTGTGGGGTCATTGTCCTTCTGGAAAATCCATGACCTAGGATGCAAACCCAGCTTTCAGACACCAGGCACTATATTGCGACCCAAAATCCTTTGGGAATCTTCACATTTCATGATGCCTCCAACACAGTTAAGGCACCGAGTGCCAGAGGCAGCAAAACAACCCCAAAATATCTTTGAACCTCCACCATGTTTCACTGCAACTACTGTGTTTTTATTTGTAGGCCTCATTCCAATAAACAGTAGAATGATGTGCTTTACCAAAAAACTCTATCTTGGTCTCATCTGTCCATCAGATACCCGCTGGTCCTCTAATAATAGTAAGAGCTGCCTGATGGCCTGCTGACAATAGTGAGGTCCACCTGCTGGCCCTCTAACCATGATAAAGGCCACCTGTTGGCCCTCTACCTATGGACGCATAATGGCCCTGAAAAAAAAAGTGACTTTCAGAGTCTCTTCTTCATAAATTAATCAGGATGTGTCTGATCATGTCTAACAAAGCACAAGGACAGATAAGGTATTAAAATGATAAAATTACATTTCCTGGTGAATGTTTTTTTCATCAGTGAAAAACGCAGAAAAAATACTGCGTGTGAACAAAGCCCAAGGTATGGAGAAACAATTTGTTTTTTATCTTATTTTGCCTTTGTAGCGCCCCCACTGCCGCAGGGCCGAGGGGTACCCGGTACCGGGCCTCTGAGCCTCTGCTCTGGGGTTGTCACGGTGGCTAGGCCCCGGTCCGTGACCCTTCCGTGGGGCGCACAGTGAATAGGTAGGTAGATGTAGATGGTGGTGACGGTAACGGTGCAGTTGTGGGGTGCAGGTCGCGGTAAATAATGAGGACACCAGGTTGCAGTCTCTTTACCTCTTTACTGAAGATCTCTGAGTCCTCAGTCCGGAATACGGTTCACCAGGCTGCGCAAGTCCGGCCGGTCCAATGGCACCTCCAGAGTTCTCTTCACAGGTGGAAATCTGTGCCTTCCCCCTAGCGCTATGTGTTGTGGTCCTTCCCTGCTGTGCTTACGGAAAGTACCCCACAACTGTTGTGTCTGTTTCTTAAGTTCCCTCACAACTCGATTAGATGATGTTCTGCTAATCCTCCGTCCCTCCCTGATGTTCTGGTTGGGACGGCACCCGTTTGACGGGTAGGCTCGGAGCTCTTCCGGGACCCTAGAGTCGCCCCTCTCCACAAGTTGCCCCCCAAGACGGCATAGGTGATTTGAGTTAGACAGCCCGCCTTAGACTGACTGTCCTGCCGCTGTTTAGAGTATTGCTTGAAGCTGGATATTATAATACTCCCTCGGCGTTCCGGCCACCGGTTATGCGCCTCAGTAGGATGTTGCTTTGGTCTTACAGCACGACTCCTACTGGTATTCTCCTATTGCTATGATCTCGTTTCTCACTCAGCACAATCTATCTCGCTTCTGATCCTTTCTTGGGCACCGCCGCTATCCTGAGCAGGCACGGTCCCGTTACGTTCGTTCAAGTTGCCAAGCCTCTGTCAGGATCCCACCCCTGACAGAGACCCTACTGTATCTTCCCCCACAACACCCTCTGCCACAAGGTGTTGCCTGGTTCCAACCCAGTCAGCTTCTGATCTAACTTCCTGCCTGACCCCCAGTTTACCCACTATGGTGGGGAGTGGCCTAATGAATAGAACCCTTAGCTCCCCCCGGAGGCCCGGCTGTGAAATGTATTGGTGTCTGTGATACCTGGTCAGATGAACTCCTTCAGTGCCATCAGACGTACCATAGCTCCCCTTAGTGGCGGAGCCACAGTACTGCAACGACCAGGACTCTGGGGCGCTGCACTCCCCCCTGGTTAAACACAGTACTCCGGGACTGGGAAGAAAACAACAATACAAGTTAGCAAAAAGACATACAGTTTTGTTGAGTGCAATAACAGTAAGTATACTTGAACAGGCTTCCCTTTATGGGAGGTAAGGACACTTGAACGTTACAAACATGGTTAAATATCATAGCAACATGCTATGAACAACTCTTCTTACCCAACCGGGTATTCTACTTAGTGCAACATTGTTGAACAATAATTTAACTTTGCCTTTAAGGACTTACACTCGGAATCCACTAAAGACCTTCTTATAATCACATTATAAGGCAATTTAACTTTTACATTCTCCTTCTTTAGATCTGCAGGACCGCCTGTCCTATCGGCACCAGACCTACTGCCTCTCCTTTCTTACAGGACCGCTCCTTTCAGCCCGAGCCTTCTGTCTTTCAACTACTATACACAGTATAGAACATAACATTACTTTCAATTTAAGGGCACTGAGCCATCTCTATATGGCTCCTATGAGGACTCAGGGTTTACCTTCTATCCTCATTATCTATCAACATTATTAAACATTTCCTATAGAACATCAACCTTCTCATTATTTTTCTCACTAACATGCACGCTGGACACTTCGTCTATCCCTATGGGTCCACTGCGTCCTTCTTCTAGCTTTCACTTTCTTTCAGGGAACATCATCAGCATTTCTTTACAATTAACTAGTTGGATACATATAACTTTCTTTTACAAACATTATCATCACTTCTTCTTTATCAAAGCATTATTGCTATTTCTCAGTCTTAAAGCAATACGATTCTCTCAAGTGCAACATATGAACACCCCTTTAAGAGGGGACCAAGTCTCTATGAGGTAGCATATCTTCTCAAGCTACCAGTCCGTACTCAGCAAAGGTTCCAGTGTGGTATCCTCACAAAGAGTCCTTTTTGAAGTAAAACCAGTAGATAGCACCTTTAAGAAGGTGCAAACTATTTACAAGCAGTTTGTATCATGCACTGTTCATGATTCAGCAGTTTTTATAACATTGTGGAACAAAAAAGCAAAAATGAAAGTGAAAGCAAAAATAAAAAGCAATAGGGATCCCGGGTAAACAAAGGGATCCCTTTAAGAGTTAACTCAGGACGGGTTTTAGCAGCAAAACAGCAAGGAAATAAACAGTTAACTATTTACAGTTTCAGGTTTCCGAGGCTTAGTTGGACGGCTTCCAGGGCTGCACCTGGCACTTAACCCCTCTTGGCCCGGGAAGGGTGAAGTCCAGGGTTGCACCCAGTGCTGGACAAACGCCGTTAATCCGTCTCTCATGTATGGTTAGGTCATGCACAGCAATGGAGGTCTGCGCAGCTTGAGTAGGGGCATTTGCGGCAGCAGAGGCAGCGGATGCTGCAAGATCAGTCACTGGAACGGAGTCAGCAGCTGTGGCACCAGCAGTCACGGGAGTGGTGTCAGTCGTCAGGGCAGGGTCGTCCTTCATACCTGCTTCAGATGCGGTCCCTCCAGTGCCGGTCTGCTCCGTCTCCGCTGAGGTCTGGAACGCTGGTTGCGGGGCCTTGTGCTGCGACGCTGTCATCTCTGCTTGCAGCACCTCGCTTTCCGGCAGGGTTTTGCTTTCTGGCTTCGGAGCACTGGAACTTCTTTCTTGCTCCGGACCAGACGAGGCTGCCGACAGACGTCTGGCGAGGCTCCCGATGATGGTCTTCTTCCACCCGGCCTCAGTGCTCAGCTGCATCCGCCGGGGTTGGTGGATCAGCTTGTCTGCTCCGGTCTGCAGGAGTTCAGCATCAACTGTGGAGGTCTGGCTGCGGTGCCTCTCCGGGTAGCTGGGGGAGTCCTCGGCTCCGACCCCACACTCCGGCTCCGCGCGGCTGGCCATGGCGTCCTCCATGTCGCTGACTTCTTCTTCCTGGTCCTTTTCCCGCTCTCTCCTTCGTGGGTGGTTTCGTTTTCTCTGTCTCCGCCCACCATTGAGAATCAGGAGGCAGATCTCGGCTGCTGACGGACACGTCCTCAAGGGGCAGGAATATTTAGACTGGGCGGCCATTGTCTTTCGCGCTCTCCAGCTTGTCTACGCCCACTTCCACGCCCTTCTTCTTCCCTGCGCTCCTCTTAGCGCTGTAATGGCGGCGGTTTTGGCGGGAACTTTTGGCGGCAATTGGCGTAGCACAGCCCTTGCAATAAAGTACAGTCCAAGCACAATAAATCACAGTTCCAAGGCACACATGACCTGATTCTTCAGGCTTAAGTACATCCTGTTCGTGACGCCAAGTTGTAGCGCCCCCACTGCCGCAGGGCCGAGGGGTACCCGGTACCGGGCCTCTGAGCCTCTGCTCTGGGGTTGTCACGGTGGCTAGGCCCGGTCCGTGACCCTGCCGTGGGGCGCACAGTGAATAGGTAGGTAGATGTAGATGGTGGTGACGGTAACGGTGCAGTTGTGGGGTGCAGGTCGCGGTAAATAACGAGGACACCAGGTTGCAGTCTCTTTACCTCTTTACTGAAGATCTCTGGGTCCTCAGTCCGGAATACGGTTCACCAGGCTGCGCAAGTCCGGCCGGTCCAATGGCACCTCCAGAGTTCTCTTCACAGGTGGAAATCTGCGCCTTCCCCCTAGCGCTAGGTGTTGTGGTCCTTCCCTGCTGTGCTTACGGAAAGTACCCCACAACTGTTGTGTCTGTTTCTTAAGTTCCCTCACAACTCGATTAGATGATGTTCTGCTAATCCTCCGTCCCTCCCTGATGTTCTGGTTGGGACGGCACCCGTTTGACGGGTAGGCTCGGAGCTCTTCCGGGACCCTAGAGTTGCCCCTCTCCACAAGTTGCCCCCCAAGACTGCATAGGTGATTTGAGTTAGACAGCCCGCCTTAGACTGACTGTCCTGCCGCTGTTTAGAGTATTGCTTGAAGCTGGATATTATAATACTCCCTCGGCGTTCCGGCCACCGGTTATGCGCCTCAGTAGGATGTTGCTTTGGTCTTACAGCATGACTCCTACTGGTATTCTCCTATTGCTATGATCTCGTTTCTCACTCAGCACAATCTATCTCGCTTCTGATCCTTTCTTGGGCACCGCCGCTATCCTGAGCAGGCACGGTCCCGTTACGTTCGTTCAAGTTGCCAAGCCTCTGTCAGGATCCCACCCCTGACAGAGACCCTACTGTATCTTCCCCCACAACACCCTCTGCCACAAGGTGTTGCCTGGTTCCAACCCAGTCAGCTTCTGATCTAACTTCCTGCCTGACCCCCAGTTTACCCACTATGGTGGGGAGTGGCCTAGTGAATAGAACCCTTAGCTCCCCCCGGAGGCCCGGCTGTGAAATGTATTGGTGTCTGTGATACCTGGTCAGATGAACTCCTTCAGTGCCATTAGACGTACCATAGCTCCCCTTAGTGGCGGAGCCACAGTACTGCAACGACCAGGACTCTGGGGCGCTGCACCTTACATACAAATAATTATCCTGAAATGAATGTTTCTTAACATTTTTTCCAGTGAAATCCATTTTAACTGCAGTTTTGTATGTTTTATTGTCAGTCCATAAAAGTGCTGTAATAGTTTGACAACATTGTTCTCAGCAGCGACCTGCGAATCAGAGGTGCGTCTAGTCGTCTTCCCCATGCTGGTCCCCTGCCATTTCAGCACTCATTTTTAGCAATTTTTAGACCCCCTCCACATTTCGCCTTGCCAGAAAAATGCTCGTTTCCCATTGACTTCCATTATACTCGTTACTCGGGTTGAGCACCTGAGCATTACGATTTGCGTGACTCGAGTAACGAGTACCCGAGCATTTTAGTACTCGCTCATTACTATTGCCCATCTTCGGCTGATGGCCTCCCAGAACTATAGCACTAACCTTTTCAGTGCAACCAGTTCTACGCGGCTATTTACACCTGTGGCCCCTCAGCGTTATCATAGGAAGAACAAACCTTGCTGTAACCAATCAAATAAAGAGCAGGAAAATAAAGACATTAGGGATTCATTTCTACGGATGTGACAGGGTCAGGACAAAGGCAGAAAACCTCTTCAAATAGACCACGAAAATCTGAACCATGACCAGATTAATAAAATGATAATACAGGGGGATTTTATGGACCTTCTGGGAATTCTCCTCTATTCTGTTTATTAGTTTTCTGATTTTACTTGTATTTTCTATTTATTGTTGAAGTTAATCATTTTATAATCTCATCTCTCAATCATTATATATTGTGCAGATTATTACCAACCAATGAGAATAACCGATGTCCTTAGAGGATATTATATTATTTCTATATGTGGACGGATATTACACAAGGAATGTACATGAATTACATAAATTATACATCCGGCTTTAATTAGCGCCTGTTTATAGGAACGTGTCTTCTCCCTTCTTTATATGCTTATTACGCTTCTGGGGGTTTCATAATTTCACAAATTGTTCTAATTTCTGTAAAATGATCTAATAAAATTGTTGTTGTTTATTAGCAGCAGCTTTATGATTTCCATTTACTATTTTACATGAACTTTCAGCTTTTTCAGTCCTCTCTTATGTTGGACTTACTTGCCCTCCTTCCTGCACCGGCTACCTCTGCTGTGATTGCTGTGCTAGCTGACATTTGCTTGCTTTTTTCAGAATTTTAAAGGATATTAAAAAGTTGCTATCTGGGACCATAAGAAATTTGCTGCTTACCTGCCTGATGTGCCTGACACTGATCTCTGCCAACACAGACCGCTCCTGCCAGCGATTCAGCAGCTTCTACTGATTTTAGGCTGGCAGAGCAGAGCTTCTCTACCACTTTGCTCTGTTAACGTTTTGTGAATACAGACGTTATGCTGATTGAAAGCCAAGTCCACACTGCCTAACTGCGGGGAGTCGGCGGTCAAGCAGCATGATGGTGGGAGTCACAATGTGTCAACAGAGCTATCTGGAAGAAGAAGAGCTGCTCTGTTGATATGGAGCAGCTGAATTGCCAGCAGGAGCTATCGGTGACCACTCTGTGCCATCATAGGGTTAGAACTTCCTGCCTGTTACTTTTTAGTCCCTTAATAAAAAAATGTCCTTGATACTGTAAACACTTTAAATCTTAAATTTTGTTTTGGAGCAGCACACTGAGCTGTTTGTGATGGCGCATGTTCTGCATAATGAGCTAATGAATTTGGTGAATGATGGGGCACAGTGCTTAGCAGAAAATTTGCATGGTAGTCAACACAGAGCATGTGAAATGTCGAGGTATTTAGTCTGGGTTCTCCCTTCATCTATGGTCATTCTCATTGTGCACAGTGCTTGGTAGGAAATCGTCACCATTGTCCAGGCAGGGCAGGTGAGATTTTAGGGTATTTAATGTGGGTTTTCCCTTCAACCATGGTCATTCTCATGGTGCATGGTGCTTGGTAGGAAATTGACATTGTTGTCCAGACAGAGCAGATGACATGTTAAAGTATTTAGTGTGGGTTTTCTCTTCATGCCTGGTCATTCGCATGGTGCATGGTGCTTGGTAGGAAATTGACATTGTTGTCCAGATAGAGCAGGTGATACGTTAGAGAATTTAGTCTGGTTTTTCTCTCCATCCATAGTCATTCTCATGGTGCACAGTGCTTGGTAGGAAATCGTCACTGTTGTCCAGACAGGGCAGGTGAGATTTTAGGGTATTTAATGTGGGTTTTCCCTCCATCCCTGGTCATTCTCATGGTGCATGGTGCTTGGTAGGAAATTGTCATTGTTGTCCAGACAGAGCAGATGACATGTTAAGGTATTTAGGCTTGGCTTTCCTTCCATCCCTGGTCATTCTCATGGTGCATGGTGCTTGGCACGAAATTGACATTGTTGTCCAGATAGAGCAGGTGATACGTTAGAGAATTTAGTCTGGTTTTTCTCTCCATCCATAGTCATTCTCATGGTGCACAGTGCTTGGTAGGAAATCGTCACTGTTGTCCAGACAGGGCAGGTGAGATTTTAGGGTATTTAATGTGGGTTTTCCCTCCATCCCTGGTCATTCTCATGGTGCATGGTGCTTGGTAGGAAATTGACATTGTTGTCCAGACAGAGCAGATGACATGTTAAGGTATTTAGGCTTGGCTTTCCTTCCATCCCTGGTCATTCTCATGGTGCATGGTGCATGGCACGAAATTAACATTGTTGTCCAGATAGAGCAGGTGATACGTTAGAGAATTTAGTCTGGGTTTTCTCTCCATCCATAGTCATTCTCATGGTGCATGTTGCTTGGCAAGAAATTAACATGGATGTCAGACAGAGCAGATGGAATGTTAAGTTATTAGGGCCTTTAGTCTGTGTTTTTTCTCCATCCATGGCCAGTTGCAGAGAGGATGTAGAGTATCAAGAGTGTGAATGCTGTTTTGATGATGTGATGTCGGTGTAAGAGATTGTTGCAGGCCGAAGATAATCTTCTAAATTTAAACCATGAACTGTCTGATTACTTTTCTGCCTGACCCCATAGACCCCCAAAATTAAATTTTAGTATCTGATTCTGCCATTGTCACTGACTGCCTAGTTTTAGTTTTGATCTTGCTCGAGAGAAAATCCAAAATGATCCCCTATGTATATGTGACCAAAAAGCAAAAGGCTAAATAATACTTCAAAAAGAATAGCTTTACACCTGGCCAAGTAAACGCTTAAAATGTAAATAATTTTATTGAGAAAATGATATAAAACAAAGTAAAAAGTGAGAGAAAATACCACTGGTACAGACAAATAGGTGGGTACACCTGTAAAGTGGTTACCCAAAATCAGCATGTCCTGGACAAAACTGAGCAAGTTTGGGGGGCCACCATGATGGTGCAAATAAAACAGAGGGTTAAGAAGACCCCTGTATTGGTTTGTATTTGGAGAAATTGAGGGAGGCTCACCCGGGCACGTCTTGTTTGCAATTCTGTACTATGGACTTTACAAATTTCTTGCTCAACCATCTAAAGATCGACTTTCTCGAGATCCCCTTCTCCAAGGTCGATGGCTTTCCGTTCTCCTTGCTGCTTGTATCGAAGCTTCCAATACTTTCCTGATTTTACCATATTCGCCGGAGGGTAAGCCTTGAACAGATGGAAGGTATTATTGTAATTACGTCCTTCTCTAACTACCGTCCTTAATTTAATATTAAATGAGTTTCAATCTTGATGCATAATTATAACTCCTAGTAAAAAAATGTGCAGGAAATATCAACTAATTACTGTACATACATCGGGAACATTAAAGAGGACAAAATAAGGAAAGACCCTTACCTATTCCTATGAAAATACATTTTATTGCAACATGATATATTGTAACTAGTGATGGGCAAAGCCCTGGATGTTCGGGTTCTGTGTGTTCGGCCAAACAGTTAAAAAAAGTTTGGATCAGGTTCCAGTACCCGAACCCAAACCCAGACCCCAACATCCGTTGTTTGCCATGCTGTCATCTGCCTCTGATCGGCGGTAATGTCACTACCACCTGGCAGAGAGCTGCGGTTCCCATGCTGCCAGATGACAGTGTGAGCCAGCAGCTGTGACCAGCGGTAAAAAGTTTACCTCTGGTCACAGACGCATCAGCTGATGAGAGAGTACTATTCCCCTCAGCCTTCGCCTGCTGCGAGACAGGGGCGAGAGCAGGGCCGACTGATGGGAGCATTCATCATCTGGCACCTGCGCTATAAATAATAATACAAAAATGATGTGGGGTCTTTATATTTTTGATAACCAGTATGGCAAAACTGACAGCTGCAGCCGCAACCCTAAGCTGTCATATTTATCAAGCTGGTTATTCATTAAAAATACGGTGTGGGGTCCCTCCACTTTTGACAAGCAGCCAAGCTAAAGCAGAAAGCTGGGAGATGGTATTCTCATGCTAGTAAGGGGCCATGGATATTGGCCCCCATCCTAAAAAATAACCGCCCACAGCCTCTATGAGATGCGCCAATTCTGGTGCTTTGCCTCATGCTTCCCACTTGCCCTGTGATAGTAGCAACTAAGGCTTATATTTGTGGGGTTGATGTCACCTTTGAATTTTCAAGTGACATCAAGCCCAGCAATTAGTAATGGAGAGACATTTGTTTTTTACGTTGTTATGTAATGACAGCATGGGAAACACCTGATGTTTGGGGTGCTGAACCCAAACAGTAGTACAAACATCCTGAAGAAGTCCATGTTCAGGGGTCTATGCCTAAACAGTAGGTGTTCGGTACGGACCCCAAACTTTACCGTTTTGGGATTGCACATCACTAATTGTAATGGGTCCTAATGGTGGTCCACCATCACAGCCAGAAGCCTATTACAATAGCCCATGCGTTTCTATCTTCCCCCTACTTTAACTCTTGGTTTTCTGACACTCGGTGGCTTCAGGTGCAATCGCAGTGGTCATTTACTCGTAGATTTCCTGGAGCTTCTCATAAACTTCTCCTGGATGTCTGTAACAAAATTATGTTCAAATACAAAAGAGTCTATCATTTTGTTATGCCACTTTTACATTTAAACATATCGAAATGCGGAGGAGAGGAAATTATCCAGCGAACAGTCGTGTGTTTCTGAGAAGGATCCTGTGTGTACATCAACCTCCATTAGCACAAGATATTATGTTGGACACCATGGCGAACAAAGACTGCGCAATAACATTATGAGGGCCCTTTGCAGCTCTTCATAACGCACAATTCTACCTTCTTTAGAGGTGAAAATGGGCCCCTTTTCCCCTTGGGCCCCTGTGTACAGGTTGCACCAATGATTTGTCCAGCCCTGGATGGACACACACATACAACATTTGTCCCTATTACGAGGAACACGACAATGGGCATCATTAATTTCTTGGGGTCCATTTACAAGAGCCAACGGTGTCCATCAAATGACCTCTGGTCAGCAGTCGATTTATGTCCTGTTAGGGAGATCTACCCAACGGCAAAAGCAAGAAAGCAAGATTCTTAAAACAATTGTTCTGCACATGTTTTCAGCAGTACAGGAAAATATGCTGATGGTAATGATGATTTCTAACTCAGCGTAAAAAAAGATCACACCTGATCCTGGACCCCTCTTGTACTTTCTGGACAATGACATTGTACAGTTGTTATGATCCTTAGTGGCTTAGGATCACAAATCTGACCAGCTAAGTAAGTGAACATAGGATGAGCTCTGGGGATGTGGTAACTGGACTGACCGCAAACCTGATCCTAACCGCACACACTATAGGCAGCCGTGGAACGTTCCTAAAATCCTAGACGTCTCTTCACAGCCTGAGAAACTAACTACCCCTAGAGAGAAATAAAGGCCTCACTTGCCTCAGAGAAATAACCCCAAAGTATAGAATAGCCCCCTACAAATAATAACGGTGAGCAAAGGAGAAAGCACAAACGCAGTAATGAAAACAGGTTCAGCAAAGGAGGCCCGCTAATCACTAGATACAAGGAAGACAGTAAGGAATCTATGCGGTCAGTACAAAACCCTATCCAAAAATATCCACGCAGAGGATGCAAGAACCCCCACACCAACTAACGATGTGAGGGGAGAACCTCAGCACCCCAGAGCTTCCAGCAAGCGAAAAGGTCACATATTAGCACGCTGGACTGAACTCATCATATACTGAGAAAACATATTGAACATATTGAACAAAGATGAGCAAAAATGAACTAGCAAAAACTTAGCTTCTCTTGGAGAGCCAGATCACGAATGAAGTCAGGAGAGAACAAAACCAGCACTGAATACAACGACAGCAGGCAAAAAATGAAGGTCCAGGTGAGTTAAATAGAAAGCCTGAATAGCAGGTGACGAGGCAGCTGATCCAAGCCACAGACCCGCAGAATAACAAAAGAGCCACCAGGGGGAGCCCAAAGAGAGAACTCACACAGTACCACTCACGACCACAGGAGGGAGTCCGAAAACAGAGTTCACAACAACAGTAGGAGGCTGGTAATCACACGAGGTGCCTAGGATGACGGCATTCGAGTGCTGGCCATGGAAGGTTAGATCGCCTGCTCCTCCCACCATGGAGTGGACACTGGACCAGAGTATTGAGAATCTTTTACTCATCTCTACCGATGGCTAACATTTTGTAAGATTTGCACAAATCAACTCACAAAAATTTGCACTCGGCACACACCACATTTTGGGAGAAATTGATTCCTTTTGAATCAATTTGCTCATCTCTGTTTACTTTCTTTTAGAGACATCCTCTCCTATAGTTTGAAGTCTAGAAGAGGAGGGAAGAGGATGAAGATTTGTGGCTCAGGTTTATCCTTGTGAAAGTCGCCAACTGGCCACGGAAACTTTTGGACCAGGTAATGCTTCCCGGGACCAAAAAAATCCTCTCTTGTGGCACCTATTGGAGGTGGTTACCTTATCAGTCATTGTTCGACCCTTTATCAAGATTTGCCACATGACTAAGGATATTAGGCAAATAAGAGTCTTCTCCAAAAGGAGAGTACTCCTGGGGTTGTTGCCCATCACCAGTACAGATTAAATTACTGGTTGACTGGATGAGGGGCCTTTGACAAAGGTCATGGTTGCAGGACCAGATTACACACAAGCTTTGCTTGTAACCATGAGGACACAGCAGTTTGCAAGAGAGCTGCATGCACCAAACAAAAAGAAAATTTCCCCAAAATATTACCTTTTATTGTATTGAAGAAGTAAAAATAAAATTGCAAATATATTTATACCCTTCAGATGCCATTTCATGAAGTCACTGCCTATCTGCTTAGCTTTTCCCGATTCCCTCGTAGCCTCCTCTCTCTCTGTCTCTAAGTGGGCGCTAATTAATAGGCCGTAGTGTAGATGAGATCTGGGGTTGTGGGTAGGTGTGAGCTCCGCGCTTCCAGGGACTCTCCATCTGTCTCCTTCTCTCCTACTGTAAAACCTCTGATTCATTAAGGTGCCATCATA
This sequence comes from Ranitomeya variabilis, assembly GCF_051348905.1. Classification (NCBI taxonomy): domain Eukaryota; kingdom Metazoa; phylum Chordata; class Amphibia; order Anura; family Dendrobatidae; genus Ranitomeya; species Ranitomeya variabilis. Next base: position 560,237,293 of record NC_135237.1, read on the forward strand.
TTATCACAGTCCTATCGTAGGAAGTGTCTTCTAATCTCGGGAGTCAGTCATCCGTGGTTTTCTCGCTGACTGACAAGACAATTCTCGTCTGTACTAATGGCTTTAACCATAGAGCACTGGGACCTCCCGCTCTGTTTAATTGATTGTCTATTATTTTCCTTTGAAGTTACGAGGACATCATGGAGGTTCACATTTACAGATCTCCGCTGCGCCATGAATGAAGATGTACTGGTGAAATTCTGGTGAACTGTGACACTTAGAGAAGGACTTTGGAGATAAATGTAATTTACCATGCACTCTGGTACTGTAGTATGGAGTTAAATGAGGCTAAGCTGCAATGCCACATACAGCCTATGGGCAAAGGTGGCGCTCTAGTACTGCAACATATCCTTAAATGGATGCAATGCCAGACACAATCTATTGGCAAGGGGGAGCTCTACTACTGCAGCATACACTGAGATAGGGCTAGGCGGCAATGTCAAACACAGTCTATGGGCTAGGGTGGCGTTCTGGTACTACAGCATAGACATAAATAGGGGTAAACTAGACACAGCCTAGAGTAAAGTTGCTGGACTTAAACATGGCTAAGCTGCAATGCCAGACACAATCTTTGGGTAAGGGTGGCGCTCTAGTACTGCATCATACACTGAGATGGGGCTAAGCTGCAATGTCAGACACAAGCTATGGGCAAGGGTGGCGCTCTGGTACTGCATCATACACTGAGATGGGGCTAAGCTGCAATGCCAGACACAAGCTATGGGCAAGGGTGGCGCTCTAGTACTGCATGATGCAATGAGATGAGGCTAAGCTGCAATGCCAGACACAAGTTATGGGCAAGGGTGGCTCTCTAGTACTGCATCATACACTGAGATGAGGCTAAGCTGCAATGCCAGACTCAGGCGATGGGCAAGGGTGGCGCTCTAGTACTGCATCAGGCACTGAGATGGGGCTAAGCTGCAATGCCAGACACAGGCTATGGGCAAGGGTGGCGCTCTAGTACTGCATCATACAGTGAGATGGAGCTAAGCTGCAATGCCAGACTCAGGCTATGGGCAAGGGTGGCGCTCTAGTACTGCATCATACACTGAGATGGGGCTAAGCTGCAATGCCAGACACAGGCTATGGGCAAGGGTGGCGCTCTAGTACTGCATCATACACTGAGATGAGGCTAAGCTGCAATGCCAGACTCAGGCTATGGGCAAGGGTGGCGCTCTAGTACTGCATCATGCACTGAGATGGGGCTAAGCTGCAATGCCAGACTCAGGCTATGGGCAAGGGTGGCACTCTAGTACTGCATGATGCACTGAGATGGGGCTAAGCTGCAATGCCAGACTCAGGCTATGGGCAAGGGTGGCGCTCTAGTACTGCATCATGCACTGAGATGGGGCTAAGCTGCAATGCCAGACACAGGCTATGGGCAAGGGTGGCGCTCTAGTACCGCATCATGCACTGAGATGGGCTAAGCTGCAATGCCAGACACAAGCTATGGGCAAGGGTGGCGCCCTAGTACTGCATCATACACTGAGATGAGGCTAAGCTGCAATGCCAGACTCAGGCTACGGGCAAGGGTGGCGCTCTAGTACTGCATCATGCACTGAGATGGGGCTAAGCTGCAATGCCAGACACAGGCTATGGGCAAGGGTGGCGCTCTAGTACTGCATCATGCAATGAGATGAGGCTAAGCTGCAATGCCAGACACAGGCTATGGGCAAGGGTGGCGCTCTAGTACTGCATCATGCAATGAGATGGGGCTAAGCTGCAATGCCAGACACAAGCTATGGGCAAGGGTGGCGCTCTAGTACTGCATCATACAGTGAGATGGGGCTAAGCTGCAATGCCAGACTCAGGCTATGGGCAAGGGTGGCGCTCTAGTACTGCATCATACACTGAGATGGGGCTAAGCTGCAATGCCAGACACAGGCTATGGGCAAGGGTGGCGCTCTAGTACTACATCATACACTGAGATGAGGCTAAGCTGCAATGCCAGACTTAGGCTATGGGCAAGGGTGGCGCTCTAGTACTGCATCATGCACTGAGATGGGGCTAAGCTGCAATGCCAGACTCAGGCTATGGGCAAGGGTGGCACTCTAGTACTGCATGATGCACTGAGATGGGGCTAAGCTGCAATGCCAGACTCAGGCTATGGGCAAGGGTGGCGCTCTAGTACTGCATCATGCACTGAGATGGGGCTAAGCTGCAATGCCAGACACAGGCTATGGGCAAGGGTGGCGCTCTAGTACTGCATCATGCACTGAGATGGGGCTAAGCTGCAATGCCAGACACAAGCTATGGGCAAGGGTGGCGCTCTAGTACTGCATCATACACTGAGATGAGGCTAAGCTGCAATGCCAGACTCAGGCTACGGGCAAGGGTGGCGCTCTAGTACTGCATCATACACTGAGATGGGGCTAAGCTGCAATGCCAGACTCAGGCTACGGGCAAGGGTGGCGCTCTAGTACTGCATCATACACTGAGATGGGGCTAAGCTGCAATGCCAGATACAGCTTACGGGCAGAGGTGGTGCTCTAGTGCTGTAGCGTAGCGTTAAATGGGTTGTCTGGTCTTAAGCTAGAAGTCTGCAATGACTCAATGTGACTGCAGACTTGTGAATCCTAACAACACATGCGCTGCACGCTGTGAGCGGGAAAGGCAGGTGCATGAGAGTAAGTGTGTCATTTGCATACATGCAGTCACTTGACGAATAGACGTGCGCAGCCTCAATGCAAGTGAACTGAGTGCGGCCGAACACAGTCTAATGGGAATGCTTACAAGTCACATAAAATGTGACAAGTAACATGGCCATCCGTTCCTGGTACCAGAGAATACTCACAGTGTGCAGCGGGCACAATGTGAGGATTAACAAGTCTGCAGTCTCATAGAGTGACTGCAGACTTGTACCTTAAGATTGGACAACCCCTTTAAATAGGACTACGCTGCAATGAGAGACACAGTCAATGGAAGATTCTTCATTAACTTTCATCAGCATACCTGCCAACAGTCCATTTTGCGCTAGGATAATCCTGTGAACCGTAGCACAAAATCAGTGGGAATTAGCGAAAATATTCCCTGGAGCAGAAAACCTGCTGAAAACTTTTTGAGGAGTTTTTGGAGCAGAAACTGAGCAAAACCTCTCCAAATCCTGCTCAAAAATTGAAAACTACTGCCTAATTTTATCACGAGGATTTGGAGAGATTCTGCTCAGTTTCTGATTCAAAAACTTGCGTGAACATGGTCTAACTGTCCAAGCAAAGTGGATGTAATTTTATGAAAAAACCTGCTTTCATGGTATCAAAAGATGTAGTTGAAGTGAGCAGAGCAAGAAAAAGTTACAGTTACATTTCTAAGTGCAGCGTCAAAGCTTTTCTACACTAAAAATGCATTTAAAATGCTGCTTCAAACATGCAAAAAAAGTATATTAAATAAAGGAAAAATGCATAAAAAGTTGCAAAAATACAATAAACAGGGAAGATTGCGTAGTTTTGGGGAAGACACCAAAATGCGTCGGAAAAAAAACCACGTTATTTCTGCTACATGTGAATACTGCATGGAAGTAATGCCAGTTTTCCTTCAAGGATGAAAAGCTGATTTTTTTCAGAAGTTGAAAAACAAGATGCAAACTCTTTTATTTCCTGACATGGAGTTAAATTTTTAAAACAAAATTATTACAGAAGCTCGAAAGCAAAAAAATAATTATTAAAAAAAATGTAGTTTACTAAATCTTTAGTCTTGTAGAAGTTCTAAAAACAGCAAAGTGTTTCACTTCCTGCTGAACAGCTCCATTTTTGACTGGAGGAAGCCCCTCCCTTTAGCAAAAGGGGTGGAGTTTAGAAATCTTTTGTCCCACTGCAGACACTATAGAGGGGGGAGGCTTCTGCTGCAGCCACACACAGGAAGTGAGGAGGAGGAGGAGAAGGAGAAAGGATTCACAAAGTGAAAAAGTTCTTTATATATCAGTTTTGAATTTAGTAGGAGGTAAAATAGGATTATAAGAAATGGAATAAAATAAGGGGGGGAAGTGCTGGGAGCTTTATCAATTTTGTATCCATTTTATGTGTTTTATCTTCTATCATCTGGATGGCACTCATCAAGTTTTAGCTGCCATAAAGCTTTGAGAGGACTAAATTGGGGCAAATAGAGCAGTGGTAGCTCACACTGTTGATCAGAACCCTTCCATGTATTCACGAGAATTTTTCAATGCTCCATAAGAAAGTGGATATTGATCTTCACGTCAGCGACCTACAGATGGCAGTAGAGGGACAGTTTAATTATTTTGCATAATTTCCCAGAGAGCATTGCCTGTAGGAATCCCTACCAGATGGATCTCCACAAGAAGAATCAGTACCTTCTCATTGTATCTTCTTCATGGGTCATATTGACCAAACTATCAACACTAGTAAAACAAATAGTATTTTCCATTTCGAAAGTGGAATCAATCTCCTTTATTCTGCAGTTCACTTCCATTATATATTTATATGGCATTCAACTCGGAATTTTTTTTATAGTTGCCAGGCTGCAAAGGGTTAAACCCATATCATGACTATAGCGATCAGGTTCTTTATTTGCTTCCAGCACGTTCTAACCTTTTCACAATGTAGGTCGCTTTATCAGGCCTCCTGAGCTTCCAAACCGCAGACTTCAAGGAGTGACCTCTGGATCCAGCACTTCCCTTCCCGGGAAGTAAACTCCTTTCATGATCTCTTCTTAGAGTTTGCATTTATCTTAACTTTTCTCCTTCACCTTATAGTACCTATGTAGTAACACCAGTCCAGTCTCTCTGTGACTAGTAGGCTCTGTAAGACGATAATTAGAGGTGAGTGAATCTAAACTAATCAAATTCACTACAATAAATTTTTTTGGAAATTTCATTGGCACGAATCAGAAAGGAGCTTAAAAAACCCCCTCTTATAATAGAAGGAACAAAACGAAGAGGAAGACCAGCAACCCAATGGCTTGGTACTATCAAGATAACGGCAGAGAAGACCCTGGTGGACCTATCTAGGCTTGCACAAGATCGATCTTCCTACAGATCTTTCATCAAGTCGCCATGCCGAAGACCGCTAAATAATAATAATAATGATACTGTTCTCTCTGTGGACCTTCCCATATCTGTTTCGCCAACAAGCTCCTTTTCCTTCTTCCATTTGGTCCTTTTCCCTTTTCTTGTCCTCCTGGTACACTGGTGGTTGCTTACCCTAATTTAGCCCAACATAGTCATGTAGACCAAAATGGAGATAAAAATTAAAAATTAATTAACTTTCCTCCTTAATCTCCCAGTAACTTTGTAGTAGCACCAGGCCAATTTCTCTGTGACTAGTAGGCTTTGTAAGACGATAATTGGAGGTGAGGGAATCAATTCTAAACCAATCGAATTCACTACAATAAGATTTTTTGGAAATTTGTCGCAAATCACAAAGGAGATTAAAAAAAAACAAAAACTCTTATAATAGAAGGAACAAGGTGAAGAGGAAGACCAGCAACCCAATGGCTTGGTACTATCAAGATAACGGTAGAGAAGACCCTGTTGGACCTATCTAGGCTTGCATAAGATCGATCTTTCTACCGATCGTTCATCAATTCACCATGCTGAAGATCGCTATATAATGATAATAATACTCATCTCTCTTTGGACCTTCCCTGTCATGAATCCCAATGGCTAGGGATAGCACAGGACAAGCAAAGTACAAATATATTACGGACGAGCTCTAGGGTGATGGAACCTGGGCTGACCGCTGCCCTACGCCTGACAAACGCAACTAGAGATAGCCAGGGAGCGTGCCTACGTTGGTTCTAGACGCCACGCACCAGCCTAAGAGCTAACTAGCACTGCAGAGAAAATAAAGACCTCACTTGCCTCCAGCGGAATGAACCCCAAAAGATATAGTTGCCCCCCACATGTATTGATGGTGAAATGAGAGGAAGGCACACACATAGAGATGATATATATAGTTTTAGCAAATTGAGGCCCGCTGTAAACTAGAAAGCAGAACGATACAAAAGGGGACTGAGCGGTCAGCAAAAAACCCTAATCAAAAAACCATCCTGAGATTACAAGAACCCATGTGCCAACTCATGGCACATGGGGAGAACCTCAGTCCACTAGAGCTACCAGCTAGCATAGAGACATAATAAGCAAGCTGGACAAAAAACCAAACAACTGAAAATCAGCACTTAGCTTATCCTGAAAGATCTGGGAGCAGGTAGGCAGGAACCAAACAGAGCACATCTGAATACATTGATAGCCGGCAAGGGAAATGACAGAAAGGCCAGGTAAAATAGGAAACACCCAGCCACTGATGGACAGGTGGAAACCAAAGGCCGCAACCCACCAAAGTCACCCAGTACCAGCAGTAACCACCAGAGGGAGCCCACAAACAGAATCCACAACAGTACCCTCCCCTTGAGGAGGGGTCACCGAACCCTCACGAGAACCCCCAGGGCGATCAGGGTGAGCTCTATGGAAGGCGCGGACCAAATCAGTCGCATGAACATCGGAGGCGACCACCCAGGAATTATCCTCCTGACCATAACCCTTCCACTTAACCAAATACTGGAGTTTGCGTCTGGAAACACGAGAATCCAAGATCTTCTCAACAACATACTCCAATTCTCCCTCCACCAGCACCGGAGCAGGAGGCTCAACCGAAGGAACAACGGGCACCTCATACCTCCGCAACAACGACCGATGGAACACATTATGAATAGCAAACGATGCTGGGAGATCCAAACGAAAAGATACAGGGTTAAGAATCTCCGAGATCCTATAAGGACCGATGAACCGAGGCTTGAACTTAGGAGAAGAGACCTTCATAGGGACAAAACGAGAAGACAACCACACCAAATCCCCAACAAGAAGTCGGGGACCCACGCGGCGACGGCGATTAGCAAACTGCTGAGTCTTCTCCTGAGATAACTTCAAATTGTCCACCACCTGATTCCAAATCTGATGTAGCCTGTCCACCACCACGTCCACTCCAGGACAATCCGAAGGCTCCACCTGACCAGAGGAAAAACGAGGATGAAACCCCGAATTACAAAAAAAAGGAGAGACCAACGTGGCCGAACTAGCCCGATTATTAAGAGCAAATTCGGCCAGTGGCAAAAAAGCAACCCAGTCATCTTGATCAGCAGAAACAAAACACCTCAAATAAGTTTCCAAGGTCTGATTAGTTCGCTCCGTCTGGCCATTCGTCTGAGGATGGAATGCAGACGAGAAAGACAAATCAATGCCCATCTTGGCACAAAACGTCCGCCAAAATCTAGACACAAACTGGGATCCCCTGTCAGAAACTATATTCTCCGGAATCCCATGCAAACGAACCACGTTCTGAAAAAATAAAGGGACCAACTCAGAGGAGGAAGGCAACTTAGGCAAGGGCACCAAATGAACCATCTTAGAAAAGCGGTCACACACAACCCAGATAACGGACATTTTCTGTGAAACCGGGAGATCAGAAATAAAATCCATGGAAATGTGCGTCCAAGGCCTCTTCGGGATGGGCAAGGATAACAACAACCCACTGGCCCGAGAACAGCAAGGCTTAGCTCGAGCACACACTTCACAAGACTGCACAAAGGTACGCACATCCCTAGACAAGGAAGGCCACCAAAAAGACCTGGCCACCAAGTCTCTAGTACCAAATATTCCAGGATGACCAGCCAACACAGAAGAATGGACCTCGGAGATGACTCTACTGGTCCAATCATCCGGAACAAACAGTCTTTCTGGTGGACAACGATCCGGTTTATCCACCTGAAACTCCTGCAATGCACGTCGCAAGTCTGGGGATACGGCGGACAATATTACCCCATCCCTAAGGATACCAGTAGGCCCAGAGTCTCCAGGAGAGTCAGGCACAAAACTCCTGGAAAGAGCATCTGCCTTCACATTCTTTGAACCTGGCAGGTATGAAACCACGAAATTGAAACGAGAAAAAAACAACGACCAACGAGCCTGTCTAGGATTCAAACGCCTGGCAGACTCAAGGTAAATGAGATTCTTGTGATCAGTCAAGACCACCACACGATGTTTAGCACCCTCAAGCCAATGACGCCACTCCTCAAATGCCCACTTCATGGCCAAAAGCTCCCGATTACCCACATCATAATTGCGCTCGGCGGGCGAGAATTTTCTAGAGAAGAATGCACATGGCTTCATCACCGAGCCATTAGAACTTCTCTGTGACAAAACCGCCCCCGCTCCAATCTCGGAAGCATCAACCTCAACCTGAAAAGGAAGTGAAACATCTGGTTGACACAACACAGGAGCAGAAGAAAACCGGCGCTTAAGTTCCTGAAAGGCCTCCACGGCCGCAGGAGACCAATCAGCAAGATCAGCACCCTTTTTAGTCAAATCAGTCAAAGGTTTAACAATACTGGAAAAATTAGCAATGAACCGACGATAAAAATTAGCAAACCCCAAGAACTTCTGAAGGCTCTTAACAGATGTAGGTTGTGTCCAGTCACAAATCGCCTGAACCTTGACGGGATCCATCTCAATAGTAGAAGGAGAAAAAATGTACCCCAAAAAAGAAATCTTCTGGACTCCGAAGAGACACTTTTAGCCCTTCACAAACAGAGAATTGGCCCGCAGAACCTGAAACACCTTCCTGACCTGTAGAACATGAGACTCCCAGTCATAAGAAAACACCAAAATATCATCCAAATACACAATCATAAACTTATCCAGATATTCACGGAAAATATTGTGCATAAAGGACTGAAAGACTGACGGAGCATTGGAGAGTCCAAAAGGCATTACCAAATACTCAAAATGGCCCTCAGGCGTATTAAATGCGGTTTTCCACTCATCACCCTGTTTTATCCGCACCAGATTATACGCACCGCGAAGACCTATCTTAGTGAACCACCTAGCCCCCTTAATGCGAGCAAACAAATCAGTCAATAATGGCAATGGATACTGATACTTGACTGTAATCTTATTCAGAAGGCGATAATCTATACAAGGCCTCAGGGAACCATCTTTTTTTGCCACAAAAAAAAACCTGCTCCCAGAGGGGACGAAGATGGACGAATATGTCCCTTTTCCAAGGACTCCTTAATATAATTCCGCATAGCAGTATGCTCTGGCAGTGACAGATTAAATAAACGACCCTTAGGGAACTTACTGCCAGGAATCAATTCTATAGCACAGTCACAATCTCTATGCGGAGGGAGCGAATTGAGCTTAGGCTCCTCAAAAACATCCCTATAGTCAGACAAAAACGCAGGGATCTCAGAAGGAGTAGATGAAGCGATAGAAATCGGAGGTGCATCATCATGAACCCCCTGACATCCCCAGCTTAACACAGATATTGTTTTCCAGTCCAGGACAGGATTATGAGTTTGTAACCATGGCAGACCAAGCACTAGTACATCATGTAAATTATAAAGTACAAGGAAGCGAATCACCTCCTGATGAACGGGAGTCATGCGCATGGTCACTTGTGTCCAATACTGCGGTTTATTCATAGCCAATGGTGTAGAGTCAATTCCCTTCAGAGGAATAGGAACTTCCAGAGGTTCCAGACTAAAACCGCAGCGTTTAGCAAATGATCAATCCATAAGACTCAGGGCAGTGCCCGAATCCACATAGGCATCGACGGAAATGGAAGACAGTGAAAAAATCAGAGTCACAGACAAAATGAACTTAGGCTGCAGAGTACCAATGGCAAAAGATTTATCAACCCTTTTTGTGCGTTTAGAGCATGCTGATATAACATGAGCTGAATCACCACAATAGAAACACAATCCATTTTTCCGCCTATAATTTTGCCGTTCACTTCTGGACTGAATTCTATCACATTGCATAGTCTCAGGTGCCTGTTCAGAAGACACCGCCAACTGGTGCACGGGTTTGCGCTCCCGTAAACGCCGATCAATCTGAATGGCCATAGCCATAGACTCATTCAGACCTGTAGGCATAGGGAACCCCACCATAATATCCTTAATGGCCTCAGAAAGACCATTTCTGAAGTTTGCAGCCAGGGCGCACTCATTCCACTGAGTAAGCACCGACCATTTCCGAAACTTCTGACAATATATCTCCGCTTCATCATGCCCCTGAGAGAGGGCTAATAAAGCCTTTTCAGCCTGAATCTCCAGGTTAGGTTCCTCATAGAGCAATCCCAATGCCAGAAAAAACGCATCCACACTGAGCAATGCAGGATCCCCTGGTGCCAATGCAAATGCCCAATTCTGAGGGTCGCCCCGCAGGAAAGATATTACAATCTTGACCTGTTGAGCAGGGACTCCAGAGGAGCGAGATTTTAAAGAAAGAAACAATTTACAATTGTTCCTGAAATTCAGGAAGGTAGATCTATCTCCAGAAAAGAACTCTGGAATAGGAATTCTAGGTTCAGACATGGGAGTGTGAACAACAAAATCCTGTATGTTTTGAACTTTTGCCGCGAGATTACTCAGGCTGGAAGCCAAACTCTGGACATCCATGTTAAACAGCTAAGATCAGAGCCATTCAAGGGTTAAGAGGAGGTAAGAAGCAGCTAGACAGCAATTAAGGGCTAGGCAGCAAAACTCTGAAGGGAAAAAAAAAAAAAAATTTCCCTTAAACACTTCTCTTTCTCCTGCTTCAGCCCAAACAATAACACTTTGTGGGCCGGCTATACTGTCATGAATCCCAATGGCTAGGGATAGCACAGGACAAGCAAAGTACAAATATATTACGGACGAGCTCTAGGGTGATGGAACCTGGGCTGACCGCTGCCCTACGCCTGACAAACGCAACTAGAGATAGCCAGGGAGCGTGCCTACGTTGGTTCTAGACGCCACGCACCAGCCTAAGAGCTAACTAGCACTGCAGAGAAAATAAAGACCTCACTTGCCTCCAGCGGAATGAACCCCAAAAGATATAGTTGCCCCCCACATGTATTGACGGTGAAATGAGAGGAAGGCACACACATAGAGATGATATATATAGTTTTAGCAAATTGAGGCCCGCTGTAAACTAGAAAGCAGAACGATACAAAAGGGGACTGAGCGGTCAGCAAAAAACCCTAATCAAAAAACCATCCTGAGATTACAAGAACCCATGTGCCAACTCATGGCACATGGGGAGAACCTCAGTCCACTAGAGCTACCAGCTAGCATAGAGACATAATAAGCAAGCTGGACAAAAAACCAAACAACTGAAAATCAGCACTTAGCTTATCCTGAAAGATCTGGGAGCAGGTAGGCAGGAACCAAACAGAGCACATCTGAATACATTGATAGCCGGCAAGGGAAATGACAGAAAGGCCAGGTAAAATAGGAAACACCCAGCCACTGATGGACAGGTGGAAACCAAAGGCCGCAACCCACCAAAGTCACCCAGTACAAGCAGTAACCACCAGAGGGAGCCCACAAACAGAATCCACAACACTTCCCATATCTGTTCTGCCACTACCACTCCTCTTCCTTCTTCTGTCTGGTCCTCTTTCTTTTCTTGTCCTCTTGGAATTCTGGTGGTTCCTTTCTCTTACTCAGCACAGCGTAATCATGTAGACCCAAATGGAGATAAAATGCATGAGCCGTGCCCCGCGTGCTCACCAGGGATCCAACACATTTCATTGATGTGCATTGTACCCCACGTAACCCTATAGGGTCTAATCAACGGTGGGGCCTGATGGAAGACCACAAATAGTAAAAAAAGGAAGAGGAGGAACAGGTAAGGGAAGACCTGAGGATAGATGAGTATAAAATATGATTTTTCTAACCCCTTTATAGTAGATTTGATATGGACCCGATTTTTGTAATGGCCCCCACTGAATTAAGCAAATGTGGCAGAATCGAATTCCGGGAAATTCACTCAGCTTTAAGAATAAAACATTTTAGATAAAGGATTTACATAATGTGGTCTGAAATGATTTTTCATTATTCTCGGCATGACAACATTTTTCATCCATAGCATAGCAGTGCTATTTATTCACAATATGACGGTATCCTTTGTTCATTGAAATTGGCATAGATGTCTACTAAGTAAATTCTTTAGAAATGGCTTTAAGTGGTCCTAAATGTCAATCAGTTGTGTAAGTGCTGGTTCTCGCACAGTGTTCGCTTGATAATTGTGTGCTGAAATGCAGCAATAAGAACATCCTTTATGAATATGTGACTCCCATTGAGGTGTGAATTCATCAGTAGAGTCATTATCAAGTTTTGGTGCTCAGGGAAGGCTCCCTCTATACTCTCAGCCAAAAATATAGACTAGAGGATGCTTTGTTTTGAGGGCCTTTTAAGCCTTTTGGGAAGGTAATTTTTATCTACTTATTTAGTAACTAGATGGTGGCCCGATTCTAACGCATCGGGTATTCTAGAATATGCATGTCCACGTAGTATATAGCACAGCCACGTAGTATATTGCCCAGCCACGTAGTATATTGCCCAGCCACGTAGTATATTGCCCAGCCACGTAGTATATTGGCCAGTTACATAGTATATTGCCCAGTCACCCAGTATATTGCCCAGCCACGTAGTATATTGGCCAGTTATGTAGTATATTGCCCAGTCACGTAGTATATTGCCCAGCCACATAGTATATTGCCCAGTCCACATAGTATATTGCCCAGTCCATGTAGTATATTGCCCAGCCCACGTAGTATATAGCAATGTGGGCATCATATCCCTGTTAAAAAAAAGAAATAAAATAAAAAATAGTTCTATACTCACCTTCCGGAGCCCCCGGATTCAAGCGAAGCGGTTACCGACGCTGCTCGTGCTCTCCGGTCTCAAGAGTGCATTGCGGTCTCGCGAGGTGATGACGTAGCGGTCTCGCGAGACCGCTACGTCATCATCTCGCGAGATTGCAGCATGGACCGGTTACCAGAGCGTCGCGAGCAGAAAAGGCCTGTTGTCGATCCGGGGGCCGACGGATGGTGAGTATATAACTATTTTTTATTTTTTACTTATTTTTAATATTAGATCGTTTTACTATTACATAGGCAGCATGAATAGTAAAAAGTTGGTCACACAGGGTTAATAGCAGCAGTAACGGAGTGCATTACACCGCGGCATAACGCGGTCCGTTACTGCTGCCATTAACCCTGTGTGAGCGCAGACTGGAGGGGAGTACGGAGCGGGCACTGACTGCGGGGAGGAAGGAGCGGCCATTTTTCCACCGGACTGTGTCCGTCGCAGATTGGTCGTAGCCGTTTTGCCACAACCAATCAGCGACTTGGATTACATGACAGACAGAGGCCGCGACCAATGAATATCCGTGACAGACAGACAGACAGAAGGACGGAAGTGACCCTTAGACAATTATATAGTAGATGTAAAGTGAGTGTTACAAATGGATAACTAAAATGCCACAAATAAAAAATTAGAATGCTTTTTGAAAGTGCATTGAACAGCAAGGTGGATTGCTGCTGAGGGAAAAAAAAATCTCTTTTCAGCTTAGCGAGTGTGAACGAGCTGAGTATGACCTAAGTGTAAGTGTGGACGGCGGTAAGTGTGTGACTTGTGATTCGGTGACTTTGGATTCAGGGAGTTTCCAAGGGAAGAATTACTGAATTGCTGTCTGTATTTAATTAATACTTTGTATTTATTTTTATTTTACGTTTCTGTCTGGTGCAATCCCCATTAGGAAATGTGCTCCACTATTGTTAATGCCATCCAGTGCACATCTTGCCACATGTATGCAGTCCTTGATCAGCCGGTCGAGGGTGCATACTGCTGTGCGAGATGTGAGCACGTTGTGCATTTGGAAGCCCAGATTCTGGATCTAAATGTGCAGCTGGCAACACTGAGATACATAGACAATATGGAGAGGAGTCTTCTGCTCACTGAGCAGACGCTCAATGGGATAGATGAGGGGGGATGGTAGGATGGAGCTGCAGGACAGTGAAGCAGGAAGCTGGGTGACAGTTAGAAGGCCGGGTAGAGGGAAGAGTGCCAGGGAGGCTAGTCCTGATCTGGCTCACCCCAATAAGTTTGCTAAGTTGGCAGATGAGGGGGTGCCAGTACAGGGGTAGCACTGCTGCAGCCAGGCATGTCCTCTGAACGCCGGAGGAGTGACTGCTCCAGTAAGGAGGGAAATAGGAGAGCAGGGCAGGCCAGACAGGTGCTGGTAGTGGGGGACTCAATTATTAGGGGAGCAGATAGGGCAATCTGTCACAAAGACAGGGATCGTTGGACAGTGTGCTGCCTACCTGGCGCTCGAGTCCGACACATCGCTGATCGGGTTGACAGATTACTGGGAGGGGCTGGAGAGGACCCAGCGGTCATGGTGCACATTGGCACAAGTGACAAAGTTAGAGGTAGGTGGAAGGTCCTTAAAGATGATTTCAGGGAATTAGGCTGCAAGCTGAAAGCAATGACCTCCAACGTGGTATTTTCCAAAATACTGCCTGTACCACGTGCCACGCCAGAGAGGCAACGGGAGATTAGGGAGGTTAATAAGTGGCTCAAGAATTGGTGTAGGAAGGAGGGGTTTGGGTTCCTGCAGAACTGGGCCGACTTCTCAGTGGGCTACAGGCTCTACGCTAGGGACGGGCTGCACCTCAATGGGGAAGGTGCAGCTGTGCTGGGGGAGAGAATGGCTAGAAGGTTGGAGGAGTGTTTAAACTAGGGAATGGGGGGAGGATATTCATTTTATAGGTGGGGAAATAGTGCAGATAGAGACCTGGGCACAAATAAGGAAGTTGGGGGTGGCGGAGGCATGGGGGGTGAGGTTAGAACAGTTAATAATTTAAGAAAGAATAGAGGTACAGAGAGGAACATCAAGTGCATGTATACTAATGCCAGAAGCCTCGCCAACAAAATGGACGAATTAGAATTAATGTTGTTGGAACATAATTATGACATGGTGGGGATATCTAAGACATGGCTGGATGAGAGCCAAGACTGGGCTGTTAACTTGCAGGGCTATAGCCTGTTCAGAAATGACCGTACAGATAAGCGAGGGGGAGGGGTGTGTCTATATGTAAAATCTGCCTTAAAACCCATCCTGCGTGATAATATAGGTGAATCTAATGAAAATGTGGAGTCCCTGTGGGTGGAGATAAGGGGAGGGGGAAAAATAATAAATTACTGATAGGGGTTTGTTATAAATCTCCCAAAATAATGGAAGCAATGGAGAATATCCTTGTAAAGCAAATAGATGAAGCTGCGACTCAAGGAGAAGTCATTATTATGGGGGACTTCAACTACCCTGAAATAGATTGGGGAACAGAAACCTGCAGTTCCAGCAAAGGTGATCGGCGTCTGACAACTATGAGAGACAATTACCTTTCACAACTGGTTCAGGACCCAACAAGAAGGGGGGCACTGCTAGAGCTAATATTAACCAACAGGCCAGACCGCATAGCAAATATAAGGGTTGGGGGTCACTTGGGGAATAGTGATCACAAAATAATAAGTTTTCATGTAACCTTTAATAAGATGGGTAGTAGGGGGGTGACAAGGACACTAAACTTCAGGAGGGCAAATTTCCAACGGATGAGAGAGGATCTTGGTGCAATTAACTGGGACGATATCCTGAGACATAAAAATACACAAAGAAAATGGGAGACGTTTATTAGCCTACTGGATAGGACCTGTGCACAGTATATACCGTATGGGAATAAACATACCAGAAATAGGAGGAAACCAATATGGCTAAATAGAGCTGTAAGGGGCGCAATAATTGACAAAAAAAGCATTTAGAGAATTAAAGGAAGTAGGTAGTGAGGAGGCATTAAATAAGTACAGAAAATTAAATTCTGTAAAAAGCAAATCAAGGCAGCAAAGATTGAGACAGAGAGACTCATTGCCAGAGAGAGCAAAAATAATCCCAAAATATTCTTTAACTACATAAATAGTAAGAAACTAAAAAATGATAGTGTTGGCCCCCTTAAAAATAGTCTGGGTGAAATGGTGGATGAGGATGAGGAAAAAGCCAATATGCTAAATGACTTTTTTTCATCAGTATTTACACAAGAAAATCCCATGGCAGACAATATGATCAGTGATAACAAAAATTCCCTATTAAGTGTCACCTGCTTAACCCAGCAGGAAGTACGGCGGCATCTAAAAATAACTAAAATTGACAAATCTCCGGGCCCGGATGGGATACACCCCCGAGTACTGCAGGAACTAAGTACAGTCATTGATAGACCATTATTTTTAATCTTTAAAGAGTCCATAATAACAGGGTCTGTACCACAGGACTGGCGTATAGCAAATGTGGTGCCAATATTCAAAAAGGGGACAAAAACTGAACTCGGAAATTATAGGCCAGTAAGCTTAACCTCTACTGTGGGTAAAATTCTGGAGGGCATTCTAAGGGATGCTATACTGGAGTATCTGAAGAGGAATAACCTCATGACCCAGTATCAGCACGGGTTTACTAGGGACCGATCATGTCAGACTAATCTGATCAGCTTCTATGAAGAGGTAAGTTCCGGTCTGGACCAAGGGAACCCAGTAGATGTAGTGTATATGGACTTTTCAAAAGCTTTTGATACGGTGCCACACAAAAGGTTGATACATAAAATGAGAATAATGGGGATAGGGGAAAATATGTGCAAGTGGGTTGAGAGCTGGCTCAGGGATATGAAACAAAGGGTGGTTATTAATGGAGCACACTCAGACTGGGTACCACAGGGGTCAGTATTGGGCCCTCTTCTTTTTAACATATTTATTAATGACCTTATAGGGGGCATACAGAGTAGAATTTCAATATTTGCAGATGACACTGAACTCTGCAGGGTAATCAATACAGGGGAGGACAATTTTATATTACAGGATGATTTATGTAAACTAGAAGCTTGGACTGACAAATGGCAAATGAGCTTTAATGGGGATAAATGTAAGGTCATGCACTTGGGTAAAAGTACTAAGATTTATAACTATGTGCTTACTTCTAAAACTCTGGGCAAAACCGTCAATGAAAATGACCTGGGTGTATGGGTGGATGACAAACTAACATTTAGTGGCCAGTGTCAGGCAGCTGCTACATAGGCAAATAAAATAATGGGATGCATTAAAAGAGGCATAGATGCTCATGAGGAGAACATAATTTTACCTCTATACAAGTCACTAGTGCGACCACACTTAGAATACTGTGCACAGTTCTGGTCTCCGGTGTATATGAAAGACATAGCTGAACTAGAATGGGTGCAGAGAAGAGCAACCAAGGTTATTAGAGGACTGGGGGGTCTGCAATACCAAGATAGGTTATTATGCAGCGCCCCAGAGTCCTGGTTGTTGCAGTACTGACGCTCCGCCGCTAAGGAGAGTGATGGTACGTCTGATGGCACTTAAGGAGTTCACCTGACTAGGTATCACAGTCACCAATACACTTCACAGTCTGGCCTCCAGGGGGAGCAAAGGGTACTATGTATTAGGCCACTCCTCACAATCTGGTAAAACTGGGGGTTGGATAGGAAGTTAGTCAGAAGCTGACTGGGTTGGAACCAGGCAACATCCTGTGGCAGAGGGTGTTGCGGGGAAAGATTCCGGGGGGTCCCTGTCAGGGGTGGGATCCTGACAGAGACCTAGCGAACGAGACAGAGCGTTAAGGAACCGCGCCTGCACTACATTGCGGCGGTATCTCAAGAAAGGACAAGAAGCGAGGTTTATTGTGGAGAGTGAGAAACGAGATCACAGCAAAAAGGAGATAATACCGGGAGGAGTCGTGCCGTAAGATCAAGGTCACAGGCTGTTTCTCTTGATCCTGTTTGACCTGCACACGGGGACGGTGTCTCCTCCTCCCTTCCTCATGTGGGTAATTCCATGCTTTCTTCGCCTGATGTTGGACACTCACTCTATTTAGGTCACTTACCATGCTGGTATTTTACCCATGAGTGGCGAGTCTGTTTGTTATTCAGCATATACAGATGCTATAGGGTTTTAGGCCCCATTTATTTTTGTGCCTTTCGTCCCATGAGTCAGAGGGGTGGCTGTTTATTATAAATAAGGTTGTGCAGGTCTGTATTTGTATATCATTTGTTACATTCATATACGGATCAAGTGTCTCATGCTTTATTGGTTTTAATTATGTTTTATGTTGTTTTTTTTTTAAGTTGTGGTTTGTCAATAAAAATTCCTGCTTTTACATTTGAGTATTATTATTCTATTTGTTCGTGGTGTGCATTTACATAAGTGGCTCCTCTCTCTTGTTCATTTTCATGATACTGGCCGCTTTTTTTGCACCTAGACTAGGATTTAGTATTATACATTATTGGTAGTGCGCTCCTCTTCTCTATTTGGTCCAATTATAGGTTGGCTGTCTCACCTAAATCACCTAAGCAGACATAGGGGGCGATTGTGGGAGAGGGGCGACACTAATGTCCCGGAAGAACTCCAGGCCTATCCGTCATAGGGGTGCGTCCTAGCCATATCATCTGGGGGACAGAGAAGAACATCAGAACAGATACAAGTTGTGAGAAAGAACATCAGAAACAGACACAACAGTTGTGAGGACTATTCCGTGGTGCTCAGCAGGGAAGTACTACAACACCCAGGCGCTAGTAGGTAGGCACAGATTTCCACCTGCAAAGGGAACTCTGGATGTGCCTTCGGACCGGCCGGTCTCAGCCAGCCCTGTTAGCAGTGCTCTGGATTGAGGATCCTGAAGCCTTCAGTAAAGAGGTAAAGAGACTGCAACCCTGTGTCCTCGTTATTCACCGCAACCTACACCACACACCATCATCTCATCTTCCATTGGACGTCCCTTAGCAGGGTCACGGACCGGGTCTAGCCACCGTGACAACCCCAAGACCGAGACAGAGAGGCCCGGTACCGAGTACCCCGCGGCCCTGCGTCTGGGGGCGCTCCAATTACACTTGGGGCTAATTAGTTTGGAAAAATGAAGACTAAGGGGTGATCTTATTTTAATGTATAAATATATGAGGGGACAGTACAAAGACCTTTCTGACGATCTTTTTAATCATAGACCTGAGACGGGGACAAGGGGGCATCCTCTACGTCTGGAGGAAAGAAGGTTTAAGCATAATAACAGACGCGGATTCTTTACTGTAAGAGCAGTGAGACTATGGAACTCTCTGCCGTATGATGTTGTAATGAGTGATTAATTACTAAAATGTAAGAGGGGACTGGATGCCTTTCTGGAAAAGTATAATGTTACAGGGTATATACACTAGATTCCTTGATAGGGCGTTGATCAAGGGAACTAGTCTGATTGCCGTATGTGGAGTCGGGAAGGAATTTTTTTCCCCATGGTGGAGCTTACTCTTACCACATGGGTTTTTTTTGCCTTCCCCTGGATCAACATGTTAGGGCATGTTAGGTTAGGCTATGGGTTGAACTAGATAGACTTAAAGTCTTCCTTCAACCTTAATAACTATGTAACTATGTAACTATGTAACAAGTATGTGTAGGTTTGATTTTTTTTTATTGTTTTATTTTGAATGGGGTTAAGGGGGGTGATTTGAACTTGGACTAGATAGACTTAAAGTCTCCTTCAACCTTAATAACTACTGTATGTTACTATGTTACTATGTTACAAATGTAAAAACTAGAATAGTACAAATTACAAAAACTATAATGCCACAAATAAAAAATTAGAATGTCACAAATGTAAAAACTAGAATGCTACAAATTACAAAATCTACAATGCCACAAATAAAAAAATTAGAATGTCACAAATGTAAAAATTAGAATACTACAAATTACAAAAACTATAATGCCACAAATAAAAAATTAGAATGTCAGAAATGTAAAAACTAGAATACTGCAAGTTACAAAAACTGTAATGCCACAAATAAAAAAACCTGGAATAGACAAATAAAAAAATAGAATGTCACTTGTACAAAACCTAGAATATCACAGATGGATAAACAAGAATGTTCCAAACGAATACTAGAATTACACAAATAAAAAAATAGAATGTTCCAATTGAAAAAATGGTGTCACAAATGTAAAAACTAACTTACACAAATGAAAAAACTAGAATGTCACAAATGAAAATAGCTAGAATGTCCCAAATAGAAAAACAAATAAATGTAAATATTAGAATTTCACAAATGGAAAAACTAGAATGTTACAAATGAAATTTAAAATTAGAATGCCACAAGTGAAAAAATCTAGAAAGTCACAAATAAAAAAAGTCAAGCAAATACTAAACTGAACAAATGGGACAATCTTTTCTTCTATTTTCTTTTTTTTAAGCTTTTTCTATAGAACTTGGCCAATTTTGGAGAATTTTACCAAACAGCATAAAAAGTTTTACTTTGCATATTAAAAGTTCCTTCTTTAATTTAACAGCAGAGTTTTATGCTCTTGTGTCTGATTTACAGATCATCTTTAAGCTTGTTAAATCACAGGTCATAAGTGATTTGTCATGTGGGCAAAACTGATATAAAATGAATTGACTTAAGCTATAAGATATAATATGCAAAGAGAGGCTAAATATACAGTGAAAAACAGTGTAAAGTACCGTAAAACGTATTCCTTAGGTTTATGTCTTGTATTATATTAGCGGTTGTTTCTGAGACCAGTGGTCCCTTTAAGCTGAGATATCTGGAAAGATAAGAGTGAAAACATCCTAACAATGAGATCAATGAGTCCAATTTTAAATATCCCACTTTGATTAGCTTAGTGTTTTTCAAAAAATTCTATCTCTTCCAGAGTGCACAGCTTAGAGGGAATAGCCATCTCCCTGCCTCAGACGGAAAAGTGACATAAAGCTTTCATGAATTGGGTCCTATAAGTACTTTGTTTTGTGCTTCTTTTTATTGTTGATTTTTGCTGTGTTGTTTGTCAGCGGACTTCAAGTCGGTCAGCTCAAAACATTTGAAGAAGTGTATCATGTCACGAACAATGGAGATTTCTGTGGATCTCAGAAAAAGAATTGTGGAAGCTCATCTGGCTGGAAAAGGTCACAGAACCATCAAAAGAGTTTGGACTCCCCCAATTCTCCAGTAAGGGTGATCAATGAGTGGAACTGGCTGCCACAAGAGCGGGTGAGTTCTCCTTGAATGGAAGTCTTCAAACAGAGACTGGACAGATATCTGCCTGAGATGGTTTAGTGAATCCTGCATTGATCAGGGGGTTGGACACTATGACCCTTGAGGTCCCTTCCAACTCTAACATTCTATGATTCTATAATCGTCAGCCAGACAAATGGTGCACAAATTAAGGAGATTCAAAACCATTGTTATCCTTCCCAGGTGTGGTTGGAAAACAAAGATCATCCCAAGTGCAATATATATAATAGCATGTGAGGTCATAAAGGAACCGAAGGTAATCTATAAGCAACTAAAGGCCCCTCTCATATTAGCTAATGTTAATATTCATGAGTTCAAAAAAAACTTTTTATCCCTTGAAAAGAATTTATTCTAAAGCCAGTAGGTAAAGGGAGGAACCTTGTGATAGTTAAGCATCATGATCACTGTTCTATGTGTCTTAACATTCCCTCTGACAAAAATAATTATACTATTCTACCACATGACCCCACGGTATAATTTCAGACTGAACTCAGGTCTCTTTTTGGCTAGCCATCAATGTTGCATTGATAAAAATGAATATGATTTCCTTTATCCATTGCATCCACGTGTTCCAACATTCTATGGACTACAGAAAGTTCGCAAGAGGTTAAAACCACTGAAATGTAGGCCCATTGTGTCGGGAATCGGTAGCTTGACACATAATGTGGGAATTTATTTAGACAATATACTATGTCCTTTTAGGCAGGCCCTTGTATCCTAAAACTTGACGGTATCACCATTGTGAGGCCTTACTCTATAGTTTTGTTGTGGAGGCTCTGTATAGCTTCATTCCAACCAACTGTGGAATTGCCACTGTGCAGTTCTTCCTTGGTACAAGGACCACATATGTCCAGGACAGTAAGTGTGCCTTGCATTTGCTACAGTTTGTCCTAGCAAGAAACTTTTTTTGTCTTTAACTCTGATGTCCATGACCAACTCAGGAGTACATCCATGGGTAGTCATGTTGCACCTACCTATGCCATATAGCTCCTGGTATGAGAAAAGGAGACCATGGTTTATTTCTGGCATCTTATCACAGTACCATCAACATTTGTTCCTTTGTGGACTCCACATCGATGATATTGTTTACATCTTGACTTGGTTAGAATTGTTGTTCAAGGAATTTGTGGAGACACTCAATGAGAACAACATTGGTCTTTGCTTCACCTTTGAACAAGGATTGAGGGCTAGAGACTAAAGTCTTTAGGAAGCCTACATCATGTAACAATCTATGACAATGGTCCAGACACCATCCACATCTTTTATGGTGTGGAAACCCATGTGGTCAATATCTACGGATATGCAAGAATTGCTCCACATTGTGGGATTTTAAATACTAAGCTGAAATATTGAGGACCAAAATTAGAGCTAGGGTCTTGGTTCAAGCTTCTGATCATGTTCTCTTCAAATAAAGGAGGGACTTACTATATACTTGTGACAAAACTATGAATATTAGACGTATTGGCACAAATTATATTGTGGACCCTATAATTTATGAAATTATCAAATGGTTTTATTCCATGATGCTGATGGACCCCTTTGCTCCAAGATTTATTTCTGCCTTCCCCCAGATTACATACAAAAGGAACAATGATATCGGGGATCCTGTTGTTCATAGCCATTAGTTTCTCCCAACTAAATGTGGTACTTGACTCAATCCAACCAACGGGACTTTTCACCATTAATTAAGCGTGAGACCCACAATTTAGAAAATACCCTTTTTGCAAATCCTTTTCAAGAAATGGTTTGCTATATAGAAAGAAAATGGGAATGGAATAAACTAGTCCTGCAAAAAAAATTTAAGTGGATCTATCTCCAGAAGACTGTACATGCATGTGTTTTACACGAGACTTTATCATTTGCAACATTTATCTGAGGCACGTGTCTCTCTTGTCTAAAATTCAGTTTTCGTTTCTACCTTTTCTTTGGACTGTTTTGTCCTATTTGTTTTGCTTCCTAAAGGCCCCGTCTCACATAGCGAGATCGCTAGCGAGATCGCTGCTGAGTCACAAGTTTTGTGACGCAACAGCGACCTCCATAGCGATCTCGCTATGTGTGACACGTACCAGCGATCAGGCCCCTGCTGCGAGATCGCTGGTCGTGTCGGAATGGCCTGGACCTTTTTTTGGTCGTTGAGGCCCCGCTGACATCGCTGAATCGGTGTGTGTGACACCGATCCAGCGATGTCTTCACTGGTAACCAGGGTAAACATCGGGTTACTAAGCGCAGGGCCGCGCTTAGTAACCCGATGTTTACCCTGGTTACCAAAAAAAACAAACACTACATACTCGCCTTTCGGTGTCCAGGTCCCTTGCCGTCTGCTTCCTGCTCTGACTGAGATCCGGCCGTACACTGAGAGCAGAGCGCAGCGGTGACGTCACTGCTGCTCTCACTTCTCACTGTACGGCGGCTCAGTCAGAGCAGGAAGCAGACGGCAAGGGACCTGACGGACACCGAAAGGCGAGTATGTACTGTTTGTTTTTTTTGGTAACCAGGGTAAACATCGGGTTACTAAGCGCGGCCCTGCGCTTAGTAACCCGATGTTTACCCTGGTTACCCGGGTGCTGCAGGGGGACTTCGGCATCGTTGAAGACAGTTTCAACGATGCCGAAGTCGTTCCCCTGATCGTTGGTCGCTGGAGAGAGCTGTCTGTGTGACAGCTCCCCAGCGACCACACAGCGACTTACCAACGATCACGGCCAGGCCTTTAGATAAGCCATTAACATTGTTATTGATTTTGGGACACCATATTGTGCTTGTAGCCTTTTATAGTCTTCCAGCCGTACCTCCTTCACTATATCGCATATACTGCTTAGATTGGAGTTGATGGAGTCGATGGGCCCAGTTCTTCTTCTTGCATTTTTTTCAGTCACTTTTCCTTTTTTTCTCTTGTGATATTTGCTGCCGTTTTTTGTGCCAAATTCGTCAACATGCCGTAAAGCAGTTTGTTAGCTTTGCTCAAAGTAAAAAATGGTCTTTTCTTCTATAATTGTTTTTTTGCGACTTTTTAGTGCAGAAAGTTGCAAAAATTGCAGAAAAATGTCTAACTTACATAGAATCACTCCCGGGAGGGATAGGAGTAAATTTGCAACAAATTTTTGCATTTGGTACAAACAAAAATATGGCTCAAATTGCTAAAAACACCTCAAATATTTTACCCAGGAGGAATTGTGCCAGTACTCCTGGTAATCACCTGGTAATATTGCTCATTGCCGTATATCTGACTCACGCTTGTTTCTTATTTCTGGTATCTCTGTATATTGATTATCCATTGATTGCGTGTTTATGGACATCAGTTTTTTATTTGCCATTAACTCTGGTGTTATACTATTGTTTTTCTTACTTTGGCACCTAATCCTGCTCTAAACCCTTCTTTCTCTCTTTTATAACCATGTTCACATTAGTGTAGGGTATTATCAGGGTAAAGTCATCACATGTATTCTTGAAGTTCTATTGGAGGTTCGTATTGGATTTATTGGATTTATTAGAAGCTCGACTTTAGAATACTTTCATCTTCATTTTAAGTCCTCGCTCCTCCACGTGTCTTCCAGCCATCTGCCCCAACGCCCTTGGTCCATGTATCCACCCCGACCTGCAGCTTCATGAATCCACCTTACCTGGTATTTCTCTCGGAAATCATATTTGGGTGTTTTCTCCATAATTTATCTGGGTTAGATACTTTTTGCCACCATCAGGAGGACATTGGATATCAATAGTGTGCATGGTTGGAATGTAAGGAGAAGGTCACTGCTCTCCAAAATGAATGTTGCTGCCCATCTGCAGTTTGCTATAGATCATCAGTAGTGTTGAGCATTCCGATACCGCAAGTATCGGGTATCGGCCGATATTTGCTGTATCGGAATTCCGATACCGGTATTCCGATACTTTTGTGGTATCGGGTATCGGTATCGAAACAACATTAATGTGTAAAATAAAGAATTAAAATAAAAAATATTGCTATACTCACCTCTCCGACGCAGCCTGCACCTTACCGAGGGAATCGGCAGCGTTGTTTGCTTAAAATTCGCGCTTTAACTTCCTTACGCGAAGTCCCGGCTTGTGATTGGTCGCGCGCCGCCCATGTGGCCGGGACGCAACCAATCACAGCAAGCCGTGACGTAATTTCAGGTCCTTCAGGATTTTAAAATTACGTTCCGGCGTTGTGATTGGTTGCGTCGCGGTCACATGGGCGACGCAACCAATCACAAGCCGTGACGTCACGGGAGGTAGGAGACGCGCGCATTTTAAAATGCGCGCGTGTCCAGCCTCCCGTGACGTCACGGCTTGTGATTGGTTGCGTCGCCCATGTGACCGCGACGCAACCAATCACAGCAAGCCGTGACGTAATTTCAGGTCCTTCAGGATTTTAAAATTACGTTCCGGCATTGTGATTGGTTGCGTTGCGGTCACATGGGCGACGCAACCAATCACAAGCCGTGACGTCACGGGAGGCTGGACACGCGCGCATTTTAAAATGCGCGCGTCTCCTACCTCCCGTGACGTCACGGCTTGTGATTGGTTGCGTCGCCCATGTGACCGTGACGCAACCAATCACAACGCCGGAACGTAATTTTAAAATCCTGAAGGACTTGAAATTACGTCACGGCTTGCTGTGATTGGTTGCGTCCCGGCCACATGGGTGGGGCGCGACCAATCACAAGCCGGGACTTCGCGTAAGGAAGTTAAAGCGCAAATTTTAAGCAAACAACGCTGCCGGTTCCCTCGGTAAGGTGCAGGCTGCGTCGGAGAGGTGAGTATAGCAATATTTTTTATTTTAATTCTTTATTTTACACATTAATATGGTTCCCAGGGCCTGAAGGAGAGTTTCCTCTCCTTCAGACCCTGGGAACCATCAGGGATACCGTCCGATACATGAGTCCCATTGACTTGTATTGGTATCGGGTATCGGTATCGGATTGGATCCGATACTTTGCCGGTATTGGCCGATACTTTCCGATACCGATACTTTCAAGTATCGGACGGTATCGCTCAACACTAATCATCAGGCTATCATGACAAGACAGAAGCTCGGGGTCAACGGTTGAGGTCACAGAGGGTGCAACCCTGACTGGTCTAGTGTGGGACGGAGGTCTGCCAACTCCAGCACCAATTTCACCAGGTTGTGCATCCTCAGATGCACATTCAGCTGAAATGTATTACAGCACAACGATCCCACCAGCTCCCTGCCCTGCAATACATGTTGTTGCCCGCCAGCAGACATTGGCTTGTTCACGATTGGTGGCGCATGGCATTCACATGATGGGATGCAGGCACATTAACGTCAGCTCCCGCCTCCTGCGCTGGCTACAGAGAAGGACGCCGCATGTTTTTGGAGCTGGGGAACGTAAGAATGATAGTTTGTTTCTTTTTAAAAGGTGCTGCAGAAGAATGGAAGAGGTCCAGGATGGGGGACATTATTACATGATGGGGAACCTTATACCAAGAAGGGTACCAAGATGAGGGACATTTTTATACAATGGGCATCATTATTACTGGAAGGGGCCCAGAATGGAGGACATTATTACATGATGGGGAACATTATACCTGGAAGGGTACCAAGATTGGGGATATTGTTACAGCATGGGGGTCATAATTACTGGAAGGGGCCCAGGATGGCGGACATTATTACAGTAAAGGGCAAGGATGGGGGATATTATTATGACATGGAATGTGAACACGCATATGGTTATAGGATCTAGAATGCTGCAAAGGCCCATATATCTGACCAACATGCAGGTGGGGTGCCCAGGTCCAAATATTGCACCGATGACTCTAGTTACACCACTAGCCAGGATGCTTCTGGAATAATGTTTTATAGGAGGATGATACTAAAATATAGCTTATTGGTTTAAATGGGGAGCGTCATGTTTGGAGAAAGAAAAACTCGCAGTACAGCATAAAATCTCCTCCATCTAGGAAACACGCTGGTGGCACTGTCATGGTCTGGTCCTACTTTGCTGCACCTGGGCCAGAAATGGCAGCGATCACTGATACAAGCAAATTCTAGAGGAAAATATCAAGACGTGTGCCTAAGATCTATGATAGGAATCTCAAGAGAATGTGGATCGTGGAGCAAAGCAGTAACCTAAAACCACAAGTCATTCTACAGAAGAAAGGAAACAGGACAATAAAGGTAACATGTCGGAAGGGCCAAAGCCAAAGTCCTGACCTCAATCCCATGGAAATATTGAATATTGGATCACTTTCCTCCATTAAAAAATGACGACGTTTAATAGTTTGGACTTCATTTATCTGAATTGATTCTCTTCAGAGTTGCCAACCTGACTTCCTAATTTTTTCCGGACAGCTTACCAAAAAATTACCGACTATTTTTTTTGTTGTTGACACATTGGAAAACAACAATAAATGATTATCAGAGATCTGTGTCTACAGCACATAACCCTGATATGAGACATCAGATACATTCACTGGAGACTGGAAAATGATGAGAACTGTGGTCAAAATCATTTGTGTAAGTTTCTTTGCCTTCAAAATAATCAGTGACTCCTTCATTTTCTTTTTTAGTAACAGGGTGAAAAAAAAAGTAACCGGTTTATCGAGATTGTCCTGGAATTTCTGGACGGTCGGCTACCCTGGTCCTGATTATTGGGCTGTGGTCAGACAGGCGAACAAAATATCGGTCCCATTCTCAGCCAGAAAAGTGGGATAATTTTTTTCTCATTTGTCATCCGTGTGTAATACTTTTTTACTCAGCAGCTATTAATCTCTTACAGTTTCCTATATTCCAGAATTGTAATGTATCCGTACAATTCGCATGCCGTACTCATGGGCTGTCTGACATTCGATTTTTTTCTTGCACTGAACTGATTTCAGAGGCATGATGAATACAGCGGAGAACAAAACCGCAGATCTACACCCAATCATTGAGCAACACCGGTCAGAGTGCAATCCGAATATTTATCAGATTGCCCTTGTCCTTGTGAGCGAACCCTTACTTTTAGAGCTTGTGTGAAAATCGGATGTAATTTTAGTTCAAATTTATGCAGAAAAAAATTGAAGGGTTCACAAACTTTCAAACCCCAATGTAGATACATAGAAAGAAAGAGAGAAATTGAGATAATTACATCAATATGTAGAAGTTAGATGTGAGATAGATAGAAAGTTAGACAGATAATATCTATATATATAATCGTCTAAGGGGCACTTCTGTCTGTCTGTCTGTGACGGAAATCCAGCAGCCGCGACCAATCAGCGACGGGCACAGTCCGGCCGCAAAATGGCCGCTCCCTACTCCCCTGCAGTCAGTGCCCCCTCCATACTCCCCCCCAACAGTCAGCGCCCGCCGCCCACATAGAGTTTTAGCAGTCCGTTAAACCGACTGCGTTACACCGCGGCATAACGCGGTGTAACACAGTCTGTTAACGCTGCTATTAACCCTGTGTGACCAACTTTTTACTATTGATGCTGCCTATGCAGCATCAATAGTAAAAAGATATAATGTTAAAAATAATAAAAAAGATAAAAAATGGTGCTATTCTCACACTCCAGAGTCCACCGATGCGCGCGAGCCGCAAGGCTGCCGCCAGCTTCCGTTCCCAGAGATGCATTGCGAAATTACCCAGATGACTTAGCATTCTCGCGAGGGGTGGGCGAGGGTGAGTATATAACTATTTTTTATTTTAATTCTTTTTTTAACACTGCTGTATACTACGTGGACTATGTTATATACTGCGTGACTGATATATACTACGTGGGCAGTGTTATATACTGCGTGGGCAGTGTTAATTACTGCGTGGGCTGTGTTATATATTACTTGGCTGCTATATACTACGTGGCTGCTAAGTACTATGTGGCTGCTATATACCACGTGGCTGTGCTATATACTATGTGGCTGCTATATACTATGTGGCTGCTATATACTACGTGGCTGTGCTATATACTACGTGGCTGTGCTATATACTATGTGGCTGTGCTATATACTACGTGGCTGTGTTATATACTGCGTGGGCTGTTATATACTGCGTGGGCTGTGCTATAAACTGCGTGGGCTGTGCTATATACTACGTGGCTGTGCTATATACTACGTGGCTGTCTGTGTTATATAGTACGTGGGCTGTTATATACTACGTGGCTGTGCTATATACTACATGGCTGTGTTATATACTGCATGGGCTATTATATACTGCGTGGGCTGTGCTATAAACTGCGTAGGCTGTGCTATATACTACGTGGCTGTGCTATATACTACGTGGATGTCTGTGTTATATAGTACGTGGGCTGCTATATACTACATGGCTGTGCTATATACCACGTGGCTGTGCTATATACTATGTGGCCACTATATACTATGTGGCTGCTATATACTACATGGCTGTGCTATATACTACGTGGCTGTGCTATATACTATGTGGCTGCTATATACTATGTGGCTGTGCTATATACTATGTGGCTGTGCTAAGGAAATATAGAAAGCATAAATGGCTTCTAAAAGGATGAAAAAGCATAATAACGTATGCAGAAGCCAAAATGGAAAGAAGTGTGCAGGACACACCAAGTTAATACATTACCACAACAGAACGGTGTACGAGTCCCAATGGTAGAAAAAAAGACAACTTTATTGGAATTATAACAAATGAGACAGGTCAAACAATCACAGTAAAGGGTTAAAACCGGCTCATGGGCCGTGACTGCATATAGGGGGAACAGAGCAGCACCCGCAATACCAATGGCAGAAGTAAAACCCACATGTAGTCCATCAACCAACTTATTCACATGCGCATAGTATAGTCCAGTAGTGGAGATATAAGAAGGAAGTATAGATGGATCGACATGGGAGATGTGACATACCAATATGATGTGAGTATCACGCCGGCACCTCGATGTCCCCCTCCTCCCGACGCGCGTTTCGGGTGTCCCTTCCTCAAGGGAGGCATACCCGTGAGGTAATCCCCCATCCTTAAGTACAAGCGCACCCGGAAACCCATCACCTAAGAATCCGCCCACCACGCCGATACACATGGGCCCATGTGATCAGACGTGGGGGGACGGCACAGAGGTACGGAGAAACCGGAACTATGCACAATACGTCAGACCAGAAGTATAGGAGCGGCCATCTTGGTGAAGGTAAAATGTGCCCATAAAGCAGGGCACTAGATAAACGTATATAAATATGTTGATGTATACAAAAAAGGAGAAACGCAATCCATAGGTAAGGAGCACAATGTGGTACATGTATGGAACAATATATATAAAGAAAATATAACCCAAATTACACACCCAAAGCACCATATGAAATTGACTAATGCAATAATATGGGACATCATAGACATATATATACACATACAAAAAGCAGTATAATACACCAAAAGACCATATAAAAATATAAATCACAACCAAGGACAAATTACAAATAAAAAATACATATAATGAACATACCCAAAACTTATATAAAATACAAAACTAGACATAACGCCGATTGTTGAAAGGCAGTGACACTGCCTAGTAGATAATGTTCACACTGTATTTTCACATGGGGATAACATCACAAACATAGATCTGAAAAAGTATATGAGAAAAAAGTTAAAACCAAAGTTAAAAACAAGAGCAGCACGACCGATTGCTCGGCTATGATACACCCCAGCCAACAGATCAGAGAAAGGGGGCAAAGGAAAGGCCCTCATTAAGGCCAAAGGGGGGTACAGTGTTAAGTTTCCAAATCCACCTGGTCTCCAGTCTACCCAGTCTTTTAGTAAGGCCACCCCCCCTAATGTCAATTTTAAGGGCATCAATCCCTTTAACTTTTAGGGAGGTACTATCACAATTGTGAAACTCCTTAAAGTGGCGGGGTAGAGTCTTCAGGGTGGATGTATCCGTGTGGACAAGTGCCGCCTCGATTCCCAATACATGTTCTCTTATGCGGACTTTTAACTGACGTGTTGTTAATCCCACTTATATCAACCCACACGGACATGTGGCATGATATATTACATATCTCGTGGTACAAGTAATCCGCTGTCTGATGGAAAATTGTTTGGTGTTATTATAATTTGAGAACTCATTACATCTTACAACATTGGGGCAGGCGACACATCTGCCACACGGATAACACCCTACAGTTCTAGACAGACTATCAAAGAATGTAGCTACCCCACCACTAGAGTAATGACTGGAGACCAGGTGGTCCCTCAGATTTTTTGCTCGCCGAAATGCCATAGAGGGTTTCTCCGGAATTAATTTGGCAATATTAGGGTCCACCCGCAAAATTGGCCAAGCCCCTTGCAGAATGGACCTAACCCTATCTGCTTGAGATCTAAAGGTGGTAATAAATCTAAGTTTGGAAGCGCTATCAGGATTAGATCTTGTTTCATTGCCAAATAGGAGGTTATACCGATCAGCGTGTTTCGCACGATTGAATGCCCGCTTGATGGACCTATTACTATATCCGCGGATTTTAAACCGCTCCATCAGGTCCTCTGCTTGGATGCGAAAATCCACCTCCGAAGAACATATTCTACGGAGGCGGAGAAATTGCCCCACAGGCACAGAATTAATCATATGATATGGGTGGCCGGAAGTAGCATGCAGAAGTGTATTTGTTGAGGTTTCCTTCCTATAAATATCAGTTTGTAAGGTGCCGGTAGGGTCTCTCCTTATTGACACATCAAGGAAATCCAAAAATTCGCCACTATATACAAATGTAAGATGGATATTGAGATCATTGTCATTAAGGGTACGGATCAACTGTTCAAGATCAGATGGAGTGCCCTGCCACATGAAGAAGATATCGTCGATGTACCTCGTCCAAAATGGAACAAGGTCCATCGACCCCAATTCATCAGACAGGAAGAGTTTCCTCTCCCAGAGCCCCAGGAAAAGACCGGCATAGGCGGGCGCAAAGGCCGCCCCCATGGCGGTCCCCTGGAGCTGCAGGTAGAAGCTACCCTTAAACACAAAAAAGTTGTGTGTGAGGGTGAACTCCAAAAGTTCCAGCAGAAGGTCCCTAAATCCAATCGATAGGGATGAAGAGGTGAGAAAAAAACGAACTGCAGATATCCCATCCTTGTGTTTGATATTAGTATAAAGGGATTCAACATCCGCTGAAACTAATAGAGTATCACCCCCAATATGCAGTCCATCGATCCTGCGCAGAAGATCACCCGTATCCTTGAGGAAGGAAGGGAGGCCCGAGACTAGAGGTTGAAGATGGTAATCTATCCACTTGTTGATGTTCTCCAAAAAGTTACCCCTACCTGAGATGATTGGTCTGCCAGGCGGTGAGGATGCATTCTTGTGTATCTTCGGGAGGAGATAAAAGGTGGGAATTGTGGGTTCAGAAACCACCAAGGCAAGTCTAAGATCCCTGGTGATAACGTCGTCCTCTAGCGCACGTTTCAAAATAGCATCAAGTTGAATTGAATATGCTGAGAGGGGATTATAGGTAAGCCTCCGATAACAGATGTTATTATTAAGCTGACGGAAGGCCTCCCTCTCGTACATATTAGTGGGCCAGAGGACGACGTTACCACCCTTGTCGGCCGGTTTAATAACAATGCCCGGCAGCTCCTGAAGACACCACAACCGACCCCTCTCCTCCCGAGAAAGATTGTCATTAATCACAAATGTGGGAATTTTATAGAGTTCATCCATCACCACCTTGACAAACAAATCAACATTGGTGCATGTAGAAAGAGGGGGAAACTTCTTGGAGTGAGGACGGATAGTAGGGGGGATCTTACCTCCACCTCCAGTATGTTCAATTGCTAATTCCTCTAAGATGCTCAAGGCCTCTTGTTCCTCCTCTGTGGGGAAAAGAGATGCAGTATTATTTGTGCTAAAATACTTCTTAAACAACAACGATCTCGCAAACATATGCAGATCTTTGATAGTGGTGAACAAGTCAAACCCGGATGAAGGTGCAAAGGAGAGACCCTTACCAAGAAGCCCCAAGTCCACCTCAGAAAGGGAGTACTGACTTAAATTAATCACCTTATTATCCCTGATGTTTTTGAATGACAAAATATTTCTTTTATAAGGATGGTAAGAGTGATCCCGCAGCCTATTACTCTCCAAGCCTCCTGCAGTAGACGTAGAAGCAATTGACACATCAGAACCGCCACTCATAGAGGAAATAGATGTAAGTGACGGGCTTTTCTGTAGATTGGTGATATTTCTACCACGCCACAGATAAACTCTTTTGCTCTGATAGTCTTTCAGATCCCGTGTATATTTCAACATTTGTGTCTCTTGGATCTTTTTCACTATTAAATCCATGGATTTATCCAAGCCCACCTCAAACTTGCTTATTCTGTCTACTGGGCATCCAGCACGGACCTCGGACTGTAGACCATCAATCAGGGCATCAAATTCTTTAATTTTAGTGGTATTCATTTCAAATAACAACTGCATGAGAGAACCAGAGCAATTGTTACAAATCTCCTCCCATTTGGCAATGACTCCCAAATCTTCAACTGGGTAGGATGGGAGAACCCTTACCCTAAGTCCTCTAGGGATCATTTTGTTGCCAATATAGCGCTCGATGTTCCATTTTGGACGAGGTACATCGACGATATCTTCTTCATGTGGCAGGGCACTCCATCTGATCTTGAACAGTTGATCCGTACCCTTAATGACAATGATCTCAATATCCATCTTACATTTGTATATAGTGGCGAATTTTTGGATTTCCTTGATGTGTCAATAAGGAGAGACCCTACCGGCACCTTACAAACTGATATTTATAGGAAGGAAACCTCAACAAATACACTTCTGCATGCTACTTCCGGCCACCCATATCATATGATTAATTCTGTGCCTGTGGGGCAATTTCTCCACCTCCGTAGAATATGTTCTTCGGAGGTGGATTTTCGCATCCAAGCAGAGGACCTGATGGAGCGGTTTAAAATCCGCGGATATAGTAATAGGTCCATCAAGCGGGCATTCAATCGTGCGAAACACGCTGATCGGTATAACCTCCTATTTGGCAATGAAACAAGATCTAATCCTGATAGCGCTTCCAAACTTAGATTTATTACCACCTTTAGTTCTCAAGCAGATAGGGTTAGGTCCATTCTGCAAGGGGCTTGGCCAATTTTGCGGGTGGACCCTAATATTGCCAAATTAATTCCGGAGAAACCCTCTATGGCATTTCGGCGAGCAAAAAATCTGAGGGACCACCTGGTCTCCAGTCATTACTCTAGTGGTGGGGTAGCTACATTCTTTGATAGTCTGTCTAGAACTGTAGGGTGTTATCCGTGTGGCAGATGTGTCGCCTGCCCCAATGTTGTAAGATGTAATGAGTTCTCAAATTATAATAACACCAAACAATTTTCCATCAGACAGCGGATTACTTGTACTATGAGATATGTAATATATCATGCCACATGTCCGTGTGGGTTGATATACGTGGGATTAACAACACGTCAGTTAAAAGTCCGCATAAGAGAACATGTATTGGGAATCGAGGCGGCACTTGTCCACACGGATACATCCACCCTGAAGACTCTACCCCGCCACTTTAAGGAGTTTCACAATTGTGATAGTACCTCCCTAAAAGTTAAAGGGATTGATGCCCTTAAAATTGACATTAGGGGGGGTGGCCTTACTAAAAGACTGGGTAGACTGGAGACCAGGTGGATTTGGAAACGTAACACTGTACCCCCCTTTGGCCTTAATGAGGGCCTTTCCTTTGCCCCCTTTCTCTGATCTGTTGGCTGGGGTGTATCATAGCCGAGCAATCGGTCGTGCTGCTCTTGTTTTTAACTTTGGTTTTAACTTTTTTCTCATATACTTTTTCAGATCTATGTTTGTGATGTTATCTCCATGTGAAAATACAGTGTGAACATTATCTACTAGGCAGTGTCACTGCCTTTCAACAATCGGCGTTATGTCTAGTTTTGTATTTTATATAAGTTTTGGGTATGTTCATTATATGTATTTTTTATTTGTAATTTGTCCTTGGTTGTGATTTATATTTTTATATGGTCTTTTGGTGTATTATACTGCTTTTTGTATGTGTATATATATGTCTATGATGTCCCATATTATTGCATTAGTCAATTTCATATGGTGCTTTGGGTGTGTAATTTGGGTTATATTTTCTTTATATATATTGTTCCATACATGTACCACATTGTGCTCCTTACCTATGGATTGCGTTTCTCCTTTTTTGTATACATCAACATATTTATATACGTTTATCTAGTGCCCTGCTTTATGGGCACATTTTACCTTCACCAAGATGGCCGCTCCTATACTTCCGGTCTGACGTATTGTGCATAGTTCCGGTTTCTCCGTACCTCTGTGCCGTCCCCCCGCGTCTGATCACATGGGCCCATGTGTATCGGCGTGGTGGGCGGATTCTTAGGTGATGGGTTTCCGGGTGCGCTTGTACTTAAGGATGGGGGATTACCTCACGGGTATGCCTCCCTTGAGGAAGGGACACCCGAAACGCGCGTCGGGAGGAGGGGGACATCGAGGTGCCGGCGTGATACTCACATCATATTGGTATGTCACATCTCCCATGTCGATCCATCTATACTTCCTTCTTATATCTCCACTACTGGACTATACTATGCGCATGTGAATAAGTTGGTTGATGGACTACATGTGGGTTTTACTTCTGCCATTGGTATTGCGGGTGCCGCTCTGTTCCCCCTATATGCAGTCACGGCCCATGAGCCGGTTTTAACCCTTTACTGTGATTGTTTGACCTGTCTCATTTGTTATAATTCCAATAAAGTTGTCTTTTTTTCTACCATTGGGACTCGTACACCGTTCTGTTGTGGTAATGTATTAACTTGGTGTGTCCTGCACACTTCTTTCCATTTTGGCTTCTGCATACGTTATTATGCTTTTTCATCCTTTTAGAAGCCATTTATGCTTTCTATATTTCCTTATAATTGTTTCTGTGTTATGCACAGGTATTTTGGTCAGCATCATGGATTTTCGGGCCAAAGAAAAAACGTGGCTCAGTGAGATGGATAAGGTCTTCTGTGACGGTGGGGTTGTTACACCGCAGCCAGCGGATTCTGTTTGGGAGGACAAACTTTCCACCATTAGTAACTATATTGAGAAACGTACTAGAATATGGTGGAATAGGATGTTTTTGGAGCGCTATATTGGCAACAAAATGATCCCTAGAGGACTTAGGGTAAGGGTTCTCCCATCCTACCCAGTTGAAGATTTGGGAGTCATTGCCAAATGGGAGGAGATTTGTAACAATTGCTCTGGTTCTCTCATGCAGTTGTTAATTGAAATGAATACCACTAAAATTAAAGAATTTGATGCCCTGATTGATGGTCTACAGTCCGAGGTCCGTGCTGGATGCCCAGTAGACAGAATAAGCAAGTTTGAGGTGGGCTTGGATAAATCCATGGATTTAATAGTGAAAAAGATCCAAGAGACACAAATGTTGAAATATACACGGGATCTGAAAGACTATCAGAGCAAAAGAGTTTATCTGTGGCGTGGTAGAAATATCACCAATCTACAGAAAAGCCCGTCACTTACATCTATTTCCTCTATGAGTGGCGGTTCTGATGTGTCAATTGCTTCTACGTCTACTGCAGGAGGCTTGGAGAGTAATAGGCTGCGGGATCACTCTTACCATCCTTATAAAAGAAATATTTCGTCATTCAAAAACATCAGGGATAATAAGGTGATTAATTTAAGTCAGTACTCCCTTTCTGAGGTGGACTTGGGGCTTCTTGGTAAGGGTTTCTCCTTTGCACCTTCATCCGGGTTTGACTTGTTCACCACTATTAAAGATCTGCATATGTTTGCGAGATCGTTGTTGTTTAAGAAGTATTTTAGCACAAATAATACTGCATCTCTTTTCCCCACAGAGGAGGAACAAGAGGCCTTGAGCATCTTAGAGGAATTAGCAATTGAACATACTGGAGGTGGAGGTAAGATCCCCCCTACTATCCGTCCTCGCTCCAAGAAGTTTCCCCCTCTTTCTACATGCACCAATGTTGATTTGTTTGTCAAGGTGGTGATGGATGAACTCTATAAAATTCCCACATTTGTGATTAATGACAATCTTTCTCGGGAGGAGAGGGGTCGGTTGCGGTGTCTTCAGGAGCTGCCGGGCATTGTTATTAAACCGGCCGACAAGGGTGGTAACGTCGTCCTCTGGCCCACTAATATGTACGAGAGGGAGGCCTTCCGTCAGCTTAATAATAACATCTGTTATCGGAGGCTTACCTATAATCCCCTCTCGGCATATTCAATTCAACTTGATGCTATTTTGAAACGTGCGCTAGAGGACGACGTTATCACCAGGGATCTTAGACTTGCCTTGGTGGTTCCTGAACCCACAATTCCCACCTTTTATCTCCTCCCGAAGATACACAAGAGTGCATCCTCACCGCCTGGCAGACCAATCATCTCAGGTAGGGGTAACTTTTTGGAGAACATCAACAAGTGGATAGATTACCATCTTCAACCTCTAGTCTCGGGCCTCCCTTCCTTCCTCAAGGATACGGGTGATCTTCTGCGCAGGATCGATGGACTGCATATTGGGGGTGATACTCTATTAGTTTCAGCGGATGTTGAATCCCTTTATACTAATATCAAACACAAGGATGGGATATCTGCAGTTCGTTTTTTTCTCACCTCTTCATCCCTATCGATTGGATTTAGGGACCTTCTGCTGGAACTTTTGGAGTTCACCCTCACACACAACTTTTTTGTGTTTAAGGGTAGCTTCTACCTGCAGCTCCAGGGGACCGCCATGGGGGCGGCCTTTGCACCCGCCTATGCCGGTCTTTTCCTGGGGCTCTGGGAGAGGAAACTCTTCCTGTCTGATGAATTGGGGTCGATGGACCTTGTTCCATTTTGGACGAGGTACATCGACGATATCTTCTTCATGTGGCAGGGCACTCCATCTGATCTTGAACAGTTGATCCGTACCCTTAATGACAATGATCTCAATATCCATCTTACATTTGTATATAGTGGCGAATTTTTGGATTTCCTTGATGTGTCAATAAGGAGAGACCCTACCGGCACCTTACAAACTGATATTTATAGGAAGGAAACCTCAACAAATACACTTCTGCATGCTACTTCCGGCCACCCATATCATATGATTAATTCTGTGCCTGTGGGGCAATTTCTCCGCCTCCGTAGAATATGTTCTTCGGAGGTGGATTTTCGCATCCAAGCAGAGGACCTGATGGAGCGGTTTAAAATCCGCGGATATAGTAATAGGTCCATCAAGCGGGCATTCAATCGTGCGAAACACGCTGATCGGTATAACCTCCTATTTGGCAATGAAACAAGATCTAATCCTGATAGCGCTTCCAAACTTAGATTTATTACCACCTTTAGTTCTCAAGCAGATAGGGTTAGGTCCATTCTGCAAGGGGCTTGGCCAATTTTGCGGGTGGACCCTAATATTGCCAAATTAATTCCGGAGAAACCCTCTATGGCATTTCGGCGAGCAAAAAATCTGAGGGACCACCTGGTCTCCAGTCATTACTCTAGTGGTGGGGTAGCTACATTCTTTGATAGTCTGTCTAGAACTGTAGGGTGTTATCCATGTGGCAGATGTGTCGCCTGCCCCAATGTTGTAAGATGTAATGAGTTCTCAAATTATAATAACACCAAACAATTTTCCATCAGACAGCGGATTACTTGTACCACGAGATATGTAATATATCATGCCACATGTCCGTGTGGGTTGATATACGTGGGATTAACAACACGTCAGTTAAAAGTCCGCATAAGAGAACATGTATTGGGAATCGAGGCGACACTTGTCCACACGGATACATCCACCCTGAAGACTCTACCCCGCCACTTTAAGGAGTTTCACAATTGTGATAGTACCTCCCTAAAAGTTAAAGGGATTGATGCCCTTAAAATTGACATTGGGGGGGTGGCCTTACTAAAAGACTGGGTAGACTGGAGACCAGGTGGATTTGGAAACTTAACACTGTACCCCCCTTTGGCCTTAATGAGGGCCTTTCCTTTGCCCCCTTTCTCTGATCTGTTGGCTGCGGTGTATCATAGCCGAGCAATCGGTCGTGCTGCTCTTGTTTTTAACTTTGGTTTTAACTTTTTTCTCATATACTTTTTCAGATCTATGTTTGTGATGTTATCCCCATGTGAAAATACAGTGTGAACATTATCTACTAGGCAGTGTCACTGCCTTTCAACAATCGGCGTTATGTCTAGTTTTGTATTTTATATAAGTTTTGGGTATGTTCATTATATGTATTTTTTATTTGTAATTTGTCCTTGGTTGTGATTTATATTTTTATATGGTCTTTTAGTGTATTATACTGCTTTTTGTATGTGTATATATATGTCTATGATGTCCCATATTATTGCATTAGTCAATTTCATATGGTGCTTTGGGTGTGTAATTTGGGTTATATTTTCTTTATATATATTGTTCCATACATGTACCACATTGTGCTCCTTACCTATGGATTGCGTTTCTCCTTTTTTGTATACATCAACATATTTATATACGTTTATCTAGTGCCCTGCTTTATGGGCACATTTTACCTTCACCAAGATGGCCGCTCCTATACTTCCGGTCTGACGTATTGTGCATAGTTCCGGTTTCTCCGTACCTCTGTGCCGTCCCCCCACGTCTGATCACATGGGCCCATGTGTATCGGCGTGGTGGGCGGATTCTTAGGTGATGGGTTTCCGGGTGCGCTTGTACTTAAGGATGGGGGATTACCTCACGGGTATGCCTCCCTTGAGGAAGGGACACCCGAAACGCGCGTCGGGAGGAGGGGGACATCGAGGTGCCGGCGTGATACTCACATCATATTGGTATGTCACATCTCCCATGTCGATCCATCTATACTTCCTTCTTATATCTCCACTACTGGACTATACTATGCGCATGTGAATAAGTTGGTTGATGGACTACATGTGGGTTTTACTTCTGCCATTGGTATTGCGGGTGCCGCTCTGTTCCCCCTATATGCAGTCACGGCCCATGAGCCGGTTTTAACCCTTTACTGTGATTGTTTGACCTGTCTCATTTGTTATAATTCCAATAAAGTTGTCTTTTTTTCTACCATTGGGACTCGTACACCGTTCTGTTGTGGTAATGTATGTGGCTGTGCTATATACTACATACTACATGGCTGTGCTAAATACTACATACTACGTGCCTGTGCTATATGCTACGTGGCTGTACTATATCCTGCACCCTGAACCCAGACATCCAGTGCCCCAAACCCCCAACATCCTGCGACCAATCAGCGACAGACACAGTCCAGCCGCGAATTGATGCGGGATTTAAACCACGCTTCGCTGATTGGTTGCGCTCGGCCGGCCGCGACCAATCAGTGATATTGGCACGGGTTTTAAACACCACTTCAGTGATTGGTCACGCACGGCCGGCCATGACCAATCATCGATATTGGCACGGTATTTAAACACCGCTTCGGTCATTGGTCGTGCCCGGCCGGCCGCGACTAATCA
Source organism: Ranitomeya variabilis (assembly GCF_051348905.1). Taxonomy (NCBI): domain Eukaryota; kingdom Metazoa; phylum Chordata; class Amphibia; order Anura; family Dendrobatidae; genus Ranitomeya; species Ranitomeya variabilis. The sequence goes on from NC_135237.1 coordinate 560,277,624, forward strand.
GCGACAGGCACAGTCCGGCCACGAATTGGTGCCTGATTTGAACCACGCTTCGCTGATCGGCCAGCCGGGCGCAACCAATCAGCGATATTGGCGCGGAATTTAACCCCCACTCACAGCGTGACGTACATACATACATACATATTCAAGAATACCCGATGTGTTAGAATTGGGCCACCATCTAGTCTATATATATAATCATCTAAGGGGCACTCTCGTCTGTTTGTCTGTCTGTTTGTCTGTCTGTCATGGAAATCCCGCAATCAGCGACGGGCCCAGCCCGGCTGAGAATTAGTCCCTCCCTACTGCCATCCAGTCAGTGCCCGGCGCCCGCTCCATACTTCCCTCCAGTCAGCGCTCACACAGGGTTAATGGCAACGTTTACGGACTGCGTTATGCCGCAGTGTAACGCACTCCTTTAACGTTGCTATTAACCCTGTGTGACTAACTTTTTACTATTGATGCTGCATATGCAGCATCAATACTAAAAAAATCGGATGTTAAAAATAATAAAAAAAACCTGCTATTCTCACCTTCCGTCGTCTGCCGATGCGCGCACGGCTGCTGCCAGCTTCCGTTCCCAGAGATGCACTGCAAAATTACCCAGAAGACTTAGCGGTCTCGCGAGACCGCTAAGTCATCTGGGTAATTTCGCAGCGCATCTCTGGGAACAGAAGCTGGCGACAGCAGCGCGGGCATTGGGACAGCTTCGCTGGACGCCGGAGGGTGAGTATTTAACTATTTTTTATTTGAATTATTTTTTTAACAGGGATATGGTGCCCACACTGCGATATACCAGGTGGGCTGTGTTATATACTGCGTGGCTGCTATATACTACGTGGGCAGTGTTACATACTGCGTGGGCTGTGTTATATACTGCGTGGGCTGTGCTATATATTACGTGTGCTGTGTTATATACTGCGTGGGCTGTGTTATGTGGCGCCCCTAGGGGTATTTGCCACAAAAATAGTTATTGACACAAATAAATGTTAAAATAGCAAGACTGCACTACCATCTCCGGCCAGAAGGGGGAGCTCCAGAGATTCCCCTTGATCTATTCTGGTCTGAGAAAAAGATTGGCAGTTGGGTTGAGGAGCTGAAAGTGAGAGGTCGTATAACTGAGCTCCTAACAGCCCTATGACGGATTATAGGCCCGTAATACCGATAGTAAGAAAAGAGGAATAGACAAAAAGGACATTGTGAGAACCGGGTAGCAATAACCTCTACCCAGAATAGGCGCAGAGACGGATACCGGATCCGTGGCTATATTCATTATATATAATACAGCAACCGGAAGGAAGTGAGGTGATCAGCTTCACCAGGGTAAGACACAGCAACAGACACAGAGTTCAGCGGTACTCCCAGAGGGGGTAAGCCGACAAAAAGGGACTCGGGTTGTCCGTCAAACCAGAGCACAGAAGGGACAGATTGGGTCGGCAGCCAGTTCACAAACAGCAGCAGGACCATACAGAAACTGCGCATAATAAGAGGTGGAAATCCTGACAGGGTCAAAGTAATTCAGGGTTCTTATACAGACTCCGGTGACAGTATTGGTGGCAAATCCCTTTTTGTTGAAGTAAATTGGTTAAATGTTTCAACGCCTCAGTCTTTCATTTGGACAATAGCCATCGGTCCAGGATTGGGGCCATCACAGCTGAGAAGACCTGCTGCTGACCAAGTAAGTGTCTGTTCCTTCATGATATCCCTTACACTGTGCATCGCCTGAGGCCACAGCACCGGGTCAAGCCACTAGTGACATCCCCCTTAAGAGACGGACCTCATTGATCTGGTGCTGGGTACCTCGGTCTCTCGGGCGTCACAGTTATATACTGCGTGGGCTGTGCTATATATTATGTGGGCTGTGTTATATACTGCGTGGCTGCTATATACTACGTGGGCAGTGTTATATACTACGTGGGCAGTGTTATATACTACGTGGGCAGTGTTATATAAGGCGTGGGCTGTGTTATATACTGTGTGGGCTTTGTTATATACTGCGTGGCCACTGTTATATACTGCGTGGCCACTGTTATATACTGCGTGGCCACTGTTATATACTGCGTGGCCTGTGTTATATACTGTGTGGGCTGTGTTTTATACTGCAGGCCCTGTGTTATATACTTCGTGGGCAGTGTTATATACTGCGTGGCTCTGTTATATACTGCGTGGGCTGTGTTATATACTGTGTGGCTGTGTTATATATTGCGTGGCCTGTGTTATACACTGCGTGGGCTGTGCTATATATTACGTGGGCTGTCATATATATTGCGTGGGCTGTGTTATATACTGCGTGGGCTGTGTTATATACTGCGTGGGCTGTGTTATATACTGCGTGGGCTGTGCTATATATTACGTGAGCTGTGTTATACTGTATACTGCGTGGGCTGTGTTATATACTGCGTGGGCTGTGTTATATACTGCATGGCCTGTGCTATACATTATGTGGGCTGTTATATACTACGTGGCTGTGTTATATACTGCGTGGCTGCTATATACTACGTGGCCTGTGCTATATATTATGTGGCTGCTATATACATACATACATATTCTAGAATACCCGATGCGTTAGAATCGGGCCACCATCTAGTATATTATATAATAGATAAATAGATAGAGATAGATAAATAATAGATAATAGATGGATAGACAGACAATAAATTAATAGATAGATAGATAGATAGATAGACAGACAATAGATTAATAGATAGATAGACAGACAATAGATTAATAGATAGATAGATAGATAGATAGACAGACAATAGATTAAAACTAACTAAAATACCACGTCCTAGATATAACTGAATGAAATATTCCAGTTGCAATTCATTGCGTAGAGGAATGCGTTGAGAACGATAAAACATAAAAATGATCAATGTAAATAATAATTAATGTCCCATGTAGGTCTGAATTTGGATTGATTCTCAAATTCAAAGTGTAAAATCTAATTACAGGCTGATCCAACTTCAGTGGAAATGCCTCAAGACAAGGAAAAGATCCTCAGTAGTGTGTGTGGCCTCCAGGTGCCTGTATGACCTCCGTACAACAACTGGGCTTGGTTCTGATGAGGCAGTGGATGTTCTCCTTAGGGATCTCCTCCCAGACCTGGACTAAAGCATCAGTCAACTCCTGGACAATCTGTGGTTCAACATGGCATTGGTGGATGGAATGAGACATGATGTCCCAGATGTGCTCAATTGCATTCAGGTCTGGGGAATGGGCAGGCCAGTCCATAGCATCAATGCCTTCATCATGCAGGAACTAATAACACTTAAGCCACATGAGGCCTAGCATTGTCATGCATGAGAATGAACCCAGGGCGCAGTGCACCTGCACATTGTCTCACAATGTTATTAGGATCTTATCCTGGTACCTAATGGCTCCCAAGGTACCTTTAGTTAATACAAGGAGGACTTTGCGGCCCTCCAAAGAAACGCCTCCCCACACAGTTCCTGACCCTTTACCAAACTGGTCATTCTGGGGGATGTTGCAGGCCGCAGAATGTTCTCCACGGTGTCTCTAGACTCATTCACATTTGTCACATGTGCTCATTGTGAACCTGCTCTCATCCATGAAGAGCACAAGGTACCAATGTCAAAGCTGCCAATCTTGGTGTTCTCTGGCAAATGCCAATCGCCCTGCACAGTGTTGGGCTGTAAGCGCAAAACCCACTTGTGGACGTCAGGCCCTTCATACCACTCTCATGGAGTCTGTTTCTGACAGTATGAGTAGACACATGGATGTTAGTGGCCTGCTGGAGGTCATTTTGCAGGGCTCCTGTTTCTCCTTGCACAAAGGAGGAGGTAGCGGTCCTGCTGCTGGGTTGTTGCCCTCCTACAGCCCCCTCCACATCTCCTGGGGTACTGACCTGTCTCCTGATATCTGCTTCATGCTCTTGATACTGTGCTGACAGACATAGCTGCCCTTGCTACCTGGATGAGCTGCACTACCTGAGCATCTTTTGTAGGTTGTAGACACCAACTCATGCTACTGTATTGTACCTCTATAGGTGAGAGCAATGACAAAATGCAAAAGTAACCAAAACAGCCATAAAGGATTAGAGCAGAGAACTGGTCTGTGGTCACCCCTGCAGAACCACTCCTTTATTGGGGTTGTCTTGCTAATTGCTGATCTTTTCTACCTGTTGACTATTCCATTTGCACAACAGTAGGAAAAATTATTCTCAATCAGTGTTGCTTCATCACTGGACTGATTGATTTCACAGCTGTGTGACTGACTTGGAGTTACATTGTGTTGTTCAAATGTTTTCTTCATCTTTTGAGCAGTGTAGATGGAATGCCCGCGAGGGCCGTGGGGTACTTGGTGCCGGGTCTGTTAATTAAAGGGACGTGTCACGGCGGCGACCCGGTCTATGGCCCTGGCCGCCCATGTAAAAGGGATTTTGAATAAAGTTTGTGTTCATTACGCCACCTGCGGTATTCGGTCAGAGGGGACCGATGCTGCTTAAAGGGGTCTACTGGGGTGATGTTATGGGAGCTAAGATGGTATAAATTCCCACAGGTGAAGTAGGTCCCCAGGGCTCCCGGTGTGTAGATGAAGATGGTGAATGGTGCAGTAAAGAATGAGGACACAGGTTTGCAGTCTCTTTACCTGGTTTACTGAAGACTTCAGGCAGCCACAGTCCAGGGCACCAGATCACAGGTACAGTCAGGGTCCAGCCGGCTTGGAAGCGAGTTCAGAGTCCCCTTTACCAGGTGGAGTTAAAAGCCTTCCTACTAGCGTGGTGGTGTAGTCCCTGCTGCCTGTGGCTTCTGTCAAGGTCCTCACTGTTCTCTCTGTCCTCTTTAAAGGTGGGACACAAACCCGCATGACAGGTGGCTCGAGCCTTATTACAGGGTCTCTATCATGACCTGGGCTCTATGTGCCACTGTGTCTCCAGGTGTTAGGGTGGACAGATGACGTGTAGTCCAGCTGTCCTGACGGTTTCTGCTGTGCCTCGTGGAGTCCGACACAACCTCGGTCTTCTGGCTACCGGTATCTGCACTCTACAGGGAGGTAGCTCAGTTGCATCTAATCTCCCCAGTTCTTTCCTCTCCTTTGCCTCGCTCTCTGGCACGCTCTCTACAATGTGTTCTTCTCTCTGTATTCTCTCTCTCCAGGAGCTGCAGCACTTCTAGCTGCACGGCCCCTTCAGTCCTTCTGACACTCACTGTCTGACTGCTCTCTTCCCTGTCTCTCTGACAGACTGACTGATTTCCATCCAAACCAGAATATATATATAGGGGAGCCACCCATAAACTGGATCAGAGCTCCCCCTTCTGGCCTGCAGTGTGAACATGTTGTATGTTTGTGGTTACCTGATAAAGAAGATCTTGATTCGCTTCCAAGCGTGACATCAATCTCCCCATGAGGAAAGCAATGCCACTGTAACAACCAGGACCCTGGGGTGTTACATAGATAAATAAAAGCATACATAGATAATAGTTAGATTACAGATAATAGATAGATGATAGATAGGTAGATAGTAGTTAGATAATAGATAGATAATAGATAGATAGAACCACTCACTTTCATATGATACACATTCGATACATTTGTGTACATAGTCGGTATTTCCTACTTTGTTTCTAGATACATTCTGGATTCTCATGTAACCCGTTTATTCTGTGCAGCCATTATCTATGTATAAATAACAGTCCCCAGTCTCCGAGGTGCAAGGTTGTGTGATCTCCCAGATCTCCTAGATCATGTCGGATCCTAAGTGGAATCTATCTGCTGTCATCTCCTCCTGGTTTCCGCATTTTCCATGGATTCTGGCCTCTGGATGGCAGTCTTGCTACAGGCAAATATGTGCAGGTTCATCGCCCTCACATATGAAAAATGGAAAACATCTAAATATATGTTAATAGGAGAAAACAAAGAGAGGACGAGGCAGAGCATCAATCAATACGCGGCTCCACAAGTCTAGGACAGACACTAAATACATATAGGAACGTAGGCCATGCCGCCTGCAAAGACATTGACAGAAATAGCATGTGATGCCCAGGAGCTGCCAGTTTATAATCTTCATATCGGTTTAAACAATGCCCTGGCCGGGAAATACATTTGATTAAAAACCTGTAGATAATAGATCGTCCCTGAGTGGTCTATTATAGGGGAAAAAAGGAATGCAAATCCAAGGATCTCTGCAGGCGTTTAGTATCCGGCCACAATGTAAAATATCCAGACGTAAAGTCTTTATAATGAGCTGGAAAACTGCTTGTTACTAGTTATAAATGTGATTACTGATTTTGATTCAAGTGTTTTAAGTTACGTATTCCTGTGACACAGATCTGTGCAAAGAATACAGAAATGTCTATTTACAGAGAAATGTAAGGTACACAACAGCAGTATTGTAGTTATATGAAAGTACATAGAGGGCAGTATTATAGTAGTTATATTCTTGTACCTAGAGGCAGTATTATAGTAGTTATATTCTTGTACATAGGGGCAGTATTATAGTAGTTATATTCTTGTACATAGGAGCAGTATTATAGTAGTTATATTCTAGTACCTAGAGGCAGTATTATAGTAGTTATATTCTTGTACATAGGACCAGTATTATAGTAGTTATATTCTTGTACATAGGAGCAGTATTATAGTAGTTATATTCTTGTACATAGGAGCAGTATTATAGTAGTTATATTCTTGTACATCGGAGCAGTATTATAGTAGTTATATTCTTGTACATAGGAGCAGTATTATAGTAGTTATATTCTTGTACATAGGAGCAGTATTATAGTAGTTATATTCTTGTATATAGGAGCAGTATTATAGTAGTTATATTCCTGTACATAGGGGGCAGTATTATAGTAGTTATATTCTTGTACATAGGAGCAGTATTATAGTAGTTATATTCTTGTACATAGGAGCAGTATTATAGTAGTTATATTCTTGTATATAGGAGCAGTATTATAGTAGTTATATTCTTGTACATAGGGGCAGTATTATAGTAGTTATATTCTTGTACATAGGAGCAGTATTATAGTAGTTATATTCTTGTACATAGGAGCAGTATTATAGTAGTTATATTCTTGTACATAGGAGCAGTATTATAGTAGTTATATTCTTGTACCTAGAGGCAGTATTATAGTAGTTATATTCTTGTACATAGGAGCAGTATTATAGTAGTTATATTCTTGTACATAGGGGCAGTATTATAGTAGTTATATTCTTGTACATAGGAGCAGTATTATAGTAGTTATATTCTTGTACATAGGAGCAGTATTATAGTAGTTATATTCTTGTACATAGGAGCAGTATTATAGTAGTTATATTCTTGTACCTAGAGGCAGTATTATAGTAGTTATATTCCTGTACATAGGGGCAGTATTATAGTAGTTATATTCTTGAACATAGGAGCAGTATTATAGCAGTTATATTCTTGTACCTAGAGGCAGTATTATAGTAGTTATATTCTTGTACATAGGGGCAGTATTATAGTAGTTATATTCTTGAACATAGGAGCAGTATTATAGCAGTTATATTCTTGTACATAGGGGCAGTATTATAGTAGTTCTATTCTTGTACATAGGAGCCGTATTATCGCAGTTATATTCTTGTACATAGGGGCAGTATTATAGTAGTTATATTCTTGTATATAGGAGCAGTATTATAGTAGTTATATTCTTGTACCTAGAGGCAGTATTATAGTAGTTATATTCTTGTACATAGGAGCAGTATTATAGTAGTTATATTCTTGTATATAGGAGCAGTATTATAGTAGTTATATTCTTGTACATAGGGGCAGTATTATAGTAGTTGTATTCTTGTACCTAGAGGCAGTATTATAGTAGTTATATTCTTGTACCTAGAGGCAGTATTATAGTAGTTATATTCTTGTACATAGGAGCAGTATTATAGTAGTTATATTCTTGTATATAGGAGCAGTATTATAGTAGTTATATTATTGTACATAGGAGCAGTATTATAGTAGTTATATTCTTGTATATAGGAGCAGTATTATAGTAGTTATATTCTTGTACATAGGGGCAGTATTATAGTAGTTGTATTCTTGTACCTAGAGGCAGTATTATAGTAGTTATATTCTTGTACCTAGAGGCAGTATTATAGTAGTTATATTCTTGTACATAGGAGCAGTATTATAGTAGTTATATTCTTGTATATAGGAGCAGTATTATAGTAGTTATATTCTTGTATATAGGAGCAGTATTATAGTAGTTATATGAAAGTACATAGGAGCAGTATTATAATAGTTGTATTCTTGTACATAGGAGCAGTATTATAGTAGTTATATTCTTGTACCTAGAGGCAGTATTATAGTAGTTATATTCTTGTACATAGGGGCAGTATTATAGTAGTTATATTCTTGTACATAGAAGCAGTATTATAGTAGTTATATTCTTGTACATAGGGGCAGTATTATAGTAGTTGTATTCTTGTACCTAGAGGCAGTATTATAGTAGTTATATTCTTGTACCTAGAGGCAGTATTATAGTAGTTATATTCTTGTACATAGGGGCAGTATTATAGTAGTTATATTCTTGTACATAGGAGCAGTATTATAGTAGTTATATTCTTGTACATAGGAGCAGTATTATAGTAGTTATATTCTTGTACATAGGGGCAGTATTATAGTAGTTATATTCTTGTACATAGCGAGCAGTATTATAGTAGTTATATTCTTGTACATAGGAGCAGTATTATAGTAGTTATATTCTTGTACCTAGAGGCAGTATTATAGTAGTTATATTCTTGTACATAGGGGCAGTATTATAGTAGTTATATTCTTGAACATAGGAGCAGTATTATAGCAGTTATATTCTTGTACATAGGGGCAGTATTATAGTAGTTATATTCTTGTACATAGGAGCCGTATTATCGCAGTTATATTCTTGTACATAGGGGCAGTATTATAGTAGTTATATTCTTGTATATAGGAGCAGTATTATAGTAGTTATATTCTTGTACCTAGAGGCAGTATTATAGTAGTTATATTCTTGTATATAGGAGCAGTATTATAGTAGTTATATTCTTGTATATAGGAGCAGTATTATAGTAGTTATATTCTTGTACATAGGGGCAGTATTATAGTAGTTGTATTCTTGTACCTAGAGGCAGTATTATAGTAGTTATATTCTTGTACCTAGAGGCAGTATTATAGTAGTTATATTCTTGTACATAGGAGCAGTATTATAGTAGTTATATTCTTGTATATAGGAGCAGTATTATAGTAGTTATATTATTGTACATAGGAGCAGTATTATAGTAGTTATATTCTTGTATATAGGAGCAGTATTATAGTAGTTATATTCTTGTACATAGGGGCAGTATTATAGTAGTTGTATTCTTGTACCTAGAGGCAGTATTATAGTAGTTATATTCTTGTACCTAGAGGCAGTATTATAGTAGTTATATTCCTGTACATAGGAGCAGTATTATAGTAGTTATATTCTTGTATATAGGAGCAGTATTATAGTAGTTATATTCTTGTATATAGGAGCAGTATTATAGTAGTTATATGAAAGTACATAGGAGCAGTATTATAATAGTTGTATTCTTGTACATAGGATCAGTATTATAGTAGTTATATTCTTGTACCTAGAGGCAGTATTATAGTAGTTATATTCTTGTACATAGGGGCAGTATTATAGTAGTTATGTTCTTGTACATAGAAGCAGTATTATAGTAGTTATATTCTTGTACATAGGGGCAGTATTATAGTAGTTGTATTCTTGTACCTAGAGGCAGTATTATAGTAGTTATATTCTTGTACCTAGAGGCAGTATTATAGTAGTTATATTCTTGTACATAGGAGCAGTATTATAGTAGTTATATTCTTGTATCTAGAGGCAGTATTATAGTAGTTATATTCTTGTACATAGGGGCAGTATTATAGTAGTTATATTCTTGTACATAGGAGCAGTATTATAGTAGTTATATCTTGTACATAGGGGCAGTATTATAGTAGTTATATTCTTGTATACAGGAGCAGTATTATAGTAGTTATATTCTTGTATATAGGAGCAGTATTATAGTAGTTATATTCTTGTATATAGGAGCAGTATTATAGCAGTTATATTCTTGTACATAGGGGCAGTATTACAGTAGTTATATTCTTGTATATAGGAGCAGTATTATAGTAGTTATATTCTTGTACCTAGAGGCAGTATTATAGTAGTTATATTCTTGTACATTGGGGCAGTATTATAGTAGTTATATTCTTGTACATAGGAGCAGTATTATAGCAGTTATATTCTTGTACATAGGGGCAGTATTATAGTAGTTATATTCTTGTATAGGAGCAGTATTATAGTAGTTATATTCTTGTACATAGGAGCAGTATTATAGTAGTTATATTCTTGTACATAGGGGCAGTATTATAGTAGTTATATTCTTGTATATAGGAGCAGTATTATAGTAGTTATATTCTTGTATATAGGAGCAGTATTATAGTAGTTATATGAAAGTACATAGGAGCAGTATTATAATAGTTGTATTCTTGTACATAGGAGCAGTATTATAGTAGTTATATTCTTGTACCTAGAGGCAGTATTATAGTAGTTATATTCTTGTACATAGGGGCAGTATTATAGTAGTTATATTCTTGTACATAGAAGCAGTATTATAGTAGTTATATTCTTGTACATAGGGGCAGTATTCTAGTAGTTGTATTCTTGTACCTAGAGGCAGTATTATAGTAGTTATATTCTTGTACATTGGGGCAGTATTATAGTAGTTATATTCTTGTACATAGGAGCAGTATTATAGCAGTTATATTCTTGTACATAGGGGCAGTATTATAGTAGTTATATTCTTGTACATAGGGGCAGTATTATATTAGTTATATTCTTGTAAATAGGAGCAGTATTATAGTAATTATATTCCTGTACATAGGAGCAGTATTATAGTAGTTATATTCTTCTACATAGGAGAAGTATTATAGTAATTATATTCCTGTGCATAGGAGCAGTATTATAGTAGTTATATTCTTGTACATAGAGGCAGTGTTATAGTAGTTATATTCTTGCACATAGGAGCAGTATTATATTAGTTATATTCTTGTACATAGGAGCAGTATTATAGTAGTTATATTCTTGTATATAGGAGCAGTATTATAGTGGTTATTTTCTGTATATAGGGGCAGTATTATAGTAGTTATATTCTTGCACATAGGGGGCAGTATTATAGTAGTTATATTCTTGTACATAGGGAGCAGTATTCTAGTAGTTATATTATTGTACATAGGGGGCAGTATTATAGTAGTTATATTCTTGTGCGCAGGAGCAGTATTATACTGTGGCAGTTATATTCTTGTACATAGGAGCAGTATTATAGTAGTTATATTCTTGTACATAGGAGCAGTATTATAGCAGTAATATTCTTGTACATAGGAGCAGTATTATAGCAGTTATATTCTTATACATAGAGGCAGTATTATAGTAGTTATATTCTTGTACATAGGGGCAGTATTATAGTAGTTATATTCCTGTACATAGGAGCAGTATTATAACAGTTATATTCTTGTACATAGGAGCAGTATTATAGTAGTTATATTCTTGTACATAGGTGCAGTATTATAGTAGTTATATTCTTGTACATAGTAGGCAGTATTATAGTAGTTATGTACCTATATATAGGAGCAGTATTATAGTAGTTATATTCCTGTACATATTAGCAGTATTATCTATATATATAATTGTCTAAGGGGTACTTCCGTCTGTCTGTTTTTCTGTCTGTCTGTCTGTCCCAGAAATCCCGCGTTGGTGGCGGCCGCGACCTATCAGCGATGGGCACAGTCTGGCTGAGAATTAGTCCCACCCTTCTTCCGTTCAGTCAGTGCCCGGCGCTCACTCCATACTCCCCTCTAGTCAGCGCTGACACAGGGTTAATGGCAGCGTTAACAGACCGCGTTATGCCGCGGGTAACACTCTCCGTTAACGCTGCTATTAACCCTGTGTGACCAACTTTTTACTATTGATGCTGCCTATGCAGCATCAATAGTAAAAAGATCTAATTTTAAAAATAATAAAGAAACTAAAAACCAGAAGTCATCTGGGTAATTTCGCAATGCATTTCTGGGAACGGAAGCTGGCGGCACCAGCGCGCACATGGGGACAGCTTCGCTGGATGCCGGAGGGTGAGTATATAACTATTTTTTATTTTAATTATTTTTTTTAACAGGGATATGGTGTCCACACTGCTATGTACTACGTGGACTGTGTTATATACTATGTGGGCTGTGTTATATACTACGTGGGCTGTGTTATATACTGCGTGGGCTGTGTTATATGCTATGTGGCCTGTGTTATATACTGCGTGGGCTGTACTATAAATTACTTGGGCTGTGTTATATATTACGTGCGCTGTTATATACTGCGTGGCTGCTATATACTACGTGGGCTGTGTTGTATACTACATGAGCTGTGTTATATACTGTGTGGGCTGTGTTATATACTGTGTGGGCTGTGTTACATACTACGTGAGCTATGTTATATACTGCATGGGCTGTGTTATATACTGCGTGGGCTGTGTTATATACTGCATGAGCTGTGTTATATATTACGTGGGCTGTGTTATATACTGCATGGCTGTGTTATAGACTGCGTGTCTGCTATATACTACATGGCTCCTATATACTACGTGGCCTGTGCTATATACTATGTGGCTGCTATACACATACATACATATGCTAGAATACCCGATGTGTTAGAATCAGGCCACCATCTAGTAGTAGTTATACTCTTGTACATAGGAGCAGTATTCTAGTAGTTATATTCTTGTACATAGGGGCAGTATTATAGTAGTTAAATTCTTATACATGGGGCAGAATTACAGCAGCTATATTTTTGTACAAAGGGGCAGTCTTATAGTAGTAATATTCTTATACATAGGGGCAGTATTATAGTAGTTATATTCTTGTACATAGGGGCAGTATTATAGTAGTTATATTCTTGTACATAGGGGCAGTATTATAGTGGTTATATTCTTGTACATAGGGGAATTATTATAGTGGTTATATTCTTGTACATAGGGGCAGTATTATAGTAGTTATATTCTTGTACATAAGGGGCAGTATTATAGTAGTTATATTCTTGTACATAGGGGGCAGTATTATAGTAGTTATATTCTTGTACATAGGGGCAGTATTATAGTAGTTATATTCTTGTACATAGTGGCAGTATTATAATAGTTATATTCTTGTACATAGGAGCAGTATTATAGTAGTTATATTCTTGTACATAGGAGCAGTATTATAGTAGGTACTGTATATTCCTGTACATAGGGCGTAGCATAGAGCACCTGAAATAGTATTGTAGCAGCTATCTATGTATATACTTACCTTATAACGTCTTCACATCCTGTTCAGTCCAGACCCCAGATGTCCGGATCCCAGAATTCCAAGCAGCGGAAGTTCACCGACCTCCATATTGGGACACCCAAGTGATGGGTGTCTCAATTTGGAAACTGCTTGTGGTACCAGCTTCTTGTGCGATACCACCAGCGGAGCACCATCGCACCACAAACACACACACTGTATATGCCGTACACACCACACACACACACACACACACACACATGCTGTATATGCCATACGCAGCCTCTTTTGCGGTACTACCAACAGAACACTGTTGCAAACACACCACTGCCAGGATCAGCCTAATGATTCACTGACCGCCGCCATCTTTGTACAGGAGGAGCACATGAGCAGTTTTAATGTGACCGCCGCTATCTCTCTGAACAAAGATGGCGGCGGTCTGATTTACTGCGCCTGTGCGAATTCCGCACAGGCACAGTGAATCATTCAGCTGATTCTGGCAGCAGTTGCACGACATGTCTACAGGCAGAGGAAGCCGGTCACATTAAAGTTCATTTTAAAAATTGTCTGTATCTGACTGTGCACAGAGCATAACACATCTCCTGGGCAGGGGAGGAAGCAAAAGACAATGCTGACATTACAAGAGGGGATCACAGTGGATTTCTTTTGTGAGGTAAAATATTTCACTGACTGTTTTTAAGTAATATTTTACCTCACAAAATGTATCCTCTGTGATCTCCTGCTGTAATGTCAGTATTGTCTTTGAGGGGAGAACACAGCACAGGAAGAAGACAGGAAGGGATAGCACATAGGGTAGACAGGTCAAAGAAGAGAGCACAGACGGGAGCAGTCAGCACATGGGGAAAGAGAGTGGACAGGTGGGTGAGCACATGGGGGGAGAGATTCTCAACGCTGCAAAGCCTGCCCCTATCATGACATTACCGCCCTCCCGATGCGATAGCACCACGCCTCCATCTAGTTTTATATAAAGAGCAGTAGTTACCTTTTGGTATGTAGTAGACGTATAGCCTCTCTCATACCCAGTATACACTTATACCAGCATGTTGAGAAAGCATCTAATTGCATTTCATCCCTTACATGGACTATGTTACCAAAAATAACTTTGTATGACTTGATAGCAGTGAACACGGGACAAGGTTTTATTTTTGCTTGTTGCCAGGATTGCCCTTTATTGTACCTTTGTTGTTGCTGAGGTTATGTATAACGTTTTATACCACTTTTCTGCTAAATAACTAGTTGAATTATTAGATAATTTGTTATTCGGAGCTGAATGTGCGTTTTGCTTCTCTGGTTAATTTGTTTTTAAGAAGAAGTGATAAAGACGAGTTTATTACTTTCAGCCTGAGAAAATAGATTATAACAAGCAAGTATGACTTGTAATGGGAGTTAATATAAAAGTAACTACTTAGTGGGAAGAATAAAAATGATCTCTCCTCCAGAAGGGAGAACGCTGATTCGCTTCCGCCACCTATAGGTAGATGCCTTTTTATTGTTCTCGCAGACTCATGAAAAAGCCTTGAATCTTGACTAGTGAATAAGCCAAATCAGAGACATCCATTTGTCTTCATCCTTCTGGAGGAGAGATAATTTGCATAATTTTTCCCAGTGGGCAAAGCGTGTAAGACTCTCTGCACTAGCTGAATCTCCGCAACTAATAGGAAGATTTAACAGTGACCAATCATTCGTTTGATAGTATACAATAGAGGAATGCTCCTCTGAATGGCTCCTCTTCCTTCTCTCCATATTTTGTGTCTTCTATCTTCCTTTATGTCTGACCCTCCAATGCTCCCATTTCCATTGGGGCACAACAAGCATTAATGATGTGTGTGACTACACAGCATTTAATCTTAATTATCCAAACTTCTATTTTCAGTAATCCCAGAGGCTTAAACTGTTATCTATATGGTGACTTTTAAATGTATGTGTTCTTTCTTTGGTTGGTCAAGACTATGAAATGTTGACTCTTGTAAGTTGAATTGATATTTGTAAATTGATGAATGGTTGTTATTTACCTCTTAATCAGCTTCTACAGTTTATTGTACTGCTAACTTTGCAAGACAGGGATGCAGGGTTACTGAACAATTATGTTTGTTAATATGTTGATTACACATTGCCCAGGCCAGCTAGTTTGGTAATTGCAAACATTGAAGGATAAACTATAAATAATAAAACAATGCAGGTTAAGCTAATCACCCCTTCCTGTTGAACTGTGGATGATGGCTTGAAGGGCAACAGTGGTGAACTATAAAAAGGGGATATGTCTGTGTAACAAGACATCCAAAGATCCAGAGAACCAGAGACTCTTTACAAAACCACAGCCAGGAACACTCTACAGGATAACTGACAGATCATGGCTCAATCACGAGGGACACATATTTGACATTCTACAGGATACCAGCTTAGGAGACCACGGCCCTGGCTGAAAGAATACAGATCGGCTCCATGGACCATCACTAGTGATAAGTGAATATATTTGGCCCTATTCGTTACTTGCATGAATAGTTCGGTATTTGGGCTATTTGTTACTCAGTGAGTAATTTCTTATTCACCTCGGTATATTCAAGTGACCGCCCAGCTTGCTTGGTGCTTTATTTTCAGATGATGAACATGCTGTGCTTGCTTGCCAATCACAGTAATGCTGGCACCATTTTTGCCCAAACATCGGGTGTGCATGGCAGACACTGCTTCTTATCAGTGGTGAAATCATCACTGCCAGTTAGAGCGCAGTGGTTCCCACGCTGTCAGCGTGAGAAAGCAGCAGTGATCAGAGGTATAAAGGTAACCTCCGGCCACTGGTGTCAGCTGATGGGACTACAACCCCCATCAGCTGACACCTGCTGCAGCTAAGCAGTGAGAGCAGGATATACAGTATATATATATATATATATATATATATATATATATATACTATATACAGTGGGGCAAAAAAGTATTTAGTCAGTCAGCAATAGTGCAAGTTCCACCACTTAAAAAGATGAGAGGCGTCTGTAATTTACATCATAGGTAGACCTCAACTATGGGAGACAAACTGAGAAAAAAAAATCCAGAAAATCACATTGTCTGTTTTTTTATAATTTTATTTGCATATTATGGTGGAAAATAAGTATTTGGTCAGAAACAAACAATCAAGATTTCTGGCTCTCACAGACCTGTAACTTCTTCTTTAAGAGTCTCCTCTTTCCTCCACTCATTACCTGTAGTAATGGCACCTGTTTAAACTTGTTGTCAGTATAAAAAGACACCTGTGCACACCCTCAAACAGGCTGACTCCAAACTCCACTATGGTGAAGACCAAAGAGCTGTCAAAGGACACCAGAAACAAAATTGTAGCCCTGCACCAGGCTGGGAAGACTGAATCTGCAATAGCCAACCAGCTTGGAGTGAAGAAATCAACAGTGGGAGCAATAATTAGAAAATGGAAGACATTCAAGACCACTGATAATCTCCCTCGATCTGGGGCTCCACGCAAAATCCCACCCCATGGGGTCAGAATGATCACAAGAACGGTGAGCAAAAATCCCAGAACCACGCGGGGGGACCTAGTGAATGAACTGCAGAGAGCTGGGACCAATGTAACAAGGCCTACCATAAGTAACACACTACGCCACCATGGACTCAGATCCTGCAGTGCCAGACGTGTCCCACTGCTTAAGCCAGTACATGTCCGGGCCCATCTGAAGTTTGCTAGAGAGCATTTGGATGATCCAGAGGAGTTTTGGGAGAATGTCCTATGGTCTGATGAAACCAAACTGGAACTGTTTGGTAGAAACACAACTTGTCGTGTTTGGAGGAAAAAGAATACTGAGTTGCATCCATCAAACACCATACCTACTGTAAAGCATGGTGGTGGAAACATCATGCTTTGGGGCTGTTTCTCTGCAAAGGGGCCAGGACGACTGATCCGGGTACATGAAAGAATGAATGGGGCTATGTATCGTGAGATTTTGAGTGCAAACCTCCTTCCATCAGCAAGGGCATTGAAGATGAAACGTGGCTGGGTCTTTCAACATGACAATGATCCAAAGCACACCGCCAGGGCAATGAAGGAGTGGCTTCGTAAGAAGCATTTCAAGGTCCTGGAGTGGCCTAGCCAGTCTCCAGATCTCAACCCTATAGAAAACCTTTGGAGGGAGTTGAAAGTCTGTGTTGCCAAGCGAAAAGCCAAAAACATCACTGCTCTAGAGGAGATCTGCATGGAGGAATGGGCCAACATACCAACAACAGTGTGTGGCAACCTTGTGAAGACTTACAGAAAACGTTTGACCTCTGTCATTGCCAACAAAGGATATATTACAAAGTATTGAGATGAAATTTTGTTTCTGACCAAATACTTATTTTCCACCATAATATGCAAATAAAATGATAAAAAAAACAGACAATGTGATTTTCTGGATTTTTTTTTCCCAGTTTGTCTCTCATAGTTGAGGTCTACCTATGATGTAAATTACAGACGCCTCTCATCTTTTTAAGTGGTGGAACTTGCACTATTGCTGACTGACTAAATACTTTTTTGCCCCACTGTATATATATATATACAGTATATATATATATATATATTATTTCACTGACATCTATATATCTATCTATTCTATGTGTACTGTATATACTGTATGTAATCTGTGTATTCTATCCTGTTGGCTCCTGCTGTAATTTTACTGTATGTGGCAGATAAATTGCTTTTCATCTATCGTGGTGTGAGTCAGATAGGCATGCAGGCATCTTCTCCATGCTGTTCCCATTTACATTTAGCTCTTTCCCATCCATTTTAGCTTTCTTCTTTTGCCCCCAGACCTGTTTGTTGGGTCCAGCAGAAAAATATTCGGCTTTCTCATTGACTTGCATTGGATCGATTATTCGGTACGAATATACGTATATTAGAAAGTATCCGTGACGAATTTTCAGAATCCGAATATTTCACTATTTGTTCATCACTAACCATCACTGAACACCTGGATATGTTAGGGAATGCCAGAATTTGGACCCACCAGTCACCTTGACCCCTTGAATACATTTGGGAAAGCTAGGATTGGGATCCATCGGTCACCTGGCTCCAAGGAGATATTCGGAGAAGCCAGGCTGTGACCCTCAGGTCACCTGGACTTGTACCTCAATGTACTGTCAGCTTCCTAAACTTGTTGTTACCTCTTCTCTGTGTGCATGCCACAGGTGGGGTAGTCGGCCCTGCAAGCTCTGAAGTCACAGCTGCTCTTATTCCGTCAGTCAGCGAAAGGGTGAAACTATAATTTTGCAATATTTTGGGTGCCACACTGTTTTACCCTCACCCTGTGGGGTCTAAGTAGTATTACGCCCACGGTAAAAGAAGAATGGGCATTCGATGGGATGATCCCTGGTCCATGCAGTTTCGGCTAGCTGACTAGAGCACCCGTTGACCCCTATGACTCCACAATGTGCATTGCGACCGATGTGACAATCTGGGACCTACTGAACAGCATCAGTTCTAGAGGCCTGGAATGAGATCATTATGAACAATTTAAGGTAGAGGGGCTAATTGGATGACCGGCTTTGGTGGGTGAGATATGGCGAAGATTTATCATTTGTAAGTTTATGAATTTATTTTTTTAAATCCATTATTGGCAAATTTGATTCCCACTGTATGCAAATTTAATTTTCTGGATAATTTTAAGAGGATATACATTTCTACATATTCACTCATGATTGTACTATCGTATTATTTTGGTTGGCCATTCAGGGAGAAGAACTGAGACTATTAGAATAAAAGCCGCTCTTACAGAATGACTAAGATTTACTTAATAGTAGGCCCGTAGGCAGAAGAAAGATACATTATCGACTTTAAAGAATATTCGTACTGGCCATGCCCTGTGCCAGGTGCAGAGATCACATGGCTATGTGTCAGGTGCAGAGGTCACATGGCTCTGTGTCAGGTGCAGAGGTCACATGGCTCTGTGTCCGGTTCAGAGGTCACATTGCTCTGTGTCAGGTGCAGAGGTCACATGGCTCTGTGCCAGGTGCAGAGGTCACATTGCCCTGTGTCAGGTGCAGAGGTCACATGGCTCTGTGTCCGGTTCAGAGGTCACATTGCTCTGTGTCAGGTGCAGAGGTCACATGGCTCTGTATCAGGTGCAGAGGTCCCATTGTTCTGTGTCAGGTGCAGAGGTCACATTGCTCTGTGTCCGGTTCAGAGGTCACATTGCTCTGTGTCAGGAGCAGAGGTCACATGGCTCTGTGTCAGGTTCAGAGGTCACATTGTTCTGTG
The DNA here is from genome assembly GCF_051348905.1 of Ranitomeya variabilis. Classification (NCBI taxonomy): domain Eukaryota; kingdom Metazoa; phylum Chordata; class Amphibia; order Anura; family Dendrobatidae; genus Ranitomeya; species Ranitomeya variabilis. The sequence goes on from NC_135237.1 coordinate 560,297,153, forward strand.
TCAGGTGCAGAGGTCACACTGTTCTGTGTCAGGTGCAGACTGGTCACATGGCTCTGTGTCAGGTGCAGAGGTCACATTGTTCTGTGTCAGGTGCAGAGGTCACATTGTTCTGTGTCAGGTGCAGAGGTCACATGGCTCTGTGTCAGGTGCAGAGGTCACATTGTTCTGTGTCAGGTGCAGAGGACACATGGCTCTGTGTCAGGTGCAGAGGTCACATGGCTCTGTGTCAGGTGCAGAGGTCACATTGTTCTGTGTCAGGTGCAGAGGTCACATGGCTCTGTGTCAGGTGCAGAGGTCACATTGTTCTGTGTCAGGTGCAGAGGTCACATGGCTCTGTGTCAGGTGCAGAGGTCACATTGTTCTGTGTCAGGTGCAGAGGTCACATTGTTCTGTGTCAGGTGCAGAGGTCACACATTTTCTGTGTCAGGTGCAGAGGTCACAGTGCTCTGTGTCAAGTGCTAAGGTCACATGGCTCTGTGTCAGGTGCAGAGGTCACAATGCTCTGTGTCAGGTGCAGAGGTCACAATGCTCTGTGTCAGGTGCAGAGGTCACATTGCTCTGTGTCAGGTGCAGAGGTCACAATGCTCTGTGTCAGGTGCAGAGGTCACAATGCTCTGTGTCAGGTGCAGAGGTCACATTCTTCTGTGTCAGGTGCAGAGGTCACATTCCTCTGTGTCAGGTGCAGAGGTCACATGGCTCTGTGTCAGGTGCAGAGGTCACATTGTTCTGTGTCAGGTGCAGAGGTCACAGTGCTCTGTGTCAGGTGCAGAGGTCACATTGTTCTGTGTCAGGTGCAGAGGTCAGATGGCTCTGTGTCAGGTGCAGAGGTCACATTGCTCTGTGTCAGGTGCAGAGGTCACATGGCTCTGTGTCAGGTGCAGAGGTCACATGGCTCTGTGTCAGGTGCAGAGGTCACATGGCTCTGTGCCAGGTGCAGAGGTCACATTGCTCTGTGTCAGGTGCAGAGGTCACAATGCTCTGTGTCAGGTGCAGAAGTCACAATGCTCTGTGTCAGATGCAGAGGTCACATGGCTCTGTGTCAGGTGCAGAGGTCACATTCTTCTGTGTCAGGTGCAGAGGTCACATTGCTCTGTGTCATGTGCAGAGGTCACATGGCTCTGTGTCAGGTGCAGAGGTCACATTGCTCTGTGAGGTGCAGAGGTCACATTGCTCTGTGTCAGGTGCAGAGGTCACATTGCTCTGTGTCAGGTGCAGAGGTCACATTCTTCTGTGTCAGGTGCAGAGGTCACATGGCTCTCTGTCAGGTGCAGAGGTCACATTGCTCTGTGAGGTGCAGAGGTCACATTGCTCTGTGTCAGGTGCAGAGGTCACATTGCTCTGTGTCAGGTGCAGAGGTCACATTGCTCTGTGTCAGGTGCAGAGGTCACATGTCTCTGTGTCAGGTGCAGAGGTCACATTGCTCTGTGTCAGGTGCAGAGGTCACATTGCTCTGTGTCAGGTGCAGAGGTCACATTCTTCTGTGTCAGGTGCAGAGGTCACATGGCTCTGTGTCAGGTGCAGAGGTCACATTGCTCTGTGTCAGGTGCAGAGGTCACATTCTTCTGTGTCAGGTGCAGAGGTCACATTGCTCTGTGTCAGGTGCAGAGGTCACATTGCTCTGTGTCAGGTGCAGAGGTCACATGGCTCTGTGTCAGGTGCAGAGGTCACATTACTCTGTGAGGTGCAGAGGTCACATTGCTCTGTGTCAGGTGCAGAGGTCACATTGCTCTGTGTCAGGTGCAGAGGTCACATTCTTCTGTGTCAGTTGCAGAGGTCAGATGGCTCTGTGTCAGGTGCAGAGGTCACATTGCTCTGTGTCAGGTGCAGAGGTCACATGGCTCTGTGTCAGGTGCAGAGGTCACATGGCTCTGTGTCAGGTGCAGAGGTCACATGGCTCTGTGCCAGGTGCAGAGGTCACATTGCTCTGTGTCAGGTGCAGAGGTCACAATGCTCTGTGTCAGGTGCAGAAGTCACAATGCTCTGTGTCAGATGCAGAGGTCACATGGCTCTGTGTCAGGTGCAGAGGTCACATTCTTCTGTGTCAGGTGCAGAGGTCACATTGCTCTGTGTCATGTGCAGAGGTCACATGGCTCTGTGTCAGGTGCAGAGGTCACATTGCTCTGTGAGGTGCAGAGGTCACATTGCTCTGTGTCAGGTGCAGAGGTCACATTGCTCTGTGTCAGGTGCAGAGGTCACATTCTTCTGTGTCAGGTGCAGAGGTCACATGGCTCTCTGTCAGGTGCAGAGGTCACATTGCTCTGTGAGGTGCAGAGGTCACATTGCTCTGTGTCAGGTGCAGAGGTCACATTGCTCTGTGTCAGGTGCAGAGGTCACATTGCTCTGTGTCAGGTGCAGAGGTCACATGTCTCTGTGTCAGGTGCAGAGGTCACATTGCTCTGTGTCAGGTGCAGAGGTCACATTGCTCTGTGTCAGGTGCAGAGGTCACATTCTTCTGTGTCAGGTGCAGAGGTCACATGGCTCTGTGTCAGGTGCAGAGGTCACATTGCTCTGTGTCAGGTGCAGAGGTCACATTCTTCTGTGTCAGGTGCAGAGGTCACATTGCTCTGTGTCAGGTGCAGAGGTCACATTGCTCTGTGTCAGGTGCAGAGGTCACATGGCTCTGTGTCAGGTGCAGAGGTCACATTACTCTGTGAGGTGCAGAGGTCACATTGCTCTGTGTCAGGTGCAGAGGTCACATTGCTCTGTGTCAGGTGCAGAGGTCACATTCTTCTGTGTCAGTTGCAGAGGTCACATGGCTCTGTGTCAGGTGCAGAGGTCACATTGCTCTGTGAGGTGCAGAGGTCACATTGCTGTGTCAGGTGCAGAGGTCACATTGCTCTGTGTCAGGTGCAGAGGTCACATTGCTCTGTGTCAGGTGCAGAGGTCACATGGCTCTGTGTCAGGTGCAGAGGTCACATTGCTCTGTGTCAGGTGCAGAGGTCACATGGCTCTGTGTCAGGTGCAGAGGTCACATTGCTCTGTGTCAGGTGCAGAGGTCACATTGCTCTGTGTCAGGTGCAGAGGTCACATTCTTCTGTGTCAGGTGCAGAGGTCACATGGCTCTGTGAGGTGCAGAGGTCACATTGCTCTGTGTCAGGTGCAGAGGTCACATTGCTCTGTGTCAGGTGCAGAGGTCACATTGCTCTTTGTCAGGTGCAGAGGTCACATGGCTCTGTGTCAGGTGCAGAGGTCACATTGCTCTGTGTCAGGTGCAGAGGTCACATTGCTCTGTGTCAGGTGCAGAGGTCACATTCTTCTGTGTCAGGTGCAGAGGTCACATGGCTCTGTGTCAGGTGCAGAGGTCACATTGCTCTGTGTCAGGTGCAGAGGTCACATTGCTCTGTGTCAGGTGCAGAGGTCACATTCTTCTGTGTCAGGTGCAGAGGTCACATTGCTCTGTGTCAGGTGCAGAGGTCACATTGCTCTGTGTCAGGTGCAGAGGTCACATGGCTCTGTGTCAGGTGCAGAGGTCACATTGCTCTGTGAGGTGCAGAGGTCACATTGCTCTGTGTCAGGTGCAGAGGTCACATTGCTCTGTGTCAGGTGCAGAGGTCACATTCTTCTGTGTCAGGTGCAGAGGTCACATGGCTCTGTGTCAGGTGCAGAGGTCACATTGCTCTGTGAGGTGCAGAGGTCACATTGCTCTGTGTCAGGTGCAAAGGTCACATTGCTCTGTGTCAGGTGCAGAGGTCACATTGCTCTGTGTCAGGTGCAGAGGTCACATGGCTCTGTGTCAGGTGCAGAGGTCACATTGCTGTGTGTCAGGTGCAGAGGTCACATTGCTCTGTGTCAGGTGCAGAGGTCACATTCTTCTGTGTCAGGTGCAGAGGTCACATGGCTCTGTGTCAGGTGCAGAGGTCACATTGCTCTGTGAGGTGCAGAGGTCACATTGCTCTGTGTCAGGTGCAGAGGTCACATTGCTCTGTGTCAGGTGCAGAGGTCACATTGCTCTGTGTCAGGTGCAGAGGTCACATGGCTCTGTGTCAGGTGCAGAGGTCACAATGCTCTGTGTCAGGTGCAGAGGTCACATGGCTCTGTGTCAGGTGCAGAGGTCACATTGCTTTGTGTCAGGTGCAGAGGTCACATGGCTCTGTGTCAGGTGCAGAGGTCACATTGCTCTGTGTCAGGTGCAGAGGTCACATTGCTCTGTGTCAGGTGCAGAGGTCACATTCTTCTGTGTCAGGTGCAGAGGTCACATGGCTCTGTGTCAGGTGCAGAGGTCACATTGCTCTGTGAGGTGCAGAGGTCACATTGCTCTGTGTCAGGTGCAGAGGTCACATTGCTCTGTGTCAGGTGCAGAGGTCACATTGCTCTGTGTCAGGTGCAGAGGTCACATGGCTCTGTGTCAGGTGCAGAGGTCACATTGCTCTGTGTCAGGTGCAGAGGTCACATTGCTCTGTGTCAGGTGCAGAGGTCACATGGCTCTGTGTCAGGTGCAGAGGTCACATGGCTCTGTGTCAGGTGCAGAGGTCACATTACAGGGAGAGAAGAGGAACACATTATTATTTGCCATTTTATTTACTATGAAGAATCTACATTTCATACATATCTAGGATGAGAGGGATGTGGCTGCCCGGAGTGTACACAGCACAAGCTGAAAAGTGACTGTTCCTGTGCCCTCCTTATACAGTAGCTGCACTTCTGCTGGCGTGTACATTGCCAGATTTCATTCTTTAATTTTTTTTTAAATACTAATAGTTTCATGAAAAATTTACTTCACACATAAAATCTTTAAAAAAAAAACAATTTTAAACATTTAGAAAATGTATTTTTTTTTAACAAGAGGTTACTTGCAAAGTACCCTGAAACGACTTTATTGTCAAGGCAGCAAGATGGTTTATCTAATTAATTTTGTATAGTTTAGCAGAAAATAACAATGACAATCGTTTGTGGGATTAAATGAGCCGGACATTTCCAGCATGAAGATAAAAAACTGAAAATTCAGCAATTTTTATGGTCAATTCATAGACAGAAAGAATAACTAGATACAAATGAAACCAGAATGATTTCACAAATGTCCAAAATGTTTGTCATTTTCCAGCCACTGTGAGATCTTACTAAAGGGCAATATGACTTGTCCTTTCAACCAAAATCAGGGTCAGAGCTTGGACTTGTAGTTCTTTCATTGCTTTAGGTGTTTATACAAGGTTAGTATGTCCAGCATCTCTCCTGATTCTTGTGCTCTGCAACTTGTAATCCGCTGTTTTTGAGTTGTCGGTTCCTCCTCATCAGCATTCTTCCTGGACTATATGAGATGGAACGTCCTTTCTCTTACTTCCCAGGATGCATTGTTCCTGTCATTACAAAATGGATTAATTACCTTGTAAAATAGCCCACCTCATTGTTATGCCTGTATTCAGTTTGACTGTAAGGAGGGCAGGAGCACAGGGAAAAAGACCCAACCCACATTACTATAAATATACAATGACCCAATCCTACTTCCTTTTCAGAGACAAAGACCTATCACTACTTCCTGTAAAGACTAAGACCCACCCTTGCTTCATTTTGAGACCAAGACCCACCCCTGCTCCCTGTACAGAGCCAAAGACCCTTCCCTCTTCCTCTTGAAAGAAAAAGACCTGACCCTGCCTCATGTAGAGACAAGACAAAGACCCGCCCCTGCTTTCTTTTGAGAGACAAAGACTTCCCCCTGCTTAATGAAGATTGACAAAGTCCATCATTGCATCCTGCAGAGAGACAAAGATCCACCCTTAAATCTTGTAGAGAAACAAAGACCTTGATGCAGATCCTGTAGAGACACAAAGAACCACCCTAGCTTCTTGTAGAAAGACAAAGACCCACCCCTGCTCTGTCTACACAAAGACCCACCCCTGCTCTGTGTCTACACAAAGACCCACCCCTGCTCTGTGTCTACACAAAGACCCACCCCTGCTCTGTGTCTACACAAAGACCCACCCCTGCTTCTTGTAAAGAGACAAGGACCCACCCCGGCTTCCTGTAAAGAGACAAGGACCCACCCCGGCTTCCTGTAAAGAGACAAGGACCCACCCCTGCTTCCTGTAAAGAGTCAAGGACCCACCCCGACATCCTGTAAAGAGACAAGGACCCACCCCGGCTTCCTGTAAAGAGACAAGGACCCACCCCTGCTTCCTGTAAAGAGACAAGGACCCACCCCTGCTTCTTGTAAAGAGTCAAGGACCCACCCCGACATCCTGTAAAGAGACAAGGACCCACCCCCGCTTCCTGTAAAGAGACAAGGACCCACCCCCGCTTCCTGTAATCCGTCTTAGTGTCTTTGTTGCTATAAATATACCTATAATGAAAATCCTATAATTTTAAGGTCTTAGAGTATCAGCAATATAGACACCAAAAAGAATTTACTTCAAACATAGGTCAAAGTAAAGAATAAAATCACATTTTATTAAACAAACCATAAAAACATATACATGACAATATATTTGTTAAAAGTGAGGAAAAACCACAGATGAGGCGACTTGGTGGACATTCCGGACCAAATATAATATATAGTTAATTTACAAAGAATGGCAAATACGGTAAGTATAAGTAATACAAGAGTATTGGAAACTGGCAATAATAACAACACAGTATGCCTTATAATAATGTGCATAGGTAAGAAATGTGGTAAACCTAGTATTATACCACTCACATATGTCTTGTAAGGAAGAAAATAAATGTAGAATGACAATACAATCAATAATATCAGATATAAGGAGTATTAAAAGTAGTACAGCATAATATGTCAACGAATGTAGCTGCTAAGTAAAGGATAAACAGACCAAGTGCCAATCAAATATGACCTGTGCCAGTAAAGTGCCTAGTGCAGTGCCTAATACACACTGTTCCGAGTGTCCACCACCCCGACGCGCGTTTCACATAGAAATGCTCCATCTAGGGTTTTTCCTCACTTTTCACAAATATATTATGTCAGCTATATGTTTTTATGGTTTCTTTGTTGCTAAAAACAGATTGCATTTGTGACTAGACAATAGACAGCAAGTTATACAAGTGGAAGACATCCAGTCTAGGCACTTTGGAGTGATTTTTCTTTACTCGATTTGCAGATTGTTTATCACATTTTATATCAAATAAGATTAAAGTATTGTGATCATTTAACGTGGTCATACCCCTATAATGGCTGTTGGTTGACACCTATTTTTTCCGACTGCCCAGTACATGTGTACACTTGACTCATGTGCATATATTTACAATGGGGAGAGAGAAAGAAAAAAGCAGTAGTCAGACCACTCTCAGGTGCGAACAAAGATTCAGATATGTCGTATTCCAGCATGCCTGATCTTTTCTTCCCCCAATATCAGTTGTCAAGAGACAGTTAGCTTGCCCAACCCCCAACATGTCCAGCCATTACATGCACAAGCCCAATAATGTCAGTGGGAGTCACGTAATGCTTTGTGCCACCTGGGGAGGCACTGCAGGGAAATTGAGCACTTGGTGCACCACTGACCACTTGTGATTCCAGGAGTGTAGTACCCAATGCTCAGATTGTCCAAAATGAAGAAATAATTTTTTAATTTTTTCTGTATTTAAATCTATTTATTTCTTAATCTTCCTTTTTGTGATGGTTTTCACACCAGTTCTTGGTTATCTTTCTCTGATTTAACTTCAGAAACAAAGTAGCTATCACTTTACATAAATCAAATCTGGAAGTTTTGGGGACAATTTGTTTGGTAGAGTTGTTGTTGCTGCTCCTTGTACATGTAGAGACTTCTCCGTTATTCTCTTGCACTTTTTTCTTTCTTTCTTGATAACTTTGCAAAATGACTCTTTTTTTTTAGACAGTTGTTTTTGTGGTAGAAGGATCTCAGGACAATAAGCAGATTACAGCTTTCCCACTGCTATAAAGTCTGTGAGAGCGTGAAAACAAGGGCACTTCCGCAGGTAAAATGAGGCATTACACAGCTTCCATTGAAATGTAATGTCTGGTCCTCCAGAAGAAGATAAAATAGCTCCCATGAAAATCAGTGGGCATCCAATAAAATGCACAAACACACGGGATCTGTAAATAAAATTTATTTGATTGATACAAAGATATGAAACTTTTTATACTTGATTAAAAAAAAGTATTTTAGACCTATGAATAAAAACATTATTTACAACAAAGGGTGATGATCATGTTGTGATGGAAGAAGACTGAAGAAGACAAGTCTCCTACTTCTTGCTGGGATTGCAAGTATCCGGGGAAGAGGTGGGGTCCCTTCACTTGAATTGTCCTTGACTTTCTCCAGTGAAAGCCCCCCAACTCGAGTGACAGCTGTTGGGCACATCAAGGAGCCTCAAAAGAGCATAGTTTAGAAGTGGTAAGAGTCCAGGGATCTTCATAGGAAAGCACCGCCTCCTGGACTCTTTAATTACAGCACCGGAAGGATTAAGACTTCCTGGGTCAAACAAGTAACTTTTAGGCTCACCTGGCGAGGCGGATTCTCTAAGCTTTAAGTCTGGGTGGACACACAGTCCCAGGGCGTTAAAGCAGTAATCAGGAAGGAGTGTGGGCAGCGAGGACTTGATACACAAGAGAAGTAGGACGGATGAAGTGGAACCCAGCAGGGATGAAATCAAGGAGAAGCACCAATGGTGGAGCACACCAAACATCGGATTAGAGCCTTAATCCCAAGACATAGATGTGTGTCTTAATGGGCCTTAAATAGGTCTAAGGAGATGTCATTGATTCATGGCAGGCAACTTAAAAAACCCGACGTGGAGCACAACAGAGAGCAGCGAACCTAAGGGAAGGAGTTGGAGTCCGAGATAACTAGGTCAAGCGTGTCACATTACCATCAACCTAGATATGGTTGCTTCATTGCTCACCTACTCACAGGTGATGACTCCGATTAATCACTCATCGTTTTCAAGATCACTAAGCTACTAAACTAGAGGCAAATTTTTGACAACATAATATAATTTTTAAACACAGTGATTTGCAGATTACAAGATGAGGAGGGCTGGCTTCATCCTTCATGGCTCTCTTGTCTTGTTCTATTGCCTGTCAAACTGGATACGGGCATAACAAACTGGTTTGAATGGGGTGGTCTGATACTAAAAATGTCTTTTAGAAATATCTATTTTTACCCCCTAAGTACTTTTGTAATTTGCTTTTTTATAAAGTTCCCCTAACATTCTCCCTGACCGGCTAATACTGAAATGTAAAACCAAAGAAATGAGCCGAGCAAATCGTAAGCTGGCATTCATGCAATGTGTGGGAGCACGTTCACACTGTGGCTATTTACCAGACAAAACGTAAGAAAAAAACCAAAACAAAATGATCATATATATTATGTAGTAAGTATATAAGTAAATATTAATAGTACATGTAAATAACACAGGGGAATTAGTTAACACTGTTTTAATTGAAAAAAAGCCTAAAAACCTTCTTACAACGACAAGGTGTACCCACCCGGGATGGTCCTATCTATAGTCTTAAAGTCTCACTTTGTGTCAGCCGACCTCCTATATAGATAAGGGTAGAGCATGACCGGGGCCCGACTCTTCAGACACCTGACAATGGGAAGCTATATAGAAGAATGTCTATCTTGAAAAGGAAGTCACACCACTGTTTGTGAAAAGTGCAAAAAACTACAGCAAAACCAAAGAAATGAGCCGGATGATAAGTTGGTATATGTACAATGTATAAATGTTTGAATACCCTAAATGTTTGTTTTACTTCAGTTCCTGTGACATTTCATTTGTGGGGGGTCTCAAACAGGGCATCATAATAGGAGGGCCCTGCGATCACTTCTCTGCAGTGTCTGTCACACCTCCTGGACCAGGACATAATTTGTAATTGGCGCTAAGGTCTCTTACCACAGTGTTTTTTTATCATCGTCTTCTGAAGAAGTCGTAAGTCCATGGTGCCGACAGAAGCTGTGGGTGAAGTGAACAAAGAGTGAACACTGCTTCTGTCTCCGCCACTGCAGCGTCTTACAGTGAAACAAGATGTCATCAGGGGCCGGTGATAGAAGCAATGTGAGTGACATCAGTGCTGCCCCTGATGACGATTTGTTTGAGGTCAATGATTAAGGTTTTGGAGCGACACGGCTGTCACTCACTCTGCTTTTATCACTGCCTCTTGATGACAACTCATTTCACAGTAAGACACTGCGGCCGGTGGAGACAGAAGCAGAGTGCCGGCATCTCGGTCGCTTCAACCACAGCTTTGGCCAGAGTCATTGATTAAGGACATCTTCTGAGGATGGTGATAAAAGAAAATGTGGTAAGGGACAGCAATACCATCTCCTCAATGAGGGGTGATTAGCGCTGCGGGGAAGTGAGTGCAGCCCCTATCTCCTGGGTTGTCCCATGTAAGACTCTTAAAGTCATAGGAAGTGAAAAACTGGGTAATTATAAAGGACATAAATGACATTGTAGGTATTAGACCAATCCTTTAAAATTAGGTCAAACAAAATATTGTTCAGACCCATGCATGCTGAGAAGTGAGGGAAAGAACATTCCAGCACCTATAGCACCGGCAGAACTCTGATGAATGAAAACTGTCCACTCAAATAGAACAGGCAGTAAGTTACAGAGATGGAGACTTTGGACAGTTCCTGTACATTTTAGGCAGGTATGTGCACCGAAAGCATTTTTATCTTCTGCTTTTGGTTCAGCAAGAACATGATTTTCTGTACATTTAGTGTGACGGGATAGGTACGCTATAACGTGACCACCAGTGATACTTTCCATTTGCAAGTCTCGCTACAAGAAAGAAAGGAAATATCAATTTTCTTGGTTGTAAAATCTCCCCGAGATCATTAACTGTACATTCCTGCCGAGCTATCGGATTAATAATTTATCTATTGACAGGAATGATTGAAGTCTACAATCCCGGGCCGCGTCACAAGTCCTACAAGACGCTCAGTACTTTGATACCTGACAAGGAGTCAACGAGGATCAAAGCCTTTTAACACCTACGTGGGGAGCACAAAATAAAGCTTTCCCTTCCCAGAAATACTGGAGGCAGGAGTTTTGTCGCTCTTTTAAGCCTGTTGAAAGCAATCGCTTCGTTCCTCGCAGAAGCCTCTGGTCTAGTGTCAAAGTTAATACTCATGAAACATTTAAAGACGTCTCTGTGTTCTGCTTCCAGGATGTTGAACTCCTTGAAATCCAAGTAAATCATCATTAACAAAAATGACAGGTCTGAATTCAGGAGCTCAAGGAAGAAACTCTAAGACGTCTTCACATAAGATGCCGGCATTCGGCTCCTCCAGACGACTTTGTTCCGTGTTGTTTTTTTTTTTAATCTTTTCTCGTCTTCACCTTCCGATTCTTACATTCCATTTTAATCTTCTGATATACTTATGTATGAAGACGACGCGTGGCTCGAATCTTCTCTAAATTCCCAAAGTTCAAGATTTTCATTTTTGCGTTTTCACTTTGGCACTTCAACTAAGTTTTGGATTCTTTATGGAAAGTGGAAAAATACAATGGAAGATTCTATTAATGTGGTGGCGGCTCAAACAGTTAGAGGGGAGGATTTGTGTTATATCAGGTTTTTATGTTGAATACATTTGTTATAGTTTTGATAGTTATTTTCTATTTTTCACATCACTATCTATAGTAAAATAATGAGCAAAAAAACTGCAATGTTCACACTGGCCACTAGGGCTAACATTAGACTTACACTTTCTGTTCTTCACGTGGACATAAGCAGCAATAGACTGACTCAGACTCCACTTATTTGTATGGAAATTATCTGATGGGAGGAAGGTGAGCTGTGACATCACCTATTGTAAGAGAGGGATTCTGTGTTATCTACTGTATATAGAGGTGATATCAGTCATTGTACAGGAGGAGGAGGAGGTAAGCTGTGACATCTCCTATTGTGAATGAAGGATCCGGTGTTATCTACTGTATATAGAGGTGTTATCAGTCATTGTACAGCAGGAGGAGGTGAGCTGTGACATCATCTATTGTGAATGGTGGATCCTGTGTTATCTACTGTATATAGAGGTGTTATCAGTCATTGTACAGGAGGAGGAGGTGCACTGTGACATCACCTATTGTAAATGGTGGATCCTGTGTTATCTACTGTATACAGAGGTGTTTTCAGTCATTGTACAGGAGGAGGAGGTGAGCTGTGACATCACCTATTGTGAATGGTGGGTCCTGTGTTATCTACTGTATATAGAGGTGTTATCAGTCATTGTACAGAAGGAGGTGAGCTGTGACATCACCTATTGTGAATGGTGGATCCTGTGTTATCTACTGTATATAGAGGTGTTATCAGTCATTGTACAGGAGGAGGAGGTGCACTGTGACATCACCTATTGTAAATGGTGGATCCTGTGTTATCTACTGTATACAGAGGTGTTTTCAGTCATTGTACAGGAGGAGGAGGTGAGCTGTGACATCACCTATTGTGAATGGTGGGTCCTGTGTTATCTACTGTATATAGAGATGTTATCAGTCATTGTACAGGAGGAGGAGGTGAGCTGTGACATCACCTATTGTGAATGGTGGATCCTGTGTTATCTACTGTATATAGAGGTGTTATCAGTCATTGTACAGGAGGAGGAGGTGCACTGTGACATCACCTATTGTAAATGGTGGATCCTGTGTTATCTACTGTATATAGAGGTGTTATCAGTCATTGTACAGGAGGAGGAGGTGAGCTGTGACATCACCTATTGTGAATGGTGGATCCTGTGTTATCTACTGTATATAGAGGTGTTATCAGTCATTGTACAGGAGGAGGAGGTGAGCTGTGACATCACCTATTGTGAATGGTGGATCCTGTGTTATCTACTGTATACAGAGGTGTTTTCAGTCATTGTACAGGAGGAGGAGGTGAGCTGTGACATCACCTATTGTGAATGGTGGATCCTGTGTTATCTACTGTATATAGAGGTGTTATCAGTCATTGTACAGGAGGAGGAGGTGAGCTGTGACATCACCTATTGTGAATGGTGGATCCTGTGTTATCTACTGTATACAGAGGTGTTATCAGTCATTGTACAGGAGGAGGAGGTGAGCTGTGACATCACCTATTGTGAATGGTGGATCCTGTGTTATCTACTGTATACAGAGGTGTTTTCAGTCATTGTACAGGAGGAGGAGGTGAGCTGTGACATCACCTATTGTGAATGGTGGATCCTGTGTTATCTACTGTATATAGAGGTGTTATCAGTCATTGTACAGGAGGAGGAGGTGAGCTGTGACATCACCTATTGTGAATGGTGGATCCTGTGTTATCTACTGTATACAGAGGTGTTATCAGTCATTGTACAGGAGGAGGAGGTGAGCTGTGACATCACCTATTGTGAATGGTGGATCCCATGTTATCTACTGTATATAGAGGTGTTGTCAGTCATTGTACAGGAAGGGGAGGACGTGAGCTGTGTTTATATTCATAGTGATATGCAAAATTGAAAAAACAACACTTTTAAAATAAGCAAATATATATTTAACATAAAAACTAGTTTAACTCAATCGTCCATATGGATGTTTGCATATGTCCTGTGCTTGGGCAAACACATGTGGAAGGTGCTCAGGAGCTCGGCCGTGTCCACATGCAGGTGTCCCAGGACCAGGGGCTCCTTTCCTGTCCCTACCGCTAGGGGCACTCTAGCTCACCCTGTTTCCCGGATTAGTTCTGATGGTGAAGACGTCGGGGCCATGTACCTTGCCTTATATCCTTAATCTTAGTCTCAGTCTGCATCCTTCCCCAACACAGGTAAGAGGGGAGTAGTAGTATACCGTAAAACACCAACAAGACTAACAAGATAATACGAACAGGGGTAACGGAAAATACCAAACATACAAATATACACCCATAAACAACAGAGATATGTATTGAGGAGTGGAGGATGGGATAAAACCAAAGAAGGAGAAGGTGAATTATCACGCACTCAAAACCTAGCAACAGTCACAGATAAATTCACCAAGCGCCTTCTCCAATAATAACCACCAACAACCTCCAGCCATGCAGCATAAGCTAACTCTGACAATGAGTGGTAGCCAGAACCCAGACTTTATAGGAGATGGGAGTGGCTAACAGTGAACAGCTGAGAAACTTAATGCAGGAAAGTTTCCAGGAGCTCTCAACTGAGCAGTTTAACCCCATGCACTGCTAAAAGAAAGTGCACTGTTTAATATGAAGGTGAAGTGCTTCTGATCAATGCAGGAGTAGGAGAAATCAGATGCTGCGGTCTTCTGACTCCTCTCTATCGCAGTAAACCCATGACATTTATACTGATGGTCACCCATTGTAACCAGCAGCAATCAAAGCCAATTGTCATGTCTGGTGGAGGAGGGATAAAGCTATGAGGTTGCTTTTAGGGATCTGACTTGACTCCTGCATCATAGTGAATGGAAATCTTAGTGTTTCAGCACAAGCAATTGCAGACTCCAGTTGACCTTGTGGTGGCCCCATGGCTTTGCCCATTGTATAAGGTCCATACAGACAAGGTTGAGGAACATTGTTGTAGGACATGATTGGCGGCACAGAGCATGGACCTCAGCCCCATCCAACAATTAGACTGGAGATTGTGAGTCCGGCCTCCTCCCCAACATCAGGGATTGACCCCACAAATGCTCTTCTGGATGAAGGGATACAAATTCCAAGACTCCCCCAAAATCGTATAGAAATCCTTCCTAGAAGAGCGGGAGACATTATATCTGCAGGGGGGACCAAATAAGATGTCAAAAGCTGAGGCTGGAATGTGGCTGATGGCCAATCCTTTTGTCCATTGTGTCATGCACTTGATATGCTTCCTTACAATCAGTGCCGCACACAGTTGTGCTGGATACTTAAAAGAGAATTATAACTGAGCTGCGCGAGGCAATACAAATAGTGAAGGGCAAATGTACACTAATGAGAAACAAACTTTACAACTTTTGTGTTGGGTGTGACTGAGACAGAAAGATCACAACAAGAAATATTCGGTACTTGTCTCTGAAGCCAGGACACACAGTCCTGATCAGGAAATCCTGGCTGATACTTATTTCAAAGGAACAGTCTCTGACTTCTGCGCTCCTTAAAGTCTTTTCACAGAAGAAAACGAGTTTCCAATTTCAGCCACTTTTCTACAGAATGAAAGCTCTTGGGACGAGGCTCTTTATTTTCTATTCTAAATGTGCGTTTGAATTTTTCATGATGACAAACCTCACAGTATAAAGGAAAGCTCCCATCATACTGAGCATTACATGAACCAAGGAGACACGGGGCTCAATAATTGGAGGAAGGCGCAAAAACACAGTTCTTCATGTGAACCTGAAAAGTAAGAGCGGGTGATTAGAAAGTTTGGAATAAGATTTAGAGGATAAAGAACTTTAGATTGAAAAAGAGTTATTGCCAAGGATCATCCTCCTGGAACATGGAGAATTATACACTGAATATATTGCAAGTTTGGGACTCCTCTTATTTTACTGTTAGGTATTCTTTACAAAAATGTCAAAGCATCAATAATTGGCAAAAGTAAAGACAAAGTTGTTTTTTCATGGATTATTTTGGTTCATTGTTTCCATTTTTTGAAAACATAAAATAGTATACTGTAATACTGACCCAATGTGCAAAAAATACTATACTACTCATCTTATGTACAAGAATATAACTATGATTCTTCCCACTATGTACAAGAATATAACAATTATAATACTGCCCCTATGTACAAGAATATAACTACTATAATACTGCCCCCTATGTACAAGAATATAACTACTATAATACTGCCCCTATGTACAAGAATATAACTACTATAATACTGCCCCTATGTACAAGAATATAACTACTATAATACTGCCCCTATGTACAAGAATACAACTACTATAATACTGCTCGCTCCTATGTACAAGAATATAACTACTATAATACTGCCCCCCATATACGAGAATATAACTACTATAATACTGCTCCTATGTACAAAAATATAACTATTATAATACTGCCCCTATGTACAAGAATATAACTACTATAATACTGCCCCTATGTACAAGAATATAACTACTATAATACTGATCCTATGTACACGAATATAACTACTATAATACTGGTCCTATGTACAAGAATATAACTACTATAATACTGCTCCTATGTACAAGTATATAACTGCTATAATACTGCTCCTATGTACAAGTATATAACTGCTATAATACTGCCCCCTATGTACAAGAATATAACTACTATAATACTGCCCCTATGTACAAGAATATAACTACTATAATACTGCTCCTATGTACAAGAATATAACTACTATAATACTGCCCCTATGTACAAGAATGTAACTGCTATAATACTGCCCCTATGTACAAGAATATAACTACTATTAGGCTATGTGCACACGTTCAGGTTTTTTCGCGCTAAAAACGCTATAAAACTCATTAAAAACGCATGTATTATGCACTCTATCATTTAGAATGCATTCGGCATGTTTTGTGCACATAGATGCATTTTTTTCTGCAAAAAAAACTCTTCGCGATGAAAAAATGAGCATGTTCATTAATTTTGCAGATTTCCTGCGTTTTTCCCGCAATTCTATGAATCTGGGAAGAAAACCCACCAAAAACGCATCAAAAACGCGATATAAACGCATGCGGATTTCTGGTAGAAATTTCCGTTTTTTTGTCAGGAAAATTTCTGCAAGAAATCCTGACGTGTGCACATACCCTAATACTGCCCCTATGTACAAGAATATAACTACTATAATACTGCCCTCTATATACAAGAATATAACTACTATAATACTGCCCCATGTGCAAGAATATAACTACTATAATACTGCCCTCTATATACAAGAATATAACTACTATAATACTGCCCCTATGTACAAGAATAAGAATATAACTACTATAATACTGCCCCTATGTACAAGAATATAACTACTATAATACGGCCCTCTATATACAATAATATAACTACTATAATACGGCCCTCTATATACAATAATATAACTACTATAATACTGCCCCTGTGCACAAGAATATAACTACTATAATACTGACCCTAAGTGCAAGATTATAACTACTATAATACTGCTCCCTATGTACAAGAATGTAACTGCTATAATACCGCCCCTAGGTACAAGAATATAACTACTATAATACTGCCCCATGTACAAGAATATAAATACTATAATACTGCCCCTATGCACAAGAATATAACTACTATAATACTGCCCCATGTACAAGAATATAACTACTATAATACTGCTCCTATGTACAAGAATATAACTACTATAATACTGCCCCTATGTACAATAATATAACTACTATAATACTGCCCTCTATATACAAGAATATAACTACTATAATACTGCCCCTATATACAAGAATATAATTACTATAATACTACCCCTATGTACAAGAATATAACTACTATAATACTGCCCCTATGTGCAATAATATAACTACTATAATACTGCCCCTATATACAAGAATATAACTACTATAATACTGCCCCTATGCACAAGAATATAACTACTATAATACTGCCCAATGTACAAGAATATAATCACTATAATACTGCCCCTATGCACAAGAATATAACTACTATAATACTGCCCCATGTACAAGAATATAACTACTATAATACTGCTCCTATGTACAAGAATATAACTACTATAAGACTGCCCCTATGTACAATAATATAACTACTATAATACGGCCCTCTATATACAATAATATAACTACTATTATATGGCCCTCTAAATACAATAGTATAACTACTATAATACTGTTCCTATGTACAAGAATATAACTACTATAATACTGCTCCTATGTACAAGAATATAACTACTATAATACTGCCCCTATGTGCAATAATATAACTACTATAATACTGCCCCTATATACAAGAATATAACTGCTATAATACTGCCCCTATGCACAAGAATATAACTACTATAATACTGCCCAATGTACAAGAATATAACTACTATAATACTGCCCCTATATACAAGAATATAACTACTATAATACTGCCCCTATGTACAAGAATATAACTGCTATAATACTGCTCCTATGTACAAGAATATAACTACTATAATACTGCCCCTATGTACATGAATATAACTACTATAATATTGCTCCTATGTACAAGAATATAACTACTATAATACTGCCCCTATATACAAGAATATAACTACTATAATACTGCCCCTATGCACAAGAATATAACTACTATAATATTGCCCCTATGTACAATAATATAACTACTATAATACGGCCCTCTATATACAATAATATAACTACTATTATATGGCCCTCTAAATACAATAGTATAACTACTATAATACTGTTCCTATGTACAAGAATATAACTACTATAATACTGCTCCTATGTACAAGAATATAACTACTATAATACTGCCCCTATGTGCAATAATATAACTAATATAATACTGCCCCTATATACAAGAGTATAACTACTATTATACTGCCCCTATGCACAAGAATATAACTACTATAATACTGCCCAATGTACAAGAATTTAACTACTATAATACTGCCCCTATGCACAAGAATATAACTACTATAATACTGCCCCATGTACAGGAATATAACTACTATAATACTGCTCCTATGTACAAGAATATAACTACTATAATACTGCCCCTATGTACAATAATATAACTATTATAATACTGCCCTCTATATACAAGAATATAACTACTATAATGCTGCTCCTATGTACAAGAATATAACTACTATAATACTGTCTCTATGTACAAGAATATAACTACTATAATACTGCTCCTATGTACAAGAATATAACTACTATAATACTGCCCCCTATGTACAAGAATATAACTACTATAATACTGCCCCCTATGTACAAGAATATAACTACTATAATACTGCCCCTATGTACAATAATATAACTACTATAATACTGCTCCTATGTACAAGAATATAACTACTATAATACTGCTCCTATGTACAAGAATATAACTACTATAATACTGCTCCCTATGTACAAGATTATAGCTACTAAAATACTTGAAATAAATTAAGTTATAATAAAGTATTTTTGCTTTTATTTCTCTTTGCTGAATTTAAAAACTTCTTTCCATAAGCTTGAACACCCAATAGTCTACCTCAGGGTAGCTGCGCAGTGGCTTTGTTATCCCATAGGTAAGAGGTACTTATCTCTGACACATATGCACTTCTTGGCATCTTATTGTTGGCTCTCAAGGTGTGTGGTGATTCTGCCACACTATCTACTCACTGAGGAGCATGTCTATTGATATCATTATATCTCTTACCCATACACATATGTTTTTTGCCGGATTGCCTGCCCCTGCCAGTTTTCATCGTTGCTCATCTGACCTGTCCAGTATTTCTGGTATTTTATCATGTGCACTCTTTTGCCTGTATTGTATTGAATTATTAATAAATATATATATATATATATATATATATATATATATATATGTTTTCATATTTTTCATGGCAAACATTATTTACTATGATTAGTTTCTTTTGGGAATTTTAAGCTCTTTTTTTGTTAATCCAGTTACTGGCCTAATAAAATGCACCCGGTCTAGCTCGAGTAGTGGTGTGCTTTGTCTTGAGAAAGAGAGAGTGTTGTATCCTTAGGCCACAGCCCCATGATTACACAAATACACATCACCTGATCTACTTCAGCCAATCAGTATTCACATTTTTACAGGTCGGAAGTGGAAAATTTGCATAAAAATGACGATATGTTCAAAATGTTACCGCCTCATATTTCTGCTCACGGTGAGATTTATGTTCTTTCAGTTACTGAATTTTACTGAGTAACGGTAAGATAAGATATTTTTTTTCTTTAATGCACCGGAAAACATCCTGAAAGTTTGAAGTCTGAAAATGACATAACACTAGTTGGAAATCCGCTTTGTGAATGTGACAACAGGCTGAGAGGAGCGTCTCCGGATGGGGATTTAGAAGCTGAGACGATCAAAGCTGAAATTGAAAGGATAATAGAAAAACAACTCGCAATTCTCTGAGATACACAGGATCGTGGTGTGGATGGAGGAAGTTTGCATGCACACTATAGCTCTAGATAAAGCCAGTCATAAAGAAGGCATCGTACAAGATCTGCTGAAAATCAGATTCAATATTATATCAAGTAGTCACAGTATCATTGATGTTCTGAAAGTGCGCTGCACCCAAACGGACAACATAAGCAACCTCTTTTGCTACTTCTGTCCTGTGCTTTTTGTTCTGCCTCCTTGGCTGCTTCTCCTTCTTCATGACTGTAGCCTCGTTTACACCTCTTTGGCTGTTGCTCATGGTCACTCGTTCTTCTACCATCTCTTTGGCTGTTCCACATAATCACTCGCTCTTTTACCACCTCTTTGGCTGTTGCTCATGATCACTTGCTCTTCTACCACCTCTTTGGCTGTTGCTCATGATCACTTGCTCTTCTACCACCTCTTACCTCTTTGGCTGTTGCTCATGATCACTCGCTCTTCTACCATCTCTTTGGCTGTTGCTCATGATCACTCACTTTTCTACCATCTCTTTGTCTGTTGCTCATGATCACTCGCTCTTCTACCACCTCTTTGGCTGTTACTCATGATCACTTGCTCTTCTACCATCTCTTTGGCTGTTGCTCATGATCACTCACTTTTCTACCATCTCTTTGTCTGTTGCTCATGATCACTCGCTCTTCTACCACCTCTTTGGCTGTTCCTCATGATCACTCGCTCTTCTACCACCTCTTTGGCTGTTCCTCATGATCACTCGCTCTTCTACCACCTCTTCGGCTGTTCCTCATGGTCACTCGCTCTTCTACCACCTCTTTGGCTGTTGCTCATGGTCACTCGTTCTTCTACCATCTCTTTGGCTGTTCCACATAATCACTCGCTCTTTTACCACCTCTTTGGCTGTTGCTCATGATCACTTGCTCTTCTACCACCTCTTTGGCTGTTGCTCATGATCACTTGCTCTTCTACCACCTCTTACCTCTTTGGCTGTTGCTCATGATCACTCGCTCTTCTACCATCTCTTTGGCTGTTGCTCATGATCACTCGCTCTTCTACCACCTCTTTGGCTGTTGCTCATGATCACTCGCTCTTCTACCACCTCTTTGGCTGTTCCTCATGATCACTCGCTCTTCTACCACCTCTTTGGCTGTTCCTCATGATCACTCGCTCTTCTACCACCTCTTCGGCTGTTCCTCATGGTCACTCGCTCTTCTACCACCTCTTTGGCTGTTGCTCATGGTCACTCGTTCTTCTACCATCTCTTTGGCTGTTCCACATAATCACTCGCTCTTTTACCACCTCTTTGGCTGTTGCTCATGATCACTTGCTCTTCTACCACCTCTTTGGCTGTTGCTCATGATCACTTGCTCTTCTACCACCTCTTACCTCTTTGGCTGTTGCTCATGATCACTCGCTCTTATACCATCTCTTTGGCTGTTGCTCATGATCACTCACTTTTCTACCATCTCTTTGTCTGTTGCTCATGATCACTCGCTCTTCTACCACCTCTTTGGCTGTTACTCATGATCACTTGCTCTTCTACCATCTCTTTGGCTGTTGCTCATGATCACTCACTTTTCTACCATCTCTTTGTCTGTTGCTCATGATCACTCGCTCTTCTACCACCTCTTTGGCTGTTACTCATGATCACTCGCTCTTCTACCACCTCTTTGGCTGTTGCTCATGATCACTCGCTCTTCTACCACCTCTTTGGCTGTTCCTCATGATCACTCGCTCTTCTACCACCTCTTTGGCTGTTCCTCATGATCACTCGCTCTTCTACCACCTCTTCAGCTGTTCCTCATGGTCACTCGCTCTTCTACCACCTCTTTGGCTGTTCCTCATGATCACTCGCTCTTCTACCACCTCTTTGGCTGTTCCTCATGGTCACTCGCTCTTCTACCATCTCTTTGGCTGTTCCACATAATCACTCGCTCTTCTACCATCTCTTTGGCTGTTCCACATAATCACTCGCTCTTCTACCACCTCTTTGGCTGTTCCTCATGATCACTCGCTCTTCTACCACCTCTTTGGCTGTTACTCATGATCACTTGCTCTTCTACCACCTCTTTGGCTGTTGCTCATGATCACTTGCTCTTCTACCACCTCTTTGGCTGTTGCTCATGATCACTTGCTCTTCTACCACCTCTTACCTCTTTGGCTGCTACTCATGATCACTTGCTCTTCTACCACCTCTTTGGCTGTTGCTCATGATCACTCGCTCTTCTACCACCTCTTTGGCTGTTCCTCATGATCACTCGCTCTTCTACCACCTCTTTGGCTGTTACTCATGATCACTCGCTCTTCTACCACCTCTTTGGCTGTTCCTCATGATCACTCGCTCTTCTACCACCTCTTTGGCTGTTACTCATGATCACTCGCTCTTCTACCACCTCTTTGGCTGTTCCTCATGATCACTCGCTCTTCTACCACCTCTTTGGCTGTTCCTCATGATCACTCGCTCTTTTACCACCTCTTTGGCTTTACTCATGATCACTCGCTCTTCTACCACCTCTTTGGCTGTTTCTCATGATCACTCTCTCTTCTACCTCCTCTTTGGCTGTTCCTCATGATCACTCGCTCTTCTGCCACCTCTTTGGCAGTTTCCCCTCTTTCTATTTAGTATTCCACCACTCTTCCTGGCTGCACCCCATCGGCTTCATCACTTTTCATTGTTCCCTTCTTTTGGCAGCACCTTCTCCTTTCTGAGTTCTATTGTCTTGGATCAAAAAACTGATCTTGCTTCTCCGCTTGATCCTCCTTATCTTTGACTGTTTCCACCTCATTGAGTGCTCCTCTTTCTTCCTGTCTCCATCTTCTCACACTTGACTGTTCAGTTTTCTTTCCTAAAACCCTCTCTGTCAGTCTGTGCCTTCTTCTCCCAGGCTCCTCTTCTCTGACTAGTCCCCTTTTCTCTGATGACTCTTTCTGCTGGATGCTCTTGCTTCTCCCTTTCTTCTCCTCCCTGACAGTTTACTTTTCACTTTGATAGCCCTGACTGCACTTCATTCCCTGTCTACTTCTCACTCTTTACTGTTCATTATTCTTTCTGATGACACTGTCTACCAAGCTATGTCTCCCTGGCTGTTTCCCCTTCTCCCTTATGGCTCTTCTTGCAGGCTGCTACTTCTCTCTGGCTCTTTCTCCCTGATTAGTTGATTAGTTCCCCATCTTTGTATTTATATCTCCTTCCTGATTTTTCCTCCTTCTTGAAAACTGATTGCATCTTGCTTTTTCATCTTTGCTCATGGTTTCCTCTCCCTTTCTCTGAAATATTTCACCTCTTGGCTGGTCCTTCTGCTCCATGACTGTTCCACCTCTGTGACTGCTTCTCCTTCTTCCTGGCTTTTCTTTCTACCTCTTGGCTGTTCCGACACAGGTCAAGAGTCGAAACAAAGATGTCGGACCATTCTTCAGGTCCAAAGGAGTAAGACAAAATAAAGGCTACGATTAAAGCACAGGTTGAATCCCTTCATTCACAGACAGATGTTCTTTTTTTTTTAGGTTGCCCAGAATGAACTGGTTGTCACACAGAACTATGGCCACCTGTGATGCTCCATACTTATTTGAGGAAGGTTGGCTTTACCCTTGGTGGGACCTATTGACTATCGCATGTGTATGGGGTCTCCCAAGTCTCCATAAATAGGTAATGTTGAAGGTAATAAAGGTGAGGCATGTTGAATTTCCAACTGCCCCACCCTATGTTCTTATGGTAAAGGAGCCACAGCCAGAGCTGGCAGTGTCATACGCCATTTTGCCATTAAAATCACAAGGATGCTCAGACAAACTTGTTACTCGCCTGCCACGGCTCCAGCGCTGAGCTCACCATTTCCCGCCCCTGATGACCTGCACCTGCTTCTACTCTTGTGTATGTCAGTGCGTACATCTGAGGTTACACATCTTGGACACATAGGACAGATCAGGTGATGGCTCACCACAGGAGTATTCAGGTTATTGGCATGATAGTCACTAGTAGGATTTCAAGTCTGCGATCTGCTACATATTGAGTTTTCTGACACTTTTTAATATGTTTCTTCACTGGGCTCTGCTATCCTGACATTTTCTACTCTGTATCTTCACTGGGCTCTGCTATCCTGACACTTTCTACTCTGTATCTTCACCTGGCTCTGATATCCTGACATTTTCTACTCTGTATCTTCACTGGGTTCTGCTATCCTGACATTTTCTACTCTGTATCTTCACTGGGTTCTGCTATCCTGACATTTTCTACTCTGTATCTTCACTGGGCTCTGCTATCCTGACATTTTCTACTCTCTATCTTCACTGGGCTCTGCTATACTGACATTTTCTACTATGTACCTTCACCTGGCTCTGCTATCCTGACATTTTCTACTCTCCATCTTCACTGGGCTCTGCTATCCTGACATTTTCTACTCTCTATCTTCTCTGGGCTCTGCTATACTGACATTTTCTACTATGTACCTTCACCTGGCTCTGCTATCCTGACATTTTCTACTCTCCATCTTCACTGGGCTCTGATATCCTGACATTTTCTACTCTGTATCTTCACTGGGCTCTGCTATCCTGACATTTTCTACTCTCTATCTTCACTGGGCTCTGCTATCCTGACATTTTCTACTCTCTATCTTCACTGGGCTCTGCTACCCTGACATTTTCACTGGGCTCTGCTATCCTGACATTTTCTACTCTGTATCTTCACTGGGCTTGGCTATCCTGACATTTTCTGCTCTGCATCTTCACTGGACTCTGCTATCCTGACATTTTCTACTCTGCATTTTGACTGGACTTTGCAATCCTGACATGTTCTACTCTGTATCTTCACTGGACTCTGCTATCCTGTATCTTCTAGCATATCCAACTTTACATTTTCACTGTGCTCTGCTTCATCACCTCTAGTGAGTCTGCTGACACCCCTGGCTCTGCTGCACCATTTCATTCTGCTGCATTACTTCTGTCTGTAGTGAGTCTCCGGCTTTCTTGTCATTTTCTACTCTACACTTCTAAGTTGCCATCTGATCTCTTCAGCCTTTGCGTTTTCTATCATCACCACCAGTCATCCTTCTGTGCTGCTTTATCTGAACTGAGGTCTTCATGAATCTGCCGCACCAGATGAGGACTGACAGAAATGAACGTGCATGTGTATGAAATGCAAGTTACCTAGATGGTATCACTTTGAGAACCTCGATTGTTTGGCCAACTGTTTCTTTCTCTCCTATTCATTAGCTAACAAATGGTATTTAAAGGTAAAGGTTCACTTTAAGGCATCCGCGCCATTGATGTACATGCATGTTATCTGCATAAGGGGTTAAGGAGCCACCAGAGTCATCCTCATAACTGTTTTATGCTGCAGATCCTTAGGGAGGAAAATCCAAGTAAATGTCTCACTTAGAATGAATGCATTCTCCACTACTGTAGGACCCTATAGAAATAATGTTAAGATGACGCACATCTCCCATAATGCCCATTAAATATATATATATTCACCCTCTGAATACTTCAAGTCTCTACTCGGATATTGTTTTGTCATCTTCACTCAGATTCATTTTCCTTTCCAAGACCATCTGTGAGGATGAACACATCTCCCTGCAGCTCGTCATTCGGACGCACCATGAATTATACATCCTAAACTTATGTCCAAAAAAACGTCATTCTCAGATCTCAGCTTCAGCGTAATTGCTGAAAAGGAGAAGTAGTGGTAGGGGTCAGGGTTACTAGTAATAAAAAAAATAGAAAGCTAGAATAAGTATTTTTTGGCTGATGTATGAATTTATGGTGAAGAGTAAAACGTTAAAAAAATAATACATATAAAAAAAATAAAAAACTGATACATGCTCTGATGAATATTTAATATTATGCCAAATAATAATAAATATTTATTTACATTTCATACAAAATGTAACATATGTTAAACTGGAATCATTTATAAATAATTCTACACTGGGCAGATATTGATCTTTCATAGGTATGACACTCCTGCAGCTACATACTTGTTATTGCGCCCCCTGCTGTTACGTTTTCATTATGATGCCCCCTGCTATTACATTCTTGTTTTAGCAGCCTCTACTGCTACATACTTGCTATGGCACCATCCTGCTGTTACATATTTTTTATGGCGCCCCCTGCTGTTACATACTTGGTATGGCGCCCCCTGCTGTTCCATACATTTTATGGCGTCCCCTGCTGTTGCATACTTTCTGTGGTGCCCCCTGCTGTTGCATACTTTTTATGGCGCCCCCTGCTGTTGCATGCTTTTATGGCGCCCCTGCTGTTGCATACTTTTTATTATGGCGCCCCCTGCTGTTGCATACTTTTTATGGCGCCCCCTGCTGTTGCATACTTTTTATGGCGCCCCCTGCTATTGCATACTTTTTATGGCGCCCTCTGCTGTTACATACTTGTTATGGCGCCCCCTGCTGTTCCATACATTAAATGGCGTCCCCTGCTGTTACAGACTTTTTATGGTGCCCTCTGCTGTTGCATACTTTTTATGGTGCCCCCTGCTGTTCCATACTTTTTATGGCGCCCCCTGGTGTTGCATACTTTTTATGGCGCCCCCTGCTGTTGCATACTTTATGGCGCTCCCTGCTGTTGCATACCTTTTATGGCGCCCCCTGCTGTTACATACGGTTTATGGCGCCCCCTGCTGTTGCATACTTTTTATGATGCCCCCTGCTGTTACATACTTGTTATGGCACCCCCTGCTGTTGCATACCTTTTATGGTGCCCCCTGCTGTTACATACGGTTTATGGCGCCCCCTGCTGTTACATACTTTTTATGACGCCCCCTGCTATTACAAACTTTTTATGACGCCCCCTGCTGTTACATACAGTTTATGGCTCCCCCTGCTGTTACAATCTTGCTGTCCCTCTCAGAATGTCCAGCACTGATGATCACACACTCTCAGACTCCTATTTTTCAGACCCTGAGTCATTTTTGCTACTGGAGCCAAATTATACTGATAAGAGTTTGATTGGAGTGGGATCAGTTTTTCTCAGAGATGGAGAGAACGAAAAAGTCTTTCCATCTTCTCCTTTCTGTCAGTCTCTGAAAGTCGGATCACAGTCGAATGTCATCCGAGTGCGTCCAATTTTTGCTCACGTACACATAGACTTGCCAATTGTGATCCAACACTTGATCGCAGATTCAGCAAATTGGCGCTGCTGGTCATCATTTTTTGAATCCTAAAAGGCCATTAAAAGGCTAAAAAATAAAAAAAGCTGGATATTCATTTTACTGCTATCTTCCCTGGCTCCCCTGCTTCTCACCATCACCCGCATGGTCCTTGTCACATCTTCTGATCGTCACTGCTCGGGACGGTTCAACACATGTATGGTCATGGCCCCTGACAGTTTGCACCAGGGATTTCAGGGATCATGGTGTTCAGAAGATGTGAAGAGGAGCAGGCAAGTGATGGTGAGCGGTGAGATGAGTATAAGGATTTTTTTCATTTTTTTACATTTGATGTTTATTAAGTTCCCAGGTCTGGAGAGACCACAGACCATAATAAGGTAAATTCAATTAGTGGAGAATAACATCTCTGTGAATCACATTTTCCATGCGAACCATGCCGGAGGAGATATTGGAGTGCAACAACCTGTGTAGGACTCCCCTCAGAGGAACGAAGTCTTGCCTTAGTCTTGCCTCTGGATTTTTGACTTCTGCTACATCTTCTGAAGTTGCATTTGTATAATCCTTTGGCTCAAAAATCCCTGAATGTTCTCCCTTGTCCTTGAATTCGCCACTCCTTCTGTTGCAGACATTACCACCATGCTATCCTCTGCCAACCGGTGACTATCCTGGAGAACATAACTTTATATTTAGACCAGTAAAGTGCATACCATCCTTGCGAAAGTTTCTGGGTTAAGAATTAGTCGATTCTTTAGATTCCGCACTCCAAGGGTAGCCAGCATCAACTGAACTTTGTTCTTAGAAGAGAACTTTAAAAGGGTTGTTTCATTTTCTGGGGAAAAATGCAAAAAAAACCCAAACAACTTTGCAATTTATATCTTTTTAAAAATCCTGTCTATTCTTCGAGGCAAGGAATCTGGTACTTACAAGCTCTTTCCTATAAAACTTGCAAGCATTGCTCTGAAGTTGACCGGATCGTTGGATCTGGCCAGCTTCACCGTCCTTCTAAATGCTGCTCACAGCTTCGAAGAGCGCACAGTTCTGGCCAAAAAATGAGGTGCTCCCTACTCCCCACCCCGGGGCAAGGAAGAAGCCATGAAGTTAGGGAGTGATGTGCTCCTGAAGACCGTAGTTGAGTCAACCCCTCTAACAATTTCCAATAATATGTCTTTGTAAACGTAAAATAACTCATTGACACCCTGAGGGTGATCTCCTCTCGTGGCTGAAAAACCATTAGTAGAGAATATTTGCTTTACATTTCATTGCAGAAAATTTTGGGTGATTTTTTGAAGTAGAGAATAAATCATGTTTTCCATGACCATCTGATTTTGGAAACTTTTATTCTGTTTTTCTCCTTTTTTTTATAATATACACATAGTAAGCAGTAATGTCAATGGACATCCAACCCGACCTTCAAGTTTCCATGACCACAACATCCCAGAAGAGCTGTGGAAGTAAAAGCAGCTAGCCTAAAGCAATATGGAGTATAGTCAGCAGCAGCTCAATACCGCAGATTGGATTTTCTTGGTAGCTTTCGAGCCGGAGATAAACATTTCTCAGACCTTTCCTGCCGTCGTCTTGGGTGAAGCCATTGTGCAGATAAAGCAGACTTGACTTGACTTGACTTGACTCCTTCGACTTGATGAATCGAATGCAGAAGTTTTTTTTCCCCTTTCTGCAGAAGTTTAAAGCTGTTTATCGAACGTAGTTTCTAAAAATACTGGGTTACATCAATCCACGCTCTGCCGACAAAACTTCTCGCAATGATACGACCATTAAGGTAATGAGGTAGAATGAGTATCTAAGGCAAGTCAATATAAACCAAGTAGGAAGAAAGTTTTAAATGTCTCAGATCAGTTTTATTGCCTGGTTAATGGTTAAAATAACTATGCCCCAGTGGATTCTCCTACGACAGATGGGATGGGGGTAGGAGGAAGCGCTGAAGGTTAACACTCGGTGATCAATATTGTAAGGGGAAGTAAACTTCTGCTCAAAAATGGAGATTTCTCAATATCAGTGGCTTAAGCTGCATGTAATGTACTGAAAAATGTTAACAAGAAATATGTAAAAAAAACCAAAAACAATTCCGAAGTAATTTTTAGGGTTCACATGTTGCATTTATTCTGATTTTATCCCAAAAATGTACTTCCTATTTCATTTTTTTTATTACTACGTTTGCACTGTCCTCTTAAGAGAGGAAGAGGACTAGAACTCTAGAGCCACCAACTAGGGGTAGCAAAGCTAAAACTCCATCTAGACCCTTTAATGAGCCTTATCATATGACGTAGGGTAAGAAGCCAAGCCAGATAATTGCAAGGCCTCTAAGTCTCCTTACACTGGCTTGGCACTCTTCACAAGGAGAGACATTTCGACTTAGACCCTCCAATCTCAAACTTTTCATCTCCTGCTTTGCACTGATAAGGGGCAAAAATCAAGAAACACGACTGCAAATGGATTGTCCGGTTTGGCTTCTTATCCTAAGTCATGTATTAAGGCTCGTTAAAGGGTTGATATTCACTTATAGGATTGCTACCCTCCAAATATGTGAAGGTAGAATTCTAGCCTTCTTCTCTGTAGAAGGTATTTGCATATTTATTTTCTTAAAGGAGCATTGCATGGCCAGTAAGTCTCCTCACACCGGCTTGTCACTCTCCACAATGAGAAATCTTCCCCCTTAGAGTACTTTACAATTGTAATACTTCTTAAAAAATAATAATGACTTGTAGGCGGAATAACTTTTTCATGTTCATCACCCTCCCAAAAATGGAATAAAATTAAAGAGGACCTTTCACCAAGTCAGATGTGTCAAGTTTTTGCTCTAATTTTTTTACTGCTGTTCCCTGAGTATTTTTTTTTTCTCTTTTATTCTGTCTAAATCCACCATATGGTTTTTATTTAGTGTGTCCAATATTCTAAGAATTATTTATTGGGTAATTATGCAGAGCAGCCTAAATGGCACCCCCCAAAGAACGATGGAACACCACCTACTAGGTAAAAACCCTAAAAATTAGCGCTAAATAAAAAAGGCCCCTATCTCCAAAACTGTACAGTGGATTAGAAAAAAAGTGAGGATTTAATACTAGAGAGAGGATCGACCGTCCCGATCGGGTACACCTGGTCAGATGACTTGTACACTTTTTTTTATCAAAATAATGTAAACTAACTCCCCTGTTATTTACATGTATTATTACTAGTTACTTACTATAGCGGTATATGCTCATTTTGTTTTTTTTCTTGGGTTTTGGCTGCTCTGGTGAAAGGTCATTTTTAAGTTCACTCCTTGTTGGGAGGGTGTTGAACATAAAAGCAGCATTTACGTCCTCTTTTAACCCCTTCCTGCCATTGGATGGAATAGTACGTCCGATGGCAGAAACCCCGCTGTGATGCGGTCAACGGCGGTGAGCCCGTTTCAAAGCCGTATTTTTAACAGGTGACATGTGCCTGCAAAAGGCGCGGGTATAATTGTGATCCGCCCGCGCCTATTAACTAGTTAAATGCTTCTGTCAAACTCTGACAGCGGCATTTAACAAGCGCTTCTGGCCATCCGGCCGGAAATGCGCGCACCACTGAGCCCTGTCACGTGATCGGGGGTCAGCGGTGCGTCAGCATGACAACCAGAGGTCTCCAAGAGACCTCTGTGGTTGGTGACGCCAGATTGCTGTGAGCGCCACCCTGTGGTCGGCGCTCATAGCAATGCTGTAATTCAGCTACATTGGGGCGATCTGAGCATCGCCTCTATGTAGCAGAGGCAATCGAGTTGTGCCAGCTTCTAGCCTCCCATGGAGACTATTGAAGCATGGCAAAAGTAAAAAGATGTTTTTAAAAGTATGAAAAAAAAAATGAAAGTTCAAATCACCCCTCTTTAACCCCATTCAAAATAAAACAATAATAAAAAAATCAAACCTACACATATTTGGTATCGCCGCATTCAGAATCGCCCGATCTATCAATAAAAAAAAGGATTAACCTGATCGCTAAACGGCGTAGAGAGAAAAAAATTCAAAATGCATTAAAATGCAATAACAGGCGATCAAAAGATCGTATCTGCACCAAAATGGTGTCATTAAAAACGTCAGCTAGGCACGCAAAAAATAAGCCCTCAACAACCAAAGATACCAAAAAATGGAGACGCTACAGGTTTGGAATTTTTTTTCACCACTTAGATAAAGAAGAACCTAGACATGTTTGGTGTCTATGAACTCGTAATGACCTGGAGAATCATAATGGCAGCTCAGTTTTAGCATTTAGTGAACTTCGCAAAAAAAAGTCAAACAAAAAACAAGTGTGGGATTTCACTTTTTTTGCAGTTTCACTGCACTTGGAATTTTCTTCCCAATGGTAAAACCAATGGTGTTGTTCAAAAGTACAACTCGTCCCGCAAAAATCAAGCACTCACATGGCCATATTGATCAAATAATAAAAAAGTTATGGCTTTGGAAAGGAGGGATGCGAAAACGCAACACCGAAGAAAGCTCCAGGGGTTAAGTAGTAGTAGTAGTAATACTACTATTAGGTGCTGCATTTTATTTATTTATTTTAAAGAGATTTTTTTATGCTGGTCAGTTTGGAATTGCCTTGTCCTGCACATACGGGATTAGTATTATATAATATGAAACATCATCAAATCCCAAGGAAACCTCGATGGGAGGAGTTTTATTGAACTTTTATGTATACATTTTATATTCTTAAAAATAAAAATAAAATATATGTTCAAAATTGTTTTTTTAAAACAGTAAGTTTTATAATAAAACTTTCCATATATTTTGGTTATGTATGTTTGTGATTGCAATTAATTTTAAATAAAAATAATTTTCGATTTTAAAAAATATTTTTGTCTGATGGAATTTTTTAAGGGTTAACAATATTAACGTGTCTGGAAAACTTCTGTATCAAAAGGACCTTTACCAAGCATGCTTTGGACTCTCCCACAATGCAACTAGCTACTTTACAGAAAAACGAGATGTAATACAACTAAACGTCATCAGATGGCATTATTAAAACATTAGATGTCACTATCAGAGTATTGCACCTTCTTAAAGTGACAACATGCAAATTGCCTCTTCAGAGAGGACTTAAACTCTCCTTTTAGAAGCAGCAATCCTAAGTCATTATCGACCCTTTAATGAGCCGTGAAATGTGATTTAGGATAAAAGCCAGATCAGAACCTCAGGATGTAGACGTGGTGTTTCGAGATATTGCCCCTCGTCAGTGCAAAGTATGAGAACTGATTTGGCTAGGTGAGAAGCTCTGGACTTAAGTCTAAGGGCTAACATTTCTCCTTGCGGAGAGTGACATACTGGCTCTGGCATGCCAAGGTAAGGAGGCGTATTTGCCGTGCAATGCTCCTCTGGGAAATTTAATATGCAAATTTCCTCTTCAGAGAGGTAGAGGACTTGAACTCTATTAGTGCCACCTGTTGGAAGCAGTGGTAATTTAAACTCATCTTTTTTTACCCTAATGGGCAGAACAATTGTAACATGTTAGAGGAGTTTTCTGGTCACTTTAAATTATTTTATAAGAGACCTGACAAGGATTTAATTGGGAGCAGCGGAAAATGGGATAGGCTAGCAACTGCATCATTTATTTTATTATTTTGAACTACTTTAAGCATTTTTTTTATTTAAAGCGGACACAACCCCTCTAAGATCAGGGTGAGCAAAAAATTCTTTAAGTGTTCTTCAAATGAAAATATGAAGGAAGTGTTGGTAATTAAGACACCAGTGACTAATTAAGTCTGATGATAATTACAGGGACCCACTTTCCAGTGAGTCGCCGCCCGTCCAGCACATGATTATTACTACTCTGTATATAAATTGCTCTTACTGTTGACTTCTTGGCCATTTCTTGGGTCTGATGTAAAGCTCGGGGTTCTCTTCTTCTTCATGGACTATTCGGTATTGATTTATTGCAGATTGTATGTGGATCATTCATCAACAACACTGGAGCCACAGCTCAGGGACAAAGGAGAGATCTGGGAAGCAATGACCAGAGAATACAAATCGGGGAACCCCAGCAGAATAGTAAATGTGCAGCTGACCAGTGCAGGATGATAAAGTGCCGCATGTATGAATGACGAACTTACCATGGAAGTGACAAAGTTTACCACAACACCTCCAAGATAGTTTGTTTCCATGCTCCCTTATGATGGATTGGCGGTGCCTAAAGGAAAGGTAGGAAGAATGCAGATCAGAGCCGCATCCTACCAACCCTGAATGCAAACTCGTATCTCTAGAGGTTTCTATAATCTGCCCCGTGTCCATGTCTCTGGGCGAACAACGTAGGGCACTAAATAGTATGTAATGCTCATTTACTTATAGCCTAGGGGTGATGGATAAAGCTATGCTAGATACTAACGGATGAGCAATTTTTTTTTTTTTTAATTATCTGAAAATATTTTAAAAGCGGAGTCCATTCGGTAGTAATTACATTATATCAATAATTTCCTAAATCTGATGGAGAAAATAAGTATTTGATCCACTACCGATTTTGCAAGTTTTCCCACCTACAAAGAATGGAGAGATCTGTAATTTTCATCGTAGGTACACTTCACCTGTGAGAGACAGAATCTAAAAATAAAAACCAGAAAATCACATTTTTAGATTTGTTACATAATTAAATTGCATTTTATTGCATGAATTAAGTATTTGATCACCAACCAACCAGCAAGAACTGTGGCTCTCACATACCTGTTAGTTTTTTCTATAAGAAGCCTCCTACTCTGCACTCATTACCTGTGTTAATTGCACCTGTACGAACTCGTTACCTGTATAAAAGACACCTGTCCACACACTCAATTAGTCACACTCCAACCTCTCCACCATGGCCAAGACCAAAGAGCTGCCTAAAGACACCAGGGACAAAATTGTAGACCTGCACAAGGCTGGGATGGGCTACAGGACAATAGGCAAGAAGCTTGGTGAGAAGGCAACAACTGTTGGCACAATTATTAGCAAATGGAAGAAACACAAGATGACTGTCAATCTATCTCAGTCTGGGGCTCCATAAAAGATCTCGCCTCATGGGGTAAGGATGATTCTGAGAGAGAGATCAGGAATCAGCCCAGAACTACACAGGAGGACCTGGTCAATGACCTAAAGAGAGCTGGGACCACAGTCTCATACATTACTGTTAGTAACACGCTACGCAGTCATGGATTAAAATCCTGCAGGCCACACAAGGTCCCCCAGCTTACGCCAGCACAGAAGTTCACCAATGATCATCTGAATGATCCAGAGGATGCATGAGAGAAGGTGATGTTGTCAGATGAGACCAAAATAGAATGAAGAGAAAGGATAAGCACAACCCCAAGAACACCATCACAACCGTGAAACATAGTGGGGGAATCATCATACTTTGGGGGTTCTTCTCTGCAAAAGAGACAATATGACTTCACCATATTGAAGAGAAGATGCATGGGTCATCTGTTGCAAGATTTTGGCCAACAACCTCCTTCCCTCAGTAAGAGCATTGAAGATGGATTGTTGCTGTGTCTTCCAGCATGACAATGACCTGAAACACAACCTGGGCAACTGAGGCATTTGAAGGTTCTGGAGTGGCCTAGCCAGTCTCCAGACCTGAACTCAATAGAAAATCTTTGGAGGGAGCTGAAACTCAATGCTGCCCAGCGACAGCCCCAAAATCTGAAAGATCTGGAGAAGATCTGTATGGAGGAGGGGGCCAAAATCCCTGCTGCAGTGTGTGCAAACCTGGTCAAGAACAACAGGAAATGTCTGACCTCTGTAACTGCAAACAAAGATTTCTGTACCAAATATTAAAGTTCTGTTTTTTATTGTATCAAATACTTGTTTCATGCAATAGAATGCAAATTAATTATGTAAAAACCATACAATCTTATTTTCTGGTTTTTATTTTTAGATTCTGTCTCTCACAGTTGAAGTGTACCTACGATAAAACTTACAGACCTCTCCATTCTTTGTAGGTGGGAAAACATGCAAAATGGGCAGTGTATCAAATACTTATTTTCCTTACTGTATATACAGATGTTTCTTACTAAATTAGAATATCATCAAAAAGTTAATTTATTTCAGTTCTTCAATACAAAAAGTGAATCTCATATATTCTATAGAGTCATTACACACAGAGTGATCTATTTCACGTGTTTATTTCTGTTAATGTTGATGATTATGGCTTACAGCCAATGAAAACCCAAAAGTCATTATCTGAGTAAATTAAAATAATTAACAAAAAACACCTGCAAAGGCTTCTAAGCGTTTATAAAGGTTCCTTAGTCTGTTTCAGTAGCTCCACAATCATGGGGAAGACTGGTGACCTGACAGATGTCCAGAAGGCAGTCACTGACACTCCACAAGGAGGGGAAGCCACAAAAGGTCATTGATAAAGAAGCCGGCTGTTCACACAGTGCTGTATCCAAGAATATTAATGGAAAGTGGAGTGGAAAGGAAAAAGTGTGGTAGAAGAAGGTGCATAAGCAACCGGGATAACCGAAAAGGATTGTTAAGAAAAGGCCATTCAATAATGTGGTGGAGATTCTCAAGGAGTTGACTGCTGCTGGAGTCATTGCTTCTAGAGCCACCACACACAGACGTGTCCAGTACATGGGCTACAAGTGTCACATTCCTTGTGTCAGCCACTCATGACTAGTGTTGAGCATTCCGATACCGCAAGTATCGGGTATCGGCCGATACTTGCGGTATCGGAATTCCGATACCGGGATTCCGATACTTGGCGCGTATCGGATACCGGAATCGGAAGTTCCATGATTCAAAATTCAGAAATTCAGCCAATGAGAAAGATTCCAAGTGTGGGCACATCCTGTTTAGCATGGAGGGCATGAAACTACTGGCAAGGCTGTGATTGGCTGCTTAAATGATGTCATGATGCAGTTTAAAAGTCGCTGGCGCCATTTTGCGATCACTCTGCTGTGAATTCAGTTAGTGACAGGACGCTGTTTGCTGACTGAGGGACAGTTTAGAGATAGCGATTTGCTTCTTTGTGCTTTCCAAAGGCTAATTTAGCAACCGCTGTGTTCACCTACTAATCACCTTCCTTTTGCCTTGTAGCGCTGTTTTCACAGCGATCTGCAAGGTCTCTCTGTGTGTGTGTGTGTGAGTGCAGCCCACTCTCTAGTCTGAGTGCAGCCACATAGGCCATCCATAGCTGGTTGTATTCAGTTCAGGGAGGGTGGTTCATTGCCTCATACTGTCCTTTTTTTTTTTTTTTTTGAAGTAGTGCAGGCTGCTGCACATTTTTTCCAAAAATTCCTATTAGTGTCTTTCCACCCGTCTCCAGCTAATTTGTGGAAAAACACTACATAGGATAAAGTAGAGGAGGGTTTTTGGGCCTTGCAGCGCCGTTTACGGCTGTCTGCACGGTCTCCGTGTGACTGCAGCTCGCCCTGTAGTCTGTGAGCAGCCGTAGCTTGGTTGTCTCCAGCTCAGGGTTGTTCACTGCGTCATACCGCCAAATCAATTTTCATTTTGTTTTCAAGTAGTGTAGTCTGCTGCTAATTAATTTAAAAAAATCCTATTAGTGTCTTTCCACCCGTCTCCAGCTAATTTGTGGAAAAACACTACATAGGATAAAGTAGAGGAGGGTTTTTGGGCCTTGCAGCGCCGTTTACGGCTGTCTGCACGGTCTCCGTGTGACTGCAGCTCGCCCTGTAGTCTGTGAGCAGCCGTAGCTTGGTTGTCTCCAGCTCAGGGTTGTTCACTGCGTCATACCGCCAAATCAATTTTCATTTTGTTTTCAAGTAGTGTAGTCTGCTGCTAATTAATTTAAAAAAATCCTATTAGTGTCTTTCCACCCGTCTCCAGCTAATTTGTGGAAAAACACTACATAGGATAAAGTAGAGGAGGGTTTTTGGGCCTTGCAG
This sequence comes from Ranitomeya variabilis, assembly GCF_051348905.1. Classification (NCBI taxonomy): domain Eukaryota; kingdom Metazoa; phylum Chordata; class Amphibia; order Anura; family Dendrobatidae; genus Ranitomeya; species Ranitomeya variabilis. The sequence goes on from NC_135237.1 coordinate 560,334,017, forward strand.
CGCCGTTTACGTCTGTCTGCACGGTCTCCGTGTGACTGCAGCTCTATCCGTTGTCAGTTCAGCCCCAAAAAAATAAATAAATAATAAAGTTCACCAAACACACCAGTTACACCACTTTACATTTGTGTAGGCCACATTAGCTCATATTCAAGTCTAGTCCACACTTTAGAAAATTAGTGTGTCTTATACCTGTTAGGAGGAGTTGCTCAGGAATAAGCACACAAATCCGTTAGTACTTTTCTGCTTATCTTTATCAGTCAACCAAGATGAAGAAGGCAGTGAGTAAGGCACGTGGGCGTGGGCGTGGGCGCGGAGCAGGGAGGGGACGTGGGGATTCTGTGCCTGCTGCGGGCACCGGTGAGTCATCAGCACCCACTTTCACAAGGGAACAGTCGTTCATGCGCAGCTTTGTCGCCGAGCGCCGTACACCGCTGCTGCGTCAAGACCAAATTGAAGCCGTTGTGGGATGGATGGCAGCTAATGCATCAACTTCCATTAGTGCCACATCCTCTCAGACACAGAGCACTGGAGAGCAGCCATCTGTCTCTTCACCACCTGCAAAATTGCCCAGGCAGACAGAGATCCCAGGACAGGAGCAGTCTCTACTTCTGTTCTCTGAATCATCTCTTGGCTTGGAAACAGGGGGCCAGCCAAGCAGCATTGGAGAAATGGAAGAAGAGGCAGGGTGCAGTGATGCCCAACCGCTTTTTCTGTCTTCCTCTGAAGAGGCGGGTGGGCCAGTGGCTCCGGTCACCACCTCGCAGGCCGCATCAGCTGATGATGACACTCAGGTGCCACTTACTGGTGCGTGCTCTGCTGCTGAGACTACCCAGGAGGAGCAGTTGGGGGCAGAGGGTAGTGTAGATGATGAGGTCCTTGACCCATCTTGGCGTCAGGGACAGGAAGGTGGTGGGAGCAGCTCTGAGGAAGAGATTCCCCGTACGGCCCAAAGAGGGAGAGGGAGGGGGAAGACTGCGGATCCTGCAGCCTCCGCTTTGGCACCCGTAAGGAGCATGTCTCTTCCAAAAGTCAAAAGGGGGGCTCCCAAGACTTGCAGTGCCTGGTCCTTTTTTGACACAGTTGCAGATGACATTTGCTATGTCAGATGCAAGGTGTGTCATCAAAAAATCAAAAGAGGTCAAAAAGTCGCCAACCTCAATACCTCCAACATGTGGAAACATGTGCGCAACAGGCACCCGGCGGAGTTAGACAAACACACTGAAGAGCTAGGCCAACCAACAGCGGCAGCTACCACCTCTTCAGCTCGTGTTGCCTCTTCCTCTAGCTCACACGCAGCTGGTTCGGCTTCCTCCCAGGATCGCCGTGGAAGAACCTCTGGCCCTGTTGTCCAGAGACCCGCTGTCATTCCACCCGCAGCACCACTTTCCCAGTCAACCACACACTCCCAGCCCAGTCTACAGCCATCGGTAGTACAGGCATGGGAGAAAAGGCGGCCTTTCTCGTCAAACCACCCACGAGCACAGGCTCTGACTGCAGGCATTGCCAAACTTCTGTCACTGGAAATGCTGTCATTCAGGCTGGTGGAGACTGACAGCTTCCGTGACTTGATGTCATTGGCAGTCCCACAGTACAGTGTGCCCAGCCGCTTTTACTTCAGCAGGCAAGCCGTCCCTGCCCTGCACAAGCATGTTGAGGGACACATAAAACACGCGCTACTGAACGCCGTCAGTAGCAAGGTCCACCTCACCACCGATGCGTGGACCAGTCAACATGGACAGGGGCGATACCTTTCCCTCACTGCCCATTGGGTTAATGTAGTTGAGCCGGGTACAGACCGTGCGAGTGGCGCAGGACGTGTCCTGCCCACTCCAAGGATTGCAGGAATCCATTCTGTACGCATTGACTCCTCCTCTTACACCAGTTCCTCAGAATCATCGCTGCAGGAGCCGTCACAGTCCACCTCCACATGGACCCGTGATGAACGTGTACCTGTTACGACCGACATGAGCACAGCCGTGGCCAAACGTCAACAGGCCGTCTTGAAATTAATTTTTTGGGGGAATCGTAGCCACACAGCGCAGGAGCTCTGGAATGCCATCAAGCAGGAGAGCGATGTGTGGTTTGAGCCAGCGAATCTCCAGCCAGGCATGGTAGTGTGTGATAATGGCCGAAATCTGGTGGCAGCCCTGGGCCTCGGCAACCTCACTCACATCCCATGTCTGGCACATGTGCTCAATTTGGTCGTGCAGAGTTTTTTGAGGGACTATCCGGATCTTGATGCACTGCTGCACAAGGTCCGCCTAGAGTGTGCTCACTTGCGGCGTTCCAGCACGGCAAAAGCGCGCATTGCGGCTCTGCAGCGCCGACACCGCCTGCCGGAACATCGCATCATATGTGACCTACCTACCAGGTGGAATTCCACGTTACATATGTTGGAGCGGTTGTGTGAGCAGCAGCAAGCTGTAATGGAGTACCAGCTGTATCAGGCGCAAAAAAGTCGCAGTCAGCGCCGTACAGACTTCACAACCACAGAGTGGGCCACTATGAAGGATGTCTGCCAGGTTTTGCGTCCCTTTGATTATTCCACGCGGATGGCGAGTGCAGATGATGCACTAGTCAGCATGACTGTCCCCCTTATCTGCCTGCTTGAAAAATCACTGCAAGCGCTAAGGGATGATGTTGTGGAAGAGGTGGAGGATGAGGATTCACCACTTCCATCATCTTCTGGACAGTCAGCGCCACGTGGTTCCTCACAAACGCGTAGGCAGGGGACAGTTTGTGAGGAGGATGAGGAGGAGTCAACGGAGGAGGAAGACATCCGTCCAGAGGAGGGAGTTCCCGAATTGTCCAGTACTCAGTGTGTACAGCGAGGGTGGGGTGATGACGAGCGGGCAGAGATCACGCCTCCAGCTGGGGACAGCGTTTCTTGGGCAGTTGGCAGTCTGCAGCACATGGTGGATTACATGCTGCAGTGCCTGAGAAACGACCGCCGCATCGACCACATTCTCAACATGTCTGATTATTGGGTGTTCACCCTCCTCGATCCTCGCTACCGGGACAACGTAGAAAGCCTCATCACACCGTTGAACCGGGAGCGAAAAATGCGGGAGTACCAAGACACACTGGTCAGTTCCATCATCTTCTCCATTCCAACTGAGAGAAGTGCTGCTACTGCATTCCAAAGCAGCTCAGTGCGTCCAGGCAGTGGTGGAGGCTCTGCACAAAGAGGGAGCAGAAGCAGTGCCTCTGCCCAAGGCAAGACCAGTATGGCCCAACTGTGGCACAGTTTTGTGTGCCCCCCACAAAAGTCTACACCATCACAGACGGCTCCAGTCAGCAGGAGGCAACGGTTCCGTCAGATGGTGACAGACTACATGTCTTGCCCTCTTGCTGTACTCCCAGACGGCTCTTCCCCTTTCAAGTTTTGGGTCTCAAAGCTGGATACATGGCCAGAGCTAAGCCAGTATGCATTGGAGGTGCTGTCTTGCCCTGCGGCCAGTGTATTATCGGAACGTGTCTTTAGTGCTGCAGGTGGTGTACTAACTGACCGTCGCATGTGACTATCCTCCGATAACGTTGACCGGCTTACTTTCCTGAAAATGAACAAGGCCTGGATCTCGCAGGAATTTGCCACTCCTCCTCCTGATTAAATAATTAGGTCACTGTATACGTTATCCAGGTCTCCTGTTGTGTTCATCTTTCTACCACCTGAACTTAAATTCCTGGGCTCCAACACCGCCAGTTGAGGCTCAGACGTGCCGTCTGCACAGTCAAAACATACGACCCAGTGTTATTGGGTTTCAGTAACGTCAGCTGATCCCCAGCTGTGTAGCCGGCAATGTGTCATGCGACCGCCACGCTGACACAACAACTGAAATGTAAGGGAATCTGTCCCCCCCCCCCCCCAAGGCGTTTGTTACTGAAAGAGCCACCTTGTGCAGCAGTAATGCTGCACAAGGAAAAAGGTAGCTATTTTGGTTTTGCTCCTTGCACACGCAAAACTTAACACTTATAAAATGTGTCCACTGATACCGTAAAACCGTCCCGGAGGTGGGACTTTCCTTCGTAATATGACGCAGCACAGCCGTCATTCCTACCCCCCCGGCGCCGCGCCCCGGCTCCTCAGCGTTGTTTGATTCCGTCCCGGAGCCTGCGCTGTTATGTTATCCCGTGGCCAGGCACACTTAGCGCTGCCCGTCTTCTGGCATCATTTGGTGTCAGGCTGGCTGCGCCTGTGCGGCCACGCTGGCCGAGAGCCCGCCTCGCAGTGTCTTCTGATTTAATCCCACTGGGGGCCTGGGATCTATGGACATGCGCAGTGCATATCTGAACCTCCACCTCTCACTCATCTCCCTATGGCTTCTTCAGACTGTTCGGTGTCAGCTGGTCCCTAATAGCATGCCACGGCCGTGACACCGCACAGTCTGGAAAAGAAGCCGTAGGGAGGGGAGTGAGAGGCGAGGATATGCACTGCGCATGGCCATGGATCCCAGGCCCCCAGTGGGATTACATCAGAAGACACTGCGAGGCGGGCTCTCGGCCAGCGCGGCCGCACAGGCGCAGCCAGCCTGACACCAAATGATGTCAGAAGATGGGCAGCGCTAAGTGTGCCTGGCCACGGGATAACATAACAGCGCAGGCTCCGGGACGGAATCAAACAACGCTGAGGAGCCGGGGCACGGCGGCGGGGGGGTAGTAATGATGGCTGTGCTGCGTCATATTACGAAGGAAAGTCCCACCTCCGGGACAGTTTCACGGCTTCAGGGGACACATTTTATAAGTGTTTAATTCTGTGTTTGCAAGGAGCATGATGAAAAGAGCCACCTTTTCCTTTTGCATCTTTTGTGCTGCACAAGCTGGCTCTTTCAGCTACAAACGCCTTGGGGGGGGGGGTTAAAGGTTCCCTTTCGACTTTCTCAGGCTTCGGCCTACATTGTGTTCCTCTGCTTTTCCACCTGCCCCTGGACTCCAACACCGCTAGTTGCCGTCCAGAAGTGCTGTACGCACAGTCAACAGTCGCTCCTCTGTTATTGGGGTTCAGTAACGTCAGCTGTTCCCCTGCTGTGTGTGTGGCAATCCCTCCTACCTCCTCCAACCTCCTCCTCCTCCACCTGTCCCTGGGCTCCAACACCGCCAGTTGCCGTCCAGAAGTGCTGTACGCACAGTCAACAGTCCCTCCTCTGTTATTGGGGTTCAGTAACGTCAGCTGTTCCCCTGCTGTGTGTGTGGCAATCCCTCCTACCTCCTCCAACCTCCTCCAACCTCCTCCTCCTCCACCTGTCCCTGGGCTCCAACACCGCCAGTTGCCGTCCAGAAGTGCTGTACGCACAGTCAACAGTCCCTCCTCTGTTATTGGGGTTCAGTAACGTCAGCTGTTCCCCTGCTGTGTGTGTGGCAATCCCTCCTACCTCCTCCAACCTCCTCCAACCTCCTCCTCCTCCACCTGTCCCTGGGCTCCAACACCGCCAGTTGCCGTCCAGAAGTGCTGTACGCACAGTCAACAGTCCCTCCTCTGTTATTGGGGTTCAGTAACGTCAGCTGTACCCCTGCTGTGTGTGTGGCAATCCCTCCAACCTCCTCCAACCTCCTCCTCCTCCACCTGTCCCTGGGCTCCAACACCGCCAGTTGCCGTCCAGAAGTGCTGTACGCACAGTCAACAGTCCCTCCTCTGTTATTGGGGTTCAGTAACGTCAGCTGTTCCCCTGCTGTGTGTGTGGCAATCCCTCCTACCTCCTCCAACCTCCTCCAACCTCCTCCTCCTCCACCTGTCCCTGGGCTCCAACACCGCCAGTTGCCGTCCAGAAGTGCTGTACGCACAGTCAACAGTCCCTCCTCTGTTATTGGGGTTCAGTAACGTCAGCTGTTCCCCTGCTGTGTGTGTGGCAATCCCTCCTACCTCCTCCAACCTCCTCCAACCTCCTCCTCCTCCACCTGTCCCTGGGCTCCAACACCGCCAGTTGCCGTCCAGAAGTGCTGTACGCACAGTCAACAGTCCCTCCTCTGTTATTGGGGTTCAGTAACGTCAGCTGTTCCCCTGCTGTGTGTGTGGCAATCCCTCCTACCTCCTCCAACCTCCTCCAACCTCCTCCTCCTCCACCTGTCCCTGGGCTCCAACACCGCCAGTTGCCGTCCAGAAGTGCTGTACGCACAGTCAACAGTCCCTCCTCTGTTATTGGGGTTCAGTAACGTCAGCTGTTCCCCTGCTGTGTGTGTGGCAATCCCTCCTACCTCCTCCAACCTCCTCCAACCTCCTCCTCCTCCACCTGTCCCTGGGCTCCAACACCGCCAGTTGCCGTCCAGAAGTGCTGTACGCACAGTCAACAGTCCCTCCTCTGTTATTGGGGTTCAGTAACGTCAGCTGTTCCCCTGCTGTGTGTGTGGCAATCCCTCCTACCTCCTCCAACCTCCTCCAACCTCCTCCTCCTCCACCTGTCCCTGGGCTCCAACACCGCCAGTTGCCGTCCAGAAGTGCTGTACGCACAGTCAACAGTCCCTCCTCTGTTATTGGGGTTCAGTAACGTCAGCTGTTCCCCTGCTGTGTGTGTGGCAATCCCTCCTACCTCCTCCAACCTCCTCCTCCTCCACCTGTCCCTGGGCTCCAACACCGCCAGTTGCCGTCCAGAAGTGCTGTACGCACAGTCAACAGTCCCTCCTCTGTTATTGGGGTTCAGTAACGTCAGCTGTTCCCCTGCTGTGTGTGTGGCAATCCCTCCTACCTCCTCCAACCTCCTCCTCCTCCACCTGTCCCTGGGCTCCAACACCGCCAGTTGCCGTCCAGAAGTGCTGTACGCACAGTCAACAGTCCCTCCTCTGTTATTGGGGTTCAGTAACGTCAGCTGTTCCCCTGCTGTGTGTGTGGCAATCCCTCCAACCTCCTCCAACCTCCTCCTCCTCCACCTGTCCCTGGGCTCCAACACCGCCAGTTGCCGTCCAGAAGTGCTGTACGCACAGTCAACAGTCCCTCCTCTGTTATTGGGGTTCAGTAACGTCAGCTGTTCCCCTGCGGTGTGTGTGGCAATCCCTCCTACCTCCTCCAACCTCCTCCAACCTCCTCCTCCTCCACCTGTCCCTGGGCTCCAACACCGCTAGTTGCCGTCCAGAAGTGCTGTACGCACAGAGCCAAACACCTCGCCAATGTGTTAGTGGGGTTCAGCACCGCCAGCTGTTCCCCTGCTGTGTATACGGCAACGTGTACTGCGACCGCCACGCAGACACAACAAGTTAAATGTAAGGGAACCTGACCCCCCCCCCCCCCCAGGCGTTTGTTACTGAAGGAGCCACCTTGTGCAGCAGTAATGATGCAAAGGGAAAAAGTGCCTCTTTTCGTGATGCTCCTTGCACATGCTGAACCTAACACTTATGAAATGTGTCCCCACACAGCGTTAAACCGTCCGGTAGGTGGAACTTTCCTTTGTCGTGTGACGCAGCACAGCCATCATTTTTACCCCCTTGGCGCCGTGCGCCCCCTCCTCAGCGTTGTTTGAATCTGTCCCGGAGCCTGCGCTGTTAGGTTAGCCCTTGGCCATGCACACATGTTGCGCTGCCCGTCTTCTGACCTCATTTGGTGTCAGGCTGGCTGCGCCTGTGCGGGTGCGCTGGCTGAGATCCCGCCTCGCAGTGTCGTCTAATGTAATCCCACCGCGGGCCTGTGATCCGTGCCCGTGCGCAGTGCATATCCTCTCCTCTCACTCCCCTCCCTACGGCTTCTTCAGACTGTGCGATGTCAGCTGGTCCCTAATAGCATGCCACGGCCGTGACACCGCACAGTCTGAAAAAGCCGTAGGGAGGGGAGTGAGAGGAGAGGATATGCACTGCGCACGGGCACGGATCACAGGCCCGCGGTGGGATTACATTAGACGACACTGCGAGGCGGGATCTCGGCCAGCGCACCCGCACAGGCGCAGCCAGCCTGACACCTAATGAGGTCAGAAGACGGGCAGCGCAACATGTGTACATGGCCAAGGGCTAACCTAACAGCGCAGGCTCCGGGACAGATTCAAACAACGCTGAGGAGGCGGCGCACGGCGCCAAGGGGGTAAAAATGATGGCTGTGCTGCGTCACACGACAAAGGAAAGTTCCACCTACCGGACGGTTTAACGCTGTGAGGAGACACATTTCATAAATGTTAGGTTCCGCATGTACAAGGACCATAATTAAAAGAGCTAAGTTTACCTTTTCCAGCATTAGTGCTGTACACAATGGCTCTTTCAGCTACAAACGCCTGGGGGGGGGGGGTTAAAGGTTTCCTTTCAACTTGCTCGAGTGCAGGCTTCGGCCTACACTCCGCTCCCCCTGCTCCTCCTGCTGACCCTGGGCTCTAACACCGCCAGTTTTTGCCCAGATGTGCTAGCTGCACAGAGAAAAACACCAGCCAATGTGTCAGTGGGGTTCAGCACCGCCAGCTGTTCCCCTGCTGTGTAGCCGGCAACGTGTCCTGCGACCGCCACGCAGACACAAGAACTGAAATTGAAGGGAACCTGTCCCCCCTCCCCCAGGTGTTTCTATGTTTTACAGCTACCTTGAACAGCAGTAATGCTGCATGTGTTCAAGGTGGCTCAGAAACTTATTCTCCTTGCCCATGTTGAAGTGAACACGTCTAAAATGTGTCCTCTGTGACCATTAAAACGTCCCTCAGGTGTGATTTGACTTTGTATTGACACACGCAACAACCCCCTTGGTAGCGCTGCCCGTCTTCTGGCATCATTGTTTGGCTGCCTGCGCCTCTGCGGCCGCCCTGACCCACACAACGCCCCTCGGTGTCTTATTTATTGGGACTGCGAGGGTGTGATTGATGGGCAGGATCAGTGCATCAGTTCGCCTGTCCCTCCTCTCCTTCCGCCTTCTTCGGACTGTGCGGCTTCATGGCCGTGGCATGCGATAAGGGATCAGATGACGCCGCACAGTCTGAAGCGGGTGTAAGGACCCGAGTGTGAGAGGCCAACATATGTGCTGCGCCAGGCCCTGAATCCCAGCCCCGCAGTGTTTTAACAATGTTAAGACACTGCGGGGCTGGGATTCATGGGCATCGCGAACCGCACCGGCCGACATTACATGATGCCAGAAGATGGGCAGCGCTAACGGCGCTAGGCCAGGGGATAACACGACAGCGCAGACTCCTGTACAGCAAATAACAACGCTCGGGAGGCTGCACCCAGCACCAAGGTGGGATTCTTGACACCTGTGCTGCGTCTCATTACAAAGGGAACTCTCGCCTCCATTACACAGTTTGACTGTATAAAGGGCTGAATGTTATACGTGTTCCATTCAGCGTGTGCAAGGAGAAAAATTACAAGAGCAACCTTTGACTTGCGCAGCACTGCTGCTGCATAAGCTGTGGCTCTTCTACTTTGTAACCCCTGAGGGGGGGTTAAAGGTGACTTTTGAAATCGGTTCAATTAGGCTTCGGCCTACACTCTGCTCCACCTGCAGAGCCCGGGCTCCAACAACGCTAGTTGCTGTCCGGAAGTGCTGGCTGCACAGAGCCAAACACCTCGCCAATGTGTCAGTGGGGTCCAGCACCGCCAGCTGTTCCCCTGCTGTGTAGCCGGCAACGTGTCCTGCAAAAGCCACGCAGACACAACAGACCCAAAGCTGCCGCCAGTGCAGGCTTCGGCCTACACTCCCCTCCCCCTGCTCCTCCTCCTCCTGCTCCTCCTCCTGCTGTCCCTGGGCTCTAACACACCGCCAGTTGGGGCCCAGATGTGCTAGCTGCACAGAGAAAAACACCAGCCAATGTGTCAGTGGGGTCCAGCACCGCCAGCTGTTCCCCTGCTGTGCAGCCGGCAACGTGTCCTGCAAAAGCCACGCAGACACAAGAACTGAAATTGAAGGGAACCTGTCCCCCCTCCCCCAGGCGTTTTTACGTTATCCAGCCACCTTGTACAGCGGTAATGCTGCATGTGTGCAAGGTGGCTCAGAAACGTATTCTCCTCGCACATGTGGAACTGAAAACACGTCTGAAATGTGTCCTCTGTGTGACCATTTAACCGTCCCGGTGGTGTGACTTTCCTTTGTAATGACACGCTGCAACCCCCTTGGTAGCGCTGCCCGTCTTCTGGCATCATTGTTTGGCTGCCTGCGCCTCTGCGGCCGCCCTGACCCACACAACGCCCCTCGGTGTCTTATTTATTGGGACTGCGAGGGTGTGATTGATGGGCAGGATCAGTGCATCAGTTCGCCTGTCCCTCCTCTCCTTCCGCCTTCTTCGGACTGTGCGGCTTCATGGCCGTGGCATGCGATAAGGGATCAGATGACGCCGCACAGTCTGAAGCGGGTGTAAGGACCCGAGTGTGAGAGGCCAACATATGTGCTGCGCCAGGCCCTGAATCCCAGCCCCGCAGTGTTTTAACAATGTTAAGACACTGCGGGGCTGGGATTCATGGGCATCGCGAACCGCACCGGCCGACATTACATGATGCCAGAAGATGGGCAGCGCTAACGGCGCTAGGCCAGGGGATAACACGACAGCGCAGACTCCTGTACAGCAAATAACAACGCTCGGGAGGCTGCACCCAGCACCAAGGTGGGATTCTTGACACCTGTGCTGCGTCTCATTACAAAGGGAACTCTCGCCTCCATTACACAGTTTGACTGTATAAAGGGCTGAATGTTATACGTGTTCCATTCAGCGTGTGCAAGGAGAAAAATTACAAGAGCAACCTTTGACTTGCGCAGCACTGCTGCTGCATAAGCTGTGGCTCTTCTACTTTGTAACCCCTGAGGGGGGGTTAAAGGTGACTTTTGAAATCGGTTCAATTAGGCTTCGGCCTACACTCTGCTCCACCTGCAGAGCCCGGGCTCCAACAACGCTAGTTGCTGTCCGGAAGTGCTGGCTGCACAGAGCCAAACACCTCGCCAATGTGTCAGTGGGGTCCAGCACCGCCAGCTGTTCCCCTGCTGTGTAGCTGGCAACGTGTCCTGCAAAAGCCACGCAGACACAACAGACCCAAAGCTGCCGCCAGTGCAGGCTTCGGCCTACACTCCCCTCCCCCTGCTCCTCCTCCTCCTGCTCCTCCTCCTGCTGACCCTGGGCTCTAACAAACCGCCAGTTGGGGCCCAGATGTGCTAGCTGCACAGAGAAAAACACCTCGCCAATGTGTCAGTGGGGTCCAGCACCGCCAGCTGTTCCCCTGCTGTGCAGCCGGCATCGTGTCCTGCAAAAGCCACGCAGACACTTGCTCTTGTACCTTCTGCTCCCCATCCTGGTTCCAGTACCGTCAGCTGGTTCCGGGCAGAGCCTTTGGCTTAGGTGCCTCCCTTTGGTATCCGAGTTCCACCAACGTCAGGTGGTCCTTGGTAGTGCTTTCAGGCACGGGTACCTCCTGCTTAGTAACCGGGTTCCAGTAACGTCAGCTGGTCCTCGGTAGTTCCATTGGCTCTTGGACCTTCGGCTACCCATCCGGGTTCCAGCACCGTCAGCTGGTTCTCGGCAGTGTCTTTTGCTCTTGTACCTTCTGCTCCCCATCCTGGTTCCAGTACCGTCAGCTGGTTCCGGGCAGAGCCTTTGGCTTAGGTGCCTCCCTCTGGGTATCCGAGTTCCACCAACGTCAGGTGGTCCTTGGTAGTGCTTTCAGCACAGGTACCTCCTGCTTAGTAACCGGGTTCCAGTAACGTCAGCTGGTCCTCGGTAGTTCCATTGGCTCTTGGACCTTCGGGTAGCCATCCGAGTTCCAGTTCCATCAGCTGGTTCTCGGCATTTTCTCAGCCTTCTTGTACCTTCTGCTACATTTCCAAGTTCAAGAGACTAAACACAATGACCCAGAAGACCACCCCTAAGATGACGACGACACCAGAGACGACAACCACCGTGATGACGACGACCCTGGAGACGATGACCCCGAAGACCACCCCGATGACGACGACCCCGGAGACGACGACCCTGAAGACCACCCCGATGACGACGACCCCGGAGACGACGACCCTGGAGACGACGACGACCTGGAAGACCGAGAAGCAGAAGAACAAGAGGCTGCAGAACAAAGAGCAGAAGGACATTAAGCATAACACAAAATATCAGAGCAAAAAATATTATGTAAATTATAAGCAGAAGAAGACTAAGCAGTGTATGGGGGTGAGTCCGTTCCTCCTCGTGGTGCCCCTGGATAAAGCCTGATGCTGCAGGCCAAACTGAACGCGGACAAATGTAACTGTTTTGTGACAGGCAGAACGGAAGGTGTAATCTTCAAACTTTTATAGATAACAACTACGGGAATGCCTGTCACAAATAAGAATATGATGAAGAAGTTGAATATGATGAAGATAATAGTAAAATAAAAAGAATATGAACAATGTAACCCAAAAAATAATAGGTAGAAGATGAAGAAGAAGATGAATAAGGTGAAGAAGTTGATGTCAAAGAAGCTGATGATGAGGATAATTAAGAAGAAAGCGTGGGAGAAGTAAAAAAGAAGGTGAAGGGCGTGGAAGTAGTGAAACATCAATATCTGACATAAAAAAAAAAAAAAAAACATAGTCAAATTCTTTCTAACGCCGAACTTCATAAAAAAAAATAAAAAATCCTGCTATTGTATTACATTGGGCTAAACCTCTGTCCCTTTAATATCTCCGCCACGTCCCCCAATACATCCTACAATATTCTTAGTTGTTTTCCTTCATGTAGAATGAACCTACAAGTGTATAAAGGGTTGATTTTAATTCCGATATTTTCGTCCCATTGACTTGCATTGGGATCGGGTATCGGTATCGGATTGGATTCCGATACTGTGACGGTATCGGCCGATACTTTCCGATACCGATACTTTCCGATATCGGAAAGTATCGCTCAACACTACTCATGACCAATAGACAACGCCAGAAGCGTCTTACCTGGGCCAAGGAGAAAAAGAACCGGACTGTTGTCAGCGGTCCAAGGTGTTGTTTTCAGATGAAAGTAAATTTTGCATTTCATTTGGAGATCAAGGTCCCAGAGTCTGGAGGAAGAGTGGAGAGGCCACAATCCAAGCTGCTGGTGTAGGTCCACTGTGTTTTATCAAGACCAAAGTCAGCGCAGCCGTCTACCAGGACATTATAGAGCACTTCATGCTTCCCTCTGCCGACAAGTTTTTTGGAGATGGAAATGTCATTCTCCAGCAGGACTTGGCCCCTGTCCACACTGCCAAAAGTACCAATACCTGGTGTAAACACAACAGTATCACTGGGCTTGATTGGCAGCAAACTCGCCTGACCTTAACCCCATAGAGAATCTATCGAGTATTGTCAAGAGGAAGATGAGAGACACCAGATCCAACAATGCAGACGAGCTGAAGGCTGCTATCAAAGCAACCTGGGCTTCCATAACCCCTCAGCAGTGCCACAGGCTGATCGCCTCCATGCCACGCCGCATTGATGCAGTAATTGATGCAAAAGGAGCCCGACCAAGTACTGAGTGCATTTACTGAACATACATTTCAGTAGGGAACATTTCAGATTTTAAAATCATTTTTCAAGCTGGTGTTATAAAGTGTTCGAATTTTCATTGTCTGTAAGCCATAATCATCAACATTAACATAAATAAACACGTGAAATAGATCACTCTGTGTGTAATGACTCTTTATATAATATGAGGTTCACTTTTTGTATTGAAGAACTGAAATAAATTAACTTTTTGATGATATTCTAATTTTGTGAAAAGCACTTGTATATGTGCGGGTGTGTATATATTTAGAACAATTTTCTAAATAGATAGATTTGTAAAGGTGCTATTGACATGAAATTCTCACGAGATGTCAGTAACAACCCGTCCGATCTACACGGGCAAAAAGTCGCCAAATTTTGGAGGTATTGATTTTTTAATTGGTAGCATTTTTGACGCAAGTTCAACTTTTTATCACTTTTAATGACTCTTGTTAGAAAGAGGATGAACAAAAAGCAGCAATTCTGTGATTTCATTTTCTGTGTGGAGTTGCTGCTACTGACAGGACAATGCCAGTGAATAAAACTTTTTATTGTTTTAGATATTACAGCACGTCAAAAAGTTTATTTGTCACTTTTGAAACAGTTTTTTAAACAATTAGTTTAGAATTTATCTCCCCCCTTCAGCAGTTGCAAATCATGGAGCATTCCTTATTTGCAACATTTCTTTTTCCTTTTTTCTAATACTTGTAGTACTTTTCTACCTGCAAAAAGTGTTCAAAGCTTAGTGGAAAGTGTCATAGACAAATGTAAAAAAAATGTGTTACAGAATCATACATAAATTCATAGATCATTGTGCAAACTACGTCAGCCGCTAACACTTTCTAACCACTTAGATGCTGCAGTCGCTATTGACCACAGTGTCTAAGGGGTTAAATAATTAAGATCAGATTCATGTTCCTTCAAGAGAGTGTCCGTTGTAATACATGTAATGACTCCTGAACCCACACCATCAAAGCACAGCACATGAAAGGCTAATTTTGCATGTATGGAATCCGTTTGCAGCGTGTCACCAAGTGATTTAGTTCCTAAGCTCCCCCTAGTGGTGACTGCATGTAAGAAGAAATTTATCATATACTTTTAGTCTATTTTTTCTTAACAATTCTGCTTTGTATTTTTTTTATATATGTTTATATTACTGTGAAGTTTTTAATTATGGAACACTGTGAATGTTTTACTCATTTTTTAAATAATTTTTAAAAACATAAACTTATTGATATAAAGCAAAAAAAAATTCCCAAGTCATGTTGTTTAAACCTCAGCTGAGACTTGTGATAGACGGCGTTGTTCTAGGTGTAATTATGGAGCAGGGGGCTTAGTTTCCTGTACACGGAGGTAAGTGATACAATACAATAATAATAATAATAATAATAATAATAATAATACTTTGCTGTTATTATTGCCCAGCGATCGGTGTATTTAGCCTTAATGAAATCGTGTAATGATCTATACACAATGTTTCTTCCTATACTTATATTCCAATTACATAATGGAAGAGACTCGATATCGTCACAAAACTGCAGCTAATGACAATGTAAATGGGGACACAACGTCCGGCGTTCACGGTAGCACGTATATTCACTGTCATTACTCTGATTTATGGCTGCAGATACAATTATAGTACGAGAGATAAATCACCACAATAAAGTCCTTAACATGAATATATCTAAATTTCAGGTGTCTAAATTAGATGTCAGGACTATAGCACAATGGAGAATGTCCTGTGCCCACAGGGAAAACGGCATCAACTGGGCAGCAAAATGTCACATGAGGATTACTGCTACAAATAATATACAGTATACCCTAAAATGATAGTAAACAATGCTAGTCTGTGGCAGGAAAAGGCAAGAAGATAAAGACCTAGAAAAGGAAAAACATATCAAATATTTCAACCATATAAAGCATTAGAGGTAAAGGATCTTCAGTGTGCAACCCAGTTTTATGCAATAATCCCTATCAAAGGGCAAAAAGGGGTAAAAAAAAAAAATAGCAAAAGCACATTATATTAGTTATATTCCTGCACATGGGGGCAGTATTATAGTAGTTATATTCTTGTACATAGGGGCAGTATTATAGTAGTTATATTCTTGTACATAGGAGCAGTATTATAGTAGTTATATTCTTGTACATAGGAGCAGTATTATTGTAGTTATATTCTTGTGTATAGGGGCAGTATTATAGTAGCTATATTCTTGTACATAGGAGCAGTATTATAGTAGTTATATTCTTGTACATAGGGACAGTATTATAGTAGTTATATTCTTGTACATAGGAGCAGTATTATAGTAGTTGTATTCTTGTACACAGGAGCAGTATTATAGTAGTTATATTCTTGTACATAGGGAGCAGTATTATAGTAGTTATATTATTGTACATAGGGGCAGTATTATAGTAGTTATATTGTTGTACATAGGGGCAGTATTATAGTAGTTATATTGTTGTACATATGAGCAGTTTTATAGTAGTTATATTCTTGTACATAGGAGCAGTATTATAGTAGTTATATTCTTGTACATAGGGACAGTATTATAGTAGTTATATTCTTGTACATAGGAGCAGTATTATAGTAGTTATATTCTTGTACATAGGAGGCAGTATTATAGTAGTTATATTCTTGTACATAGGAGCAGTAATATAGCAATTATATTCTTGTACATAGGAGCAGTATTATAGTAGTTATATTCTTGTACATAGGAACAGTATTATTGTAGTTCTATTCTTGTACATAGGGGCAGTATTATAGTAGTTATATTCTTGTACATAGGAGCAGTAATATAGCAATTATATTCTTGTACATAGGAGCAGTATTATAGTAGTTATATTCTTGTACATAGGAACAGTATTATTGTAGTTATATTCTAGTACATAGGGGGCCGTATTATAGTAGTTATATTCTTGTACATAGGAGCAGTATTATAGTAGTTATATTCTTGTACATAGGGGCAGTATTATAGTAGGTTTATTCTTGTACATAGGAACAGTATTATAGTAGTTATATTCTTGTACATAGGGGGCAGTATTATAGTAGATATATTCTTGTACATAGGTGCAGTATTATAGTAGTTATATTCTTGTACATAGGGGGCAGTATTATAGTAGTTAAATTCTTATACATAGGGATCAGTATTATAATAGTTATATTCTTGTACATAGGGGCTGTGTTATAGTAGTTATATTCTTGAACATAGGAGCATTATTATAGTTGTTATATTCTTGTACATAGGAGCAGTATTATATTAGTTGTATTCTTGTACACAGGAACAGTATTATAGTAATTATATTCTTGTACATGGGGGCAGTGTTATAATAGTTATATTCTTGTACATAGGTGCAGTATTATAGTAGTTATATTCTTGTACATAGGGGCAGTATTATAGTAGTTATATTCTTGTACATAGGGGCAGTATTATTGTAGTTATATTCTTGTACATAGGAGCAGTATTATAGTAGTTATATTCTTGTACATAGGAGCAGTATTATAGTAGTTATATTCTTGTACATAGTGGCAGTATTATAGTAGTTATATTCCTGTACATAGGGGCAGTATTATAGTAGTTATATTCCTGTACATAGGGGCAGTATTATAGTAGTTATATTCTTGTACATAGGAGCAGTATTATAGTAGTTATATTCTTGTACATAGGAGCAGTATTATAGTAGTTATATTCTTGTACATAGGAGCAGTATTATAGTAGTTATATTCTTGTACATAGGAGCAGTATTATAGTAGTTATATTCTTGTACATAGGAGCAGTATTATAGTAGTTATATTCTTGTACATAGGACCAGTATTATATTAGTTGCACAGGGACAAAATTGTTGTTGCAATTCTGTTTAAGTGAAAAAAACCCACAATGGTTAATGATGAGATAATCTGAACCTGAAAAATTATTTTTTAACTGACATTTTCTGAATATTAACTATCAAAAATGAGATATTTCTCCTGAATTGTATTTCAAAAGAAAATTTAAATAATAAAAAAAACTAATGAAAATGTCCTGAACAAAAGCGTTGGCACCCCCAAAATAGATTGAAAATAATTTCACTAAAGGGACATGTGAGATGCATCATCGGTGTCTAGAAACCTGTAATAAGTCAGTCGGCTTATTTGAAGGGTGAAAAGTAGTCAATGTGCTGTTTGGTATCATTTTTTGTATCATATTAAACATCATGGGGCAGTATTATAGAAATTATAGTTTTATACATATGATTTAGTAATATTATTATTTCTCTGTCAGCATGCCATGTTCTTGGGTACCACACTTTACAAGATGGTGAGCGTTTCAGTCCTGGACCTTGATAAAGCTAGCTATGAGCAGTATGATGGATGCACAGTGGAAAGTGACAGCCATTACAGTTTATAGACGAAACTATCAGACGATTGCAAGCTCAAATGACCTCTGGAGCCAAAACATTTTTTTAAAAAGTTAGAAAAAAGTTTTAAAAAATATACTTAAGAAAAAGTTTGAATCGCATCCTTTTGGCCTGTATAATAATAAAGGTATTAAAAAGTATAAACATAAACATTTCAAGCTATTATGTTACATACCATAAAGTGAAAATTAAATTATCCAAACTCCAAAATTACTGTTTTTTTTTTGTCACCTACAGAAAATATGATGAAAAGTGATGAAAAAATCATATAAACTTCAAAAAGGTACCAATAAAGAGTCCAAAATTACAACTCAACAGAAAAATCAAAAAGTCATGGGTCACGAAAATGAAGACACTAATTTTTTTTTACAAAAAAATATTTTTTACAGTTTTTGTTTTTCACTAGTTAAAATAAAAAGTCTACACTTTTGGGATCATCGTAATCATATTGATCTGGAGAATTTCATTGTTAGGTTATATGTATGCCACAGTGAATATAGTAGAAACAAAATCCCCTAAAAAAAAGTGGCAATAATTTTGCCATTTTACTGCTCATGGATTACATTTTATGGTCAAATGAATGATTTTATAAAAAAAATATATTTTATGCTGCAAAAATCAAGTCATAATATAAGGGATAAATAAGGAAAAAAACGTTTTTTGGAAGAAGAGGAAAAGAATGAAAGTGCAAAAAGTAAAATTATCAGCAAGCGGAAGGGAGTTACTCGTAAATAAGTTAAAAAAAGAAGATGCCGTAAATTGAAAAGAAAAAAGATTATGTGCATAAGATTGGACGCCGCATTTTCATCTTTCTTATATAAAATATCGCTGCGCCCATTCACAGGTTTAATCTTGTATTTCAGCTCAGCCACATTCCCTTCAATGGATCCGAGCTGCAATAACTGGAGAAAAGCTTCAATCCTTCCTTTCTATGTTCGGTTTACTGTACAATATATAGAAAAATGTTCTCTCCTCCAGCTGAATGCAGGACTCAGTCAGGGGCCTCCTGCCGCATGCGTCTTCCGATGCAGATTCTGGGAATGAATGCAACTAATTAGTAGTGAGATTAATTTGCATGTTGGCGCGCGTCGGGGTGGGGGGTGCAGACGGGCCTTTTATTTGCTTTTTAAATAAAATGACTGCAGCGGGTTTTAATAAAGCCATAAATATAAAACACCATAATAACATAATAACAATGCAATCAATTACCATAAGAGCCGTAATAACAACACAAACATTATAAAGGCAGCACAAACAGCAGCACTCACATAATAACAACATACAATAACATATGACTCTAATTATAGCCAGGGCCCTTATGTGAAGAACAAGATGAATTGTTACCCAGATTGCTGTAATTTATCAGCAGGAGCAGAGTTTCTTAAAGGGATTTCCTTGGTGAAAGGAAACACTTCATGTAAAACCATAAGGTCTTTCACATAACTCCATTTGCTACTAAGGGTAAGTTCACAACATGAGTTTTTGCAGTTGCATATCTTCGGTAGGCAATAAGGTTTTATTAAAGCCAAATAGGTTTCAAAAACAAAACAGCTTAAAAACAAGATATACCAAGAAAAGAGACAAAAACTGCAGCCGAAAAAATGGGATAAAAAGAGCATTCAAAACGCAATGAAAGATGTAACCTAATAGATGCAGAAATTCTGCCATGTTAAAAATTCACCAATTACCCAGCCTAAGGGCTCGCTCACACCGCCGTCTATTCTATAGTGAGAAAGAATTGGGCCGATTATGCTAATATCGCTTGGATCAAACTATTTCAGAGTCTGAGCCGAACGTCATCTCTGTTTGATCTGATTCTCTCACATGCGAAAATCGCAGTAGATGGAGAAATTAATGTCTCCATTGTCTCTGTGACTGCACTTGGATGACATCTGAGTGCAGTCTGATGTTTCACATTCACCCATAGACCTGTATGGTGTCACGTGATCTGAATATCAAAGCCACACGAGGCGTGCTGGATTGGCAAGAGAAGACAATCACAGCTCTGCACTGCCCCAGAGTATAACATTGGGCCCAGTGCTATCCGATAAAACATCAGCGTTCGCCCGTCTTATATGCCAGTGTGACCGAGCCCTTAGGATATGTCTACACGACGGTTTCTGCCTCAACCTGCAATGTAAAAATGACTTGCTGTCCACATCTTCCGCCTTTGGAGCTTCTTTTAACCATTTGAGGCTTCAAAATTTGTGAAGTAGCTAAAAAAAAGGGGACCAATTATCAAAAAAGGAGGCCGGAGGTGGAGCCACCAAAAAAGAGAAGAGGTTTCAAGAAAGACTGCTCACGTTTTTTTTGAAGAGTCTTTATCTTGGAAAACTCGTCAGGTATGCCTAAGGCCACGTTCACACGGTCAGTATATGGTCAGTATATGGTCAGTATATGGTCAGTATTTCACATCAGTATTTGTAAGTGAAAACCAGGAGTGGAACAGTCAGAGCAAGAGTATAATAGAAACCAGTCACCACTTCTGTGTTTCTCACCCGCTCACGGTTTTGGCTTACAAATACTGAGGTAAAATAAGGACCAAATACTGATCGGTGTGAACGTGGCCTATGAGCGTACCGATATCCTGACAGTGCGTATTATTACTTGAACCTGCGATCAAACCAATGTAAATTACAGTCTCCTATGAAGCTCGGCCTGTAGGAGGATCAAAATGGCAGTCATAGGGGACCATGGCAACCGACGAGGCCTACAGCTGCCATGGTAACTGACCATGGCTCAATTTAAAGGCTGCTGTCAGTGATTGTCAGCGGTATCTAAATATTTAATCAGCGAGCTCCGGCCGATACTTACAGGCAATGGCCGGCTATGTCACGCGGCCTGCGTGGGCTCAATGTGGGACAGGCCCAGCTCCACAACGTACGCTAAACATCTTACGTGTGACCTGTGATGTAAAAGTACGTCACAGGTCGATAAGGGGTTAAAACATTGGCCATAATTAGTGATTCCCTAGGTTTTTTTAATCTTTTTTCCCCAAAATTTGATTCACTTAAAATGTATTATTATTATTATTATTATTATTATTACGTATAGAGATGAACACATTGATTTAATGAACTAATTCCCCTGCAGAAACTGCCTGAAAAACCTATAAAAAAGCATTCAAAAGCGCGAATATAAGCAATGTTCACATGTGAATATCTTTTAACCCCTTCAGCTTTCTAAAAAGAAAGTGAACAGCGCTCATTCTTCTGGCGTTTTACGCTCAAAAGACGCTCGGTACTTTACAATGTAAGTGAATGACACAGCTTAATATACCTCTGGACGTCTTTTAGAGCGTAGTGTCATCGTTGTTGCTTAAAAAAACAAAAACCTAACGGTTCCTTAATTATTCAATGGAGTGAAAAAAGAAAATAACCAAAAAACGACAGAAAAAAGGCAACAAAAAACATGAAAAAAACTCTCCCAAAAAATCCTGGTGGCTAAAACTTTCATAAAAATGCTCAGGAAATGACTGAAAAAAAATGACACTAAAGACTCTACTGGAAAAAACTCCATAGTTCCCTGAAGCGTCTTCTGTGTGAAAACTCAAGTTTTTAAAAAACATCGTGTGTTCAACGCCTAACCCTTCGCTTATCCCAAGACATTGTCAAGATATTAAAATCTCTTACTTCTTAAATGTTACCCAGAAGAATGGTCTGTGACAGGCGGTTTCCTTATATTAATGGTTGGAAAGGGCAAAAAAAAAGACTTTTAATTTTGTAGCTTCTTTACTGGCAGTTTATTTTGTAATCACTTTTCTTTTTTCACTGACAGGTTTTGCGGCAAATTTAACAAACTGGTTCACGAGTTTTGCGCAAAGTCAAAGCTGTTTCTATTCTCTGTTTTCATTTTTTAAACATTTTAGGAACAAAAAGTTGCAAGATTTGCAAAATATTGGCAAAACATTGTTCACATTTTTTTGGGGTGTATATAAAACCCTCCATGGTGTGTGTGGGGGGGGGCTGGCGTATATCAGAGTTAAATTTTGCATCCATTTAAAAAAAAAAAGTTTCAAATGTTGAAACAGTCGAAAACATCTGCAAACTATAGACCACGTCCCCACACCAAAAACAAAAAAAACAGACTAACACGTATAAGTAGAGAGAGATGATGAATTTGGTGCAAGCATAAAAAAGGCGTAGCACACAAAAAACTCTTTGAAAAACTGGTGCAATTGCAATAATAAATTGGGACTCTTGTCTCTACTCCAGATTACGGCACAACTGCCCTACACTTTGGCCATCCAAGCCAATCAACCAGTTTTGTTTTGTTTTTGCTGTCTTCGAAGATTATCATCTATGTTTTCCATTGATACGGTCCAACGAAGAAGACGGAAGTCTTCGGAGACAGAAATGAATTAAAGTGAGAAGCCAATAGTCACAAATTATACTTTCAACCATCTGTGTTTGGAGATGTATCCTTAAGCTGGCCATACACATTAGACTTATGTCGATATTGAAGGATTCGTCAACGGTCTAACGTGTATGGGGTTGCAGGCCAAATGATGGTTGGGAGAGATGTTGATCAAGCATGTCCGATTTTGGACTGTCAATCGCATTGAGGTAAGCCACCAGTTGACATATCAGCCAGCGGCTTTCACATAGAGAACCCGATCAAATGAGCACTCTTGTGTATGGTTGAGTCAACTGAGATGACTATCAGCCAAACGATCTTTCGGCCAACCGCATCATTTGTATGGTCAACCTTATACAGGTTCATTCATCCCATTGTTGAGAGATCTTGTGGACCAGATCTGTTCACTACTGATGGAGACAACCAAGACAATATATCTGGATCCCGCACATTTCCATTTGGGACCTAGTTTCAAGAGCAGGTCTAAACCATTGGATGTGCATTTTTTTTTTGCTTCTCAATTAACCCAACACAGAACCTTTTTAGAAGTCCTTCCCGCGTATTCAATTGATTCTAGCTGTCTCCGACTTGAACTAACAAGACTTTTCAAAGAAATAGGTTTTCACATGTCATGCAGTTTTCCCATGGAAGCGTAAAGTTCACGGAGCCGACAAATTGTTCCAAATCCATCTTTAAATATCTCCTTTGAGAAGACATCAATAGACGTGGCAAACTGCATAGTAACCGCTCCCTAAGAAATTCTGACTTCCTTTAATGAATTCTCCGACACAGCGAGCTCCGACAAACGCCATCAGGTTTTGATTAAATAGAAGTTTCAAAGCTATCACTAAAAAAAATAACACACAAGCACAGATCTGTGGTTTTTTTTAAAAAAATTGACAAAAAAAAAAGTGCGCGATTCATCATCATAAAATTGCCAGCCAACGTCTTCCATTCATCCTCGGCAATTACTTGTCTTGGAGATAGCGTGAATGCTCAGAGCTAACAATGTAACATCTTTTAATTGTTACGGCGTGAACTATGAAGTCCTTAATGTAAAGACGCGACGCTAAGACAATACAAACCGAGAACCTCGGCTGCAAATAAATGAAACGATATTGAATTTGATAAGGCAGCAAAGAACGTGATAATTTTATATGTCGACAGAGGGGAAATGAAAGCAGACTGTAATTGCATTTTTATCTCAAAGAGACTCTGCAAATTATCATTTCAAAGTATAATATACACACATATAACACTAGGAAATTGCGGGTTTTCCTTTGATATTTTTTTTTTTTTGCACCATTATCTTGAGGAAAGAAGATATTGTCAGTTTGAAGATTTAAGATGTTTGTCATTTACTTTGTATAAGAGCTAAAATTACCACTCAGGTATCCATAATGAGAAAAAAAAATGTGCGTTCTCCCACCAGACTGGTCGATCTGAAGAATGTGATGGAATTGGCGCAGTACAATACTGGGATATATCTACATGGAAATTTAGAAAAAGAAAAGAATGTGATGAAAATAGTTTCTTGTGTAAGTTAATAAAATGGAGAAGAAAAGTAATAGTAAAATAATATAAAACGTAATTAATTAAAATGGAAGATAGAACTCAACCAATCCATCAAACTAAAAACAAATAATAATAAAGATAAATAATTGAAACAAATATTGTAATATATACATAAAAAGCAAACATAATAACAAATAAAATTAAAAATAAATTAAACATAACGTAAAAGTAAATACAATAAAAATAAAGTAAAACTAAAATAATTTAAAAAAATTGAACATCATTTTGATCAAGACTTGGTTATTGATATCATTAAACTAGGTCATCAATGTTTAGCGACCATGCGACCTGTACCACTTCGATGTAACAGACCTGTGTCCTGTGTGTTAATTTTGCAGTGTTAGGCTACTTTCACACTAGCGTCGGGAACAACCCGTCGCTGTGCGTCGGGCCGACGTTCCTGACGCTAGCGTGGTCTCCGCCGCACAACGGGGGCAGCGGATGCATTTTTCCCACGCATCCGCTGCCCCATTGTGAGGTGCGGGGAAGTGCGGGGAGGTGGGGGTGGAGTTCCGGCCGCGCATGCGCGGTCGGAAAAAGCGGACCGTCGGGAGCAAAAAACGTTACATGTAATGTTTTTTTCTCCCGACGGTCCGCTACCACACGCCCAAGCATCGCAAAACGGACGCAACGTTTGGCAATGCGTCGCAAATGCGTCGCTAATGTTAGTCTATGACGAAAAAACCTATCCAGCAAGAACTTTTGCTGGATGCGTATTTTCGGCAAAACGACGCATTTGCGACGTATTACAGTTAACGCTAGTGTGAAAGTAGCCTTACTGATTGATTGTAGCTGAGATATGGTTAATAAATAGTGTTGAGCATTCCGATACTGCAAGTATCGGGTATCGGCCGATACTTGCTGTATCGGAATTTCCGATACCGAGATCCGATATTTTTGTGATATCGGGTATCGGGTATCGCAACAACATTAATGTAATAATGTGTAAAAAAGAGAATTAAAATAAAAAATATCGCTATACTCACCTGTCCGACGCAGCCGGGATCTCAGCGAGGGAACCGGCAGCGTTGTTTGTTTAAATTTCGCGCTTTTACTTGGTTACGTGAAGTCCCGCCTTGTGATTGGTCAGGGCGGCCATGTTGCCGGGACGCGGACCAATCACAGCAAGCCGTGACGAAATTACGTCACGGCTTGCTGTGATTGGTCCGCGTCCCGGCAACATGGCCGCCATTAACCAATCACAAGCCGTGACGTCACGGGAGGCTGGACATGCGCGTATTTTGAAAAGCGCGCGTGTCCAGCCTCCAGTGACGTCCCGGCAACATGGCCGCCATTAACCAATCACAAGCCGGGACGTCACGGGAGGCTGGACATGCGCGTATTTTGAAAAGCGCGCGTGTCCAGCCTCCCGTGACGTAATTTCGTCACGGCTTGCTGTGATTGGTCCGCGTCCCGGCAACATGGCCGCCCTGACCAATCACAAGCCGGGACCTCACGTAACCAAGTAAAAGCGCGAATTTTAAACAAACAACGCTGCCGGTTCCCTCGCTGAGGTCCCGGCTGCGTCGGACAGGTGAGTATAGCGATATTTTTTATTTTAATTCTTTCTTTTACACATTAATATGGTTCCCAGGGCCTGAAGGAGAGTTTCCTCTCCTTCAGACCCTGGGAACCATCAGGAATACCGTCCGATACCTGAGTCCCATTGACTTGTATTGGTATCGGGTATCGGTATCGGATTGGATCCGATACTTTGCCGGTATCGGCCGATACTTTCCGATACCGATACTTTCAAGTATCGGACGGTATCGCTCAACACTATTAATAAATGAAAACAATGAATCACATGCGATCAAGGCTGCAGCAGCCACATGATTCTCTGAAAAATTGACCTGTGGTGTTGATTTATAAAAGTAGGTTCTATACACTAACAGCGATGAAGAAGGAGAAACATGATCAAACATATTTAAAAAAAAATATTACTTTTATTGATTGTTATCAATAAAAGTAATATTTTTTTAATATATTTGATCATGTTCCTCCTTCATCACTATTAGGCTCGGGTCCCACCTAACATATAAAAATACGGTCAGTTTTTTACGGCCGAGATACGCAGAAAAGTTCCTGAACAGTGATCTGTAGATAAGCCCCGATGTATCCTGAAAGATGAGAAAAAGAGGTTAGATTATACTCACCCAGGGGCGGTCCCGCTGCGGTCCGGTCCGATGGGCATCGCGGTCCGGTCCGGGGCCTCCCATCTTCATACGATGACGTCCTCTTCTTTTAGTCATGCTGCGGCTCCAGCACAGGTGTACTTTGTGTGTCCTGTTGAGGGCAGAGCAAAGTACTGCAGTGCACAGGCGCCGGGAAAGGTCAGAGAGGCCCAGGGCCTGCGCACTGCAGTACTTTGCTCTGCCCTCAACAGGACAGACAGCCGCAGCGTGAAGACAAGAAGAGGATGTCATCGTAAGAAGATGGGAGGCCCCGGACCGGACCGCGATGCCCATCGTACCGGGACCGCCCCTGGGTGTGTATAATATAACCTCTTTTTCTCATCTTTCAGGATACATTGGGGGCTTATCTACAGCATTCCAGAATGCTGTAGATAAGCCCCTGATGCTGGTGGGCTTAGCACACCTTCGATTTTGTGGGTGACAGGTTCCCTTTAATACCCCATGTGTTTATTTATTTCATTAAAATACTTTATTCATAGTGTGTGTGTTTTTTTAACCCTTTATTAATATTGGATTAATAATGGATTGGTGTCTTATTGACATCTCTCCATTATTAACCTGGCTTAATGTCACCTTACAATAGCAAGGTGACATTAACCCCTTACTACCCCATATCCCACCGCTACACAGGAGTGGGAAGAGAGTGGCCAAGTGCCAGAATAGGCGCATCTTCCAGATGTGCCTTTTCTGGGGTGGCTGGGGACAGATGTTTGTAGCCAGGGGGGGCCAATAACCATGGACCCTCTCTAGGCTATTAATATCTGCCCTCAGTCACTGGCTTTACCACTCTGGCGGAGAAAATTGCGCGGCAGCCCACGCCAGTTTTTCCCGCGATTGAACCTTTAATTTGAACACTTAGAGCCCCCAAATTTTACACACAGACACTTCTAACATTATTAGTGAGGAATATGTAAAAATATAAGGGATATGAGATGGTTTACTGTATGTAATCATGTCTCATATCCTGTCGGGTTTGATAAGTAGATAGCAAAAGCCGGCAATTGAATTACCGACTTTTCTGCTATATAGCGCTGTATAAAATATAAATATATATATGTATATATATATATATGTGTGTGTGTGTCTCAATGACATATATACAGTATGTATATATACATATATATATATATATATATATACATATATATATATATATATATATATATATACACTGTGTTCCAAATTATTCTGCACAAAGAGTTTAGGAGTGATAAGGTTAGAATTTTTTTGTTTGTCATGTAAACTCATTGATGGTGATGTGTGTCAGGGCTCTTTATATCACTGGAACCAATTGCAGATACCTGTGCACATTAGTTTGGCCGGTGTGTCCAAATAAAGGCAAGACTACTTAAGAAGGCTGTTCCACATTATTAAGCAGCCTACATTTATTGCCAAAATGGGAAAGAAAAAGGATGTGTCGGCTGCTGAGAAGCAACAAATTGTGGAGTATTTAGGTCAATGCATGACTACAATCAACATTGCCAAGACACTTCATCGTGATCATCGCACAATCAAGAAGTATGTAGCTGATTCCCAGCACACACGTGTGCGTGCTGATAAGGAAAAATTGAGGACTCTTTCCAACAGGCAATTGCGTAAGGTTAAAAGAGCAGCTGCAAAAATGCCTTGTCATAGCAGCAGACAAGTTTTTGAAGCTGCTGGTGCCTCCAACGTCCCCAGAACAACAAGATGCAGGGTCCTTCAGAGGTTTGCAGCTGTGCGTAAGCCATCCTGTCGACCACCTCTATCCACTGCACACAAGCAGAAACAGCTCCAGTGGCCAAACGATACATGAAGACTGACTTCCAAACTGTGTTGTTAACCGATGAGTGCCGTGCAACGCTTCATGGTCCAGATGGATGGAGTGGAGGATGGCTGGTTGATGGACACCCCATGAAAACACGGCTAAGGCGCCAACAAGGAGGAGGTGGAGTAATGTTTTGGGCTGGAATCATGGGGAGAGAGATTGTCGGCCCCTTTATGATCCCTGAAGGGGTAAAGATGAACTCCATAATCTATGTGGAGATTCTAAAACAACACTTCCTGCCATGGTTCAAGAGGAAGAACCGAGCTTTCCCAGCAAGATCATTTTCATGCATGATAATGCACCGTCTCATGCTGCAAAAACACATCTGCATCTCTGGCTGCTATGGGCATAAAAGAGGACAAACTTATGGTGCGGCCACCATCTTCCCCTGACCTCAACCCCATTGAGAACCTCTGGAGCATCATCAAAAGGAGTGTCTATGATGGCGGGAGGCAGTTCACATCTAAGCAACAGCTCTGGGAGGGGATTCTGTCCACATGCAAAACAATTGAAGCAGAAACCATCCAAAAACTGACAAATTCAATGGACGAGAGAGTTCAGAAGCTTCTTTCCAACAAGGGGTCCTATGTGCAAATTTAACATCACCTAGAATAAAGTTTTCACTTGAAAACTGTTTGATTTCATTTTGTAATAAGCTGATAATGCTTATAACTTCACAATTGACTATTTTTTGTTCAAAATAAAAAAAAAAGGTTGAAAACTCTGCTGTGCATAATAATTTGGAACATGCATTGTGAGTGTTTATTTTTTTTCAAAAGATACTGTTTTCATAGGCAGTTTGTTCCAAAACATTGCAATTATACTAGAATAGTAGATGACTGGAAAATAACAATGACTGCAATTCAGATAGGTAAGTTAGAGAAAATATGAGGAAATATTATTTGCATAATAATTTGGAACACAGTGTATATTCTATGTGTAGACATAAATGTTATCTGTTCTATTCTAACCTGTCAGTGTGATTTTACTGTACGCTGCACTGATTTACTGGCTTTTCTGCTATCTAGCTCTGCATTAAATATAAATATATATATGTGTGTGTGTCAATGACATATATACAGTATATATATATATATCTCCCTATACTATGTGTAGACATTTATTCTACCTATTCTATTCTATTCTGTCAGTGTGATTTTACTGTACACCGCACTCAATTGCCGGCTTTTCTATAGAACACGCTGCATATTTCTCACAAGTCACACGCATGGTCCGTGTGTAATCTGTATTTTTCTCCTCCATAGACTTTCATTGTTGGATTTTTTGCACAATACGCTGACAAACGCAGCATGCTGGGATTTTCTCAGCCTGTAAAATACGGCCGAGAAATATACGGCAGATGGGAGCTGCCCCATAGAGAAACATTGGTCAGTGTGCAATGCGTAGTTTTTGCGCCTCTCCCTCGTCCGTATTCCTCTCTAGTGTGACCCCGGCGTTAGTGTATAGATACTTATATTGAAGGGATCGGTACCTAATTTGTTATAAAAGTGGGGTGTCAGTTTATGCTGTGGATTTTCACTGTGGTGGACTTCATCCTGTACAATATATAGAGTGAAATTCACAAAAAAAGAAATGTACAAATACCTATCATTTCAGATGTCTTTAAAGAATAAAATGTAATACGTGTATATTTGCATTATTACTTGTTATTTTTGCGATTGTATGACTTGTAACGCACACAAATATAATTGTTTCCTGCCCTCCTGCCTCTTTGTAGAATGAATGACATTAAACAGTTGTTCTGAGCAGTGTAAATGTGAATCCAGCTCTGGGTGGAAGTGCAGCGCCCCAGAGTCCTGGTCGTTGCAGTACTGATGCTCCGCCGCTAAGGGGGGCTATGGTACGTCTGATGGCACTGAAGGGGTTCACCTGACCAGGTATCACAGACACCAATACACTTCACAGTCTGGCCTCCAGGGGGAGCTAAGGGTACTATGTATTAGGCCACTCCTCACAATCTGGTAAAACTGGGGGTTGGATAGGAAGTTAGTTAGAAGCTGACTGGGAATCAAACAGGCAACATCCTGTGGCAGAGGGTGTTGCGGGGAGAGACTCAGGGGGGTCCCTGTCAGGGGTGGGATCCTGGCAGAGACCTAGCGAACAGAGAGAACGTTACGGGACCGCGCCTGCACTAGATAGCGGCGGTGCCCTAAGAAAGGACAAGAAGCGAGGTATATTGTGCTGAGTGAGAAACGAGATCAACGCAACAAGGAGAAATACCAGTAGGAGTCGTGCTGTAAGACGAGGCAACATCCTACTTAGGCGCGTAGCCGGTGGCCGGAACGCCGAGGAAGTACTAGGCTCCAAGCAATACTTCAAACCTACGGCAGGACAGTCAGCTATAGGCGGGCTGTCTCACACAAATCACCTACGAAGACACAGGGGGCAACAATAGGAGAAGGGCGACACTAGGGTCCAGGAAGAGCTCCGAGCCTACCCGTCATACGGGTGCGTCCTAGCCATATCATCTGGGGGACGAAGAAGAACATCAGAATCGAGTTGTGAGGGAACACGAGAAACAGACACAACAGTTGTGGGGACTATCCCGTGAGCACAGCAGGGGAGGACCGCAACACACAAGCGCTAGAAGGTAGGCACAGATTTCCACCTGCAAAGGGAACTCTGGAGGTGCCATCGGACCGGCCGGACTTGCGCAGCCTGGTTAACCGTATTCCGGACTGAGGATCCTGAAGCCTTCAGTAAAGAGGTAAAGAGACTGCAACCTGGTGTCCTCGTTATTTACTGTGGCCAGCACTGCACCGCACTACCACCACCATCCACACCTTTCATTGGCCGCCCCTCAGCAGGGTCACGGACCGGGTCTAGCCACCGTGACAACCCCAGAGCAGAGACCCAGAGGCCCGGTACCGGGTACCCCTCGGCCCTGCGGCAGTGGGGGCGCTGCAGAATCATCTCTTACTAGAAAGCAGCAGAATGGGTCAATGATGAGGTGTTATCTCTCTTCACTTTGCTCCTCCCCCCATTTCATCTATCTTATCCATAGATTTCAATAGGCAGCTGTAATCTGACACCTCAGTGAGCTGGCCATATGTGTTGTTGTAATCCAGATGGATTTTAGCTGTTTAGTGACACAAACTTCACCTAAAACGTCCATATATCAAAGCAAAACACATGACATACCTTGCATTTACACGACCAGTGGTTTCGTCCTCTTAGCATCTTCTGGGGCATGATGGTAAAGCAAGGCGTTTCATAAGTTTTATTCAGAAGATTCATGTCTAAATGGGAACTTGGTGAAAGTGGAAAAAAATGCAGGCCCAAAGTAATTATTGTATGTGCTAGGTAGAGTACAGCTTTTGTGACCATTTCGTATTTTTGGAAAAATAATTCTGGTTTCGCAGGATGTCTAATATTGGAGAATGATGTGCGTGCTTCTTCAGGGGGGTTGAGGCTTTTTTCCTTTATTTGTTCTTATTTTATTTATTGATTCGTTTAAATATTTATATTAATGATTTTTCACTCTGGGAACTCAGGATAGCAGAAATTACATGATTTGGGTATCCCTTGCTGTCTCCAAATGCAAAATGCCTGATAACCATAATATAAAAATGATTTCTCCTATGAGTGATCTGTACGTGTAGACAGAGATTATGTAGGTTGCTTCTTCTCTATGCACCTCCAGGGCTTCTCTGCACAGGGAATCCCAGGTTATCGTGAAGTTCCCTAGAAAGAGCCTGAATGCTGGAGCATTGCTTCTTATTTTGGAAAACCCATCGCTTAATACGAGTGTTGTTTTTTGTGGGGTTTTTAGCTAAAGTTTCCTCTTACAGTACAGATAAGATGTTGTATTTATTCAAATACTGATTTCTCAGTAACGTAGGAACGCATCGGCAACGTGAAGGTATCGCTGGACTTTTCCTTGAGAAAGCTACATGTACATATAAATAATTTGGAGGAAGAAATCCTGATTCCTTTTAAGTGTCATATTCCACTAAGTGTGAGTGAAGGTACCAAGTGTTGTGTGTCACAAAGTGACTGCAACCATCAAGCTTCTTGTGCCTCTGTTCAGAAATTAATTCACTTGTTAAGGTAATTCTAAAAATGTTTCCTCTAATTTGGCCAAATGCGATTTATTTTGAAGATACTTGAAATTGAAAGTTTCTTTTTATGCTTTGGGGTCTTTGTAAACGCCTGAGATTAATAACTGTAGGTTGAAAAAAAAAAATAAAGCTCACCTGTCCCACTACCACAGGCCCTCGTATAAAGGCATGCAAAGCTTCCTCTTCTTTTTTTTACCCCCTTTGGCCCCGAGACTTTTTTCACCTTCCTGACCAGTGTCAAATTATGTGGTAATAACTCTCGAACGCTTCGATGTGTACCAGTGATTCTGAGACTGTTTTTTTGTGACATGTTGTACTTCATGTTCGTGATAAATTTAGGCCGATATTTTTTGCTCTTGTGAAAGTATTGGAATTTTGTAAAAAATTTCATGATTTTCAAACTTTCAATTTTTATATCCTTATACCAGTTAGTTGTCACGGTTCCACCCCTGAGGGTGTCTGGGATACAGTTACTGACAGCTCGGCCGTCCAATCCAGTACAGGGGCATGCTGAAGCTGTCAGTACTTTGATGGACAGCATGGCCATCCCATCTGGTACAGGGTCGTGCTGAGCTGTCAGTGTGTTGAATGACAGCTCGACTATCCAATCTGTGACTGGGAGGCGTCGGCTATCTCAGGCTCTGACTCTGACTCTGACCTCGGAACGTTACCTGACTATGCTTTTGTCTCTTCCTTCTGTTTATGATGTACCCTCCTGGCTTCTGACCATGGATTCCTTGACCACTCTGACTCACGGCTTGGCTGTGAGAAGTGACTAGCGTCACATTATGTCTGGCCACTACGTTTTTTCTTTTTCGCCAGTATGGATCCTGTTCACACGCTTTGTGACCAGGTGGCGAATTTGACTCAGATGACTCAGGATCTGGAGAAGGATTGCCAGAGTTGGGAGTCATTGTAATATCAGTTGCAGGGTCAGATAAATAACTTGATGAAGGCCTCCCATAGTGCCTCCCTGCTGGCAGTGGCTGTGACGTCAGTAGCCTCTGATGTACAGTTGGTCTCTCCCAAATCTATGATATCCCTCCCTGAGAGACCAGTTTAGGGTATTCAGGGAGAGCTGTAAGTTATTTTTTACCCTGCGTCCCTGGTCTTCAGGGGAGATGTTCCAGCGGGTGGGAATAATCATGTCCCTACTGTGAGGGGGTCCTCAGACCTGGGCATTTTCTTTGTCCCCACAAGCCCCAGAATGGTTTCTGTTGATGCCTTTTTTTTACAGTTTAGGTCTGATATATGATGAACCCTACAGAATCCAGGTCGTTGAAGCTAAGATCATGAACCTGGCATAGGGGGGTCCACAGCTGAGGACTACTGTACTGAGCTCCGGCAGTAGTCCAGTGAAGTGCTCTGGAACGATGCTGTTCTCAGTTTCCAGTTCCAGAGAGGCCTTTCCGAAACACTCAAGGATGCTCTGATCCTCCATGATGCCTCTTGTTCTCTGATGGAGGCCATGACTCAGGCCATACGAATCATGATGCACTTTGTTACATTATGACATCATGATGCACTTTTTTACATTATGACATCACGATGCACTTTGTTACATTGACATCATGTTGTGGATTGCCCAAGATCCATTCAATGTCTATTGTGATGAACTGCTGTACATCAGGGGCCAACTTGGCACCAGAAGCCATGAATACTGAAGGTGGCAAAAGACCCTCTCAATCCCACATTGGAGCTGCAGTGGCCAGACAGGTGAGCAGTGAGGTTTTTTTTTTTCCTTCACCCCTTTCCTCGAAATCAATAAAACCAATAGATGGTAGCCACCCTGTCAGTCGCTATTTTTCCTGAATTCACACAAAGTGAATAAAAAATAATTAGATTCGGAGAACCTAAATTTTTCGGAAAATGTAAGGTATACTCAATTCTCCTCTAACCGAATGGCTCATCTCTATCACTTGATATAATAGGGGTGTCTCCAGCATCCATATTGTGCCACTCTTTTATTGGTTCAGTCATTTTTTGTGGGGCAGACTAGAAATTGGCGACAATTGTAGCAGAAATCTCATACCCGGCATACATTTGCCTCTGGCTACCAATCAAGAAGCATGCACGCAGTAGATTTTGCTCCAACCCAGTAAATGTCTCATACTGATAAGAATCAGCAAGCAAAATAATAAACCTAGCTTCTAGTATGCGGGATAATATCACAGGGCTTCTTCCAATCTCCCCAATCGGATTCATTTTTGGAATTTTTTGTGCAGTGTAGCGTTTTTATACTGCGTCCGTAGCGCCATTCATACTCTGTGCAGGCGCGAATGGAACAAATAAGTAAAAATCGTAGAAATTGCTCTTTGACAGAGAGAGAAAGAAAACTTCTGTGGGAATGAGTCTTTTGAGTCTTCTGCTCCTCGGAGATAGGAGCAGCCAAGTAAATGCATTTTCCTCCTGACTGATCACAAAATAAAATAAATAAATAACTAAATTGGACCATGAAGATTCTATTAAAGAATAAAAGTGTTCCCAAAAAGAAAAAAAAAAGTTGTTCTGAGAAAATCCTTGAAGCAAATCGCCAGCTAATCCCCTCACGTCTGCAGGTGAGAAAACTGCAACGCTCCGACGTTTCATACATGGCTGACACCTGCTTGTATATTTATGAAAACAGCCTCTTCATAATTCGTTTATCTGCCGCTTGTAAGTATTCCAGCTGTAAATGAAATTATTTTCCATGTAGTTGAGCAGCTAAAGAAATCAAATGAGTTTTATAGAGAAATTTGCATGTGTATTATAACCAGGGAGCGCCACTGGAAGCCTCCCAAAAATACACAAAGAGTCAACTAAACCAGACGAGGCGTGATGCAGCAAGCCGAGTCAAGTGGCGAAAGTGGTCTTGGTTTAGCATTTATGGACGCATAGGATATGGACCATTGATCTAACATGGCTCAATGTGATCTCTGCAAGTAAATACATAAACGCTCATTACATTGAAACATTTATTATTTTGTAGGTTCTGTTAAGTTTTTTATTTGCTTAGCTGGCCATTATTTTTGTGAATTTTTCCATCTTTTTCCAAGGGGAAGGCTCTAAACCAGGGGTGCACAACAACCAAGCCCAGCACAACCAAGTGCAAGGGCCACAAAAAATGTAAAGCGGTACTTACATGAATACATCAACAGAACCACCATCAGTACATTTATAATACATCACCAGAACCATGTTTTGAATATTTGCGGAGGATTTGGAAAGATTCTGCTCCAATAAATAAGTGTGAACACATGCTAACACTGAGGTTTTGGAGCAGAAACTGAGCAGAATCTCTCCAAATCCTCCTCATAATTTTAAAACTATAAGTTTACAGGATTTCTAAGTTGTAACATAAATATAAATTATGTTTTGGATTGCTACATGTGTTCAAAATCAGAACCACAACATGAATGCAGCATCAGAAACATCATGAGCACATAAAAGCAGCACAAGAAGCACCGTCAGCACATGAATGTAGCACATGAATGTAGCACCTGAACCACCGTCAGTACATGAATGCAATGCTAGAACAACCATCAGCACATGAATGCAGTGTCAGAACCAACGTCAGCAATTGAATTCAGCACCGAAACTACTGTCAGCACTTGAAGTTTGGATCCGGTACCAGAACAGTACTTGAACTCGATCCTGAACCCGGACCCCATTCAAATGAATTGAGGGCCACAAAGACTGGTGGTTCCCATGCTGTCATCTGTGTGACAATGCGGGAAACATTGGCTCTGATCGGTGGTAACCTTACTGATGTTACCGCCGATCACAGTGCTGCTGTTCCCACACTCTCACACAAGTGACGTCTTGTGATCTAGCAGCTGTGACTAGTGGTGCAAAGGTTACAGTCATTCGATGACTACTACTCTCATCAACGTAGCGAGATCAAGTGTATGCTGAAGAGAGTATTCACCAGCCGGCGCCTGTGCATAGTAAGAAATATGGCAGTAACAGTGAGATAATTATTGCAGTGCGTGGGTAGATTACTGTACATCTATTTACCCAATAAATAAATAAGTAAAAGAAAAAAAATGATGTAGGATGCCCCTTATTATTACTAACCAGATGAGGGAAAGCACACAGCTGGGGTCTGGTGTTATTGTTTTGGGAAGGGGCCAATATCCATAAAGGTTTTCAGCCTATTAATATCAGCTCACAGCTCTCTGCGTAGCATTTACTGCTTATCCGATAGAGGTCGTTCCATTACTAACCCATAGACTTGATGTTAGCTGACATTACAAAGATGACATTAACCCCCAAATTTTATGCTGCTTGCCAACGCATCAGGGCAAGCGAAAAGTACCATTCAAAGCACCAGAACTGGTGCATCTAATTGATGCACCTTTTCTGGCTCATCTATGGGCTGCTATTTTTAGGTTGGGAAGGGCCAATACTTATAACCTTTCTAGTCAGCAAATACCATTTAAAAAAAATGGTGTGGGGACCCCTCAATTTTTGATAACCCACCAAAATAAAGCTGACAGCTGTGGGCTTTATCTGCGCTGGTTATCAAGAATAGGGAAGACCCCACATATTTTGTTTTTATTTTTAATTTTTAGAAGTTCCCATCTTATGGTGTCAAAATGCTCAGCTGTAATCTATAGAAAGTACTTACAAGATTTGAGCTTGAGTAAAGATTCCACTCTCCTCCGAGTCCCAAGAGTAGCGGACGTCCACTGTTAGGCTGGAATGCAAATACTAAGAAAAAGGAAAGTGTTTTCAAGAGGTTTAGTGATGGTAGCCAAAAGGAAAACACAGAAATGCTGCACATGTTGGGATTTGGGTTATAATTAGGTAATGAGAAAGGAGTGAAAATGGAAAAGAGATGATAGAATGAAGCATTCAACTGCATCATCTTGTGCTTTGTAAGTCTTAGGTATTGATGGTGTCGGGGAATAATGTGAACAGACTGGTCATCCTCCACAACACGACCCGATCCCTGATCGATTCCAAATGGATTATCATCTGCATTAATCAGCCTAATGTTTTCTCATTAAGCGTGCGAGACAAAATCCATCAGCTACTTAGACACCTGGATGGATTCTATTGACAGGACGCTACAAGAACGAGGATCGTGTATTATCTGGAATCACAGAGCATGTTCCAACCATCTGTACTACAAGAACCTTTATCATCCGGAGCCACCATCATTGCATCCAAATCAGTGCACATTACTAAATCATTGGTTTCAAAAGGAGCCATAACTGGAGTCCTATGCATGTGGACAGAACCTCTACTGTACGTATCTGATTTCATACCGAACTATATAGAAAAAAAAAGAAATAATAAAATAAGATTAAAGTATAGAAACATTATCCACTAATCTCAACCTCTCACTGCAGAAGGCTGGATTTTTTCAGACTGCCCGTGACATGCGGCATGCAGCTGCGCAGACTCCAGCCTCTCCTGTGCCTTATCCTTCATCCGTGTCTCTGTGGCATCTTGATCACAACAGTAACATGATCTGCACAGCTAGAACTTCTAATTTATGTGATCTGGTCACAGCTTTCTTTGTGATGCCTGGGCAAAAGTCAAGAGATACTGTATGTAGTTACCAGAGCTGCAGCTTGGAGACAGCGATCCGTATTATCACGAGGGTGAGCAGGAACTGAATTATTCACTTTTTAATGAAAGGATAGAGGTGATGACATTGAGATAATGTGAGATAATAACAAAGAACCTGGCACTTCAGGATAGATGCAAATAAAATGGGAATTTTCCTCTTGGAAAAGCAATCCACTCTATAAATTGATGACGTTTTGGCCAACAATGAGACCTTCATCAGATGCTAGAATACACGGATTGTATATGGATAATATAGATATGCTATGGGGTGTGCTCTCCGCATAGTATAGCCTATCTATGCCATACCTCAACTCTGTTACTACAACATTGATCACCACATTAATTGTACTCCACAATCTGTATATTCTAATAATATCTGACGAAGGTCTGATTGCAGCCGAAACGTTATCAATTTATACAGTGGATTGCTTTTCTTTTTTGCATTTGTCCTGGAGAGCCAGGTTCTTCAATATTCTACTTTTGGAGGGGAACCCTACTTCAGCACCCACCTACTAGGAGTGCCGCACAATTTCATGTTTGCGTGAGTGAGGTGTCGGGGAAGTGGAAGTGATTGAATGTGTCTTGTACAGCATCTCTTTAAAAGTTTAGTTCAGGCATCCGGTATTAATAAACTATCTTTCAAATAAGGCATCGTAATAACCAAATTAGTGTGAGTCCGACACCGGGCACTACACTGATCATCTGTCTTCTGCTCTGCTAGTGATAGGATGTGAACACTGATACTATCACTGTGACTGTTATTAAATATTGCATCTCAGCGCCTATTGAAGTACATAGGAGCTGAGCTGCAGTACCCAGGATTGGCTACAACATACTGTACAGAGCTACAAGAAACAAAATGAGCAAAAACCCTGCTGTAACTAAATAAGTTAAAAGCAAAAGTGCATTTAAATAACACAGGGTTCTTAGTAATACTGTTTTTGATCAAAAATAGCATAAACGCCATCCCACCGTCAACAAGGTGCCCCTGATCAGGACGGAACCTACACTGTCTAATATTAAAGGTCAGGACCCGGTCCTTTTGTCTGCCCTTAATCACACACTGAGGACAACTCTGACACATAGTAAAGTTTTTATTATTAGACAGTGTAGGACTGTCCCGATAAGGGTCACCTTGTTGACGGTGGGAGGGCTTTTATGCTGTTTTTGATCAAAAACAGTATTACGGTGCTAAGAACTCTGTGTTATTTATATGTACTTTTGCTTTTACTTCTTTATTGCTGCAGGGTTTGTGCTCATTTTGTTTCTTGTAGGTTTTGTGTGCATTATGGCCAATGTGAACATGCATTTACATGCTGTATGTATACCAACTGTTTTTTCTTTATATTTTTGTATTTTTGCATTCTGTGCAAGCCAGGGTGTGGCCTCCCTTTCCTGAGCTGGTAATTACATTTAAAAGCTTCCCCAGACTGGTGTCCATAGATTGGGATCCGGTCTTTTTGTCTGCCCTTATTCACACACTGAGGTCAACTCTGACACATGGTAAGGTTTTTAATATTAGACAGTATAGGTTCCATCCCGTCGGGAGTCACCTTGTCGATGGTGGGATGGCTTTCATGCTATTTTTAATCAATTTTTGTGTTTTTACAGTGTACGGAGCTGTAGTGTTCAGCTCCCTTCACTATTTACATCTGGCCAACACCAGAGATAAAAATAGCTGATCCTTGGGTACTCCAGTAGTCAGACCCCCACGATCGGATTTTTATGAGCACTAATAGGAGAAGTTCATCAATATTTTATGAATGGAAAATCCCTTTAATGGTGGCCTACATAAAGCTATAGGATAAAAAGATATGATTTGTCTCTCTTTCCAATCTACAAGCAAGGCTCACAAGGTCTGCGACTGTCCATGGACACTGGTGGCGCCCAACATGGTGCACCGAAGTGATCGAGGTACATGATGCTGGTGAGAAACCCTTGGACCGATGCCTGGTTCATGGCATTAATGATCTAGTCTTGTATTTGTCGTAGTCATATCGGTTCCCTGTTGCCAAAGTGGCTGATGCCACCAGGGCACATGTCCTGTAAACTCCATGTAAACCCCCACTCCAGCTTCAGTGCACCCCTGCTTTCTTAACATTTCCTCTACTATTTCTCTTCCATGACAATAACCTTTATTTTCCCTCTTTTCAGCACAAATTTATGGAGGAGAATTGTTTTGTTCACATCCGAATCTTCATAAAACATAATAACAACGCAGATTACATTTTTACGAGAAACTATCCATTTAAATTTACTGAATATATTGTTTCATCTGCTTTGCCTTAAGGAATCAAAAAAAAAAAATTATGGCGGTTATTAAATCTGAGCTGGCAGCGTCTTCCAATGGCACAAATTACTTGAACCTCAAAATAATCATTTGGGCTATCAAACCCATAATAGTTTCTTCCAGGATAAAGATTGCATAAAATTATATTGACTGGAATTATGCAAATGAATGTAAGAGATGTTCATGTAAAATAATTAAATCGCACTTGTTTCCCATTATTAAGTGTGAGAATTTCATAAATTATGAAAGGGTTTTAATACTTTTGCAACTATTTATTTTAACTGATCCAATGCATCTTAAAAATGTAGCAAGTTCAAATAGGTTTGTCTGGTTTCAGAAAAAAAGTTTGCCAAATCGTGACACTGTTTCATGTGCACACTGTCATAAATCCCCTGGATTTCACCATGTGGGTGGTTACATGCTCCATGTCTGAGATTTGCATACTTGTGGTCACATGCTAACTAGTAGCACCCAGTTTCTCTCAATAGAAGAGAACTGAGAGAAGATCTGAAGTCTAGTCGGCATGTGACCACAAGTATGTAAATTGCATACTTGTGGGCACATGACCGTCCTACTTCACAGGGAATACATCTCAAACTGTCACAATTTGGTAGTCTACAGCCACATGGAATGACAGCAAACTTTTATTCTTAGATCGGTTAGCCTCTTTAATTAAAAATATCATCGTTTTGTGCATACAGCTCCTGTGCAAACATATGTGCCTCCATGCAAAGGCAACATAGTTATGCAGCGTTGTGCTCTACATGAGGTGAGCATCAGCTGGATCCCAGCAGTTCTTGCAGACATGTTCCATATGGTCAGGCGGTCCCATGAACTAGACCATAAAAGAGACATGATATAGTTTAGTTTCCTCCAGTTGGGTATTTTTAGCCCCAGTGGAGTGGAGCTAAAGAATTTCCAGGACCCTTGTATTTGTCTGATTTGAGAGCCTGTGACTATCAAATCGGAGGCCAATGAACCTCTTTCTATTGTTATGGTACTCTAGCAACTCATTCGGGAAAATAGGTAACACACTAAAAACTGCAATTGACCCTGCCATTACCTGTACAGACTAGAGATCCGGACCCTGACCCAGTGGTTCCTGAGTGAGAAGAGATAGCCCTAACCGCAGACTAGATAATGGCAACTTAGACATATGCTGCTTGAAAGGCCGTTGAGTGCTTCAAGTTCCTCCTAAAGGACCGGAGGGCAGAGCAGAGTACAAATTACCTACAGAAGGGAATGTGTGTTGAAATAGAAAAAAATCCAAAATAAAGGATTAAGTGCGTTCTGTAGTTATATGCTACTTACTTCCTAAAAATAAACAGAAGATAGGTGCAGGGTAAAGACCATAAAGAGCAGAGAGATAAACCCTAGCTGGTCTTTTACTGACTGACTTAAACTACAGGATTATGGCTGGACATCCAAATGAGACCATCATCAGCAGAAAAAAACAGCAGAAGGAAAGTATATAAAGCCGCACCCGAAAGGTGATAGGGTAGACAAATGAGTAAATGAAAACACTTGTTATCTAAAATGACTAAAGCAAGGAAAAAAGAAACTAAACACCCAGAGAAAAGGTGTATCTACTGTGGCTCAGCAGACAGAGAAACCGACCGACCAGAAAGCACAGGCTCAA
Source organism: Ranitomeya variabilis (assembly GCF_051348905.1). Lineage (NCBI taxonomy): Eukaryota > Metazoa > Chordata > Amphibia > Anura > Dendrobatidae > Ranitomeya > Ranitomeya variabilis. The sequence goes on from NC_135237.1 coordinate 560,375,266, forward strand.
GGGTTCAAACCCAGACGCATGACACCTGTTTGCTGGCATCCCATTTCCCTCTTATGATTAGTAGACTCAACGCTACATAATGCATCTGCTGCTCCACAATGATAATGTTGCTCTGAGCTTACAAATCGGAAGAAGAACAAATGATGCCCGCAAATAAAAGGTAGTTCGCAAGGCTCTGATCTGATGGTCATGGACTATCAACGAGAATCCTTACAAATCTTTTTGCTCAACACTAATAGACGAAGATTTATTAATACTGTGACACTATATGAATATGTACCTGATGTACCCAGATTATTTTTGTGCATGTGCCACTCCAGAGCTCACTTCTAGCCCATTATGCATGTGGCAAATAAACAGGTAAGTCAATGATCCAACAGTGCTGGCCCAGAGATTACATTTTTCCCATCACATTCTCCATTTATTAGTTGACTCCAACTGTGCATTAACTGGTTTTCTGCTCTTTTGCTCAAGAGTAAGATGTTGTGCTTCCACAAAAGAGGTCAATTCATCATCAGCCTCAGGTAAAGACCACATGTTTTTTTACTTTGAGAAAGGCATTGGTCTTGCTCCAGAACACATTGCTATGAATAAGACACCTTGCTGATACTCTCCAGATCTTATCCTTTCCTTGAGCACAGCCTGAACATCGTGATAATCGCCACTCTGCCAAAAACCAAGGAGACCCATAGTGAAGATTCAGCAGAACACTATGCTTGGAGGCCTTAGAGGCCTCTGTACTCCATCTGGACTGGGACTGGCTAGCTTGTTAGACAGCAGAGGACTCAAAGCAAGCAGGTTTCCTTCCAGCTCCCGCAGCCAGTCTCCATCCTCCATCACATCTTCGTCATGAACCATCACCAAAACTCCATCTGCTCCAGCGTTAGCACCTGCTGCAACCCACAGTTTTGCAGTGATGATCAATTATGCCACTGCTGACATGAGTGTTGTGAAATTGGATTTTGGGCTCCCCCGGTGGCCACTGGTGGAATTGAACTGGTGTGCATCATCCTCTCTGTTCACCTGTTTCCATCAGGATGTGGGAGTCGCTATTTAGCCTTGCTCCTCTGTCACTTCCATGCCGGTCAACATTGTAATCAGAAGCCTTTCTGTGCATGTTCCTGCTGCTAGACAACTCCCAGCTAAGTTGGACTTTAGTCCTCGTTTGTTTTTGCATTTTGTTCCAGTTCACAGCTGTAGTTTCGTTTCTGTGTCTGGAAAGCTCTTGTGATCTGAAATTGCCACTCTGATGTTATGAGTTAATACTAGAGTCTTAAAGTAATTTCAGGATGGTATTTTGATAGGGTTTTCAGCTGACCATGAAAGTGCCCTTTCTGTCTTCCTGCTATCTAGTAAGCGGACCTCAATTTTGCTAAACCTATTTTCATACTACGTTTGTCATTTCATCTAAAATCACCGCCAATATATGTGGGGGCCTCTGTCTGCCTATCGGGGAAATTTCTCTAGAGGTGAGCCAGGACTATATTTTCCTCTGCCAGGATTAGTTAGTCCTCCGGCCGGCGCTGGGCGTCTAGGGATAAAAACGTAGGCAACGCTACCCGGCTACTGTTAGTTGTGCGGCAGGTTTAGTTCATGGTCAGTTTAGTTTCCATCCTTCCAAGAGCTAGTTCTTATGTTTGCTGGGCTATGTTCTCTTGCCATTGAGAACCATAACACATGAGCAAGCTTGGTGTTTGTCTAATGACCCCATTTGGTTAGTGCTCCCCAAGAACTGGAATTTTATTGGGCGAGTGAGAAGAAAAATATTTTGCTGTACAGTCAGATCCAGTAATAGGGCAGAGAAGTCCAACAATATTTCCTAGATAAAGCCATGCCATAAAAGATACAGGAAAGATTTATATCTTGGTACCATGTTAGCCAGTGTTTGCCATAAAAGAAGCTTTTATCTAAGGGAATTTCTAAGTAGTTGAGTGGTTGAGTGCCCGACTCCATTTCTTTCCATGGCTGCAGCGCCGTTATGGGATCTGCTCTTGGGTTATGATGGCAAAGATTGCTTTGGTCAAGTGTCGAAATGCGTGATGGGCACAAATGAAGGGTTATACCCATCTTCATATCCTGCTGATCATTTTGGATCTGACCTGTATACCCCATAGATCTGGAGAATGGGGCTTTGAAATGCCCCTTTAGAGTGGTCTTGTGCCCATTCCTGTGCATAACAGATCCATTTGGTGTCTATGGGATTGCCGGAGATAGTCAAGTGCTGTCGGATGGAGCAATGCTTCGTTCCAAAGGATGCATTTTAGAGCCTGATTCTAAGTATCAGTCAGACATATTGTTTGGTGAATGATGGATGCAACATTGGGGTCACATTATTCTTCATTAAATAAATCTACTTAATTACCACACCCGGCTACAAAACACAACCTAGAAATTGTTTGTTTCTAATGAGAAAATACGATTAATTGCAGGAAAAAAAATCCCGCACAACCATTTGTTCATTTCGTGAAATGTAATTAGTCAAATGAACGTTTTGTAATTCCCCTTCATATGTGTAGAAAAAGGGAAATTCTGAGTCATCTGTATCCGTATAATACATTGAGTGGGTGAGATTTAACTCTTTAAAGTGTAAAAGTTCTACAAAATGTTTTGGTTTTGATATGTGTAGCGTTATAAAAGTCCTGTTGGTCATCGGGGGTCTGGGTCTTGACACCCCCCCATTGGGGCCGAGCTGTTTGTAGGCCAAATAAAAAGTACTGTATATGGGTGATTTAGCAGAGCGCCTTTGCCATGGTTTGAGCGATCGGTAGGGATCTAGACTCTCCTTGATCAACTTTCTGTTAAGGGAATACAACATATCAATGAAGGTTTTTTTACGGAAATGTTTTGTTCTAGAAGAAATCTCCATGTTAAAAAAAATTGGAAAAATAAGCAAAAAAAAAATAAAAGTCGCCATTTCTAGTCATCAGAATAGGTATAAAGTATAATAAATATGTAAATCCCTCCGAGTCTCCACTAAGAGAGAAATATATGTGGACGTCCATTCAGTTGTGTTTTCATCTTAATCACAACACAAATACAGTAAGAGGATCAGGAGTGGATGTGAAATGAAGTTTAACAAGGAACATAATCCTACGAGAAGACTTCTCATCAGCTGCCTTTAGAATTTTACCCATTTCTTTAAAAAAATTAAGTAGTCAAGGATCAACTATCAGGAAAGTTGAAAATGCAAATTTTCCGAATGCAATAAATAGTCATTTTCCTATCATTTCACACATAAGCCATAATTCATGAATAGTCTGAATACTGATTTCTTTAGAAAGTTACAAATCCATTCGTATGACCCATTTAAATGCTTAAAGTTCGTAACTTTGGAATAGAAATATGAGACAATCTTAAAAATACATTTTATAGGCTACGCTTAGAAGCCGGCTGAGGGTAAGACTGCAGTGAACAATTTTTGGATTCACTTTTGCATTAATGTTAAAGTGCAATTCTCGGAATAAGATGTATTACTCAACCATTGGAAGCCCCAGCGATCTTCAGAAGAAGCCTCTCGAATACAAGAATTGGGATCTGCGTAGGACTGTTGTGAATGGAGTGGAGGTGCTTATACTTGACCTCTCATTTGCTCATTGTCCCGGGACTGTTGGAAATAGCGGAGCCCTATAATTGGCTTTCTCTGACAGTCCCAAGGATAATGATGTGAGAAGAGGTTGAGCATTAGCACATCCATCCCATTCAAGACGGGTCACTGCATCAGGTTTCTGAGTTTTAGAGTCTACGTGTTGGGATCACTAAGAGTCTTAGTGATCCGTACATTAACCCCTATCCTATGGATAGAGAATATCTTTCTCTTTTGGAAAGTTCCCTTTAAAGGAGTTTTGGAAGAAAATAATTTTCAAATATGTTTCTAGAGAATTAGAAGGAATTTATCAGTTCAGAAAACTCATCTATTAACGAGGGGTCAAGAACGGCTTTCTATCTCGGTGGATAACATCATATTAAAACATTACATCAGAGAGTAGGGGCCCCTGATCAAGATCAGTTTATGGGCCCATTTCAGTCCAGTATCCCATCGTATTGCACAATTACAGGTGCTTTGGAGGTGGAATTGGGCTCCCTTACCACTTGGGTCCTTGGTTCCACCATCGGTATGGTCATCCATGCATTACATGTAAATCCCGTCAAGTTTACAGAAAACTGTGTAATCAATGCAGAAAATGGATTCCGCAGCTTCATGAACAAACATAGCTTCTTTATATGTGGATAAATAGAAAGTCCAAGATAGTGGTTAAAAGGTCAGATATTCATCATAAAGGTCAGACCAAGTCATCGTGAGTAAGGGTGCAATGCACATGAAACTGGTAGGTATCCTACCTCTGCCAAGCACGATGGTTTAGCCATGCTATTTATCTGACCTTTCAACCACTATCTTGGATTTTGTTTTTATCCACAAATAAAGAAGCTTTGTTCATGAAGTCGGAGTTTTCATTTTCTGCATTGATGTTACTGGGTTCAGGCAAAGATATCTCCAGTGCTCCGAACTGCAAGGACCTCAGAATGGAGAGAGATGGGCTACTTTCCTCCTGCTTCAAACCTGTGTAATGCCTCATTTCACCTGTGGTGGCGCTGTATGGGAACTGAACGCTCGCCTTACAGATGACAGCTGATTGTCTATGGTCCCATCTGGTTAGCTTATTGTCATGGAACTCGTTTATCAGAAAGAGTCCAAAGTGGATGAATACTTTATATAGAAAATTCCAGTTCAAAGTTTAACTCAGATTTCTCATAAATCAGCTTAGAAGATCGTTCAGGAGATGAGAGACAAGAGTTACCGATAGAGATGATGGAATCGATCAGCAGAGAACAGAATATGAGTCGATATTTCTACAATTTTTAGGTCCCTGCGAATTTAAACAATTTGCAATTCGACTCTAAAGGATCAGCCCTACCAAAAAATATTGCCAGTGCCATTTTGAAAACTGCTGAATAGTCATGGAGTAGAATACTGAATGCAAGCGAGGCCAAGCAGGCTTCCCCATAGCGCCCTGCAGATATCATGTCACATGGTCCAGCGCAGCTAATCATGGGAGACTATCACACCCAATATACAGCACCACTCCACCCACAGCTGTGCGGAAACATCCGGACTTGACACGCGTAAAAAGTTTTTTTTTATCTTACCTCAGAGCTGGATTCACAGCTACACTACTCAATACTGTTGTATATTGTCCTCTGTGCTGCTGCTTTCTAGTAAGTAGTTTTTAAAAAACAAAACTCATCTAGTGTTGGATTTGCAGATATATTTTTAGTAGTGCTGTTTAATGTTCTCCATGCTGCTGCTTTTTAGTATTTTTTTCTTAATATAGTGCTGGATACGCAGCTACAGTGTTCAGTAATACAGTATAATGATCTCCATGCCGCATATGCTTCTGATTATGTGCTATGTAGAGACTGGAGAACAATAATCTTTAATCACTGTGTGTGATGTTGTAAGGAAGACATTTTGGCAGATAGAATTCACCCACTAGCTCAGAGCAAACTGAAAATTAACAATAAAGCCTGTAGAGGGGAAAACTGAGAAGAAAAAATCAAGATATACCGTAAGTTACATAATAGCCAGAAATAGTATTATTCCTCATGATAGTGTATTTAAAAAAAATGCCAACTTATTCTGAAAAGTCACCTGAAATGACAGGTATGCTTTAAAAGCCGCTTCTGTACTCCCACCATCTTAGGAAAATGCAAGGATAAAAACCTTAATTAACAGTCTCGGATGTGATGTCACTTTCTTATTAATACACCTGCTCCCTCTTGGCAAATATCTAAAGCGCAAGTTTAATGCGCAGTCACATCTATCTCCCAGCTGCATTAACTCCTTCAGCAATTAATCATTTCATAAACTTTGAGCAGAAATGGAAATAAATCAAAGCGGTCACCGTATATTCCATCAATCTTTCCATAAAGTCTCATCACGCCGGGGGTCGCTCTGAGGGCAGACAAATAAATACAAATTTCCTACTGTACTAATTTATTGCATGTAAGACATTAGAACTTTTTATGGTGTCGCTGATTACTTCGGAGGTTATGTTGGTTCCAGGGGACTTCAGGACATATTTTACCATCTTGTCGTAATTTTCTCTTCTTTCCTTAGCGAATAAATGCGGAATTGACATTTCACGAGTCCAAAAAAGTTAGCCATGGTCAAGCAACAAGTCACTGCTATGAATAATGCTTCGAATAGTAAAGGCAATGGTTACTTTTACAGTAGTTATGTCTTAGAGATATAATAGAAATTTCAAAAAACTGACTGTCACATCCAAACATAGACTAAGTATGAACAGATGAACAGGTGCTGAACCTAAAGTCACCAACTCGTACACAGTCAAATAAATAAGGCAGCACACTGCGGCGCTAAAACATGCAAACATGAAACATGAAAATTGAACTGCATTACTGCACTAGAAATATGAAAAATGAGAGCATTTAGCGCATAAATTGGCCAATTCATGTGTACCTGGTAGCCACCTTAAGGCGTTTCTCGTATACCAGGTCCTAAACTTTCCTTTCCTCGCTGAGAATAAACATCTTCATCTGAATGGGAACCTGTGAATCCTCTTCTTAGACTAAATTTCTCTCTCTCTGTGGAGGGGTAATAAACCTGCTGCGATTAAAACACCTGTGGCTAAGAGGTGGAGGAGTGCTCAGTCAGAAGGCTAATGAATATAAATGTCAAAAAACTGACCGTCACATCCAAACATAGACTAAGTGTGAACAGGTGCTGAACCTAGAGTCACCAACTCGTACACAGTCAAATAAATAAGGCAGCACACTGCGGCGCTGAAACATGCAAACATGAAAATTTAACTGCATTACTACACTAGAAATATGAAAAATGAGAGCGTTTAGCGCATAAATTGGCCAATTCATGTGTACCTGGTAGCCACATTAAGGCGTCTCTCATATACCAGGTCCTAAACTTTCCTTTCCTCGCTGAGAATAAACGTCTTCATCTGAATGGGAACTTGTGAATCCTCTTCTTAGACTAAATGTCTCTCTCTCTGTGGAGGGGTAATAAACCTGCTGCGATTAAAACACCTGTGGCTAAGAGGTGGAAGAGTGCTCAGTCAGAAGGCTAATGAATACAAATGTCAAAAAACTGACCGTCACATCCAAACATAGACTAAGTGTGAACAGGTGCTGAACGTAGAGTCACCAACTCGTATACAGTCAAATAAATAAGGCAGCACACTGCAGCGCTAAAACATGCAAACATGAAACATGAAAATTGAACTGCATTACTGCACTAGAAATATGAAAAATGAGAGCGTTTAGCGCATAAATTAGCCAATTCATGTGTACCTGGTAGCCACATTAAGGCGTCTCTCGTATACCAGGTCCTAAACTTTCCTTTCCTCGCTGAGATTAGGATAGGACCTGATATACAGACCTGTATAGGCTTATAGACGCAGACTTATACCAGCACGACGGGAGAGAGAGAAAACTCCATGCTTTGTGCATTGGAGCCTATGGACATGAAGTTAAAGTCTATATCCATAGACTCCAATTCACAAAAGGCATGACGGGTACTTTTAAAATAAATTGAAGTACTTTAAAGTAAGTTTTCAGAACTGATGTGTTCATGAAGGACGACATTCATGGCCAATATATGTGTGGTATCCTGCATTTTCACCCGTTTTACCCTTTAACTGTAATTTGCAATCCACTCTGAGCTGGTGGGAGGAGACCATTAGACTATCTGCTGTGATGTCTCTTATATCCAGCACATTCAGGCACGAGGGATTTTATTCTTTTTTTAGTACACACAGACGAGCAGCAGTGACATGGAGGAATTTGTACAGAAATAGAGATCAATGTAGATATGAATCCAGCAGATAGAAGTAGAAAGTTCAGCACGATCTTTCTGTGTCTCTCTCTGCTTGTTTCTTCACTCTGCACCCTATTTCCCCCCCCCCCCCCCTACATTGAAGGTAACGGGACCGTCCATCTTATTTGTGACTTGATCTGTTTTTTCAAAGTGGCTGGAGGAAGGGGGAGAGGAAAAAGTGCTTTAAAGGAAGGAATAAAGCAAATTTCTCCCATAAGATCTATTACAAAGTTTTTTTTATACATTTACCTCTGGAGTCACTACCATAAGTTTTGAAACTTACACAAATTTAGGTTTTTTTTTGACACGTACCAAGTGTTTCTACATATATTAGTCAGATGTTTCTATGGTAAAAAAGTACAATTTTACGCATTTCAGATGTTTTTACACTTTTATTGACAAATATATTAACTTTATGCAAAAGCTTAATGTTTAGAGTATACTATCGAATTTTATTGTTATTTGTATGATTCATCCTGGCAGCTGGATATCATCTTCTGGCTACCCATTCCTACCTAATCAGTTCTTAACTTAATCACTGACACTAGCCTGCTACCATTAACCCCTTCACCCCCAAGGGTGGTTTGCACGTTATGGACTGGGCCAATTTTTACAATTCTGACCACTGTCCATTTATGAGGTTATAACTCTGGAACGCTTCAACGGATCCCGGTGATTCTGACACTGTTTTCTCGTGACATATTGTACTTCATGATAGTGGTAAAATTTCTTTGATATTACCTGCGTTTATTTGTGAAAAAAAGGGAAATTTGGCAAAAATTTAGAAAATTTCGCAATTTTCCAACTTTGAATTTTTATGCAATTAAATCACAGTGATATGTCACACAAAATACTTAATAAGTAACATTTCCCACATGTCTACTTTACATCAGCACAATTTTGGAACCAAAATTTTTTTTTGTTAGGGAGTTATAAGGGTTAAAATTTGACCAGCAATTTCTCATTTTCACAACACCATTTTTTTTTTAGGGACCACTGTTGTGAATTTGCTTTTTGCTCCCTCTAGTGGTTACTAGTTTTTTGACTCTGGTTTTTCTGTCATTCCTTTTATCCGCACCTGGGTCGTTAGTTAGGGGTGTTGCTATATAAGCTCCCTGGACCTTCAGTTCAATGCCTGGCAACGTAGTTATCAGAGCTAGTCTGCTGTGCTCTTGTCTACTGATCCTGGTTCCAGTTATATCAGCTAAGTCTGCCTTTTGCTTTTTGCTATTTGTTTTGGTTTTGTATTTTTGTCCAGCTTGTTCCAAATCTATATCCTGACCTTAGCTGGAAGCTCTAGGGGGCTGGTGTTCTCCCCCCGGACCGTTAGACGGTTCGGGGGTTCTTGAATTTCCAGTGTGGATTTTGATAGGGTTTTTGTTGACCATATAAGTTACCTTTCTTTATTCTGCTATCAGTAAGCGGGCCTCTCTGTGCTAAACCTGGTTCATTTCTGTGTTTGTCATTTCCTCTTACCTCACCGTCATTATTTGTGGGGGGCTTCTATCCAGCTTTGGGGTCCCCTTCTCTGGAGGCAAGAAAGGTCTTTTGTTTTCCTCTACTAGGGGTAGCTAGATTCTCCGGCTGGCGCGTGTCATCTAGAATCAACGTAGGAATGATCCCCGGCTACTTCTAGTGTTGGCGTTAGGAGTAGATATATGGTCAACCCAGTTACCACTGCCCTATGAGCTGGATTTTTGTATTCTGCAGACTTCCACGTTCCTCTGAGACCCTCGCCATTGGGGTCATAACAGTTTGCCAGGCCAGTATTAAATGTTTAATGCATTGCAGAAGAGGGATTATAAGAAAGAAGATTCTGAGTTTTTTTTTTCTTCTTCCCCTTTACCTCAGAGTGGCTATGCTTGCTGCAGACATGAATGTCCAGACCTTGATTACAAGTGTGGACCAGCTGGCTACTCGTGTGCAGGGCATACAAGACTATGTTATCAGAAATCCTAGGTCAGAACCTAAAATACCGATTCCTGAACTGTTTTCCGGAGACAGGTTTAAGTTTAGGAATTTCGTGAATAATTGTAAATTGTTTCTGTCCCTGAGACCCTGTTCATCTGGAGATTCTGCTCAGCAAGTAAAAATTGTTATTTCGTTCTTACGGGGCGACCCTCAGGATTGGGCTTTTTCGCTGGCGCCAGGAGATCCGGCATTGGCTGATCTTGATGCGTTTTTTCTGGCGCTCGGTTTACTTTATGAGGAACCCAATCTTGAGATTCAGGCAGAAAAGGCCTTGCTGGCTATGTCTCAGGGGCAGGACGAGGCTGAAGTGTATTGCCAAAAATTTCGGAAATGGTCCGTGCTGACACATTGGAACGAGTGTGCACTGGCCGCTAATTTTAGAAATGGCCTTTCTGAAGCCATTAAGAATGTTATGGTGGGTTTTCCCATTCCCACAGGTCTGAATGATACTATGGCACTGGCTATTCAAATTGACCGGCGGTTGCGGGAGCGCAAAACCGCAAATTCCCTCATGGTGTTGTCTGAACAGACACCTAATTCGGTGCAATGTGATAGAAAAACCGCAAATTCCCTCATGGTGTTGTCTGAACAGACACCTGATTTAATGCAATGTGATAGAATCCTGACTAGAAATGAGCGGAAAATTCATAGACGCCGGAATGGCTTGTGCTACTACTGTGGTGATTCTACACATGTTATCTCAGCATGCTCTAAACGTATAGCTAAGGTTGTTAGTCCTGTCACCGTTGGTAATTTGCAACCTAAATTTATTCTGTCTGTAACTTTGATTTGCTCACTGTCATCTTATCCTGTCATGGCGTTTGTAGATTCAGGTGCTGCCCTGAGTCTCATGGATCTCTCATTTGCTAAGCGCTGTGGTTTTACTCTTGAACCATTAGAAAATCCTATTCCTCTTAGGGGTATTGATGCTACACCATTGGCAGCAAATAAACCGCAGTATTGGACACAGGTTACCATGTGCATGACTCCTGAACACCGCGAGGTGATACGTTTCCTGGTTTTACATAAAATGCATGATTTGGTCGTTTTAGGGCTGCCATGGTTACAGACCCATAATCCAGTCCTGGACTGGAAGGCTATGTCAGTCTCAAGTTGGGGCTGTCGTGGTATTCATGGGGATTCCCTGCCTGTGTCTATTGCTTCTTCTACGCCTTCGGAAGTTCCGGAGTATTTGTCTGATTATCAGGATGTCTTCAGTGAGTCTGAGTCCAGTGCACTGCCTCCTCATAGGGACTGTGACTGTGCTATAGATTTGATCCCAGGCAGTAAATTTCCTAAGGGAAGACTGTTTAATCTGTCGGTACCTGAACATACCGCTATGCGTTCATATATCAAGGAGTCTCTGGAGAAAGGACATATTCGTCCGTCTTCTTCCCCTCTTGGTGCGGGATTCTTTTTTGTGGCAAAAAAGGACGGATCTTTGAGACCTTGTATTGATTATCGGCTTTTAAATAAGATCACTGTCAAATTTCAGTATCCTTTACCGCTGTTGTCTGACTTGTTTGCCCGGATTAAGGGTGCCAAGTGGTTCACCAAGATAGACCTTCGTGGTGCGTACAACCTTGTGCGCATTAAGCAAGGTGATGAATGGAAAACCGCATTCAATACGCCCGAAGGTCATTTTGAGTACTTGGTGATGCCTTTTGGGCTCTCCAATGCGCCTTCAGTTTTTCAGTCCTTTATGCATGACATTTTCCGGAAGTATCTGGATAAATTTTTGATTGTTTATCTGGATGATATTTTGGTTTTTTCTGATAATTGGGATTCGCATGTGGAGCAGGTCAGGTTGGTCTTTAAAATTTTGCGTGAAAATTCTTTGTTTGTCAAGGGCTCAAAGTGTCTCTTTGGTGTGCAGAAGGTTCCCTTTTTGGGGTTCATTTTTTCCCCTTCTGCTGTGGAGATGGACCCAGTCAAGGTCCGAGCTATTCTTGATTGGACTCAGCCCTCGTCAGTTAAGAGTCTTCAGAAGTTCTTGGGCTTCGCTAACTTCTACCGTCGTTTTATCGCTAATTTTTCTAGCATTGTGAAACCTTTGACGGATATGACCAAGAAGGGCTCCGATGTAGCTAACTGGGCTCCTGCTGCCGTGGAGGCTTTCCAGGAGTTGAAACGCCGGTTTACTTCGGCGCCTGTTTTGTGCCAGCCTGACGTCTCACTTCCCTTTCAGGTTGAGGTGGATGCTTCGGAGATTGGGGCAGGGGCCGTTTTGTCGCAGAGAGGCCCTGGTTGCTCTGTTATGAAACCTTGTGCCTTTTTCTCTAGGAAGTTTTCGCCTGCCGAGCGAAATTATGATGTGGGCAATCGGGAGTTGTTGGCCATGAAATGGGCATTTGAGGAGTGGCGTCATTGGCTCGAGGGTGCTAAGCATCGTGTGGTGGTCTTGACTGATCACAAAAATCTGATGTATCTCGAGTCTGCTAAACGCCTTAATCCGAGACAGGCCCGCTGGTCATTGTTTTTCTCCCGCTTTGATTTTGTTGTCTCGTATTTACCAGGTTCTAAGAATGTGAAGGCCGATGCTCTTTCTAGGAGCTTTGTGCCTGATGCTCCTGGAGTCGCTGATCCTGTTGGTATTCTTAAAGATGGAGTTATCTTGTCAGCTATTTCTCCGGATCTGCGACGTGTGTTGCAGAGATTTCAGGCTGATAGGCCTGAGTCTTGTCCACCTGACAGACTGTTTGTCCCGGATAAGTGGACCAGCAGAGTCATTTCCGAGGTTCATTCCTCGGTGTTGGCAGGTCACCCGGGAATTTTTGGCACCAGAGATCTGGTGGCCAGGTCCTTTTGGTGGCCTTCCTTGTCAAGGGATGTGCGGTCATTTGTGCAGTCCTGTGGGACTTGTGCTCGAGCTAAGCCTTGCTGTTCTCGTGCCAGCGGTTTGCTCTTGCCCTTGCCTGTCCCGAAGAGACCTTGGACACATATCTCCATGGATTTCATTTCTGATCTTCCGCTATCTCAGGGCATGTCCGTTATCTGGGTGATTTGTGATCGCTTCTCCAAGATGGTCCATTTGGTTCCTTTGCCTAAGCTGCCTTCCTCTTCTGATCTGGTTCCTGTGTTTTTCCAGAACGTGGTTCGTTTGCACGGCATCCCTGAGAATATTGTGTCAGACAGAGGATCCCAGTTCGTTTCCAGGTTCTGGCGATCCTTTTGTAGTAGGATGGGCATTGATTTGTCGTTTTCGTCTGCTTTCCATCCTCAGACTAATGGACAGACGGAGCGAACCAATCAGACTTTGGAGGCTTATTTGAGGTGTTTTGTCTCTACTGATCAGGACGATTGGGTGACATTCTTGCCGTTGGCTGAGTTTGCCCTTAATAATCGGGCTAGTTCCGCCACCTTGGTTTCGCCTTTTTTCTGCAACTCTGGTTTCCATCCTCGCTTTTCTTCGGGTCATGTGGAGCCTTCTGACTGTCCTGGGGTGGATTCTGTGGTGGATAGGTTGCAGCAGATCTGGAATCATGTGGTGGATAACTTGAAGTTGTCACAGGAGAAGGCTCAGCGCTTTGCCAACCGCCGCCGCGGTGTGGGTCCCCGACTACGCGTTGGGGATTTGGTATGGCTTTCTTCCCGCTTTGTTCCTATGAAGGTCTCCTCTCCCAAATTTAAACCTCGTTTTATTGGGCCTTACAAGATATTGGAAATCCTTAATCCTGTATCTTTTCGTCTGGATCTTCCTGTGTCGTTTGCTATTCACAATGTATTTCATAGGTCCTTGTTGCGGCGGTACATTGTGCCTGTAGTTCCTTCTGCTGAGCCTCCTGCTCCGGTGTTGGTTGAGGGCGAGTTGGAGTACGTGGTGGAGAAGATCTTGGATTCTCGCCTCTCCAGGCGGAGACTTCAGTACCTGGTCAAGTGGAAGGGCTATGGTCAGGAGGATAATTCCTGGGTGGTCGCCTCTGATGTTCATGCGGCCGATTTAGTTCGTGCCTTTCATGCCGCTCATCCTGATCGCCCTGGTAGTCGTGGTGAGGGTTCGGTGACCCCTCACTAAGGGGGGGGTACTGTTGTGAATTTGCTTTTTGCTCCCTCTAGTGGTTACTAGTTTTTTGACTCTGGTTTTTCTGTCATTCCTTTTATCCGCACCTGGGTCGTTAGTTAGGGGTGTTGCTATATAAGCTCCCTGGACCTTCAGTTCAATGCCTGGCAACGTAGTTATCAGAGCTAGTCTGCTGTGCTCTTGTCTACTGATCCTGGTTCCAGTTATATCAGCTAAGTCTGCCTTTTGCTTTTTGCTATTTGTTTTGGTTTTGTATTTTTGTCCAGCTTGTTCCAAATCTATATCCTGACCTTAGCTGGAAGCTCTAGGGGGCTGGTGTTCTCCCCCCGGACCGTTAGACGGTTCGGGGGTTCTTGAATTTCCAGTGTGGATTTTGATAGGGTTTTTGTTGACCATATAAGTTACCTTTCTTTATTCTGCTATCAGTAAGCGGGCCTCTCTGTGCTAAACCTGGTTCATTTCTGTGTTTGTCATTTCCTCTTACCTCACCGTCATTATTTGTGGGGGGCTTCTATCCAGCTTTGGGGTCCCCTTCTCTGGAGGCAAGAAAGGTCTTTTGTTTTCCTCTACTAGGGGTAGCTAGATTCTCCGGCTGGCGCGTGTCATCTAGAATCAACGTAGGAATGATCCCCGGCTACTTCTAGTGTTGGCGTTAGGAGTAGATATATGGTCAACCCAGTTACCACTGCCCTATGAGCTGGATTTTTGTATTCTGCAGACTTCCACGTTCCTCTGAGACCCTCGCCATTGGGGTCATAACAGACCACATCTCATTTGAAGACATTTTGAGGGGTCTATATGATAGAAAATACCCAAGTGTGACACCATTCTAAAAACTGCACCCCTCAAGGTGCTCAAAACCACATTCAAGAAGTTTATTAACCCTTTAGGTGTTTCACAGGAATTTTTGGAATGTTTAAATAAATATGAGCATTTAACTTTTTTTTCACACAAAATTTATTTCAGCTCCAATTTGTTTTATTTTACCAAGGGTAACAGGAGAAAATGGACGCAAAAGATGTTGTACAATTTATCCAGAGTACGCCGATACCCCATATGTGGGGGGGGGGGACCACTGTTTGGGCGCATGAGCTCGGAAGCGAAGGAGCGCCATTTTACTTTTCAATGCAAAATTGACTGGAATTGAGATGGGACGCCATGTTGCGTTTGGAGAGCCCTTGATATGCCTAAACATTGAAAGCCCCCACAAGTGACACCATTTTGGAAAGTAGACCCCCTAAGGAGCTAATCTAGAGGTGTGGTGAGCACTTTGACTCACCAAGTGCTTCACAGAAGTTTATAATGCAGAACTGTAAAAATAAAAAATCATATTTTTTCACAAAAATGATCTTTTCGCCCCCAATTTTTTATTTTCCCAAGGGTAAGAGAAGAAATTGGACCCCAAAAGTTGTTGTACAATTTGTCCTGAGTACGCTGATACCCCATATGTGGGGGTAAAGCACTGTTTGGGCCCATAGGAGAGCTCGGAAGGGAAGGAGCGCCGTTTGACTTTTCAATGCAAAATTTACAGGAATTGAGGTGGGACGCCATGTTGCGTTTGGAGAGCCACTAATGTGCCTAAACATTGAAACCCCCCACAAGTGACACCATTTTGGAAAATAGACCCCCTAAGGAACTTATCTAGAGGTGTGGTGAGCACTTTGACCCACCAAGTGCTTCACAGAAGTTTATAATGCAGAACCGTAAAAATAAAACAAACATTTTTTTCCCACAAAAATTATTTTTTAGCCCCCAGTTTTGTATTTTCCCGAGGGTAACAGGAGAAATTGGACCCCAAAAGTTGTTGTCCAATTTGTCCTGAGTACGCTGATACCCAATATGTGGGGGGGAACCACTGTTTGGGCGCATGGGAGGGCTCGGAAGGGATGGAGCGCCATTTTGAATGCAGACTTAGATGGAATGGTCTGCAGGCGTCACATTGCGTTTGCAGAGCCCCTAATGTACCTAAACAGTAAACAAAAACCACAAGTGACACCCTTTTGGAAAGTAGACCCCCTAAGCAACTCATCTAGATGTGTTGTGAGAGTTTTGAACCCTCAAGTGTTTCACTAGAGTTTATAACGCATAGCCGTGAAAATAAAAAAAAAAAAAATTTTCCCCCAAAAATTATTTTTTAGCCCCCAGTTTTGTATTTTCCCAAGGGTAACAGGAGAAATTGGACCCCAAAAGTTGTTCTCCAATGTGTTCCTAGTACGCTGATACCCCATATGTTGGGGTAAACCCCTGTTTGGGTGCACGGGAGAGCTCGGAAGGGAAGGAGCACTGTTTTACTTTTTCAACGCAGAATTGGCTGAAATTGAGATCGGACGCCATGTCGCATTTGGAGAGCCCCTGATGTGCCTAAACAGTGGAAACCCCCCAATTATAACTGAAACCCTAATCCAAACACACCCCTAACCCTAATCCCAACGGTAACCCTAACCACACCTCTAACCCAGACACACCCCTAACCCTAATCCCAACCCTATTCCCAACCGTAGATGTAATCCAAACCCTAACCCTAACTTTAGCCCCAACCCTAACCCTAACTTTAGCCCCAACCCTAACTGTAGCCTTAACCCTAACCCTAGCCCCAACCCTAACCCTAGCCCCAACCCTAACCCTAGCCCCAACCCTAGCCCCAACCCTAACCCTAGCCCCAACCCTTGCCCTAACCCTAGCCCTAACCCTAGCCCCAACCCTAACCCTAGCCCTAACCCTAGCCCTAACCCTAGCCCTAGCCCTAACCCTAGCCCTAACCCTAATGGTAAAATGGAAATAAATAAATTTTTTTATTTTTTTTTATTTTTCCCTAGCTAAGGGGGTGATGAAGGGGGGTTTGATTTACTTTTATAGTGGGTTTTTTAGCGGATTTTTATGAATGGCAGCCGTCACACACTGAAAGAAGCTTTTTATTGCAAAAAATATTTTTTGCGTTACCAAATTTTGAGAGCTATAATTTTTCCATATTTGAGTCCACAGAGTCATGTGAGGTCTTGTTTTTTGCGGGACGAGTTGACGTTTTTATTGGTAACATGCTCGGGCACGGGAGATTTTTTGATCGCTTTTTATTCCAATTTTTGTGAGGCAGAATGACCAAAAACCAGCTATTCACGAATTTCTTTTGGGGGAGGCGTTTATACCGTTCCGCGTTTGGTAAAATTGATAAAGCAGTTTTATTCTTCGGGCCAGTACGATTACAGCGATATCTCATTTCTATCATTTTTTTTATGTTTTGGCGCTTTTATACGATAAAAACTATTTTGTAGAAAAAATAATTATTTTGGGATCGCTTTATTCTGAGGACTATAACTTTTTTATTTTTTCGCTGATGATGCTGTATGGCAGCTCGTTTTTTGCGGGACAAGATGACGTTTGCAGCAGTACCATGGTTATTTATATCCGTCTTTTTGATCTCATGTTATTCTACTTTTTGTTTGGCAGTATGAGAATAAAGCGTTGTTTTTTGCCTCGTTTTTTTTTTTTTTTTTTACGGTGTTTACTGAAGGGGTTAACTAGTGTTATAGTTTTATAGGTGGGGTCGTTACGGACGCGGCGATACTAAATATGTGTACTTTTATTGTTTGGTTTTTTTATTTAGATAAAGGAATGTATTTATGGGAATAATATATATTTTTTTTCTTTATTTAGGATTTTTTTTTTCTTTTTTTTTTTACACACGTGGGAATTTTTTTTTAAACTTTTTTACTTTGTCCCAGGGGGGGACATTACAGATCGTTGATCTGACAGTGTGCACAGCACTCTGTCAGATCACCGATCTCACTTACAGCCGTGCAGGCTTACAAGCACCTGCACGGCACCCGGAAGTAATCCCTACAGGACCCGGATGCAGCCCCGCGGCCATTTTGGATCCGGGGCCTGCAGGGATAGGAGGTAGGAGACCCTCGCAGCAATGCGATCACATCGCGTTGCTCCGGGGGTCTCAGGGAAGCACGCAGGGAGCCCCCTCCCTGCGCAATGCTTCCCTGTACCGCCGGCACACCGCGATCATGTTTGATTGCGGTGTGCCGGGGGTTAATGTGCCGGGGGCGGTCCGTGACCACTCCTGGCACATAGTGCCGGATGTCAGCTGCGATAGGCAGCTGACACCCGGCCGCGTTCGGCCGCGCTCCCCCCGTGAGCGCGGCCGATCGTGCTGGACGTACTATTCCGTCCTTGGGAATTAGGGCCCACCCCACATGGACGGAATAGTACATCCAATGGCAGAAAGGGGTTAATGAGCAAGCTCTGCAACGCTGTGGAACTGATCCCATAGCTGAATCCACTTTATGAGACAGTCCTGGCACTTGCTGGACTTTCTTGGATACCCTGAAGCCCTTTTCACACCAATTGAACCTCTCTTTGTAAAGTGCTTGATTATCCAATAAGTAGTTAATTTGAGGGGCAATCTTAAAAGCAGCAATGTCCTTGCCTGTAAAGCCCTTTAAATGCACGGCAATGGTGACTGCACATGATTCCTTGGAAGCAATCTTGGTAATCAAAAGAAACCAAATGTTTCAAGCACTGGTCTCTTTCAAAAGCAACAAGTCACCACAAGGAGTGATATCAGCTGCCTTGTCCTTGTTATCACTTTCTCCTGAGCTAACAAGAAGATGAAATGATGTAGTTATTTGTTTGTGATTAAGTTCATGACGTTGCAGTTTGCTACAATTCGTCTGATCATTCTTCATAACAATGTAGAGTCAATGCAAACTGCCACTATAAAAACTTGTTTCAGTCTCAAAACTTTTGTCCATGATTGATTTCTGCAAAGTTTGTTGAAAGTACAGTTCCCATTTACTAATTGGGAGCTTAGGAGCTCAGATATGCCAAGTGTGTGCTGCAGATACACAAGTGAACATGCTGTTACACATTGCACTTATACCAACTTATGCTCCGGCTCATTTTTTGGTTTTACTGTAGTTTCTTGTACTTTGTATATAAACAGGGATGTGTCTGATCTGGGCATTTCATCTATATAGCTGCCCATGGGCAGGTGTCTGAACAGTTGGGTCTCTGTCATGATCTGCCCTTATTCACATTGAGGTTGGCTGACACAAGGTAACTTTTTTAATACTAGGGACACGATAGGACCGTCCCCAATTGGCTACACCTTGTCGTGGTGGCATGACTTTTACACTTTTGAGATCAAAATGGTGTTAACTAAGTCCCCTATGTTATTTACATGGGCTGTCACTATTTACTTACTATATGGTATATGCTCATTTTATATTTTTTCTTGGGTTTTTGATGCATGAATTAGAAACATTGCAAATGTAAATGAATAAGGAACCAAGTTGCATCCCAGCCAATAAGAATGCAGTGTCTGTTTTAGGAGTAGATCAAATTTCAGCCAGTAAGAAATTAAGAACGGTTATAAAAATAGACAAGATTTTATCCAATCAGAAACAAAGAACTATTATTAGCCAGTCAGAAAGTAGAAACATAAAGAACTGGACCAAATTTGAGCCAATCAGAACATAGGAACAGCATATAGCTAAGTCATATTTATACCAATCGGAAGACAATAATTTTTTTGACAGATCAAGATTCAACCGATGGAAAATAATTAACAACTATTAATGGAACCATGAAAAAGTAATCGATAGCGTCACCCATCCCTGCTTCTCTGAAGTGGTAAAAGGCCACAGGGGACTTGCCCTTGGACTAGTAAATAGAGACACATCGTCCTAAGATGGATTTCCATATAATACTGTATAGGCGGCAGCAGTTTCTCCAGGTAGTTACTTTTAATCATCATTACGGCAGCCAACACTCTAGAGAGTATGTAAGAGTTATGCTGCTGCGGTGCAGTATAGCACAACCTCCACCAGAGGGAGCTTGAGAGGGAAATTAGACTGTGTACACAGAGAAGCACCACAGAGCAACAGCACAGGCACCACCGAGTGGTCAGACAAGCCGAGTCAAAAAACAGAGGTAGAAGTACTAAAGGGATCAGAAGTACACGTGGTCAGGAACAAGCCAGGAGGTTCAGCAACCGTCAGGAGCGGATAAGACCAAGACAAAGTCAGAAGGCAGAAGCAAGTCCGAATACAAGCCAAGTCAGAAACCAGAGAATCAAACCGACAAACAGGGAGACGCTGGGAAAAGGGCAGATAGAGGGACACCGCCAGCAGGATGCATAGGAGTTAAATAGCAAACCTAAAATGATGCAGAGCACTGTTAACCTTTGACAAGATCCGCCTGGAAAAAGGGCAGACAGGATTAAACCCTGGAACAGATCATGACAGTAAGTTCCATTAATAGAATCTAAATGTCAGATCACTTTATTTAAAAAATTTAACTGTTGGAACCGTCAAAAAAAAACAAGCCAAAGTTTCGGCCACTAGGTGTCTCTCTTCTGAGTAACTTGCTATCCACTGCCTGTTGTCAAGTGTAATCTGTCTCCAGAAGCTGACATGTATTATAAGAAATGAAGGTAATTCATTGCTGTTCTAAAGCAAGTGGGGCAGGTGTTTATCACTCTATTGGAAGTTATATCTCTACAGGACATGGAGATGAGTTATTGTTGATCTACAGGAGAAGGGCAAAGCTTTGCTTCTGTTGTACCATCTGTCAAAATGTACACAACATAAACAAGAGGAATGCATTTATTCAGGTCAAGAAAATACTAGATTAATAGCAGGAGCAATGCATTGCTGGGAAGTGAGTGAGGGAAGTTCCAGCTCCAATAGTGCTGGCAGAATGCTGATGAAGAGGGAATGCTGATGACAGGTTACAAGCATGCGATTCAGGACAGATCCTGTACATATTAGACAGGAAGGTGCAACAAAAGCAGTTTTACATTCTTGTGGGGTATGAGGGCCGCAAAAGGAAGCTTTTATAGGTTTTGCCTAAAAGGAGAGGTACATCTTTAACTAGAAAGACATGGAGAGACTGCACAAGATAGCAGCCTTAACTTTCTATGCCTGGTCATTTTCTATTATTGTTGGTGACATTGGACTCCTCATTGAATGGTCAAACATGCAGAACCAAATTTTAAGACAAAAACTTTCTTCCAACTTTGCCAGTGCTTTTCATCTCCTGGACTTTTGTTCTTTTTATTTAAGAAGATCCAGTGAATTAAAGTTTCCCAAGACTTCCGCAGTGACAGAATCAAAATGAAATCGATTTTCCTCACTTAGGTCTCTTCTACTTCTGCTTTGGGAGTGAAAGAGGTGAATATTGTGGATAGGAACGTTTTCGTGTTTTCAATGTCATAGATTATTCAGTACGACCTGAAGTAAAGTATCATCTCATTAATTTACCAATCACAAAGAAAACAATGTATTTAGGCTTCCGCTGCAATAATTCATGGCCGGGTGCAAATCAATTTCAGCAGACGAGCCGTCACATTGTGTATAATTAATGGTCAGCGTTTAATAGAAGAACAAATCCTAACTGAATACAAAGTATTAATCACCGGAACACAAGACGAACAGGAACAGCGAGGGGACGACTGACGGCTCCAAAACACCGCACCACACAAGAGGAGGATGGGAGGAGGACAAGGCTGCGCTCAAGCATCTCAGGATCCACTTATATACCCAGGTTATACCAGCTGTACATATATAACTGTATATAGGAGATACCCAGGTTATACCAGCTGTACATATATAACTGTATACAGGAGATACCCAGGTCATACCAGCTGTACATATATAATTATATACAGGAGATGTCCAGGTCATACCAGCTGTACATATATAATTATATACAGGAGATACCCAGGTTATACCAGCTGTACATATATAACTGTATATAGGAGATGCCCAGGTTATACCAGCTCTACATATATAATTATATACAGGAGATACCCAGGTCATACCAGCTGTACATATATAATTATATACAGGAGATGCCCAGGTTATACCAGCTCTACATATATAATTATATACAGGAGATACCCAGGTTATACCAGCTGTACATATATAACTGTATATAGGAGATGCCCAGGTTATACCAGCTCTACATATATAATTATATACAGGAGATACCCAGGTCATACCAGCTGTACATATATAATTATATACAGGAGATGCCCAGGTTATACCAGCTGTACATATATAATTATATACAGGAGATGTCCAGGTCATACCAGCTGTACATATATAATTATATACTGGAGATGCCCAGGTTATACCAGCTGTACATATATGATTATATACAGGAGATACCCAGGTCATACCAGCTGTACATATATAATTATATACAGGAGATACCCAGGTTATACCAGCTGTACATATATAACTGTATATAGGAGATGCCCAGGTTATACCAGCTCTACATATATAATTATATACAGGAGATACCCAGGTCATACCAGCTGTACATATATAATTATATACAGGAGATGTCCAGGTTATACCAGCTGTACATATATAATTATATACAGGAGATGTCCAGGTCATACCAGCTGTACATATATAATTATATACTGGAGATGCCCAGGTTATACCAGCTGTACATATATAATTATATACTGGAGATGCCCAGGTTATACCAGCTGTACATATATAATTATATACTGGAGATGCCCAGGTTATACCAGCTGTACATATATAATTATATACAGGAGATACCCAGGTTATACCAGCTGTACATATATAACTGTATATAGGAGATACCCAGGTAATACCAGCTGTACATATATAACTGTATACAGGAGATACTCAGGTCATACCAGCTGTACATATATAATTATATACAGGAGATACCCAGGTCATACCAGCTGTACATATATAATTATATACAGGAGATGCCCAGGTTATACCAGCTCTACATATATAACTGTATATAGGAGATACCCAGGTCATACCAGCTGTACATATATAACTGTATACAGGAGATACGCAGGTTATACCAGCTCTACATATATAACTGTATATAGGAGATACCCAGGTTATACCAGCTGTACATATATAATCATATACAGGAGATACCCAGGTTATACCAACTGTACATTTATAATTATATACAGGAGATACCCAGGTTATACCAGCTGTATATATATAATTATATACAGGAGATACCCAGGTTATACCAGCTGTACATATATAATTATATACAGGAGATGCCCAGGTCATACCAGCTGTACATATATAATTATATACAGGAGATGCCCAGGTTATACCAGCTGTACATATATAATTATATACAGGAGATGCCCAGGTCATACCAGCTGTACATATGTTATTATATGCAGGAGATGCCCAGGTTATACCAGCTGTACATATATAATCATATACAGGAGATACCCAGGTTATACCAGCTGTACATTTATAATTATATACAGGAGATGCCCAGGTTATACCAGCTGTATATATATAATTATATACAGGAGATGCCCAGGTTATACCAGCTGTACATATATAATCATATACAGGAGATACCCAGGTTATACCAGCTGTACATTTATAATTATATACAGGAGATGCCCAGGTTATACCAGCTGTATATATATAATTATATACTGGAGATGCCCAGGTTATACCAGCTGTACATATATAATTATATACAGGCGATGTCCAGGTTATACCAGCTGTACATATATAATTATATACAGGAGATGCCCAGGTTATACCAGCTATACATATATAATTATATACAGGAGATGCCCAGGTTATACCAGCTGTATATATATAATTATATACAGGAGATACCCAGGTTATACCAGCTGTACATATATATTATATACAGGAGATGCCCAGGTTATACCGGCTGTACATATATAATTATATACAGGAGATACACAGGTTATACCAGCTGTACATATACAATTATATCCAGGAGATACCCAGGTTATACCGGCTGTACATATATAGTTATATACAGGAGATGCCCAGGTTATACCAGCTGTACATATATAATTATATACAGGAGATACCCAGGTTATACCGGCTGTACATATATAATTATATACAGGAGATGCCTAGGTTATACCAGCTGTACATATATAATTATATACAGGAGATGTCCAGGTTATACCAGCTGTACATATATAATTCTATACAGGAGATGCCCAGGTTATACCAGCTGTACATATATAATTATATACAGTAGATACCCAGGTTATACCGGCTGTACATATATAATTATATACAGGAGATGCCCAGGTTATACCAGCTGTACATATATAATTATATACAGGAGATACCCAGGTTATACCGGCTGTACATATATAATTATATACAGGAGATGCCCAGGTCATACCAGCTGTACATATATAATTATATACAGGAGATGCCCAGGTCATACCAGCTGTACATATATAATTATATACAGGAGATGCCCAGGTTATATCAGCTGTACATATATAATTATAGAAAGGAGATGCCCAGGTTATACCAGCTGTACATATATAATTATATACAGGAGATGCCCAGGTTATATCAGCTGTACATATATGATTATTATATACAGGAGATGCCCAGGTTATACCAGCTGTACATATATAATTATATACAGGAGATGCCCAGGTTATACCAGCTCTACATATATAATTATATACAGGAGATGCCCAGGTTATACCAGCTGTACATATATAATTATATACAGGAGATGTCCAGGTTATACCAGCTGTACATATATAATTATATACAGGAGATGTCCAGGTCATACCAGCTGTACATATATAATTATATACTGGAGATGCCCAGGTTATACCAGCTGTACATATATAATTATATACTGGAGATGCCCAGGTTATACCAGCTGTACATATATAATTATATACTGGAGATGCCCAGGTTATACCAGCTGTACATATATAATTATATACAGCAGATACCCAGGTTATACCAGCTGTACATATATAACTGTATATAGGAGATACCCAGGTCATACCAGCTGTACATATATAACTGTATACAGGAGATACTCAGGTCATACCAGCTGTACATATATAATTATATACAGGAGATACCCAGGTCATACCAGCTGTACATATATAATTATATACAGGAGATGCCCAGGTTATACCAGCTCTACATATATAACTGTATACAGGAGATACGCAGGTTATACCAGCTCTACATATATAACTGTATATAGGAGATACCCAGGTTATACCAGCTGTACATATATAATCATATACAGGAGATACCCAGGTTATACCAACTGTACATTTATAATTATATACAGGAGATACCCAGGTTATACCAGCTGTATATATATAATTATATACAGGAGATACCCAGGTTATACCAGCTGTACATATATAATTATATACAGGAGATGCCCAGGTCATACCAGCTGTACATATATAATTATATACAGGAGATGCCCAGGTTATACCAGCTGTACATATATAATTATATACAGGAGATACCCAGGTTATACCAGCTGTACATATATAATTATATACAGGAGATGCCCAGGTCATACCAGCTGTACATATGTTATTATATGCAGGAGATGCCCAGGTTATACCAGCTGTACATATATAATCATATACAGGAGATACCCAGGTTATACCAGCTGTACATTTATGGTTATATACAGGAGATGCCCAGGTTATACCAGCTGTATATATATAATTATATACAGGAGATGCCCAGGTTATACCAGCTATACATATATAATTATATACTGGAGATGCCCAGGTTATACCAGCTGTACATATATAATTATATACAGGCGATGTCCAGGTTATACCAGCTGTACATATATAATTATATACAGGAGATGCCCAGGTTATACCAGCTATACATATATAATTATATACAGGAGATGCCCAGGTTATACCAGCTGTATATATATAATTATATACAGGAGATACCCAGGTTACACCAGCTGTACATATATATTATATACAGGAGATGCCCAGGTCATACCAGCTGTACATATATATTATATGCAGGAGATGCCCAGGTTATACCGGCTGTACATATATAATTATATACAGGAGATACACAGGTTATACCAGCTGTACATATACAATTATATCCAGGAGATACCCAGGTTATACCGGCTGTACATATATAATTATATACAGGAGATGCCCAGGTTATACCAGCTGTACATATATAATTATATACAGGAGATACCCAGGTTATACCGGCTGTACATATATAATTATATACAGGAGATGCCCAGGTTATACCAGCTGTACATATATAATTATATACAGGAGATGTCCAGGTTATACCAGCTGTACATATATAATTCTATACAGGAGATGCCCAGGTTATACCAGCTGTACATATATAATTATATACAGTAGATACCCAGGTTATACCGGCTGTACATATATAATTATATACAGGAGATGCCCAGGTTATACCAGCTGTACATATATAATTATATACAGGAGATACCCAGGTTATACCGGCTGTACATATATAATTATATACAGGAGATGCCCAGGTCATACCAGCTGTACATATATAATTATATACAGGAGATGCCCAGGTTATACCAGCTGTACATATATAATTATATACAGGAGATGCCCAGGTTATACCAGCTCTACATATATAACTGTATACAGGAGATACGCAGGTTATACCAGCTCTACATATATAACTGTATATAGGAGATACCCAGGTTATACCAGCTGTACATATATAATCATATACAGGAGATACCCAGGTTATACCAGCTGTATATATATAATTATATACAGGAGATACCCAGGTTATACCAGCTGTACATATATAATTATATACAGGAGATGCCCAGGTCATACCAGCTGTACATATATAATTATATACAGGAGATGCCCAGGTTATACCAGCTGTACATATATAATTATATACAGGAGATACCCAGGTTATACCAGCTGTACATATATAATTATATACAGGAGATGCCCAGGTCATACCAGCTGTACATATGTTATTATATGCAGGAGATGCCCAGGTTATACCAGCTGTACATATATAATCATATACAGGAGATACCCAGGTTATACCAGCTGTACATTTATGGTTATATACAGGAGATGCCCAGGTTATACCAGCTGTATATATATAATTATATACAGGAGATGCCCAGGTTATACCAGCTATACATATATAATTATATACTGGAGATGCCCAGGTTATACCAGCTGTACATATATAATTATATACAGGCGATGTCCAGGTTATACCAGCTGTACATATATAATCATATACAGGAGATGCCCAGGTTATACCAGCTATACATATATAATTATATACAGGAGATGCCCAGGTTATACCAGCTGTATATATATAATTATATACAGGAGATACCCAGGTTACACCAGCTGTACATATATATTATATACAGGAGATGCCCAGGTCATACCAGCTGTACATATATATTATATGCAGGAGATGCCCAGGTTATACCGGCTGTACATATATAATTATATACAGGAGATACACAGGTTATACCAGCTGTACATATACAATTATATCCAGGAGATACCCAGGTTATACCGGCTGTACATATATAATTATATACAGGAGATGCCCAGGTTATACCAGCTGTACATATATAATTATATACAGGAGATACCCAGGTTATACCGGCTGTACATATATAATTATATACAGGAGATGCCCAGGTTATACCAGCTGTACATATATAATTATATACAGGAGATGTCCAGGTTATACCAGCTGTACATATATAATTCTATACAGGAGATGCCCAGGTTATACCAGCTGTACATATATAATTATATACAGTAGATACCCAGGTTATACCGGCTGTACATATATAATTATATACAGGAGATGCCCAGGTTATACCAGCTGTACATATATAATTATATACAGGAGATACCCAGGTTATACCGGCTGTACATATATAATTATATACAGGAGATGCCCAGGTCATACCAGCTGTACATATATAATTATATACAGGAGATGCCCAGGTCATACCAGCTGTACATATATAATTATATACAGGAGATGCCCAGGTTATATCAGCTGTACATATATAATTATAGAAAGGAGATGCCCAGGTTATACCAGCTGTACATATATAATTATATACAGGAGATGCCCAGGTTATAGCAGCTGTACATATTTAATTATTATATACAGGAGATGCCCAGGTTATATCAGCTGTACATATATAATTATATACAGAAGATACCCAGGTTATACCAGCTGTACATATATAATTATATACAGGAGATGCCCAGGTTATACCAGCTGTACATATATAATTATATACAGGAGATGCCCAGGTTATACCAGCTGTACATATATAATTATATACAGGAGATGTCCAGGTTATACCGGCTGTTCATATATAATTATACAGGAGATGCCCAGGTTATACCAGCTGTACATATATAATTATATACAGGAGATGTCCAGGTTATACTGGCTGTACATATATAATTATACAGGAGATGCCCAGGTTATACCAGCTGTACATATATAATTATATACAGGAGATGTCCAGGTTATACCGGCTGTACATATATAATTATACAGGAGATGCCCAGGTTATACCAGCTGTACATATATAATTATATACAGGAGATGTCCAGGTTATACCGGCTGTATATATATAATTATATACAGGAGATGCCCAGGTTATACCAGCTGTACATATATAATTATATACAGGAGATGCCCAGGTTATATCAGCTGTACATATATAATTATATACAGGAGATGTCCAGGTTATACCGGCTGTACATATATAATTATACAGGAGATGCCCAGGTTATACCAGCTGTACATATATAATTATATACAGGAGATGTCCAGGTTATACCAGCTGTACATATATAATTATATACAGGAGATGTCCAGGTTATACCAGCTGTACATATATAATTATATACAGGAGATGTCCAGGTTATACCGGCTGTACATATATAATTATATACAGGAGATGCCCAGGTTATACCAGCATGGTCCATACCACTACATGTAAGAAGAGATTATAAAAATGACATATATTCCAATAAGTTACACAATGTGATGTGTGGATGAATCGTGATGTAATGCAATGACAATTATCCACTTTAGGTTTTACCGGCTGTTTAATAGGATGATAATTTCATACATTGGGGCCATCGATGGTTTCCGCGCTGTGTATGTATTAGGGAATAATCTGTAGAGAAGCGCAGACATTAGCCGTGTTCACTCACAACTTAGTGGCAGCTTAAAGTGTTGCTGAAAGTACCAGATAAGTGTTTGAAGTGGCAGCGCCGCCGTCCACTGCCGCTGCCTCCCGATGTACTCTGTCAATATTTGTAAAATCTGTCAGATTTTAAATTATGCAAATAGGAATTAAATTAGTTTAAGAAAGATCTGAAAAGTCTTCAACATTGAAGAGCCGCAGAGATTTAATGTGTCTCTCCTTGTTCGGCGTTTCTCACACGTTTTATATTCATGAAGTGGCTCGTGGAATTAGCAAATCTCTTTCATTTGCTTTTAGGAAAATAACTGGTTTAGCAGATGTCAGAAAAGCTTAATGTGATCTATTAACAGAAAAAAAGTTGGAGATTGGACGGAATTTTATAATTTCATAAAACTTTTTCCATCAAATAAACCAACAACTTTAAATATTTATTGAAATTATTTTTGTTATATTATTTTATAATTATAATTGATATATTTAATCAATTTCAACTTTCTTATCAATCTATTATCTATCTATCTATCTATCTATCTATCTATCTATCTATCTATCTATCTATCTATCTGTTATCTATCTATCTATCTATCTGTTATCTATCTATCTATCTGTTATCTATCTATCTATCTGTTATTTATCATCTATCTGTTATTTATTATCTATCTATTATCTATCTACTATCTATCTATCATCTATCTATCTATTATCTACAGTTGTGCTCAAAAGTTTACATACCCCGGCAGAATTTTTGCTTTCCTGTCCTTTTTTCAGAGAATATGAATGCTAACACCAAAACTTTTTCTCCACTCATGGTTAGTGGTTGGGTGAAGCCATTTATTATTAAACTACTGTGTTTTCTTTTTTTAAATCATAATGACAACCCAAAACATCCAAATGACCCTGATCAAAAGTTCACAGACCCCATTTCTTAATACTGTATATTGCCCCCTCTAACATCAATGACAGCTTGAAGTCTTTTGTGGTAGTTGTGGATTAGCTACGTTATTTTCTCAGATGGTAAAGCTGCCCACTCTTCTTGGCAAAAAGCCTCCAGTGTTACGGAACTGCAACACAGAACTAGGATAGAAGGGGGAAAACTGACCTTGCGATGAGACTAGGCTGATACCCTACGATGGAGTGGGTGACCCATTCCTTGCGAATAGACCCACCGACGATCCTAGGTTAATCTCAGTGAAGACCTATAGATTGGGGGAAGGAGGTCCCTAAAAGATCTAAGGACTAGGTATAAAAACAGGTCACCTTCTAATAGAAAACACAGAGAAGGCTGCAGAAACCAACTGAAAACAGAAACTAGGGATAGCAGAACCAGAGGTTTCAGAACTGCATAAAATCCAACACAGAAGGCTATCAAAGCACCTAGCCAGAACTCTAGCGGATTAACACTGTTGTCCAGCAAGGACTGGGAGGCAGGTGCTGGGTAATAAGGGTGATACAATCACCTGACCTAAGACAACTCAGCACCAGGGGAAAAAGACCAGCAGCCAGAAAACCACAACAAGATGGTGGATGGTCAAAAACAAAACAGATTCTAACAGTACCTCCCCTTTTACGAGGATCCTCCAGATCCTCTTGGCCGAGCCTTATTCGGAAATCTCCTGTGAAAAGCCTTAATCAGCCTTGAGGCCAAGACATCCTCAGCTTTCACCCAGGAATTATCCAAGGGACCGAAACCCTTCCAGGACACGAGATACTGCAACCTTCCTATGTGCCACCTGGAATCAAAAATGCGTGAAATCTCAGACTCGCCATCCTCATCAACTAGGGGAACAGTCGGCATCGCATCGTATTCTGGTGTGTCAACTTTCTTCAGTAAAGATACATGAAAAACTGAATAAATTCTCCAGGACGAGGGGATGTCTAATCTCACCGCTGCCGAGTTGACAACCTGAACCACTTTGAAGGGTACTACAATCTTAGGCCCCAGTTTTTTAGAAGGGATCATCAAACGCAGATTCCAAGAGGACAACCAGAACATGTCCCCAGCTGCAAACAATGCCTCCCTTCTTTTCTTGTCAAAATATTTATTTGACCTCCTATTTGCCTCTTTCAGATTATGGCGTACATTGGTCCAATCCCTGTCTAAATTTCTAGAAAAACTCTCCTCCTCAGGCACCGCTGCCCTAATCTTTGAAAATGGACCGAAAGATGGATGCCTCCCTGTACAGCAAAAAAAAGGAGAACACCCAGCCAAAGAAGACGTATGATTATTAAGAGCAAACTCAGCTAGTGGTAGATATTCCAACCACATCTGCTGATTGTCTGCTACAAAACATCTCAAAAACTGCTCGACGTCTTCCTTTCGGTCTATCCATTGGACTCCATATGATAACCTGAGGAAAATGACAAATGAACCTTTAATCTGTCACAAATAGCACACCAAAAGCTAGCCACAAACTGTGGTCCTCTATCGGAAACAATGTCCGTGGGAACCCCATGGAGCCTGACAATCTCTTTCACAAATGCCTTAGCTAGAGTCTTGGTGCAGGGTAATTAATTGAACGGGACCAGATGACACATCTTACTAAACCGGTCCACACAACAACCCACTTGACAGAAAAACCCTCAGAGACCGGCAGATCGGTGATAAAATCCATAGCAAGATGTGACCATGGCGAACTAGGAACCTCCAAAGGACACAGCAACCCTGCATCCGGGGCATGTGAGGCCTTCGACCCAGCGCACACAGTACACTAACGCACCCACTTGATGATTTCTCTTTGCCTCCCTGGCCACAAGAAACTTCAACCGATCGACTTTCTAGTTTCCAAAATCCCTGGATGACCCACCAACCGAGACTCATGACATTCAGCAAACAAAGCTCTCCGCAAGGCTCTAGGCACAAATAATTTACCTTACGGAGTGTTAGTTGGTGCAGCATTCTGGGCCTCTAGGATGTTACTCTCCAACTCAGAGCCCAATGCTGCCACCACCACCCCTCTCTGCAAAATGCATTCCTCCTTCTCAGTATTAACTGCTGGAGAGAAACTACGAGACAAAGCATCCGCTTTAACATTCTTCGTCCCAGGGATATATGTTATGGAGAAATGAAACTGGGCAAAAAACAGTGCCCACCTAGCTTGACGGGCATTCAAACGTTTAGCAGCATCCAGATATATCAAATTCTTATGATCAGTAAAAACCTGTATCGGATGTCTAACCCCCTCCAAAAAATGTTGCCAATGCTTAATCGTGAGTTTAATAGCCAGCAACTCTCTCTTCCCAACATCATAGTTGAGCTCAGTCTCCAAAAATTTTTTAGAAAAGAAAGCACAGGGATGCACCCCATCCTCTCCCTCCTGGGACAGAACTGCCCCCACCCCTACTGAAGAGGCATCAACCTCTACCAGAAATGGCTTGGTCTCATCTGTCTGGATCAAAACAGGAGCAGAGCTAAACCTCTCCTTGAGATGCTCAAAAGCCTTAACAGCCTCAGAGGACCATTGGACAGTATTAGAATCCTTCTTGGTGAGATCAGTTATAGGTTTAGCGATCACAGAAAAATTCTTTATGAATTTTCTGTAATAATTAGCAAATCCTAAAAATCTCTGAACAGACTTCAAACATTCAGGCCTAGGCCACTCCAGCACTGTCTCAACCTTCACCGGGTCCATCTCAAACCCATCACTGGAGACAAGGTACCCCAAAGAACTCATTTTCTGTACCGCAAACTCGCACTTCTCCAATTTAGCAAAGAGTGAGCTTTCACTCAAAATCTGTAGAACTTCACGGACTCTCTGCCAATGCGACTCCAGATCACGTGAATAGATCAAAATATCATCCAAATAAACAATGACACTCCTGCTGATCAAAGAACTCAGAATGTCATTAATGTAATTTAGAAAAAACGCAGGCGCATTAGTAAGGCCAAAAGGCATCACCAGACACTCAAAATTACCTTCCGGGGTAATAAAAGCTGTCTTCCATTCATTGCTCTCCTTCATCCGCAGCAAATTATATGCCCCACGAAGGTCAATCTTAGAGAACCACTTTGCTCCGGTTACTTGGTTAAATAAACCCGGAATTAGCGACAATGGTTAAGGATTGCGCAAAGTGATCTTATTAATCTCCAGAAAATCCAGACATGGCCTCAGGCCCCCATCCTTCTTTTTGACAAAAAAGAATCCTACAGCCACAGGGGAGTTAGAGGGTCTTATATGACCCACAGCTAAACTAGTCTGTAGGTATTCCTTTAAGGCCTCCCTCTCGGGAATCGTCAGATTAAATAAACGACTCTTTGGAAGTGTGGCACCTGGGACGAACTCAATAGTGCAGTCGTAATCTCCATGGGGTGGTAGAGCTTGCAACTCAACCTGCAAAAATACCCTCCAGAAATCCTGAATGGCTCAGGTAGCTCCCTCTTCACAACAGCAGCAATGTGAACATTACAACAATTACCATAACACCCCTGACCCCAGGACCTTATAGTACTAGACGACCAGTCCAGCAAAGGATTGTGCATTTCTAACCAGGGTAAACCCAGGATGACTGGGCAAGGTAATTTAGCAAGGACAAACAAGTCTATACACTCCTGATGTTCCATATTCACAATAAGTGGGAACCCGGTAACCTTTCGAGATATACACCCATGTTCCAGAGAAGTGTTATCAATAGCCACAACAGGAATAGGAGATGACAATGGTTCAGAATCAAACTTATATTTGTCTAGGAATTGTTGATCAATCAAATTAAGTGCAGAACCACAATCCACCATTACCTGAAAATTAATGGAATGACCATGATATGTAGTATTACCAGAAAAAAAACTCCTGCGGACCGTAAAAATGCAATACGAACTGGAGTGTAACTCCTACTGACCTTTTTTTTTCTTTCCTTATGCGAACATTGCTTAATAAAATGGTCAGCCTTACCACAATACAAGCATAGCCCTTCAGAGAAACTCTTCTCTCTCTCCTGGGAACGAGAGGACATCGCCCCAAGTTGCATCGGTTCTCCGCTGTTGACGGGGCCATCCTGAGAGACTGGGTCCAGCATTATAAGAGCCTTCTCTTCATTCTGTCTGTCTCTCAATCTTCTATCCACACGGATAGCTAACTGCATAGCAGTTTCCAAAGTATCAGGTGCAAGATATGAAATGAGCAAATCTTTAACTCTTTCACTCAAACCTGCTAAAAACTGACTCTTGAGCGCTGGGTCATTCCACCTGACCTCTGCAGACCATCGTCTGAACTGGGTGCAATATCCCTCAGCATCAACAGAACCCTGATTAAGCAGTCTGAGCTCTGCCTCAGCTGATGTGACCCGATCAGGATCTTCATATAACAACCCCATAGCAGTAAAAAATGCTTCTAGTGATGTCAAACAAGGATCATCAGGATGTAATGAAAATGCCCTGATTTGGGGTTCACTTTGCAATAAAGACATAATAATCCCCACACGCTGTAATTCACTCCCTGAGGATCTGGGTCTAAGCAGAAAATATAGTAAACATGCATTTTTAAACGTAAAAAATTCCTGCCGTTTACCAGAAAACAACTCAGGTAATCCTACCTTAGGTTCTTCAGAGCATGCTCCAGAGTAATTACTCACGTGCTGTTGCAGGTAGGCTACTTCCAAAGTTAACCCTTGCAAGCGTTGAGCAAGTTCCTGGACGCTGCACATATTGAAAGAATCCCGGAGAGGATTTTTTTTAATATATACTGTATATATATATTTTTTTAATATGTGTGGCTGGACAAACTGTTACGGAACTGCAACACAGAACTAGGATAGAAGAGGGAAAACTGTCCTTGCACTGAGACTAGGCTGATACCCTACGATGGAGTGGACGACCCATTTATTGCGAATAGACCCACCGACGATCCTAGGTTAACCTCAGCAAAGACCTATAGATAGGGGGAGTGAAGTCCCTAAAAGATCTAAGGACTAGGTATAAAAACAGGTCACCTCCTAATAGAAAACACAGAGAAGGCAGCAGAAACCAACTGAAAACAGAAACTAAGGACAGCAGAACCAGAGGTCCCTGAACTGCATAAAATCCAACACAGAAAGCTATCAAAGAACCTAGCCAGAACTTTAGTGGATTAACACTGTTGTCCAGCAAGGACTGAGAGGCAGGTGCTGGGTAATAAGGGTGATACAATCATCTGACCTAAGACAACCCAGCACTAGGGGAAAAAGACCAGCAGCCAGAAAACCACAACAAGATGGTGGATGGTCAAAAACAAAACAGATTTTAACATCCAGTTCTTGTAAATTCCTTGGCTGTCTAGCATGAACTGCGCGCTTGAGATCTCCCCAGAGTGGTTCAATGATATTGAGGTCAGGAGACTGAGTTGGCCACTCCACAACCTTCACTTTGTTCTGCTATAGCCAATGACAGGTTGACTGGGCCTTGTGTATTGGATTGTTGTTATGTTGGAACATCCAAGTACGTCCCATGTGCAGCTTCTGGGCTGATGAGTGCAAATATGCCTCCAGTATTTGCTGATAATGTGCTGCATTCATCTTTTCTTTAACTTTGACCAAATTTCCGGTGCCTTTGTAGCTCACACATCCCCAAAACATCAGCTATCCACCTCCGTGCTTTACAGTAGGAATGGTGTTCCTTTCATCATAGGCCTTGTTAACCTCAATTTTGGTCTCATCACTCCAAATTACCGTGTTCCAGAAGTTTGGAGGCTTGTCTCTGTGCTATTTTGCGTATTGTATGCAAGATACTTTATGGCATTTGTTAAGTAATGGCTTTCTTCTGGTGACTCAACCATGCAGCCCATTTTTCTTCAAGTGCCTCCTTATTGTGCATCTTGAAACAGCCACACCACTAGTTTTTAGAGAATCCTGTATTTCACCTGATGTTATTTGTGGGTTTTTCTTAGCATCCTGAACAATATTCCTGGCAGTTGTGGACGACATTTTTGTTGGTCTCCCTGACCGTGGTTTTGTTTTTACAGAGCCCCTGATTTTCCACTTCTTAATCACAGTTTGAACGCTTCTGACTGGTATTATTAATTCCTTGGATAGCTTTTTGTATCCCTTTCCTGTTTTATACAGTTTAACTACCTTTTCCTGTAGATCCGTTCTTTTGCTTTCCTCATGACTCACAATCCAGAAGCGCCAGTGGCTGGATGAAAGATGCAAGAGTCTGTCTGGATCCCAGAAACTCACTCAGCATTAATGCACACACTGATTACAAGCAAACAGGTGACAGGTGAGGATGTTACCTTTAGTAGCCATTCAAACCCATTTGTGTCAACTTCTGTGCATGTTATCAGGCCAAAATCACCAGGGTTTGTGAACTTTTGATCTGTCTATCTATCTATCTATTACCTATCTATTTATCTATCTATTATATATCTATCTATTATCTATCTATTAACTATTCTATCTATGATCTATATATCTATTATTTATCTATTATGTATCTATCATCTATATTTTTATGTATTATCTAATCTATCTATCTATCTATTATCTATATATCTATTATATATCTATTATGTATCTATTATCTATCTAATTATTGTCTACACACCTCAACATCAACATTGCAACACTAACAAGGTAATCTGGTGGAATTCTGGAACACACAGAATGGATAGACTTGTTATTTATATGGATGCAATGAAAAATGAATCTGGAGTATGTGAAATCCTCACACATACATCCCTGGGTTGCTATCAATAATCTGGTTCATGTTCTGCCACGCTGAATACTTTTTTGCAAATCATCAAGATCTGCTGCTGGCAGCTCCTTTTTGAAATTTTTGACTAATGACATCTCAGATGTGCTCAACAGGAGACAAGTTTGGAGACGCTAGAAGATGTGGGAGTCTAAATCTAAAGAATTAGGTACTCAAAGAAATGAAATACAAACGTGAGTGCACAATGTTTTGGTCATTGAATCTGACTTTCATAAGGTGTGCATGGGTTTTTGCAGGAGACATGGATCAACTGCTCACAGTAGCACTAGCAAATATGGCCTGGTGTTTTTGTGTTGAAAAACAGCTCTTGGGACATTTTCGAAACATGGCTGCACCACTGGTTACACCACCAAATCAGTGCAAGAGGAGAGTCAGATGGTCATTTAACTCTGACGAGGAATGCTAGACAATATTATCTGTCAGTCCGTACTGGCCTGTGTCTATGTCCCAGTTCGTATGTGGCTACTATGATAATACCGTTAATATATTGCAATTATCGGTAGTTATTTTTTAATAAACCTAATTGATTGGCTTCAAATCAAGTTCAAGCTGAGCTTGCTTACTCCAGACCTCTGGGTCAGTAGATTGTAAGAACCTGTTCACACCTGAAGTTGCGTTTTTACCCTGTCCAGCCTTGGATGTAAATTATTAGTGTCATGATTTCTCCGCTCAGTTAGTGATTGTTGTGCTGTCCTATGGAAACTGGGTCATGCTGAGTTGTCAGGGTTTTGATGTCCCATCTTGCGATGGGTGTGCTGTGCTGTCAGTTCTTTGATTGATGCTCAGTTGTCCAATCTGGGACTGGGAGGTGCAGAAATGTCTCCAGGTGTTCTCTGTTCTGGAGGTTGCCCAAGCTACTTAAATGAGCTGTTTGCTCTGAGTTCTATCTTTCGTGACCTGACCCTCGGACTGTGTGCTGACTATCCCTTTGTCTTGTCCTTTTGCCTTTGTCTACTATCTGGTATTTTGACAGCAGACCATAACCTGACTTACGCCTTTGTATTTTTCCTTGGTT
The DNA here is from genome assembly GCF_051348905.1 of Ranitomeya variabilis. NCBI lineage: Eukaryota > Metazoa > Chordata > Amphibia > Anura > Dendrobatidae > Ranitomeya > Ranitomeya variabilis. The sequence goes on from NC_135237.1 coordinate 560,412,878, forward strand.
TTCTACGTGCTCTCTTGGTACCGACCCCCGAACGCCTGACTTCTCTGCCTCACTGTCTGCCCGTGAGTAGTGACTAGGGTCACAATTATCTGATTTACACTAAGATTGCCAATATTTTGCATTCTTACTTTGCATCACTGGTAGGAGTGAGTGGACCAGTGGATGTTAGGGTTTGTCGGGTTCGACATTAGGTGTCCGCTATGAACTGCAAATTTTACAGTTGGGGTTTGCTCATCTCTAATTACTGGGATCCTGGATTCAAAGACATTCTCCCTTGGAGTTGGGCTTCCTTCAATGTTCTGAAAAATTGGTCCTCTCTTCATATGCAGCAAAAAGATGACCCTAGAAATGGCCAAGGTCAAAACGTTCTCCAAATTGGTCCGATGAAATATTGTTTTGTCTTGCTATATTCCAGCACTCAGTAATCTTTATAATATGCTTTTTGTATCTTTTCTTATTGCATTTTGATATATGATTTTGATTCATTCATGTTCGAGGATTTTGAACCTTCCTTAGGATCTGCAGCAATGCCCCTTATAAATAATGTAAATAATTTCCTGTGTCCTCAGGATATACTAAGTAACTTCTATTTAATTTTACCTTTTTGAGGAAAATGAGACTTTAATAGAGATCTGATTTGTATGGTCACCATATGGTAGCGAGAGCTGGCCTTTTACGGAGACAGCTGTGTAATCTATTGAATACACTTTCATACAATACATATATCTCAGGGCAAAGAACATATGTTTTATTGTCCATTTCCAGTTAAATATGAATAATTCAGATTGAGCGATCCCCATTAAACGAGGTTTAGGAAGCTGCGGAAAAATCTTTATGTGCAGAAAACCAATCACCTTGATTTTTTAATGGAAACATTATATTTTCTCCCAATTTAAATGTCTTTTATTGCTATCATTACACAGTTATTTAACTCCTGGAAATTCCAGAGGAAAAAAAAATTGACAATGTGTAAAATGTAAGAGGGAGAAAAGAGTAGAAGAAAAGCGAAGATTAAAGTCTTCTATAACGTACTGGAGATTGGACGAGCATTCACATTCTGAAACGTAAAAATAAGACCCTACCAATGGTTTAAAGACTCCATCAATAGAAGAATGAAAATCTTACATGCGACATGGACCAGTTCAAAATCCAGCTTTATTTCCAATGACAACTGATAAAACCATCTACATTAACTCACGCGTTTCAAACCAAGGTTCTGAATCATGGACGACAACTGATAAAACCATCTCCATTAGCTTCTCGGTTCAAGCCAAGGTCCTTAATCATCAAAATGATTGAGCACTTTGGTTGGAACCCCATAAGGTAATGGAGATGGCTTTATCAGGTTTTATCTGGAAATAAAGCTACAAGATTTTACCTGTTCAAGAAAAGCACTGGATTTTCGTTATCCTATTGGAGAAATCAGTTGACTCAAACTGTTGTGTAAAGATCTGGGCTTCAATTTATGGTGAGCCGACAATATATTTTGGCCGTAAACTCATGGTAAATGGTTGTATAGATCTGATTCCAGTAATACCCAGGAATAAAACCAATCCACATATGAATGGCATGAAATGATCACAACTTAGAAAAAATATGATTTCACTCTACTCCTTCAGGGTTGTTCACACTATATGTGTCTAGCTATGACCACCTAATGGTTGTGATGAGAATGGTTTTATAGCATGTTGGGATATTGTTTTATATCTACAGCATAAGAAATTGAAGCTCTTAGTGAAAATTGAGAAATGGTAAGGGTGAAGTCTCGGAGATGTGCAATTTACTGGTAGAATTCTTTCTTCCCAGGACTCCACTGTCCCCAGCACTTTGGTGCCATAAAGTAATCTCTGGATATTTCGAAGAGTATAGAAACTGCTGTATGATGTAGTAGTAGTTAGAATATCTGGAAACGATGGTAAGAGAAATTAAAAATGCATTATTTTCAGATGGTTTGTCAGAGAAGCCAGGGCCTGGTAACACTGATCAAGCAGAACAGTAGTGGATTTCGACAAGCTAGGGTCATGCCAGCTCAGACCAATACCGGTAACAAGCAGAAAAATACAAAGTCACAAGCCAAACCAAAGGAATTACTATTATTACGTCCCAAGAGGCAGGTGGATATTAGAATTGACCTCTCCCGACTTTGACGGATCAGCTCAGTGCACTGCTGCAACATAGAGACCAACATATGTGCTGCTGGATGTCAGACAAGAACATCTATTATGGGGTTCATCACTGTGAACCCCACTGACCCTCAACTTTCCGAACACATATCAATCTCTTATGTTTTTACGGTGGCAGCTCCAGCCCTTAGATTCTTACGTTGGCGAGAACATGGGAACTACTGAACTGTCCCAAACTTTTTGTCAAAATTTGATCGGTACAGCTTGATTTATGTTTACTAAAAATATTCTAACCAAATTTTATGAAGGTGAAAATTTGAAAATGGAAAAAATGTAAAGATTGAAGTAAAAGGAGAATCTGAGAAATAAACTCAATCAATTCAATCTGAAAATAAAGACATAGAAATATATAACGCATCCATAAAAGCCCAATCTACTATAATAAAAAATCAATCTATAGGATTAAAGCCATACAGATTAATGTTTTTGAAACACTGAGCATACCCATAGCCAGACAAAGGAAACTCAAAAAGTAACTACCGGTATGTATTTACATAATTCTATTTTTTTGCACCATTTCGGTCCACTTATTCAGTTTAATCTACAGTAAGATTAATAGTTTCTTCCAAGACTAAACTTCATCATGCAATAAACAAGCCTCATACAGCATTGCTGATGGAAGAATAAAAAAAAATAGATTTCACTTTTGGAAGAAGGGGAGGAAAAAAATGAAAACACAAAAACTAAAATTGTCTCTAATGAACAAATGGTTACGCACATATTTACAGTAGTTCTTGCAAGTTTACTTGATTTTCATTTTTAACTCTTTCATTCATTTGCTTCTATTATTTTACTTTAATAATAGTCTTATTTCATTAGAAACAAACTACTTATGCGTTAATATACTATATACTTTAATCAGGATTGCTGAAATGTATATTTAAGTAATTTGGCTTTAAATTAAGTATTAATTATATTATATAAACTGATATATTTTTATATATATATATGTGTATATATATATATATATATATATATATATATATATATATATATATATATATATATATATATAATTTTTAAATATATATGGAAAAAATATATATATATACATATGTTTTTGTTTTGTTCCTAGGTTTTCTTGCACTGCATTATTTATATATATACCGTATTTGCTTTTTATTTTATTCTTCAATTCTTTTATTTTGTTTGTTTATTGAAACTCTTGCACAAAATATCATGGCAGCTAACTTATTGATCCCTCAGTGCTCTATTTTTAAAAGTCTTGTTTTTCTATTCCTATATTCCCATTTTCCTATTTTAAGTCGCTTTACTCATTTATTTGGAAGTATATAAAAAAAAAACAGTTAACGTAGAAAGTGAATTTAAAATTTTGGATTTTCTTAATTGCATGGAAATCTTTTTAGCTGAATCCAGAATTTGAGAGGCAGAAAACCTGATGTTTCCGAGCTGTAATCTGTGCCCACTCCACACTTGGCACCACACGTTATGTACTGGGGATAAAATTATAGCAGCAGGAAACTTCCTGGAGCGCGTTCCACTGGTTCAGTTTCAATAGCCCGGGGCGTTTTCTGCTTTATTATGTTGATATGGTCTCATCATTAGCGGGATAAACATGGTAAGAGGCGCCATAGGTGCTGTCAGTCCCAATTTTTTATTTTCTACAGTCTCTCTTTAATTCGTAATGTTTTTACGCTCCTGATTCACCGACTGACCTCAATGTAATACTTGAAAGGTAAAGGAGAGATAAGATGGCGCGGTGCGTGAGTCCAGGTTTTGTTGGAAGTGCTTGATCTTTATAGAAATGCAAATGTGTCTGGCAATGTAAACCGGAGCCATGAGGTGTTACAAGAATATATGTAAAACGTTTTGGCACTTGGTTAAGGATATGTGAAAATATACACTTGGCGTGCAAGAAAATATCGCCTGGTATTATGATGTGTTTCCAAAGCGATGAAGACACTTCAAAAAGTGAAGAAAAATATGGAGCTGGAACTGGTTCATTAGTAACTTATGCAAAAAAGACATTTGTAAAAGTTCACAGCTATTTTTCGGGCTATCAAGGATCTGTATTACTAATACTGGCTTGCTCATGTATTTGCCCCTTGGCATTTTTCGCATTTTGCTACTTCACAACCTGGAATGTCACAGTTTTTTTATGGTTTGCATCAGTTCATGTAAAGAACATACCTACAACAGTAAAAAAAACATTAGATTTTCATTTTATTGGGAAGCAAACAACCAAAAAATAACTGAAAACTTCAGTGTGCATAACTATTCACCCCCTAAAGTCAGTACTTTGTAGAGCCTCCTTTTGCAGCAATTACATCTGCAAGTCCCTTTGGATAAGTCTCTATCAGCTTTCCATGTCTTTTCACTGTGATTTTTGCCCATTTCTCAAGGCAAAACTGCTCCAGCTCCTTCATGTTAGATGATTTCCTCTGGTGAACAGAAATCTTCACACCTGAACACAGATTCTCACTTGGATTAAGGTCTGGGCTGTCACTAGGCCACTCCAAAATATTTACACGCATAGTTCAATTATAAGGAGGGCAGTCTGGGCTACTGCCCGAGGCCCAGAGCTCTGGGGGGCCCATGGCCAGATCACCCTAATTAAAAAGTATTGTGCACCGCCGATACAATGCACATATCGAGGTAGGCAACTGTGGGCCGCTCCATCAGCTGCTGCTGTGCAGGGCTATCTGCTTTTTCTTCTTCAGCCGGGCCAGCACTGCACCTTTAAACTTGCTAGGAGACGCATGCCTGTGTGCAGCCATGTCTGCTAAAGGGACATCATGCATTGCGTCCTGCACTGCTGCTTCCCGCCAGAGAGAAGCTGGACGGGAGACAAGCCGGGGGCAGGCGAGTGTCGTGTGCTGCTTCCCAATGTATAAATACTCCTTGTGTGTCTGTGTGCATATAGTGTGGTTATCTATGTATGTCTGTGATATGTCTGTCTGTATGTATTTTTGTGTATGTCTTCAAATATGTTTATTCCCGTAAGTGTCTGTATATGTCTGTATATGTTGGCTGCCCTCGTACAGCAGAAAATCATTCCGTATGCCGACGGACCTTATATTTATTACATACTACATGATTGTCCAGGTACCCAGATTTTATTACACCCTACCAGAATGATTTGGCTGCCTACTACAACTACTATGACTACTACTATGACTACTACTACGACTACTACTACGACTACTACTACGACTACTACTACTATGACTACTATTACGACTACTACTTCTACTACTATCACTACTACTACAATTACTATGACTACTACGACTACTACTATGACTACATTGACTACTACTACGACTACTACTACTACTATGACTACTGCTACTACTACGACTAGGACTAAAACGCAAGGTCAAATCGATCTGTCATTGGCTACAGCAGAACAAAGTGAAGGTTCTGGAGTGGCCATCTCAGTCTCCTGACCTCAATATCATTGAGCCACTCTGGACAGATCTCAAGCGCGCAGTTCATGCTAGACAGCCCAGGAATTTACAGGAACTGGAGGCTTTTTGCCAAAAAGAGTGGGCAGCTTTACCATCTGAGAAAATAAAGAACCTCATCCACAACTACCACAAAAGACTCCAAGCTGTCATTGATGTTAGAGGGGGCAATACACGGTATTAAGAAATGGGGTATGTGAACTTTTCATCAGGGTCATTTGGATGTTTTGGGTTGTCACTATGATTTAAAAAGAGAAAACACAGTAGTTTGACAATAAATGGCTTCATCCGACCACTAACCATGAGTGGAGAAAAAGTTTTGGTGTTATCATTGATATTCTCTGAAAAAAGGCCAAAAAAAAAAAAAATTCTGCCGGGGTATGTAATTTTTTTTTCGCAGAACTGTATATATACCGTATTTTTCGGACTATAAGACGCACCGGACCATAAGGCGCACCCCAAATTTGGGGTGAAAATTGCAGAAAAAAATATTTTTTATAAGATGGGGGTCGTCTTATTGTCTGAATTTACAGTATCTTACCTGAGGGCTGGCGGTGGCAGAGCAGGGTCACAGGAGGCATGGCGTCGGCAGAGGTGGGGTGATGCGGTACAGCGTGCACCTGAGCAGGGTCCTTTCCAGCTTAGGTGGGCGACGCCATGGCCTGGTGTCCATGGGAGGGTTGCAGCAGTGGTTACCAGCAGAGGTGCTGGGATTAGGAGGCGCAGTGAGAGGTATGGCGTGAGAGGGGTCCCTTTTCCCGGTGAGGTGATGCAGCAGCCCGGTAAGCAGCAGAGCCGGGTGAATCCTGTTGTTATCGGTGGTGGCAGCCATCTTCCTGAGGCTGCGCGTGCGCAGATGAAGCGCTCTGCTTCCCGGGGCTTCAGGAAAATGGCCGCGGGAGGCCACCCGTGCGCAGATGGAGATCGCGGTGGCCATTTTCCTGAAGCCAAGATCTAAATCTGCGAACTCGGCTTCAGGAAAATGGCCACCGCGATCTCCATCTGCGCACGCGCGGCCTCCCGCGGCCATTTTCCTGAAGCCCCGGGAAGCAGAGCGCTCCATCTGCGCACGCGCGGCCTCAGGAAGATGGCCGCCACCACTGATAACAACAGGATTCACCCGGCTCTGCTGCTTACCGGGCTGCTGCATCACCTCACCGGGGAAAGGGACCCCGCTCACTGCGCCTCCTCATCCCCGCACCTTTGCCACCACATCTCTGCCGCCGCACCTCTGTCACCGCACCTCTGCCACCGCACCTCTGCCGCCACGGTAAGCCTGCATTGCGACTATTAGATGCACCCCCCATTTTCCCCCCTTTTTTGGGGGGGAAAAAGTGCGTCTTGTAGTCCGAAAAATGCGGTATATATATATATATATATATATATATATATATATATATATATGCTTCACTGCAGCCATCACCCCTGGTAAGCAATAAGACGCATGGATTATAAGAAACACCACCATTTTATTAAAAAAAAAGTTTTTTTCCTATTTTTCTCCTCAAAATTTGGGGTGTGTCTTATAATCCAAAGCGTCTTATAAAGCGAAAAATACGGTAATAGTTCATGTCCATAGAAACATGACCATGAGGTATATGTATTTTTAAACTAAATTAAGATAATTTTTAATTCTTTTTTTGTTATGACTTGCATGTACAAGGGCCCGATACATTGATCGCTTTGGTTGATGATAGGGGGGCTATGTGGGGGCTCATATTGTACATGGGGGCTCCTACTGTATATAGTGGATGTCAGCATACTTAATTCTGCTCAGTATTAAGTCATACAATTAATAGAAAAAAATAATATGTTAATATTAATATTGAGCAGAATTAATTTCAGCCTATTGGTTCGGCCTCCACAATAGTCATGGTCTGTCAGGTGGCCCCTTGAGAAAATTAATCTCCCACCCCTGCTCTATTTTGTACAGTGCTATGTTATGTATAATGCTATACATATGGAAAAAAATTAGCCTGGCATGCTAAGCTCTCTGCTATTTCTGTCATTTCACATATGCAGATGTTCACCAGAGCAAATGTGTGTTAGTCACATGACCTACACATTATCAAAGGTGATCATGTGACATGTCTCGTGATTCATCCAGTCCCATGGGGGCCACGCTATCTAAACTGCCCTGGTGCCATGGCTACTATTAATCCACCCCTGCTTATACATCTCCCCTTAAACCACTGGAGGGTTGCTTTAGCAATATGCTTTGGGTCATTTTCTTGTTGGAAGGTCCATCCCACCCTCAAATACTGACAGACTGAAACAGGTAATGCTCAAGAATATCCCTTAATTTTGTAACATCCTCCTTCCCCTCTACTTGGACCATTTTCCCTGTCCCTGCTGCCGAAAAACATCCCCATAGCATAATGCTGCCACCACAATGTTTCACTGTGGGGATGGTGTTCTTGGGCTGATGAGTTGGGTTGGTTTGGCGCCAGACATAGCTTTTAGATTTGTAGCAAAAAAGTTCAATTTTGGCCTCATCTGATCACAGCACCTTCCTCCATACATTTGGGGATTCTCTCACATTTCTTTTGCCAAACTCACAATGATCCTTACAATTTGTGTGTGTAAGTAAAGATGTTTTCTGCCCACTCTTCCATAAAGGCCACTACTATGGAGTGTATGACTTATTTTGATGGTATGGACAGATACTCTAGTCTCTGCTTGGGAACTCTGCAGCTTCTTCAGGGTTACCTTTTGTCTCTGTACTCTTTTGCCTCTCTGATTAATGTCCTCCTTGCCCGGGCTAAGGGTTTTGGTGAGCGACCCTCTGTTGGCAGGTTTGTTGTGGTACCATGTTCTCCCCATTTGATGATAATGGAATTATTGGTGCTCCAGGGGACCATCAGAGATTGAGGAGTTTTTTTTATAACCCAACCCTGGCTAGTACTTTTCAACAACTTTATCCCTGACTCATTTGCAGATCTCCTTGGTCTTCTTGGTGGTGTTTCAAGATCTCCTTGGTGTTCATGTTGTTGTTTGGAGATCTCCTTGGTCTTCATGGTGGTGTTTGGAGTTCTCCTTGGTCTTCGTGGTGCTGATTAGAGATCTCCTTGGTCTTCAAGGTGTTGTTTGGAGATATCCTTGGCCTTCATGGTGGTGTTTGGAGATGTGACACTTAGTTTGCTCACAGAGGACGTCCTGTCACTGAGCATGGGACTTATGAAGAGAATTGCTTGCACCAGAAATGTTTAGGGGCTTCATAGCAAAAAGGGTGATACACATGCACATGCCAATTTTTAGTTATTTGATCCCATATATTTAATTTATGCCTATATTTTTCTCCCTTCACCGACTTAGACTATTTAGTGCTGAAGTGTTACACATAAATCGGATTCCAAAATTATTTAAACAAAGGCTGTAATGTAACAAAATTGTTAAAAAGACAAGGGGATGAATACTTGGGCAAGTCACTGTACATAGACAACTTACCAATTAGAGGTGAGAGAATCTTTTGAAATTCAAATAGATCAACATTGCCGAAATTTCATTCCCTGCAAGGTAAAAGCACTCTAAAGCCTCCAGTTGTACTGAAAAATTTGGATGGCATTATTCTCTATTCCTCACATACTAATCTTCACTGTTTTGATGTCACACACTATTCAAACAGTTTCTTCAGTGTTTTATGGCTTTCCTTTTCTATATATATAGCTAAGCTATAAGCTGTGACATCATCCCGCTATCCAGAGTCACCACAAATTAGCTGCTTCATTCCCTGCATCTACTTTTATACAGGCTGCTACAGTTCCTCCTGAATATCTATGATAGCTGCCAGGGTTTGTGGAGCAGCACAGTTGTGCCTCTGATCATGTGATCCTTCTCTTGCAGATGCAATTGTATGCAATGTGTAAAATGGCAGCAACCATTTTAGACGATTTACCAGAAGCAAATCACAAATTAATTAAATTAGCTGATTATGTTGTGCAAATTATGCAGATTTCCACCATGGATTTTCCTGCTATCATTTTATAGAAGGAAATCTGAAGCCACATTAAACTTGTTCACTTTAGTGTTGTTTTTTTCTTACTTTTAAATTAATGTATTTTTGATTAAAAATAATTTTAATATTTGGTTTTCATAATTTATGCTTAACCATGTGCCTTCTATAGTCTTGCACTGTTTATTACTGGCTTAGAATGAGTTAACAGATAACTCATCAGTCAGCTCTCTAAAATGGTCCAAAAGGCAGTTTGTAATTTTTTTTTACTGTTGTTTTTTTTACCACAAACCACATCAAGGTTGAATGTACAGGCTCAAACAACGTGCAAAATTTCAACAGTGTAAAACTTTTAATTAGATGAAACAGCAAAAATTATCTTTAACCCTATATATGTATGTAAATTAAAAAATTGCCTCAGAATGTGGAAAACCAGCTTGTTGCAAATTTGCAGCAGAAACCATCAGCGGCAGTTTGAGGGGCTCATTGCTTTTTATATAGGCGTTCAAGGGGTGTTTTTAGGGTAGACATATTTGTGTGAGAATAATATGGATACATTTTTAGAGAGTCACTGTGAGATATGGGAAAATTATATCTAATTGATATCATTTTGATACCTGATGGAATTCCCTATCAGATACAGTTTGGTCCAAAAATACTTACTCCACACTTAGCCCCCACCTTTGATATTCCCTCCAGGCCCAAATGGGAAGTCAAATACACCTCAAACAATGGGACCTCATCAGCCAGCAAAAAAGCCTTTGAAACTCTCCCAAGGGAAAGCCAAAAGGCATAGACCCTGTGTCCCCAGCACCAAATCAAGGAATTATCACAGGGGTGTGAACTCTTGTGCAGTTACCAGCCAACTAGCTTCCTTTGCTGGACACAGACATATTGGCACCAAAGATGCCAGCACAAGGCTCTGAGATATTGAATCTAGAAAATTACCTATAATAAAATAATGCTATATCTATGAAGCTAGCCGAGCACATAATCGGAATCTGCATTCCTTCCCCCACAAGCCCATACCATGCAGCCAGCTCTAGAACTCTGCATTATTGAGTTATAAAGCATAGCTACCAGGAATTAAATACAGTAGCCGTATTTGGTTTCCCTGCACAGATAAAATCCAGCAGAACTCAGTGGTGCCACCGCCGTCCCATTTAGAGCTTCGGGCGGAAAGTTATGAGCATCCACGTTTCTAGCCGGAAAACCATGTTCTCAGTTATGGAAGGAGAGAAGTTGCACAGACCAGGGGTTGTGCAACGTGTGGGAGGGGGCAGCCTAGGGGATGATAGGCAGCTCCTCATTTTGGACAGTTTTTTCTACTGGCAGGAGGCCCGTTAGCTGACGCGGCCAGAGAATCACATAGCAAAGATTTGGACATGTGACTCATGAACGCCTCTCTGGTCACATGCTACCTAACACGGTATTTGTAATCTGTCTGTATCCTACCCTTGTACTACACTCCTGACTGTATACTTGTATATTTGTTCTTATATATATATACAGGGGTTGGACAAAATAATGGAAACACCTAACGTCTTGGCATCATAATCATAATAATAATGATAAACATGCAAACCGTGACATATTATTATTATTTATTTATATAGCACCATTAATTCCATGGGGCTGTACATGAGAAAGGGGTTACATACAGGGTTATAGATATCGTTTACAGTAAACAGGTTTACAGTGACACACTGGTACAGAGGGGAAAGGACCCTGTCCTTGCGGACTTACATTCTATGGTATTGGACATATGGTAATGTTTTGTAGTTGATTATTTGTGTTATTTGATATGTGTATGGAAATTAACTGTTTGTTTTGCATAATTGTAAGAACATTGATGAGGACCTGATACCAATGGCAGACCTCTCGGATTTTCAAAGAGGCCAAATTGTTGGTGCTCGTATGGCAGGTGCTAGTGTAACAGAAAGTGCCCGAATGCTTGGCGTGTCAAGAGGTACTGTCTCCAAAGTAATGACTGCGTTTGAAAGAGAAGGAAAAAGTCCGCAGCAAAGCGCAGGTCCGGCCGAAAGTCAAAGTTGACTGAGAGAGACCGTCAGACTCTAAAGCGAACTGTGAGAGAGGATCGCAAGACCACGGCTCCGAAAATCACTGCTGAGCTCAATGAACACCTACAGAACCCAGTTTCCACGAAAACTGTTCGTCGGGAGCTGCACAAATCTGGATTCCACGAAAGAGCTGCAATTAGAAAACCGCTGCTCTCAATGACAAATGTTTCCAAGCATTTAGAGTGGTGTAGAAACCTCCAGAATTGGTCCCTCGAGCAGTGGAAACATGTGATATTCTCAGACGAATCATCGTTTACCCCATTTCCGACCTCCGACCGAGTGTATGTTTGGAGACAGCCGAAAGAAGCATTCCATCCAGACTGCCTTCTCCCAACCGTAAAACATGGTGGAGGTTCTGTGATGATCTGGGGTGCTATTTCGTGGAGATCTGCCGGGCCAATGATATCCCTTCATAGAAGAATTAACAGCCGAGATTATTTAGGCATTTTGGGCGACCAAGTGCATCCAATATTCAAGCACTGTTCCCGGAGGGGAACGCCATCTTTCAGGATGATAATGCACCAATTCATACAGCTAGAATCGTTAAAGCATGGCACGAGGAACATTCTAATTAAGTTGAGCATCTCATCTGGCCCCCAAAATCCTCAGACCTCAACATTATTGAGCATTTATGGTCGATTTTAGAGATTCAAGTTAGACGTCGATTTCCGCCGCCATCGTCGCTCAAAGAACAGGAGGGTGTTTTAACTGCAGAATGGGCTAAAATTCCTTTGGAAACAATTTACACCTTGTATGAATCCATACCTTGGAGAATAGAGGCTGTAATCGCCGCAAAAGGTGGCACCGTATTAAACTAACTTTTGTTGCTGTTTCCAGGTGTTTCCATTATTTTGTCCAACCCCTGTATACCTGTATCTTCCTAGTGCGCCTTTCGACAATTAATTACAAAATTAATCTTGGGCTGCTCTTTTATCTCGATTCATGAATCCCCACGTCCGCACACTCAGTCGTTTATTACACGCTACCTGGGGTTGGTTTCTGACCCGATATAAGCCTGTTGTCGGACGGGGCTTAGATCTAACGAGAAACGGGTGGCAGCATACCATACTGTGTTAGTGAGAAACTCTGACAGTGATGGCCGGGAGGTTCATATATATATCCCCAGCCTAGACTGGTGATATATATCCCCCCTCACTGGGAGCACCTCAATATTTCGTACCTATAAGGGAAGCCTTTCTGCCGACTATTTGCCCTCAGTGCAGTTCCCCGACTGACTTGGGGTAAGTGGTGGCGCCAGAGAGCCGATTCCTGCTGGGTCATTCTTTCCCCTCCCCAGAGGTGAGTGAAGTTGACACAATTTAGCAAATTTTTCAACAAAAAATTTGATTTGCCACAAATAAATTCACCATGTATCGCAGATACTCCAATTGCTCGGTAAAGATGTGTATGACACAGATCTCCTAGAACTGTATTCAACCCCTTTCAAACTCTTTAACGCAAACACAGCCTTAGTAATGTCAAAGTGACCACCACATAGAATTGGATAGCAACCTGGTAGTAATCAATAGCCCATTTAGTAACACTGACAGATCTTTCCCATTTTTAAAAAAATAAAAAATGGTCCAAAAATTATGCATCTTAATCTTTTGTGATCAAACAACCTGATCTGAATGTGTTGATGTCAGATATAACATAATCCTGCAGTGACTTAGATAACTGATATGCCATATATTCCATAATGCCCTTCACTTCCTCTCCACTAATAGGCTTGCTGGAGGTAAGATGGGCAATCATGACCTGCATTTGGTAGTACTATTGCCGGACTATTGGTTTCAGTGATGTTGGTGAAGCTCCTGCTGCTAGCGGAGTATAGTATTGTTTTTTGTTACGTTACTCCATCCTGTGCCACTTTTTCTATTTACCATACACATTGTACAATATTATAATTAACTTTTGATGTTTTTTCTACCCCATATATTCAACGTATAACTAATCAATAAGCAGTGAGAGATAGCCGCTCACATCCTCTTGATCACATATCCGTCCAAAAGCGTGGAAAGTGATGCCAGCACTGATTGGGTGCAGGGCTCACATGACATAGTAACCTCACATGAGCCCTGGGAACACGAGTACCAACACCACTGGAATGACGCCGGTATGGAAGATGAGTATAGGTATTTTTATTTTCATGAGGACAAACATGAAGATTGAAAAGGGATTGTCCAAATAGTGCACAACCCTTTAAGCTGACCATACCCATGAGATATTTATTGACAAACCATTGGCAAATTCAAGTATATTTAGTATTATTTACCGAAAATCTGATATCTCTGGTGAGCATTGAATGCAGCAGCCATTATAGGGTGATTTAAGACAGTGAAAGTTTGTCAGAGCTCACAGCTCAGAAATAAACATAGGATCAGAAAACTCTAAAACATTGGAAAAATAATCCAGTCAGTAATATATTCTATAACTGCAGCAATAAAGAAGGTAAGTTTAGTAGTATTACAGAGAGCAGCTGATATATTTCCTACTGCACATGTATGACAAATTTTGTATTCTTAATGCACTAAAAAGCAGAAGCATGGCAGCGTAAGTTCCTACAGAAAAATTGGTAAACAATTTGGTGACAATTTTCGAAACTGGGGATTACTCTTAAGTTTTATCATTGCAGAGGAAGGCGTAAACTGTAGATTTGTAGAGAGCAGTTGCCCGTTAAGGTTCAAGGGATCATTCACTACCATCGAAGCATTGTAGTAGCCTTGCTAAAGGAAAGTATATGTGCCTCAATCTGCTACAATGCAACATGGTCTTGTTTCATCTATGATTATTCATGAGTTTCAATTTGTATAGATCGAGATGTAACTTGAGGCTCCTTGTGCTCCCACCAACCATGTGCCACTTATAATACTGGTATCAGTGGGGCTTTTAGCCCTCCCCTGGTGTATGAGGACCCTGGTGTGATTGCTACCTCTGCACGCTCGATAGATATGCCTATGTATATATTATGCCAATTTTTTCACATCTTTTCTGTCTGAATTATTAGATGCATAATCCCCTATAACTGAGGATGAAGCAAGCTCTAATGCACAATTAAAAATTTCATTTTCAAACCACAAAGGATTAATTACTGGGGGATGTATTAAATGCCGATTGAGCGCACATACATTTTGCACAGTTATGTATAGCCGAGTGCCGTTTTTTTGCTGAGGACAATGAATATGCAACACAAATCTTTACGTTTAATAGAACATTGCAGAAAATTACTGGCACGGAGGTTCTAAAATAAAAAATCCCACAAGCGTGAGCTGGGGAATTTACAGAAAATCCAATATTTATGAAGAGCATATTAATGCACTGCAGCTGGGACAGTCTCACAATGAATTATAGATATACAATTAATAGATATTTTGGCAACAGTCCCTCGTGAAAGTGGCTGATAAAATGGAGTCATTTAATTAATAGAGATGATCATAAAACCTGTAATTTATTAATACGTGATTTTTTATTAAAAGTCATTAAGGAAGGCGATTAATCTTAAAGATACAAACTTTATTAAAAGTCGTGTGGGATGAGGAAGGAGGAACAATGCTCTATTGTGTGGAAATAGCAGAATGTATTAGGGACTGAGGGAATCAAATGAAGCTCATACATCTAATTTCAGAGCTGAAAGACTTGTATCTGCAGTAAAACGAGCCGAAAAGCTCATATTTCACATAATGGCTGTGATAACTGGGAGCAACTGAGAATCTTAAAAGCCAATTATCCTTTGTTATACATGCACTATCCTCAGGGGCCGGCTAGAAAAGAGAGCAGAGTCTGAGCATGGTCTTGCTGCTCCCATCCCTCTTAACAAGGTGTTTTTTGGTACATATACTAATACTTTCAAGAACTGTCCCAATAATCATGTTATATAATTTACTAATTTTTCATCCATTATTTTTCAGTTGATATTTCCTCTATAACAGCATTCTTCCAGCACTATAGGAGCTGTAACTTTCTTTGCATTCCTCATGCTTACACTAAAATGCAAATCTGCTTCTCTGTTGCATATGTTTGCAGATTTTCCAAAAGGAAAGAGAAACCAAATAGAAAAAAAGACCAACCCCAAGCAAACACCCCATCCTCACTTTCTGTAGAAAGACAAAGACCCAGCCCCATTTATTGTAGAGAAGCAAAGACTTACCCACACTTCTTGCATAGGGACACACATTTGCTTACCCAAATTCTTGAAGGCAGATGAAGACCCACCCAAGCTGCCAATAATAAGACAAAGACCCACCCCCACTTATTGTACAGAGGCAAAAACCCACCCCAACTTCCTCTAGGGAGACAAACAGCTGTACCCACTTTCTGTAGAGAGACAATGACTAGCACACACTTCCTGCAGAGAGACATATATCTGGCTTCCCTATTATTGTAGACAAAGAACCTCTCACACTTCCTGTAAAAATACAAAGACCCACCTCACTTACTGTAATGAGGGAAAGTCTCACCCACATTTCCTGCATACAGACAAATATCTGGCTCTCAAGTTTTGTAAACTGACAAAGACCCACCCACAATTCTGATAAAAATACAAATACACACCTCCACTTCCAGTAAAAAGACAAAGATCTGCCCACTTCCTGTATAGAGTAAACAATTTGTTCCCACTTTTCTCTAGGGAAACAAAGAAACAAATAGCTGCCCCCACTAACTGTACAGAAACAAAGATCTGCCCTCACTTCATCTAGAGAGACAAAGACCAGCCCCCATTAATTGTACAGAGGCAAAGACCAGTCCCCATTAATTGTTGAGACACAAAGACCGACCCCCATTAATTGTAGAGAGACAAAGACCAGCCCCCATTAATTGTAGAGAGGGAAAGACCAGAACCCATTAATTGTAGAGAGGCAAAGACCAGCCCCCATTAATTGTAGAGAGACAAAGACCAGCCCCCATTAATTGTAGAGAGGCAAAGACCAGCCCCCATTAATTGTAGAGAGACAAAGACCAGCCCCCATTAATTGTAGAGAGGGAAAGACCAGAACCCATTAATTGTAGAGAGGCAAAGACCAGCCCCCATTAATTGTAGAGAGACAAAGACCAGCCCCCATTAATTGTAGAGAGGCAAAGACCAGCCCCCATTAATTGTAGAGAGGCAAAGACCAGCCCCCATTAATTGTAGAGAGACAAAGACCAGCCCCCATTAATTGTAGAGAGACAAAGACCAGCCCCCATTAATTGTAGAGAGACAAAGACCAGCCCCCATTAATTGTAGAGAGACAAAGACCAGTCCCCATTAATTGTAGAAAGGCAAAGACCTGCCCACATTTCCTGTTTGTAGACATGTATCTCTCCTACATTATTTGTAAACAAATTCCCACCTCCACTTTTGATAAAGACATATACACACCTCCACTTCCTGTAAAAAAATCTGTTCCCACTTCTTTCAGAGAAACACATATGTACCTCCACTTCCCGCAGAGATACCAAAACCATCCCCACTAGCACAAGAAAGAAAAAAGCCATCCCCACTTGTAGAGACACAAGACCTGAGCCACTTCCTGTAATTCCTCCCGTCTTCTCTGCTGATAGAGATGAATTGCATTTGACAACAGGCAGCAGACAACACAGAGCGTATACATTATATTACATCATACATCAAAAGACATGACGTTTTCTAAAACTATAGCAACATGGAAATAATTTACGGTGGAATGTACTTTCCACAGGTGTAACTGCAAGCTCCTGGCTCCCAATATCAAATCTGTAACAGTGTCCCCAACTTACTTTATGCCAATTATAAAGCTAGTTTTTTGCACAAGGCAGTTTGCTTTAGGTTGTCTGTTACTTCTGGACTCTCGTTATAGCTGGCTACGCTCCTTTTACTAACTAGAGATGAGGGGTGAAGCAAAATTCAAATTTACCAGTTCGCACTTTTGCAAGAAATTTTCAGCAAATTTAGTATCTGTTATTACGTTCTGAGATCTCTTCAGACCCTAAAGTATAATAAATGTTATATGTTAAAAAATAGAAGAAATCTTTGTTAAGGTAGTTCCTGACTTACAAACATCCGATTTACGTTTGACTCCCAGTTATTAAAGTCAAATGTTAGAAAATACCTTATGATGCCCTGTAACCTCAGAGGCCTGGACATCGCTGGGTTCTGTCCTTAAGTGAAGAGGCCAGAGATGTTGTGTGATCAGTGATGGAAAGAAGAGGACCGAACAGCGGGCAGTCGGAGAGGTGATTATTGGTTGAAAAAAACAAGTCTCACCTCTTCAACTGCTTGCTGTCTGATGCTCTTCTTCACACCATTATTAACCATAACTCAAAGACCTCCAGATGGGTCTAGGCCTTGGTGGTCGGTGCACATCGTGATGGTGATGCTAGTCTTGATATATAGTGAAGAGATCGGAGAGGCAACATGTGAAGGTGGAAAGATAGATGACCCAATGGAGGGCGGTGAGCAGTGGTGTGGAAGGAGCAGTCACTGGTGAGGCGAGTTTTCATTTTTGTTCCCCAGCCCTGTTCCATCTTACATACAGTACATATCTTTGTTATAAATAAAGCTGCAGAACATATCTATTCCAAACCCCGGGGATTGCCTTTCCTCACCTTACTACTCACCTCTCTGGCCCCCACTCATCACCGTCACCCGTGCATTCCTACTCGTATCTTCTGATCCCCATCATGTGAGAGCTGAAGCCTACAGACCTCTCACACTAAGCTGCAGCTTTCACCTCTGATCAAGCCTTAGAAGGCATCAGAGCTGGAAGACCCACTCATGGCGGTCATCAGAAAATGTTACGAAGACAGGACAGGTGATGGTGAGGAGCGGATGGGCTGAAGAAGTGAGCGGTGAGGTGAGTATAGTGATTTATTTTTCTTTTTAATCTAATAGTGGCCCTTCACAATCCAAAAAAGTAGCGACCACTCTAATTTATTTGCTCACCTCTACTGATAATAACCGGTAAATCTATGCATTTTGGTAAATCAGTGAGATATCAATTTTTCTTATGCAGAACGTTAAATCCCCAGCAAAGATTTAACATATAATGACAACGTTCTGGGTACAGCCACCACTAGGGGGAGCTCTGGAACATATTTATTATAGCTCTGTATGCAGTAAGCATCTGAGCTCCCCCTAGTGGTGACTTCAACTTTATAATTTAATTCTATATGTTTGTGAATGATTTGGAGCTCAGTATGAGAAAAGTAGTGATCGAAATGCTATAACATTTTATTAAGAAAATTATCAGCACAAAATGGTGGACTTAAAATTGACATCATGATCAGATTCTCTTAAATGTACAAATTTACTCCGAACACCCAAATAGCAAAATTAACTCCTTTCTGACCTCGGACGGGATAGTACGTCCGAGGTCAGAAGCCCCGCTTTGATGCGGGCTCCGGCGGTGAGCCCGCATCAAAGCCAGGACATGTAGCTGACATGTGCCCGTAATAGGCGCGGGCAGAATCACAATCCGCCCGCGCCTATTAACTAGTTAAATGCCGCTGTCAAACGCAGTCAGCGGCATTTAACCGGCGCTTCGGGCCGGGCGGCCGGAAATGAGCGCATCGCTGACCCCCGTCACATGATCGGAGGTCGGCGATGATTCTACATTGTAACCATAGAGGTCCTTGAGACCTCTATGGTTACTGATCGCCGGAAGCTGTGAACGCCAGCCTGTGGTCGGCGCTCACAGCACACCTGCATTTCTGCTACATAGCAGCGAACATCAAATCTCGCTGCTATGTAGCAGAGCCGATCGCGTTATGCCTGCTTCTAGCCTCCCATGGAGGCTATTGAAGCATGGCAAAAGTAAAAAAAAAAGTAAAAAAAAGTGAAAAAAATAAAAAAATATAAAAGTTTGAATCACCCCCCTTTCGCCCCAATCAAAATAAATCAATAAAAAAAAAATCAAACCTACACATATTTGGTATCACCGCGTTCAGAATCGCCCGATCTATCAATAAAAAAAAGCATTAACCTGAAGGCTAAACGGCGTAGTGAGAAAAAAATTCGAAACGCCAGAATTACGTTTTTTTGGTCACCACGCCATTGCATTAAAATGCAATAACGGGCGATCAAAAGAACGTATCTGCACCGAAATGGTATCATTAAAAACGCCAGCTTGGCACGCAAAAAAAATAAGCCCTTAACTGACCCCAGATCATGAAAAATGGAGACGCTACGAGTATCGGAAAATGGCGCAATTTTTTTTTTTTTTTAGCAAAGTTGTGAATTTTTTTCACCACTTAGATAAAAAATAACCTAGTCATGTTGAGTGTCTATGAACTCGTAGTGACCTGGAGAATCATAGTGGCTGGTCAGTTTTAGCATTTAGTGAACCTAGCAAAAAAGCCAACCAAAAAAACAAGTGTGGGACTGAACTTTTTTTGCAATTTCACCACACTTGGAATTTTTTTCCCGTTTTCTAGTACACAACATGGTAAAAACCAATGATGTCGTTCAAAAGTACAACTCGTCCTGCAAAAAATAAGCCCTCACATGGCCAAATTGACAGAAAAATAAAAAAGTTATGGCTCTGGGAAGGAGGGGAGTGAAAAATGAACACTGAAAAACGAAAAAATCCCAAGGTCATGAAGGGGTTAAACTGCTAAATTTGGACCTTATGTAACTTGTATTTTATGAGAATTCCGGTAAATCTTATGTAGGATCCATTCATCACTGATACATCTGTACCTGTATGAATCAAATAAAAAAAAATGTGTATCTAGTTCCATTTTTTACATCTTTACTCAAGAACATATTTTCCCCATACGCGATGTCGTTAGCAAATATTAATACAATTCTGGCTGATTTGTGTTGCTGTCGCTTTTCTCCAAAGTGTCAAATAGCGTGCGATGATGAATGCTGCCAGTAACAGTATCTGATCCCTTCAGCCTGTGTATTCCTGCCCAGAATGATGCTCTGTATCTTCAGATAGGAAAATAGCCGAGCAAACTGTCACTATCTGCAATTACTAAGTGCAGCCGCCACTTTGATCTCCTGCCTGGAACGGCGTCGCTCACAGCATCACAAGCCTTTTATTCCCTCCCGAACTTTTTTTTAGAAAGTGGCTAAACTTTCAGAACTCAATTTGTGCAAGCGCTGTAAAAGCCGCCTAAAGTTAATTACAATTTTAATTACAAATTCTTTGAGAGAACGCAGCGTATGCCTAATCATGTTCAAAGCTCCAGCCCTCCTCGTAGAGACTCATTAAATATATATTTTTCGGTCATTCTATTACGAGGGTCTGTGCCGGGTGGCAATTGATGTTAAGTAACGTCGTTTAAGATGTTTGGACACTCATTTTCTCTGCAGGTTTCCCTATTGGGTGACGAGAAATTGGGAATCAAACATTTTTTTTTCAGATTGGTTTGTCAGAAAAAATATTGCAATTTCGTTTCTTGTTCCAGACAGGTGGTCTCCAAATAATGCGGATGTAAAGTGGAAAGAAAGCACTTGGCGCTGTGTTAAGAGCAATTTGTCTACATAGAAAACTGGGCCCCCCAATTATGGTGCCAAGTATGCGTCACCTAACTCCTTGTTTGCTGGAAAAACAGTTTGAAAGTTTCTGCACAGGTCCACCCCCAATCGTAATTGGGCAAAGACAACACCAGAGCAAAACCCCTTCTTTCCAAAGGTCTCATAGCAGCTCTATGGGGGCTCAGTACAAATTGTGCACTTCCCAAAATAAGAACGCCTACAGCTGCCTTTTATGTATAGTCTGTACTACACAGAACCAAGGGTTAACTCCTTCACCCCCGGACAATTTCAAGTTTTTATAACTTTTTTTTATGCAATAAATGTGGAATAAGGTGATCCCGAGTCTGCGATGCCCGAGATTCAAAGGTACGATCACACATGGGTGAAGCATGAATGCGGTTTATTATGTCAACACATTTCACTGCTTTCAAACCTCTTCTTCAGGACCAAACCACAATAATCCTGATGAAGAGTTTCGAAAACCTTGAAACGCGTTGACATAATAAACCACATTCATGCTTCACCTTCATGTGTGATCGTATGTTTGAATCTCGGGCAGCGCGAACTCCGAACCACCATATTCCTTATTCATTGCATCACATCCCATTGGTGGTCTTGCGGCAACCTTTATATGCTTCTATAGGAGTTCTGACTGTCACAACCCTACCAGATGAACGTACCTATAATATTTTATACTACTTTGTTACCAGATAAGATCCTATTTGCGTTTTTTGTCTCTTTAGTTTTACCATTTGCATAAACGAGTTGTATTAATTCATTGTATTCATTCTGCCACATAGTGTTTTGGAATGTTGGGGGAAATAAATTCCAAGTGCGATGAAATAGCAAAAAAATGTGCAATTCCACAATTGTTTTTTTTATTTACCTTGTTCACTAGGACCTCCATGTTCCTACAACTTCAGTGCTCTGCACATTGCAACCTCTCAGAAGCACCTCCTCCCCCCTGAGGGATTGTGCATACTTCTTGGTTCAGGCAAAAGTGCACAATCTTCCAGTAAAGGATTGGGTAAAATGTGTGGATGCAGTTTTTCCAAGCAGGGAAACAAGCCCTTAACATAGCTGGCAATACATATATAAGTATATCATTCTCCATGGCTCAAAAAGTTGGCTAAAGAAAAAAGAACAGTGGGACCATAAGGGGATCAGGTTATTTTTTATCACATTTACTGCTGTTTTAATGATTTGTTTTAAATCCCCAATAATCCCTTTTATGCGTATGGCCAGCCTTTGTGATACTGCTTTTTTTGGCTTTACCTTTCTATTTGTTTGTGGAGTGTTGATGCCATAGAGAAGATTTGCTGATTTACTGCTGTCAAGTACAAAAGCGATAATTGACAAAATTACCAATTTGCAGTAGTGTCGTTGTAGTATAATCCCCAGCATTATGTTACATAGCTCAGCGCGTGTGGTTAGGATGCTTCAAGCGTTTCTTATTGTCTTCGATGCTACAAAACAAATTATTCTGATGGCATTGACCAGAGTGTGGGCTTTAAAAAGTTCCTCTGTAGCTTTCTCTTATCCTTTGCACCTGTAATGGGAATGAGACATCATGGGAGCCTGTTTACATACATAAAGAAGCTCCTGTAGGGTTAATTATCAGGTTGAACACAAACTCCAGCCGAGCACCTAGGTTAAAAGTCTCAGAGGGATGGAAGTTAATTGGCAGTGTTGGGAAAAGGAACAGAATAAATAAAATCTTTACCAGCCGATGGGTTTTATATATTCACAAGTTACTGGAAAATAAGGTAAGTAGAGGAAGATAACAAACTGGCGAGGGGGCAAACAAATATAAAAAGTATTCAGGTTTGGATAAGAAAATCCATATAAATTTTAAAATCAGGTAAAAAGTTAATTATACACTGCCAAAATATAGTTGAAATTTAGGGTCTGTATTTCAATAGTCCAAGGGGAGCAGTCTGTGTAACATAGGGAACAGGGGGACCAGTGTGTGTAACATAGGGGGCATGGGGAGCAGTCTGTGTAACATAGGGGGTATGGGGAGCAGTCTGTGTAACATAGGGGGTATGGGGAGCAGTCTGTGTAACATAGGGGGTATGGGGAGCAGTCTGTATAACATAGGGGGCATGGGGAGCAGTCTGTAAAACATAGGGGGTATGGGGAGCAGTCTGTATAACATAGGGGGCATGGGGAGCAGTCTGCATAACATAGGGGGTATGGGGAGCAGTCTGTATAACATAGGGGGCATGGGGAGCAGTCTGTGTAACATAGGGGGTATGGGGAGCAGTCTGTATAACATAGGGGGCATGGGGAGCAGTCTGTATAACATAGGGGGTATGGGGAGCAGTCTGTGTAACATAGGGGGTATGAGGAGCAGTCTGTGTAACATAGGGGGTATGGGGAGCAGTCTGTGTAACATAGGGGGCATGGGGAGCAGTCTGTGTAACATAGGGGGTATGGGGAGCAGTCTGTGTAACATAGGGGGTATGGGGAGCAGTCTGTGTAACATAGGGGGCATGGGGAACAGTCTGTGTAACATAGGGGGCATGGGGAACAGTCTGTGTAACACAGGGGGTATGGGGAGCAGTCTGTGTAACATAGGGGGTATGGGGAGCAGTCTGTGTAACATAGGGGGTATGGGGAGCAGTCTGTGTAACATAGGGGGTATGGGGAGCAGTCTGTGTAACATAGGGAACAGGGGGACCAGTGTGTGTAACATAGGGGGCATGGGGAGCAGTCTGTGTAACATAGGGGGTATGGGGAGCAGTCTGTGTAACATAGGGGGTATGGGGAGCAGTCTGTGTAACATAGGGGGTATGGGGAGCAGTCTGTGTAACATAGGGAACAGGGGGACCAGTGTGTGTAACATAGGGGGCATGGGGAGCAGTCTGTGTAACATAGGGGGTATGGGGAGCAGTCTGTGTAACATAGGGGGTATGGGGAGCAGTCTGTGTAACATAGGGGGCATGGGGAACAGTCTGTGTAACATAGAGGGTATGGGGAGCAGTCTGTGTAACATAGGGGGTATGGGGAACAGTCTGTGTAACATAGAGGGTATGGGGAGCAGTCTGTGTAACATAGGGGGTATGGGGAGCAGTCTGTGTAACATAGGGAACAGGGGGACCAGTGTGTGTAACATAGGGGGCATGGGGAGCAGTCTGTGTAACATAGGGGGCATGGGGAACAGTCTGTGTAACATAGAGGGTATGGGGAGCAGTCTGTGTAACATAGGGGGTATGGGGAGCAGTCTGTGTAACATAGGGGGCATGGGGAACAGTCTGTGTAACATAGAGGGTATGGGGAGCAGTCTGTGTAACATAGGGGGTATGGGGAGCAGTCTGTGTAACATAGGGAACAGGGGGACCAGTGTGTGTAACATAGGGGGCATGGGGAGCAGTCTGTGTAACATAGGGGGCATGGGGAACAGTCTGTGTAACATAGAGGGTATGGGGAGCAGTCTGTGTAACATAGGGGGTATGGGGAGCAGTCTGTGTAACATAGGGAACAGGGGGACCAGTGTGTGTAACATAGGGGGCATGGGGAGCAGTCTGTGTAACACAGGGGGCATGGGGAACAGTCTGTGTAACACAGGGGGTATGGGGAGCAGTCTGTGTAACATAGGGGGTATGGGGAGCAGTCTGTGTAACATAGGGGGTATGGGGAGCAGTCTGTGTAACATAGGGGGCATGGGGAACAGTCTGTGTAACATAGGGGGCATGGGGAGCAGTCTGTGTAACATAGGGGGTATGGGGAGCAGTCTGTGTAACATAGGGGGCATGGGGAGCAGTCTGTGTAACATAGGGGGTATGGGGAGCAGTCTGTGTAACATAGGGGGCATGGGGAGCAGTCTGTGTAACATAGGGGGTATGGGGAACAGTCTGTGTAACATAGGGGGTATGGGGAACAGTCTGTGTAACATAGGGGGTATGGGGAGCAGTCTGTGTAACATAGGGGGCATGGGGAACAGTCTGTGTAACATAGGGGGCATGGGGAACAGTCTGTGTAACATAGGGGGCATGGGGAACAGTCTGTGTAACATAGGGGGCATGGGGAGCAGTCTGTGTAACATAGGGGGTATGGGGAGCAGTCTGTGTAACATAGGGGGCATGGGGAACAGTCTGTGTAACATAGGGGGTATGGGGAGCAGTCTGTGTAACATAGGGGGCATGGGGAACAGTCTGTGTAACATAGGGGGCATGGGGAACAGTCTGTGTAACATAGGGGGCATGGGGAACAGTCTGTGTAACATACGGGGCATGGGGAACAGTCTGTGTAACATAGGGGGCATGGGGAACAGTCTGTGTAACATAGGGGGCATGGGGAGCAGTCTGTGTAACATAGGGGGTATGGGGAGCAGTCTGTGTAACATAGGGGGCATGGGGAACAGTCTGTGTAACATAGGGGGTATGGGGACCAGTGTGTGTAACATAGGGAGTATGAGGAGCAGTCTGTGTAACATAGGGGGTATGGGGAGCAGTCTGTGTAACATAGGGGTATGGGGAGCAGTCTGTGTAACATAGGGGGTATGGGGAGCAGTCTGTGTAACATAGGGGGTGTGGGGAGCAGTCTGTGTAACATAGGGGGCATGAGGAGCAGTCTGTGTAACATAGGGGGCATGGGGAGCAGTCTGTATAACATAGGGGGTATGGGGAGCAGTCTGTGTAACATAGGGGGCATGGGGAGCAGTCTGTGTAACATAGGCGGTATGGGAAGCAGTCTGTGTAACATAGGGGGCATGAGGAGCAGTCTGTGTAACATAGGGGGCATGGGGAGCAGTCTGTATAACATAGGGGGTATGGGGAGCAGTCTGTGTAACATAGGGGGTATGGGGAGCAGTCTGTGTAACATAGGGGGTGTGGGGAGCAGTCTGTATAACATAGGGGGTATGGGGAGCAGTCTGTATAACATAGGGGGTATGGGGAGCAGTCTGTGTAACATAGGGGGTATGGGGAGCAGTCTGTGTAACATAGGGGGCATGAGGAGCAGTCTGTGTAACATAGGAGGCATGGGGAGCAGTCTGTATAACATAGGGGGTATGGGGAGCAGTCTGTGTAACATAGGGGGCATGAGGAGCAGTCTGTGTAACATAGGGGGCATGAGGAGCAGTCTGTGTAACATAGGGGGTATGGGGAGCAGTCTGTGTAACATAGGGGGCATGAGGAGCAGTCTGTGTAACATGGAGGGTACGGGGAGCAGTCTGTGTAACATAGGGGGCATGAGGAGCAGTCTGTGTAACATAGGGAATAGGGGGAGCAGTGTTATGACTCCAATGGCAGAGGGTCTCAGGAATAAATACCAAGTCTGCAAACACAAAAAACCAGCTCATAGGGCAGTGGTAACTGGGCTGACCATATATCTAATCCTAGCACCACAAATAGAAGTAGCCGGGGAACGTGCCTACGTTGGTTCTAGACGTCTCGTGTTGTGAAATTGGATTCTGGGCTCCCCCGGTGGCCACTGGTGGAATTGAACTTGTGTGCATCATCCCCTCTGTTCACCTGCTCCCATCAGGATGTGGGAGTCGCTATATAACCTTGCTCCTCTGTCAGTTTCATGCCGGTCAACAATGTAATCAGAAGCCTTTCTGTGCATGTTCCTGCTACCAGACAACTCTCAGCTAAGTTGGACTTTTGTCCTTGTTTGTTTTTGCTTTTTGTTCCAGTTCACAGCTGCTGTTTCGTTACTGTGTCTGGAAAGCTTTTGTGATCGGAAATTGCCACTCTGGTGTTATGAGTTAATGCTAGAGTCTTAAAGTAATTTCTGGATGGTGTTTTGATAGGGTTTTCAGCTGACCATGAAAGTGCCCTTTCTGTCTTTCTGCTATCTAGTAAGCGGACCTCGATTTTGCTAAACCTATTTTCATACTACGTTTGTCATTTCGTCTTAAATCACCGCCAATATATGTGGGGGCCTCTGTCTGCCTTTTGGGGAAATTTCTCTAGAGGTGAGCCAGGACTGTATTTTCCTCTGCCAGGATTAGTTAGTTCTCCGGCTGGCGCTGGGCATCTAGGGATAAAAAAAACGTAGGCATGCTACCCGGCTACTTCTAGTTGTGCGGCAGGTTTTAGTTCATGGTCAGTATAGTTTCCATCTTCCAAGAGCTAGTTCTCATATATGCTGGGCTATGTTCTCTCGCCATTGAGAATCATGACAGTCTCGCACCAGCCGGAGAACTAACTAACCCTAGAAGGGAAAAGAAAGACCTTTCTTGCCTCCAGAGAAAAGACCCCAAAAGTTGGATACAAGCCCCCAACAAATAATAACGGTGAGGTAAGAGGAAAAGACAAACATAAGAATGAGCTAGGTATTTAGCAAAGAGAGGCCCACTAGCTAATAGCAGAATATAGTAAGATGACTTATATGGTCAGCAAAAACCCTATTAAAATATCCACGCTGGATATTCAAGAACCCCCGAACCGTCTAACGGCCGGGGGGAGAACACCAGCCCCCTAGAGCTTCCAGCAAGGTCAGAAATCACATTTAGTACAAGCTGGACAAAAATAGTAGCAAAGCAAGAAACTCAAAAAACAAAGAAGCAAGACTTAGCTTAATTTTGCAAGAGCCAGGACCAGCAGACAGGAGCAACAGAAGGATCTGATTACAACGATGCCAGGCACTGGACTAAGGATCCAGGAAGTTAATATAGCGACACCCCTGGACTAACGACCCAGGTGAGTGCCAAACAGAAAAAAGACAATCCCAGAGTCATACCACTAGTGACCACAAGAGGGAGCCAAAAAGTCTAATTCACAACAGTACCCCCCCCTTAAGGAGGGGTCACCGAACCCTCACCAAGACCACCAGGGCGATCAGGACGAGCAGCGTGAAAGGCACGAACTAAATCGGCCGCATGCACATCAGAGGCAACCACCCAGGAATTATCCTCCTGACCATAGCCCTTCCACTTGACCAGATACTGAAGCCTCCGCCTGGAGAGACGAGAATCCAAGATCTTCTCCACCACGTACTCCAACTCGCCCTCAACCAACACCGGAGCAGGAGGCTCAACAGAAGGAACCACAGGTACAACGTACCGCCGTAACAAAGACCTATGGAACACGTTGTGAATGGCAAACGACACAGGAAGATCCAAGCGAAAGGACACAGGATTAAGGATTTCCAATATCTTGTAAGGACCGATGAAGCGAGGCTTAAATTTAGGAGAGGAGACCTTCATAGGAACAAATCGAGAAGACAGCCATACCAAATCCCCAACACGAAGTCGGGGACCCTGTTATGGTTCTCAATGGCAAGAGAACATAGCCCAGCAAACATAAGTACTAGCTCTTGGAAGGATGGAAACTAAACTGACCATGAACTAAACCTGCCGCACAACTAACAGTAGCCGGGTAGCGTTGCCTACGTTTTTTATCCCTAGACGCCCAGCGCCGGCCGGAGGACTAACTAATCCTGGCAGAGGAAAATATAGTCCTGGCTCACCTCTAGAGAAATTTCCCCGATAGGCAGACAGAGGCCCCCACATATATTGGCGGTGATTTTAGATGAAATGACAAACGTAGTATGAAAATAGGTTTAGCAAAATTGAGGTCCGCTTACTAGATAGCAGGAAGACAGAAAGGGCACTTTCATGGTCAGCTGAAAACCCTATCAAAATACCATCCTGAAATTACTTTAAGACTCTAGTATTAACTCATAACATCAGAGTGGCAATTTCAGATCACAAGAGCTTTCCAGACACAGAAACGAAACTACAGCTGTGAACTGGAACAAAATGCAAAAACAAACGAGGACTAAAGTCCAACTTAGCTGGGAGTTGTCTAGCAGCAGGAACATGCACAGAAAGGCTTCTGATTACAATGTTGACCGGCATGGAAGTGACAGAGGAGCAAGGTTAAATAGCGACTCCCACATCCTGATGGAAACAGGTGAACAGAGGGGATGATGCACACCAGTTCAATTCCACCAGTGGCCACCGGGGGAGCCCAAAATCCAATTTCACAACAGTACCCCCCCCTCAAGGAGGGGGCACCGAACCCTCACCAGAACCACCAGGGCGATCAGGATGAGCCCTATGAAAGGCACGGACCAGATCGGAGGCATGAACATCAGAGTCAGTCACCCAAGAATTATCCTCCTGACCGTATCCCTTCCATTTGACCAGATACTGGAGTTTCCGTCTGGAAACACGGGAGTCCAAGATTTTTTCCACAACGTACTCCAACTCGCCCTCAACCAACACCGGAGCAGGAGGCTCAACGGAAGGCACAACCGGTACCTCATACCTGCGCAACAATGACCGATGAAAAACATTATGAATAGAAAAAGATGCAGGGAGGTCCAAACGGAAGGACACAGGGTTAAGAATCTCCAATATCTTGTACGGGCCGATGAACCGAGGCTTAAACTTAGGAGAAGAAACCCTCATAGGGACAAAACGAGAAGACAACCACACCAAGTCCCCAACACAAAGCCGAGGACCAACCCGACGCCGGCGGTTGGCAAAAAGCTGAGTCTTCTCCTGGGACAACTTCAAATTGTCCACTACCTGCCCCCAAATCTGATGCAACCTCTCCACCACAGCATCCACTCCAGGACAATCCGAAGATTCCACCTGACCAGAAGAAAATCGAGGATGAAACCCCGAATTACAGAAAAAAGGAGACACCAAGGTGGCAGAGCTGGCCCGATTATTGAGGGCAAACTCCGCTAAAGGCAAAAAAGCAACCCAATCATCCTGATCTGCAGACACAAAACACCTCAAATATGTCTCCAAGGTCTGATTCATCCGCTCGGTCTGGCCATTAGTCTGAGGATGGAAAGCAGATGAGAAAGACAAATCTATGCCCATCCTAGCACAGAATGCTCGCCAAAATCTAGACACGAATTGGGTTCCTCTGTCAGAAACGATATTCTCCGGAATACCATGCAAACGGACCACATTTTGAAAAAACAGAGGAACCAACTCGGAAGAAGAAGGCAACTTAGGCAGGGGAACCAAATGGACCATCTTAGAGAAACGGTCACACACCACCCAGATGACAGACATCTTCTGAGAAACAGGAAGATCCGAAATAAAATCCATCGAGATGTGCGTCCAGGGCCTCTTCGGGATAGGCAAGGGCAACAACAATCCACTAGCCCGAGAACAACAAGGCTTGGCCCGAACACAAACGTCACAAGACTGCACAAAGCCTCGCACATCTCGAGACAGGGAAGGCCACCAGAAGGACCTTGCCACCAAATCCCTGGTACCAAAGATTCCAGGATGACCTGTCAACGCAGAAGAATGAACCTCAGAAATGACTTTACTGGTCCAATCATCAGGAACAAACAGTCTACCAGGTGGGCAACGATCAGGTCTATCCGCCTGAAACTCCTGCAAGGCCCGCCGCAGGTCTGGAGAAACGGCAGACAATATCACTCCATCCTTAAGGATACCTGTAGGTTCAGAGTTACCAGGGGAGTCAGGCTCAAAACTCCTAGAAAGGGCATCCACCTTAACATTCTTAGAACCCGGCAGGTAGGACACCACAAAATTAAACCGAGAGAAAAACAACGACCAGCGCGCCTGTCTAGGATTCAGGCGTCTGGCGGACTCAAGATAAATTAGATTTTTGTGGTCAGTCAATACCACCCCCTGATGTCTAGCCCCCTCAAGCCAATGACGCCACTCCTCAAAAGCCCACTTCATGGCCAAAAGCTCCCGATTCCCAACATCATAATTCCGCTCGGCGGGCGAAAATTTACGCGAGAAAAAGGCACAAGGTCTCATCACGGAACAATCGGAACTTCTCTGCGACAAAACTGCCCCAGCTCCGATTTCAGAAGCGTCGACCTCAACCTGAAAAGGAAGAGCAACATCAGGCTGACGCAACACAGGGGCGGAAGGAAAGCGGCGCTTAAGCTCCCGAAAGGCCTCCACAGCAGCAGGGGACCAATCAGCAACATCAGCACCCTTCTTATTCAGATCAGTCAATGGTTTAACAACATCAGAAAAACCAGCAATAAATCGACGATAAAAGTTAGCAAAGCCCAAAAATTTCTGAAGACTCTTAAGAGAAGAGGGTTGCGTCCAATCACAAATAGCCTGAACCTTGACAGGATCCATCTCGATGGAAGAGGGGGAAAAAATATATCCCAAAAAGGAAATCTTTTGAACCCCAAAAACGCACTTAGAACCCTTCACACACAAGGAATTAGACCGCAAAACCTGAAAAACCCTCCTGACCTGCTGGACATGAGAGTCCCAGTCATGCGAAAAAATCAAAATATCATCCAGATACACAATCAAAAATTTATCCAAATAATCACGGAAAATGTCATGCATAAAGGACTGAAAGACTGAAGGGGCATTTGAAAGACCAAAAGGCATCACCAAATACTCAAAGTGGCCCTCGGGCGTATCAAATGCGGTCCTCCACTCATCCCCCCGCTCAACTCGCACCAAATTATACGCCCCACGGAGATCCATCCTAGAGAACCACTCGGCCCCCTCTATGCGAGCAAACAAATCAGTCAGCAGTGGCAACGGATATTGATATTTAACCGTGATTTTATTCAAAAGCCGATAATCAACACACGGTCTCAAAGAGCCATCCCTCTTAGCCACAAAGAAAAAACCGGCTCCTAAGGGAGATGACGAAGGACGAATATGTCCCTTTTCCAAGGACTCCTTTATATATTCTCGCATAGCAGCATGTTCAGGCACAGACAGATTAAATAAACGACCCTTAGGGTATTTACTACCCGGAATCAAATCTATGGCACAATCGCACTCCCGGTGCGAAGGTAATGAACCAAGCTTAGGTTCTTCAAAAACGTCACGATATTCAGTCAATAATTCAGGAATCTCAGAGGGAATAGATGATGAAATGGAATCCACAGGTACGTCCCCATGCGTCCCCTTACAACCCCAGCTTAACACAGACATAGCTTTCCAGTCAAGGACTGGGTTATGAGATTGCAGCCATGGCAATCCAAGCACCAACACATCATGTAGGTTATACAGCACAAGAAAGCGAATAATCTCCTGATGATCCGGATTTAGCATAGTTACTTGTGTCCAGTATTGTGGTTTATTACTAGCCAATGGGGTGGAGTCAATCCCCTTCAGGGGTATAGGAGTTTCAAGAGGCTCCAAATCATACCCACAGCGTTTGGCAAAGGACCAATCCATAAGACTCAAAGCGGCGCCAGAGTCGACATAGGCATCCGCGGTAATAGATGATAAAGAACAAATCAGGGTTACAGATAGAATAAACTTAGACTGTAAAGTGCCAATTGAAACAGACCTATCAAGCTTCTTAGTACGCTTAGAGCATGCTGATATAACATGAGTTGAATCACCGCAATAGAAGCACAACCCATTTTTTCGTCTTAAATTCTGCCGTTCACTTCTGGACAGAATTCTATCACATTGCATATTCTCTGGCGTCTTCTCAGTAGACACCGCCAAATGGTGCACAGGTTTGCGCTCCCGCAGACGCCTATCGATCTGGATAGCCATTGTCATGGACTCATTCAGACCCGCAGGCACAGGGAACCCCACCATAACATCCTTAATGGCATCAGAGAGACCCTCTCTGAAATTCGCCGCCAGGGCGCACCCATTCCACTGAGTAAGCACAGCCCATTTACGGAATTTCTGGCAGTATATTTCAGCTTCGTCTTGCCCCTGAGATAGGGACATCAAGGCCTTTTCCGCCTGAAGCTCTAACTGAGGTTCCTCATAAAGCACCCCCAAGGCCAGAAAAAACGCATCCACATTGAGCAACGCAGGATCCCCTGGAGCCAATGCAAAAGCCCAATCCTGAGGGTCGCCCCGGAGCAAGGAAATCACAATCCTGACCTGCTGAGCAGGATCTCCAGCAGAGCGAGATTTCAGGGACAAAAACAACTTGCAATTATTTTTGAAATTTTGAAAGCAAGATCTATTCCCCGAGAAAAATTCAGGCAAAGGAATTCTAGGTTCAGATATAGGAACATGAACAACAAAATCTTGTAAATTTTGAACTTTCGTGGTGAGATTATTCAAACCTGCAGCTAAACTCTGAATATCCATTTTAAACAGGTGAACACAGAGCCATTCCAGGATTAGAAGGAGAGAGAGAGAGAGAAAGGCTGCAATATAGGCAGACTTGCAAGAGATTCAATTACAAGCACACTCAGAACTGAAGGAAAAAAAAAAAAAAAACTTCAGCAGACTTCTCTTTTCTCTCCTTTCTCTGTCAATTAATTTAACCCTTTTTGGGCCGGTCAAACTGTTATGGTTCTCAATGGCAAGAGAACATAGCCCAGCAAACATAAGTACTAGCTCTTGGAAGGACGGAAACTAAACTGACCATGAACTAAACCTGCCGCACAACTAACAGTAGCCGGGTAGCGTTGCCTACGTTTTTTATCCCTAGACGCCCAGCGCCGGCCGGAGGACTAACTAATCCTGGCAGAGGAAAATATAGTCCTGGCTCACCTCTAGAGAAATTTCCCCGATAGGCAGACAGAGGCCCCCACATATATTGGCGGTGATTTTAGATGAAATGACAAACGTAGTATGAAAATAGGTTTAGCAAAATTGAGGTCCGCTTACTAGATAGCAGGAAGACAGAAAGGGCACTTTCATGGTCAGCTGAAAACCCTATCAAAATACCATCCTGAAATTACTTTAAGACTCTAGTATTAACTCATAACATCAGAGTGGCAATTTCAGATCACAAGAGCTTTCCAGACACAGAAACGAAACTACAGCTGTGAACTGGAACAAAATGCAAAAACAAACGAGGACTAAAGTCCAACTTAGCTGGGAGTTGTCTAGCAGCAGGAACATGCACAGAAAGGCTTCTGATTACAATGTTGACCGGCATGGAAGTGACAGAGGAGCAAGGTTAAATAGCGACTCCCACATCCTGATGGAAACAGGTGAACAGAGGGGATGATGCACACCAGTTCAATTCCACCAGTGGCCACCGGGGGAGCCCAAAATCCAATTTCACAACAGGACCCACACCGCGGCGGCGGTTGGCAAAACGCTGAGCCTTCTCTTGTGACAACTTTAAGTTGTCCACCACATGATTCCAGATCTGCTGCAACCTATCCACCACAGAATCTACCCCAGGACAGTCAGAAGGCTCCACATGTCCCGAGGAAAAACGAGGATGGAAACCAGAGTTGCAGAAAAATGGCAAAACCAATGTAGCGGAACTAGCCCGATTATTAAGGGCAAACTCAGCCAACGGCAAGAAGGTCACCCAATCATCCTGATCCGCAGAAACAAAACACCTCAAATAAGCTTCCAGAGTCTGATTAGTTCGCTCCGTTTGTCCATTAGTCTGAGGATGAAAGGCAGACGAAAACGACAACTCAATACCCATCCTAGCACAAAAGGATCGCCAGAACCTGGACACAAACTGGGATCCTCTGTCAGACACAATATTCTCAGGAATGCCGTGTAAACGAACCACATTCTGAAAGAACACAGGAACCAGATCGGAAGAGGAAGGCAGCTTAGGCAAAGGTACCAAATGGACCATCTTAGAAAAGCGATCACATACCACCCAGATGACAGACATGCCCTGAGACATCGGGAGATCTGAAATGAAATCCATGGAAATGTGTGTCCAAGGCCTCTTCGGGACAGGCAAGGGCAAGAGCAACCCGCTGGCACGCGAACAGCAAGGCTTAGCTCGAGCACAAGTCCCACAGGACTGCACAAACGATCGCACATCCCGTGACAAGGAAGGCCACCAAAAGGACCTAGCCACCAGATCTCTGGTGCCAAAAATTCCCGGATGCCCTGCCAACACCGAGGAATGAACCTCGGAAATGACTCTGCTGGTCCACTTATCAGAAACAAACAGTCTGTCAGGTGGACAAGAGTCAGGTCTACCAGCCTGAAATCTCTGCAACACACGTCGCAAATCCGGAGAAATGGCTGACAAGATAACTCCCTCTTTAAGAATACCAACTGGTTCTGCGACTCCCGGAGAGTCAGGCACAAAGCTCCTTGAAAGAGCATCAGCCTTCACATTCTTTGAACCTGGTAAATATGAGACCACAAAGTCAAAACGGGAGAAAAACAATGACCAGCGGGCCTGTCTAGGATTCAGGCATTTAGCAGACTCGAGATACATCAAATTTTTGTGATCAGTCAAGACCACCACACGATGCTTATCACCCTCGAGCCAATGACGCCACTCCTCAAATGCCCACTTCATGGCCAACAACTCCCGATTGCCAACATCATAATTCCGCTCAGAAGGCGAAAACTTCCTAGAGAAAAAGGCACAAGGTCTCATCACAGAGCAACCAGGGCCTCTCTGCGACAAAACGGCCCCTGCCCCAATCTCAGAAGCATCCACTTCAACCTGAAAGGGAAGTGAGACATCAGGCTGGCACAAAACAGGCGCCGAAGTAAACCGGCGCTTCAACTCCTGGAAAGCCTCCACGGCTGCAGGAGCCCAGTTAGCAACATCAGAACCTTTCTTGGTCATATCCGTCAAAGGTTTAGCAATGCTAGAAAAATTAGCAATAAAACGACGGTAGAAGTTAGCAAAACCCAAGAACTTCTGAAGACTCTTAACTGACGTGGGTTGAGTCCAATCATGAATAGCACGGACCTTGACTGGGTCCATCTCCACCGCAGAAGGGGAAAAAATAAACCCCAAAAAGGGAACCTTCTGTACTCCAAAGAGACACTTTGAGCCCTTAACAAATAAAGCATTCTCACGCAAAACCTGAAACACCATCCTGACCTGCTCTACATGCGAGTCCCAGTCATCAGAAAAAAACAGAATATCATCCAGATAAACGATCATAAATTAATCCAGATACTTCCGGAAAATATCATGCATAAAGGACTGAAACACTGAAGGAGCATTAGAGAGCCCAAAAGGCATCACCAAGTACTCAAAATGACCTTCGGGCGTATTAAACGCGGTTTTCCATTCACCTCCTCGCTTAATGCGCACAAGGTTGTACGCACCACGAAGATCTATCTTGGTGAACCACTTGGCACCTTTAATTCGGGCAAACAAGTCCGACAACAGAGGCAAAGGATACTGAAATTTAACAGTAATTTTATTCAAAAGCCGATAGTCAATACAAGGTCTCAAAGATCCGTCCTTCTTGGCCACAAAAAAGAATCCCGCACCAAGAGGGGAAGAGGAAGGACGGATATGCCCCTTCTCCAGAGATTCCTTGATATACGAACGCATTGCGGTATGCTCAGGTACAGACAGATTAAATAGTCTTCCCTTAGGAAATTTGCTACCTGGAATCAAATCTATGGCACAGTCACAGTCCCTATGAGGAGGCAGAACACTGGACCTGGACTCGCTGAACACATCCTGATAATCAGACAAATACTCAGGAACTTCCGAAGGAGTAGAGGAAGCAATAGACACCGGCCGGGAATCACCATGAATACCCTGACAGCCCCAACTTGACACAGACATTGCCTTCCAATCCAAGACTGGATTATGAGTCTGTAACCATGGCAACCCCAAAACGACCAAATCATGCATTTTATGCAGAACAAGAAAACGAATCACCTCCCGATGTTCAGGAGTCATGCACATGGTTACCTGTGTCCAAAACTGCGGTTTATTTTCCGCCAATGGCGTAGCATCAATACCCCTCAGAGGGATAGGATTAGCCAACGGCTCAATAACAAAACCACAGCGCTTGGCAAATGACAGATCCATAAGACTCAGGGCAGCACCTGAATCCACAAACGCCATAACAGGGTAGGAGGACAATGAGCAAATTAAAGTTACAGACAAAATAAATTTAGGTTGCAAATTACCAATGGCGACAGGACTAACAACCCTTGTTAGGCGTTTAGAGCATGCTGATATAACATGTGTAGAATCACCACAGTAAAAACACAACCCATTCTGACGTCTATGATTTTTCCGCTCATTTCTGGTCTGAATTCTATCACATTGCATCAAATCAGGTGTTTGTTTAGACAACACCACCAGAGGATTAGCGGTTTTGCGCTCCCGCAAACGCCGGTCAATTTGAATAGCCAGCGCCATGGAATCATTCAGACTTGTAGGAATGGAGAAACCCACCATCACATTCTTAATGGCTTCAGAAAGGCCATTTCTGAAGTTTGCGGCCAGAGCACACTCATTCCACTGAGTAAGCACGGACCATTTCCGAAATTTTTGGCAATACACTTCAGCTTCATCCTGGCCCTGAGAAATAGCCAGCAAGGCTTTTTCTGCCTGAACCTCAAGATTGGGTTCCTCGTAAAGCAATCCGAGCGCCAGAAAAAACGCATCAATATTTGCCAATGCCGGATCTCCTGGCGCTAGCGAGAAGGCCCAATCCTGAGGGTCGCCCCGTAAAAAAGAGATAACAATTTTAACTTGCTGAACTGAGTCTCCAGATGAACGGGGTCTCAGGGATAGAAACAATTTACAATTATCCCTGAAATTCCTAAACTTAAATCGGTCTCCAGAAAACAGTTCAGGAATAGGTATTTTAGGTTCAGACATAGGACTACTGATAACAAAATCTTGTATGCTTTGCACACGAGCAGCAAGCTGGTCCACACTTGTAATCAAGGTCTGGACATTCATGTCTGCAGCAAGCTCAAGCCACTCAGAGGTAAAGGGGAGGAAGAGAGGAAAAAAAAAAAAATTCAGAATTTCCTTTCTTATATCCCACTTCTGCAATGCATTAAACATTCAATGTAGGCCTGGCATACTGTTATGACCCCAATGGCAGAGGGTCTCAGAAATGAATACCAAGTCTGCAAACACAAAAAACCAGCTCATAGGGCAGTGGTAACTGGGCTGACCATATATCTAATCCTAGCACCACAAATAGAAGTAGCCGGGGAACGTGCCTACGTTGGTTCTAGACGTCTCGCGCCAGCCGGAGAACTAACTAACCCTAGAAGGGAAAAGAAAGACCTTTCTTGCCTCCAGAGAAAAGACCCCAAAAGTTGGATACAAGCCCCCAACAAATAATAACGGTGAGGTAAGAGGAAAAGACAAACATAAGAATGAGCTAGGTATTTAGCAAAGAGAGGCCCACTAGCTAATAGCAGAATATAGTAAGATGACTTATATGGTCAGCAAAAACCCTATTAAAATATCCACGCTGGAAATTCAAGAACCCCCGAACCGTCTAACGGCCGGGGGGAGAACACCAGCCCCCTAGAGCTTCCAGCAAGGTCAGAAATCACATTTAGTACAAGCTGGACAAAAATACTAGCAAAGCAAGAAACTCAAAAAACAAAGAAGCAAGACTTAGCTTAATTTTGCAAGAGCCAGGACCAGCAGACAGGAGCTGAATATAAAGATCACTGCACACGTACAGGAGAAAAATATGCTTGCAAGTGGAAGTTTATTTATAGTGGTTGTGAGATCAAGCGACTGGTAAATTAACGTTTCGGCCAATACATAGCCTTGGTCACAACGTCGCTGCAAAAAACATAAAGATACAACTATTTACAATATAATATTTACAATAGCAAATAAAATCATATACTGTACATTATATACATGGTTCATAGGTGATATTCATGTACAGAGAAATGGCTCTGTAGGACTGTGTAGCGATGTATACTAGAATTGAAATCATTTATAACCAAGGGTTATCTATAAAACAAGGGAGTCAAAGAAGGAATTCCATATTGGGACAAATAGGTTTACATTGAATAGTGTATGCAACTCAAGCACTCCATGTATATTAAAATCCATGGGGGGTAATGAATGCTGTCAAAATCTAGTAAGTGCATGCAAGGAAAAAAGGAGAGGGGGGGGGGAAAGACGTTGGCTCCCCAAAACAAACTATGACCCGCACACTCAGTGGACAAACCAGAAGGGGTACATTCCCATGCCTGAGTTGCACATGCTGTTCTAACATTATCAAAGGGAGTGAGGTGGTCCGTCCCCGTACAGGGAAATCATATCCCATCAGAGATTACCATACATGCGAATCGAACTATGTGGTATACATCATTAAATGCCCATGTGGCCTACTGTATGTGGGCGAAACAATTCAGGCCATCAGAGATAGAATCACAAGCCACAAATCTACAATTAGATGTGGAAAAACCTGGTTACCACTACCAGCACACTTCAAAGAGGTCAGACACAACATATCGCAACTCCGATTCCAGGTGTTAGAAAAAGTGCACAGACCAAGACGGGGGGGTAACCACATCCAGCTGTTGAGACAACGTGAAACATACTGGATCTATACGTTGGACACACTCAGCCCTAACGGCCTTAATCGTGAAATTGACTGGCTAACATGATACCTTTTGCTTCCATAGACCCACTGAATAGTTGCACGCAACCACTCAGCAATCCTCTTTGTGGAGTTGGTAAGATTCCCCACCTTAGTGCAGAATTTTGTCTAAGTTTCCTTCTGTTATACTAATTTCCTTCTAAGTTTCCTTTTGCTCCTATGGTTTGGACTCCTACTTAGTTTATACTACAGAGTACTACGTGTATAATTATTGTGTGTTATTAGCCTGCCTCCCCAAATTTATACACAAACGATTCTGATGCATTATTGGTTTACAGTATGATGATGATTCCATCACAGTTGTATGTGATAAAATTACACTAGTCCATGTGATGCTAATAAGCTGGGATTTGGCTCTATCCAACCAGCACATCTATTTCCTCACACACGGATTTAATCATTCATCTTTCTCCGCTAGTAAGATTATACATCCTAGTACCATACAGTGCCTCATTGCCACCACATAGACACACCTATTAGGATATCTCCTTCCATCCTACGCAACATCCATATGTGGCACCCCCTCATCAATACGATATGACATGGTCCCGTTCAGCCTTTTGCCCACACACACGCATGCGCCGTGCTTTCCAGCGCATCTCCTATACTCCGGCTCTGCAAACCGGACGTGCGCACGCGCAGATTCCACCAGCACCTTTCTCTGAGAATGAACGTGACTCCATCCCAGTGCGCATGCGCCGGCGTCCACAAACACTTCCGGTCTCATGCCCCTTTGGCGCTTTATAACTAAGCGCCTGTCATGGAGACAGTACCACACCGTCCATACCTCAGGACACGGGAGTGTCAGCACCGGACTAACTTGGGAACCCAGACGCCAGCGCCAGCACATACCTAGACACGGCTGTGTCAGGACCTCTACACTTTGCCGCTAGACGTCAGGCACATCCCAGGGGGCTGCATCACTATGTCAGCAGTACACTGACAGGCCATTTCGTGGACGTATGTCTGTTTCATCAGATAAGTATTCCCACATTCTACTTACCTCGTATTGGCTATTGAATAACGCATATCTCACATTGCTTCACTTTGTTAGTTACACACGCAGGGGCGTCGCAACCTTAGGAGTACCTTTGAAATCATTATTAATCTTGGATTCCATACCATATCTCCTTTATCAAGTATTTCTACAGGTCAGATGCCTTCCGCGGCTTATTAACTAGAGCACGGTATTGTCATGACACATCCTCATTACTATAACTCCCAACAGGCTCCTGGTACGCGACCTCTACAGCCATCCACTGCATTATTCTAAGGAGCAATCCTTTAGCCCCAACCACTTGGGTTTCCATTGAAACTACATGGTAATTATTTACATCATAATTCTTTATATCCTTACATTAGCAGTCACATTCATCCTGATGCCTTTACCCTTCATTCCACCAGGAAATAACCTGTCATCAGCACCTGTTTAACCCTGAATGGAGACTTTATTCTGCATACTAGGTGGGCCTTTCCCCCCCCTCTCCTTTTTTCCTTGCATGCACTTACTAGATTTTGACAGCATCCATTACCCCCCATGGATTTTAATATACATGGAGTGCTTGAGTTGCATACACTATTCAATGTAAACCTATTTGTCCCAATATGGAATTCCTTCTTTGACTCCCTTGTTTTATAGATAACCCTTGGTTATAAATGATTTCAATTCTAGTATACATCGCTACACAGTCCTACAGAGCCATTTCTCTGTACATGAATATCACCTATGAACCATGTATATAATGTACAGTATATGATTTTATTTGCTATTGTAAATATTATATTGTAAATAGTTGTATCTTTATGTTTTTTGCAGCGACGTTGTGACCAAGGCTATGTATTGGCCGAAACGTTAATTTACCAGTCGCTTGATCTCACAACCACTATAAATAAACTTCCACTTGCAAGCATATTTTTCTCCTGTACGTGTGCAGTGATCTTTATATTCAGTGACTTTGGAGCTATTGGTTCCCTTCACTAGCACCGTCATCTTCACCCCTGTTGAGTGCTAACCATCACATTTTTCAGCAGACAGGAGCAACAGAAGGATCTGATTACAACGATGCCAGGCACTGGACTAAGGATCCAGGAAGTTAATATAGCGACACCCCTGGACTAACGACCCAGGTGAGTGCCAAACTGAAAAAAGACAATCCCAGAGTCATACCACTAGTGACCACAAGAGGGAGCCAAAAAGTCTAATTCACAACAGAGCAGTCTGTGTAACCTAGGGGGTATGGGGAGCAGTCTGTGTAACCTAGGGGGTATGGGGAGCAGTCTGTGTAACATAGGGGGTATGGGGAGCAGTCTGTGTAACATAGGGGGCATGGGGAGCAGTCTGTGTAACATAGGGGGTATGGGGAACAGTCTGTGTAATATAGGGGGTATGGGGAGCAGTCTGTGTAACATAGGGGGCATGGGGAGCAGTCTGTGTAACATAGGGGGTATGGGGAGCAGTCTCTGTAATATAGGGGGCATGGGGAGCAGTCTGTGTAACATAGGGGGTATGGGGAGCAGTCTGTGTAACATAGGGGGTATGGGGAGCAGTCTGTGTAACATAGGGGGCATGGGGAGCAGTCTGTGTAATATAGGGGGTATGGGGAGCAGTCTGTGTAACATAGGGGGTATGGGGAGCAGTCTGTGTAACATAGGGGGTATGGGGAGCAGTCTGTGTAACATAGGGGGCATGGGGAGCAGTCTGTATAACATAGGGGGTATGGGGAGACGTCTGTGTAACATAGGGGGTATGGGGAGCAGTCTGTGTAACATAGGGGGCATGGGGAGCAGTCTGTGTAATATTGGGGGTATGGGGAGCAGCCTGCGTGCAGTGGTAATTGCATTGGTCATTTTATGGCGGTATTATTTCTATCTTCTAATGTGGTATCATTGGTAACATTGGTCTTGGCAAGCTGCATTGGGTTCAGTGTCAGTATGGTGTTAATACTTGGCTCTGATTAAGTGGTATTATTTGAGAATAATATATGTATATAAATCTTTTTTGAGGGGGGTTATGTGGGGAGGAGGAAATTTGCCTTAAGTCTCCTGCCACTGCTCTTTTCAGACAGTTAATTTATAAGTTTAGTCAATTTCTGACGTTTAGAATTTATCGAATGTGCCCTTTCTACGGTATTTCACCATTTCCCAAAAACAGCGCCACACCTAACTATAGACTGTGTGTGGTATTGCAGCTCAATCCCGACAATTTAAGTGGAGCCAAGCTGCAATACCAGGCACAACCTATGAACAGATGTGGCGCTGTTTCTGAAAGAATCAAGTATATTTTTGTAATTCTCGATAACTCCTTTAAGAACCTTTCCATTATTACCTTTCATTTTTATTCGCTCCTTATTGCTAATTACATGGAAAAGTTCCCGACACTTCCTGTAACTTACACGATGTGGGGAAGGATATTTTTGCTCCTGAATTTTTACTGTTTTACTTTCCTCTAAATATAGACATCGCCTCTACCGGGCTCCCACAGAAGGATGCAAATCAGGGGTCGTGACTTGTGCGGATTCCAAATTTATACCCATAATAAGACATTTCTGAAAACTCGTCTGACAAATAAAATTATTCCACAAAAGAGGCAGAAATTCGAATCTTCTGTGAATTTTTATTTTCTAATATATTCAAATCTAAAATAGCTTCTAAAAAAAGGAAATAAGATTTTACTGTCACCGCCTGGTGTAAAGCTGCAAAATTATCAGTGATAACTTTATTGGTGGCGTTTTATATTCACTGCGCCAAAGATAATATGACAAAGAAAATATTGTGAGTCCCTCGCAAACAGTAACATTTACAGCCTGGAGGTGTTAAAGGGGCAATCCCACCACTAAATGGTCACAGTCGTTTCCATAAACTTTGCTCGTTTCATGGCCAATGTGATGAATAACAAAGTAGCACAAAACTTTTCTTTTACACCAAAAGATACTGTCAGCCAGAAAGAAAATCACTTCACTCATTAATTTTCTGTCTAACTTATTGTCCACTGCCTGTTGTCAAGTGCAATCTGACTATAGCAGCAGAGAAGCCGAGGCAGAATATAGGACGTGGGACAGGACTTTGTTTCTCTATAGGAAGTTGGGGCAGATCTTTCTATCTCTACATAATAACAAAGAGTTTTGTGGGTGTCCATTTCAGGGCAGGCAAGGTATTTAACTAAATGGTAAAAAGTGACAGAGAGTAACTTCTAGCACACATTGTGCTAGCTGATTTTCCCACGCTCAAGAGTTCATATGATTTCATGTTGCTAGGGGGCGCAGCTTTGGTGACGGCACTGCTCGTCACCAAAGCTCCGTTCCCTGCATTTCATTCATTCCTCAGTCTTTTACAGCCGGGAGCGGCCGCTTTAGCAGCTCTCCCGGTTGTAAATGTATTTAACCCCTGGAGATGGATTTACAGCGTGGGACTTGACTGTACGGCAGACAAGTATGGGATATTGTTGCTTTTTTATTTTGGAATTTTTTTTATAGAACGATGGCTTCGCTTGGATTGAGAGTACAATAAAGATGTTAAAACCTGTG
Organism: Ranitomeya variabilis; assembly: GCF_051348905.1. Classification (NCBI taxonomy): domain Eukaryota; kingdom Metazoa; phylum Chordata; class Amphibia; order Anura; family Dendrobatidae; genus Ranitomeya; species Ranitomeya variabilis. Next base: position 560,456,691 of record NC_135237.1, read on the forward strand.
TGTTTCATTATTTCATTAAAAGACTTTATTCTTAATGTGTGTGTGTATTTTTAACCCTTTCAGACTATTGGATTAATAATGGATTAGTGTCTTATTGACACCTCTCCATTATTAACCAGGCTTAATGTCATCTTACAATAGCAAGGTGACATTAACCCCTTATTACCCCATATGCCAATGCTACAGGGGAGTGGGAAGAGAGAGGCAAAGTGCTGGAATAGGCGCATCTTACAGATGTGCCTTTTCTGGGGTGGCTGGGACAGATGTTTTTAGCCAGGGGGTTCAATAACCATGGTTCCTCTCTAGGTTATTAATATCTGCCCTCAGTCACTGGCTTTCCCTCTCTGGTAGAGAAAATTGCGCGGGAGCCCATGGCAGTTTTTTCCGTGAATTAATCCTTTCATTTAACACCTACAGCTCCCAAATTTTACACACACACACACACACACACACACACACACACACACACACACACACACACACACACACACACACACACACACACACACACACACCTACCTAGCATTATTACGGAGGGACATATAAAAATCTAATGGATATGCAATGGTCTACTGTATGTAAACCATGTCTCATATCCTGTCGGATTCTGCAATGATTTTACAGAACCCGACAATTAAATTATCGGCTATTCTGCTATCTAACTCTCTATGAAATATAAAGATATAAATGGATATATATATATGTGTGTGGAGGACACAATACTGAGCATCATTTCCTTGTCTTGAGGCATTTCCACTGAAGTTGGATCAGCCTGTAGCTTCATTTTCTATTTTAATTTTGAGCAACATTCCAACTCCAGACCTCCGTGGGATATTAGTTGTGATTTATGTTGTTCATTTTTAGGTTTTATTGTTCTCAACACATTTCACTATGTAATGAATACAGATTTACAACTGGAATACTTTATTCAGTGATATCTAGGATGTGGGATTTTAGTGTTCCCTTTATTTTTTTGAGCAGTGTGTATATACATATATATATATATATATATATATATATATATATATATATATATATATATATATATATACCTATACTATGTGTTCACATTTATTTTATCTATTCTATTCTAACCTGTCAGTGTGATTTTACTGTACACCGCACTGAATTGCCGGCTTTTCTATAGGACACCGGTGCGTATTTTTCGCAAGTCACACTGATGGTCCGTGTGGTTTGCGAGTTTTTCTCGCACCCGTAGACTTTCATTGGCGATTCTCGGCCAATATACGGTGCAAATTGCGGCATGCTGCGATTTCACTCGCACGTATAATACGGCTGAGAAAAATAATGATGATAGGAGCTGCCCCATAGATTAATATTGCTCCAAGTGCTATGCAATGTTATATCTCATAGCACTTGTCTTATTATACGGTAGTGTGACTCTGGCCGTAGAATGATAGTACATAGCTGAGCAGATTCATTTCTAGGGGAAAATAAAAAAGGAACTACTGGTATATTGTCTACTGCAAGAGGGTGAAGGAGACTGATTCACATGGAATCATGGAACACATAGAAGTAAAACTGCTGAAAAATATATCATTGTAAGCTAATAATACAAATGTGTTAATGGAACGCCCGCCAGGGCTATGGTGTACTCGGTACCGGGTCCGGTACTTAAAGGGGATGTGTCATGGGGCGGTGACCCAGTCCGTGGCCCTGGGCGCTCAAGTAAAAGGGAAAGGTCTTTAAAGGGGTTTGAATAAAGTTTGTGTTTGTGACGCCTCCTGTGGTTCTCGGTCAGAGGTGACCGACGCTGCTTAAAGGGGTCCCCTGGGGTGATGTTATGGCAGTTGTGAAGGTATGGCTTCCCACAGGTGAAGCTGTGTCCCCAGGGCTCCCGGTGTATAGATAGAGATGGTGAATGATGTAGCAAGAAATGGAGGACATGGGTTTGCAGTCTTTTTACCTGGTTTACTGAAGAATTTAGGCAGCCACAGTCCAGGGTACCGAATCACAGGTGTCAATGGTCCAGCCAGCTTGGAAGCGAGTTCGGATTCCCCCTTACCAGGTGGGGTTAGAAGCCTTCCCTCTAGCACTGTGGTGTAGTCTCTTGCTGCCTTAGGCCTCTAACGAGTTCCTCACATTCTCTCTCTGTCCTCCAGGTTGGTAGGGCACTACCCGTACGACAGGCAGCTCTAGCCTTTTTATAGGGTCTCTATCACGACCCATGCTCTATGTGCTACTGTGTCCTCAGGTTTAAGGGTGGACAGGTGACTTGTAATCCAGCTGTCCTGCTAGTTTCTGCTGTGAGATGTAGAATACTTCACAACCTCAGTCTTCCGGCTACCGGTCTCTGCGCTCAGTAGGGAGGTAGCTCAGTTGCAGCTAATCCCCCCAGTTCTTCACTCTTCTGCGCTTCACTTCCCCTACACGCTCTCTACAATCTGTTCTGCTTTCTCTTTTCTCTTTCCAGGAGCTGCAGCACCTCTCGTGGCTGCACAGCCCCTCTCTTTCCTCTCTGTCTCAGACTGCTCTAGTCTGCTGCCTGGCACTCACTGACTGAACTGAACTCACTTCAGACCAGAATATATATAGGGAAGCCACCCACAAGCTGGATTAGAGCTCCCCCTTCTGGCCTGGAGTATGAACATGTTGCATGCTTGTGATTACCTGATAAGAGAGATCCTTCCTCGCTTCCAAGTGTGACATCACTCTCCCCGTGAGGAAAGCAAAGTCACTGTAACAACCAGGAACCTGGGGTGTCACATTAACACAGCTATTAATAATCTTTTAAATGAAACCAATTAGTAGTATTTGAATGACAAAAAGAGAGACCCTTCTACAACCCCTCGAACTATACATTAGAGAAGGTGACAGAAGAAACATTTACCAGTTCTCTACTGTCTAATTGTTCTTCCTCCGCCCCTCTGTCATCTGTGTTTTCTTTGAGGTAAGTCTCATCACCCTCTGTTCTGGATGGCCTCCCCTTCCATCTATGCCTCCGGACACCTCTCTTTTGTTGCCCACCTTGTCCATCGTCCTCCTCCTAAAAAAAAGGGAGCAGCGGTGGGTCCTATGCCAGAATCAACTATGGATTCAAAGTCTCCTGTGGTGAAACCTAAGTTATTGGAAAACTTCTCCTGGGGTTTACGACAACGGCATGTCTGGGCATGTTTTCCTCTTTTTCACCAGTTTGTCTACTGAACACATGACATGTCTTATAGTCCTCCGCATCACAGAACAATTTTGTGCTCTTAGTCTGTTCAATATTGTTCCTAAAGTTAGTACGGTTCCCTTCCAGCTGTTTATCCAAGTCAGACAGGCTATTCTTAACCACATCCATCTTAGAATGCAAAAACTTGACCAACATGATGTCAAATGCATACTTGTTTGAGACGGACTCAAACTTAGACAAAAATTTTAAATGATTAGTTAGTAAAGTAGGTCAAAGATGGTCTCGGATGTGGTGTCAACCCCTGAGGGATCCTCCAAGCCCTATAGTACTCAGTCAAAGTGGTAACATGTAGTTCAAACATGTATTCTTCTATGTTCCTTTCCACACTTCCTTCAAAGCATGTCAACAGAGGGGTTTATTCAGGAAGGTGGTATCTGATGTTGGTCCCGACAATATCCTGACAGCATCATCATCAGTATATGAAAACCTCATGGCTGTCACTGCCTCACCCACATTTTTTATTTTTTAAGTTTCCCTTTTCTATTAGTGGGAATGTTGGACTCGGAGGGTTAAAGGTGAACCTGGATTCAAGTTGATGGACACAGATGGCGTCACCTTCAATTGTTTCATATGTTGCTTTTCTTCTGCATGATGCACTTTGCTGCTAATATATAGGTCTCACCTGTGTCCGTTCCCCCATTGCGATCATATGACCGAAGTTCTCATGACAGCGTGTAGCTTTGACCAGGATTGGTCAGCTCCATGAACATGCGCTGTGAGCCTCGGTCACCATTGGGTTGCGGTCATGTGACCGCTTCACTGATATCCGCCCTTTGATTGGACGATATCTGCCCAGGCGCACTGCTCATGGGGGCGGGCACTGCTCATATTGCTCTCTTTTGTATATGGCAGAATACATTTAGTTTTACTTCTACACCCGGGATTTGGATGCTGTCTCTTGCGAATATATTTTTACTCTAGTTGTGCGTAAAGCATTTTCGAACAAAGGCCCCAAGAACTAGAAATATTAAGTTCCACCATTTATAACAGGGATTAGTAAATAAATGTCATGCTTCTCAGTATATAAACTGTATATAATTTATTGTGGACCATGAGCTCTATGTTCTACTGAAATATGGGTGCAATAGAAGATTTAATCGTCATTAGCTACCGCTCTTACGGATTAGGTTGATATCAATGTGTGCAATTAAATCTGAAGACACAATGCTCCAAGGAAATGTAGCTGCAAAATAAATGAGCAATTCTGTAATTAGCTTTACCTTTTTACTTTGCTAACATTCAATTATAGTAGACAGCATTAGGGAGCTCCATCCCCCACGCATCAGGCCGGCTTCATTAATTGCGTAAACTGCTTAGTAAATTGATGATGAATGAAGTTTCCAAAGATTACAGAGAGAATTCCTCCAAAATGGATCACTAAATTCTGCTGTAGTTATAAAAACCATCAGCCGAGAGGTAGACCAGGACTGTTGGGGGTTAAGGATAGTTGTGGTCAACGAGACCACCAGATGTTACTCTTGACTTGTTGTATCTTCTGTAAGGTGCAAATGCTGGGGAAGTTAAGTTGGTCGCATGATGTGATTTTCTCTCTATACTGGAGGTAGTACATCAGGAAAACAGATTAGTGGCAGGACCATTAGTTGGACAAGCTTGATCTTAATACATGTGTTAGGATCCTTAAAGTTTTAGTCAGGTGTACACTTGCCAACTTCAGAGGTGCACTGAGCATTACCAGAGGTTCAGAAGATGGCCTCCGGTCATGAGCAGTGCATATTAGATTTCCCAGACGAGCATTGCACGGCGAATAAGCCTCCTTACCTTGACAAGCCAGAGCTTGTATGTCACTCTCCATAAGGAGAAACCCTACCCCTTAGACCTCAGTCCAGACTCTCTCACCTAGCCAAATCAGTTCTCATGCTTCGTACTGACGAGGGCCAACAGCCCGAAACACCGTGTCTGCAAATTGAGATACTTATTTGGCTTTTATCCTAAGTCATATTGCATGATTCGTTAAAGGGTTGATTGTGACTTATAGGATAGCTACTTCCAACAGGTGGCGCTATAGAGTTCAAGTCCTCTTTTTCTCTGAAGAGGCAATTTCCATAATAAATTTACCCAAATTTTGGGGGGATTCAGTTCTCATGCATTCAACAAAATGGTGGCCAAGTTGCTGACATTTTTCTGTCTTATTTTGATGTTTGGAAAGGGGATAAAAATATGACAATACATGATACTCACCTGTCCATCTCTTCCGCTGCAGCTGTAGCTCCCCTATCCCCTGATTCAGTCCTTGGCTCTTCCGGCAATCCCATCCAGCACTCAGGCCATTGATCGGCCTCACACTATCAGAGGTAGGACAAGGACCATCATCGACATTAATGATGTATGCTGCCCCACCTTGTGATCATGTGGGGCCAATCACTAGCATTGAGAGCCAGAAGAACCAAAACTGGCATGGAGGACTGAGGAACTGCGATGGTGGAGGAAATGTTAAAACAAGTGAGGACCTCAATGCCTTTTGTATTTCTTACCTTGAGCCTTCTTTTATAATTTTTTGGCATTTGGAGAGACTTCAGAGTATAATAAATGTCTTTTTGAGGCAAACGGAGCAATATTCATTGGACTATTTATCTGGACTAAATTGAATATTTCGGAAAAGACAAGGAAACCTCCCAGAATGAATTTCGAGAGAATCACTCATCTCCACTTTTCACTGACCAAACAACTCTTTCGGACTTTCCAGCCCAATTATACAAAAAAATAACGAGGGTTATTTCAGAAGGGTCAAGTAAGGAGGGTCATCCAGTTCATCCTGAAAATAATACAGGAGGAAATATCAAGGACAGATAACCAGTACTTACCCATGTATATGTGAGATACAGTGGTCCGATGGTCTACTCTGTCCTTTGCTAAGGAAGCCAACTCCTCATGCCATCCCTTGTGCAATAGGAATTTTTCTTGTCCTCTTGCAATATTTCTCCAGTCCTGATGCCAACTCTTAAAGCCTTGAAATACTATGGAAATTCTCTAAAATTGCTAAAAATTGTTCACCAAACTTTTGCTATTGGCAAAAAACTGCAATTCTAGTCAATGTATTTTCTCTCTTCCTGAATCACCCAACAATGTGTCACCTATAGTATCCAGAGCGATCCGAGTGATCGATGCCGATTTTCTGCAAAACTTAGTCATTATTTGTTGGCTTCCAGCATTATCCGCGATCATCGTTCATTTCCATCGTCTCTCCATTAGCATAACAAAGGGCAATTTGCATTGTTTGGATGTTCTGTGCTTTTTGGCTGCTCAGCGCGTCCCTCCTTGCTGTTATCAGCAATATATAAAAAGTGTGTAACAGATAAAAGGTTTATCGGTAATCCCATCAGGCCCCTGATTGTTGTCAAACTTAAAAGCCGGATATTTTTATATAGTTAGAGCAATTTGTTCAGTAATCATATGCTTGATAGTCCCAGTGATCATCATTTTCATATGAAAGGGTTTGTATCCGTGCCCTGCAGCGACAAGAAATTTCTTTGAAATTATCCCATTTTCAGCCCCTAAAAAAAATCATCTGGAATAATTTATCACGGATAAGAGGACTGAAGGCTTAAGACATTGAAATCTTCTACTTTCTTTGCTTTTTTCAGTTGTTTATATTCTCTTTTGTAAGATTTACCATTAAAATAGGTTGTCTAGATTTTACGAAAATCACGACTGCATTCTTTCAAAAACAGCGACACTATTAATTAGAGGTTGTGTCAGGTATTGCAGCTCGGATCTATTAACCTCTTCCGGTCTTTGGCCGTACATGTGTCCTACAGCTGGTACCCACTACTAACTGCAACGACTGGAGCGAGCTCCGATTGCTGCTGTTTAATTCCTTAAAAGTCTCTATCAATCACTAACAGTGGCACAATTGTGCAATGCTGATGTACTGCCATTACTGCTATACACAGTATGATGCACCCCTGTACATAATTTAATGGTCCCAAAGCTCCCCTATACACAGTATGATGCTCCCACAGCTACCCTATACACAGTTTGATGGGCCCAGAGCTACCCTATACACAGTTTGATGGGCACACAGCTCCCCTATACACAGTATGGTGGTCCCACAGCTCCCTTATACACAGTATGATGCATACACAGCTCCCCTATACACAGTATGATGTCACCAAAGCTCCCCTATACACAGTTAGATGGGCCCAGAGCACCCCTATTCACAGTATGATGTCACCAAAGCTCCCCTATACACAGTATGGTGGTCCCACAGGTCCCTTATACACAGTATGATGCACACACAGCTCCCCTATACACAGTTTTATGTGACCACAGCTCCCCTATACACAGTATGATGTCACCAAAGCTCCGCTACACACAGTATGATGCACACACAGCATCCTTATACAAAGTATGATTGGCCCACAACTCCCCTATACAAAGTATGATGTCCCCAAAGCTCCCCTATACACAGTATGTTGGTCCCACAGCTCCCTTATACACAGTATGATGCACCCACAGCTGCCCTATACACAGTTTGATGGGCACACAGCTCCCCTATACACAGTATGATGCACACACAGCTCCCCTATACACAGTATGATGCACCCACAGCTACCCTATACACAGTATGATGTCACCAAAGCTCCCCTACATACAGCATGATGCACCCACAGCATCCTTATACAAAGTATGATTGGCCCACAACTCCCCTATACAAAGTATGATGTCCCCAAAGCTCCCCTATACACCGTTTGATGAACCCACAACTCCCCTATACAGAGTATGATGCACCCACAGCTCACCTATACAAAGTATGTGGTCCCCAAAGCTCAATTATTCACAGTTTGATGTGCCCACATTTCCCCTATACACAGTATGATGTACCCACAGCTCCCCTATACACAGTATGATGGGTCCACAATTCCCCTATACAAAGTATGATGTCCCCAAAGCTCCCCTATACACAGTTTGATGGGTCCACAATTCCCCTATACAGAGTATGATGCATCCTAAGCTCTCCTATACATAGTATGATAGTCCTACAGCTCCCCTATACACAGAATAAAGGGCCCACAACTTCCCTATACAAAGTATGATGTCCCCAAAGCTCCCTTATTCACAGTTTGATGGGCCCACAGCTCCCTTTTACATAGTGTGATGTCCCCACAGTTCCACTATAAACAGTATGATTGGCCCAGAGCTCCCCATATACAGTATAATTATTATTATACATTTTTATAGCGCCATTTATTACATGGCGCTTTACACGTGAAAGGGGCAAATATAGACAAGTACAATAAATATTAGCAAAACAAGGCACACACAAGTACAGGAGGAGAGAGGACCCTGCCCGCGAGGGCTCACAGTCTACAGGGGATGGGTGAGGATACACTAGAAGAGGGTAGAGCTGGTCATGCGGTGTTTCAGCAGACTAAGGATCACTGCAGGTTGCAGGCTTGTCGGAAGAGGTGGGTCTTCAGGTTCTTTTTGATGGTTTCCGTGGTAGGCGAGAGTTTGATGTGTTGGGGTAGAGAGTTCCAGAGTATAGGGAAAACACGGGAGCAGTCTTGTATGCGGTATAATGACTCAACAACCCCTAAACACAGTATTATGTTCCTGACACAGAGTATAATGCCCCCCCCTACACTTTCCTAAGTACAGTATAAGGGCCCTTACACTGTATGATGCCTGCACAGTAGCCTCCATACTGTATGATGGTCCCCGCAGTAGTGCCCACACTGTATGATAGCTCCAAGAGTAGACCCCACACTGTATGGTAACTTCAAGAGTAGACCCCACACTGTATGATGGCCCACAGTAGTCCCTACACTCTATCATGCGCCTAGAATAGCCTCCCCACCCTATGATGGACCCTACAGTAGCCCCCTCAGACCTAACGCGACCTATGGCCTATAGAATGAAGGGCAATAGTGCAGAGAGATCATTTTTCCCCCCTCTACCCCAGAGCGTAACTGTATTGGTGTGCTGAATACTCCAATCTATAAAGTGGTGGTCGCTCAAGGTGCGCCCCTCCGAGTGAGCGGCCCGGTGCCATCCCCCCTTTGCCCCCATGGTAGCAGCACTTCTGTGCCCAGTGTTTGCTCTGGGATTTGTTTTAGAGAGTGTTTATTCACCTTTTAGTCTTTATTTTTTTCATAGGGTCCGGTCTGGGGTCTGCAATTATTTTGCGATGTGCTAGATTTATTTCTACTCTGTACCGTGCAAATCCTGCAACATATAGATAGCTGCAGATTTGGGGAAGAATGTCTAAGTAACCATCTGTGTCTTACGCGGGTGGTCCGTCTATGACTGACCGGATTCTGCTCTAGGTGAAGACATGTTGTCAGACATTCACAAAGTTGTTAAACAATAGTTGTGGAGCCGCCGGACTGCTAGAAATGTAACCAGATGAAAGACAGCATCGCTGCCCCCTCTGTGCGCTGCGCCATGAATATTGAGCAGAGCGCGGTCTGTATTTGAAGACTTCGGGCCATTGAATTAGCAGACTGTGCTCGGCTTCACATTAATGCCCCTGAGCATGTTAAATATTAAACGCTTCTGTTCCAGACGTCTCCCGGTCGATCCTCTGAAGTGAATATGGAGTTTTAACCTCTTGCATATGACAGGGCGCCCGATGAAGTCTTGGATTCCTTTTCTCAGGTTTTAATAATAGATTCCAAAAAATAAATAGATGATTTATAATGTTCCAAAAAAAATGAAAAACCCTTCTTCTTCTGGAAATTCTCTGCATGCCACAAACAATATGTGTTCCTGCATACGGCTACTACGCCTAATTGGCTCTGCTGGATGACTGTGCCTGTGGTCGAAGGAGGTTATATTTGCCCTGTTTGGATTTCATAAGTTATGTTTCTCACGAGTCGAAAAAAGAAACTTTTCTTTCTGTTATAAAACAGAAAAGGCCAAGCTGTTATAAAACCCTTGATTTTGGGGTTTTACCATCCCATGTCCTTTCCTACATAAAATAAATTCTAATTCAGCTCTAGCTGGGTTATTTATGTGAATAGTATCATCCTACTTACAGTGCCTTGCGAAAGTATTCGGCCCTCTGGAACTTTTCAACCTTTTCCCACATATCATACTTCAAACACAAAGTTCCAAATGTAAATTTTTGGTGAAGAATCAACAACAAGTGGAACACAATTGTGAAGTTGAACGAAATTTATTGGTTATTTTACATTTTTGAGGAAATTCAAAAACTGAAAAGTGGGGCGTGCAATATTATTCGGCCCCTTTACTTTCAGTGCAGCAAACTCCCTCCAGAAGTTCATTGTGGATCTCTGAATGATCCAATGTTGTCCTAAATGCCTAATGATGATAAATATAATCCACCTGTGTGTAATCAAGTCTCCGTATAAATGCACCTACTCTGTGATAGTCTCAGGGTTCTGTTTGAAGCACAGAGAGCATCATGAAGACCAAGGAACACAACAGGCAGGTCTGTGATACTGTTGTGGAGAAGTTTAAAACCGGATTTGGATACAAAATGATTTCCAAAACTTTAAACATCCCAAGGAGCACTGTGCAAGAGATCATACTGAAATGGAAGGAGTAACATACCACTGCAAATCTACCAAGACCCGGCCGTCCCTCTAAACTTTCATCTCATACCAGGAGAAGACTGATCAGAGATGCAACCAAGAGGCCCATGATCACTCTGGATGAACTGCAGAGATCTACAGCTGAGGTGGGACAGTCTGTCCATAGGACAACAATCAGTCATACACTGCACAAATCTGGCCTTTATGGAATAGTGGCAAGAAGAAAGCCATTTCTCAAAGATATCCATAACAAGTGTTGTTTAAAGCTTACAACAAGCCACCTGGGAGACACACCAAACATGTGGAAGAAGGTGCTCTGGTCAGATGAAACCAAAATCGAACTTTTTGGTAGCAATGCCAAACGATATGTTTGGCGTAAAGGCAACACAGCTCATCACCCTGAACACACCATCCCCACTGTCAAACATGGTGGTGGCAGCATCATGGTTTGGGCCTGCTTTTCATCAGCAGGGACAGGGAAGATGGTTAAAATTGATGGGAAGATGGATGCAGCCAAATACAGGACCATTCTTGAAGAAAACCTATTTGGAGTCTGCAAAAGACCTGAGACTGGGACAGAGATTTGTGTCATGGTTCTCAATGGCGAGAGAACATAGCCCAGCATATATGAGAACTAGCTCTTGGAAGATGGAAACTATACTGACCATGAACTAAACCTGCCGCACAACTAGAAGTGGCCGGGTAGCATGCCTACGTTTTTTAACCCTAGATGCCCAGCGCCAGCCGGAGAACTACCTAATCCTAGCAGAGGAAAAGACAGTCCTGGCTCACCTCTAGAGAAATTTTCCCAAAAGGCAGACAGAGGCCCCCACATATATTGGCGGTGATTTTAGATGAAATGACAAACGTAGTATGAAAATAGGTTTAGCAAAATCGAGGTCCGCTTTCTAGATAGCAGGAAGACAGAAAGGACACTTTCATGGTCAGCAGAAAACCCTATCAAAACACCATCCAGAAATTCCTTTAAGACTCTAGCATTAACTCATAACACCAGAGTGGCAATTTCCGATCACAAGAGCTTTCCAGACACAGTAACGAAACAGCAGCTGTGAACAGGAACAAAATGCAAAAACACACAAGGACAAAAGTCCAACTTAGCTGGGAGTTGTCTAGTAGCAGGAACAAGCACAGAAGGCTTCTGATTACATTGTTGACCGGCAAGAAACTGACAGAGGAGCAAGGTTATATAGCGACTCCCACATCCTGATAGGAGCAGGTGAACAGAGGGGATGATGCACACAAGTTCAATTCCACAAGTGGCCACCGGGGGAGCCCAGAATCCAATTTACAACAGTACCCCCCCCTCAAGGAGGGGGCACCGAACCCTCACCAGAACCACCAGGGCGATCAGGATGAGCCCTATGAAAGGCACGGACAAGATCGGAGGCATGAACATCAGAGGCAGTGACCCAAGAATTATCCTCCTGACCGTATCCCTTCCATTTGACCAGATACTGGAGTCTCCGTCTGGAAACACGAGAGTCTAAGATCTTTTCCACAACGTACTCCAACTCACCCTCAACCAACACCGGAGCAGGAGGCTCAACGGAAGGCACAACCGGTACCTCATACCTGCGCAACAATGACCGATGAAAAACATTATGAATCGAAAAGGATGCAGGGAGGTCCAAACGGAAGGACACAGGGTTAAGAATCTCCAATATCTTGTACGGGCCGATGAACCGAGGCTTAAACTTAGGAGAAGAAACCCTCATAGGGACAAAACGAGAAGACAACCACACCAAGTCCCCAACACAAAGCCGAGGACCAACACGACGACGGCGGTTGGCAAAAAGCTGAGTCTTCTCCTGGGACAACTTCAAATTGTCCACCACCTGCCCCCAAATCTGATGCAACCTCTCCACCACAGCATCCACTCCAGGACAATCCGAAGATTCCACTTGACCGGAGGAAAATCGAGGATGAAACCCCAAATTACAGAAAAACGGGGACACCAAGGTGGCAGAGCTGGCCCGATTATTGAGGGCGAACTCCGCCAAAGGCAAAAAAGCAACCCAATCATCCTGATCCGCAGACACAAAACACCTCAAATATGTCTCCAAGGTCTGATTAGTCCGCTCGGTCTGGCCATTAGTCTGAGGATGGAAAGCAGACGAAAAAGACAAATCTATGCCCATCCTAGCACAGAATGCCCGCCAAAATCTAGACACGAATTGGGTCCCTCTGTCAGAAACGATATTCTCAGGAATACCATGCAAACGAACAACATTTTGAAAAAACAGAGGAACCAACTCGGAAGAAGAAGGCAACTTAGGCAAGGGAACCAGATGGACCATCTTAGAGAAACGGTCACACACCACCCAGATGACAGACATCTTCTGAGAAACAGGCAGATCCGAAATAAAATCCATCGAGATGTGCGTCCAAGGCCTCTTCGGGATAGGCAAGGGCAACAACAATCCACTAGCCCGAGAACAACAAGGCTTGGCCCGAGCACAAACGTCACAAGACTGCACAAAGCCTCGCACATCTCGTGACAGGGAAGGCCACCAGAAGGACCTTGCCACCAAATCCCTGGTACCAAAGATTCCAGGATGACCTGCCAACGCAGAAGAATGAACCTCAGAGATGACTCTACTGGTCCAATCATCAGGAACAAACAGTCTACCAGGTGGGCAACGATCAGGTCTATCCGCCTGAAACTCCTGCAAGGCCCGCCGCAGGTCTGGAGTAACGGCAGACAATATCACTCCATCTTTAAGGATACCTGTGGGCTCAGAATTACCAGGGGAGTCAGGCTCAAAACTCCTAGAAAGGGCATCCGCCTTAACATTCTTAGAACCCGGTAGGTACGACACCACAAAATTAAACCGAGAGAAAAACAACGACCAGCGCGCCTGTCTAGGATTCAGGCGCCTGGCAGACTCAAGGTAAATTAAATTTTTGTGGTCAGTCAATACCACCACCTGATGTCTGGCCCCCTCAAGCCAGTGACGCCACTCCTCAAAAGCCCACTTCATGGCCAAAAGCTCCCGATTCCCAATATCATAATTCCGCTCGGCGGGCGAAAATTTACGGGAAAAAAAAGCACAAGGTCTCATCACGGAGCAGTCGGAACTTCTCTGCGACAACACCGCCCCAGCTCCGATTTCAGAAGCGTCGACCTCAACCTGAAAAGGAAGAGCAACATCAGGCTGACGCAACACTGGGGCGGAAGAAAAGCGGCGCTTGAGCTCCCGAAAGGCCTCCACAGCATCAGGGGACCAATCAGCAACATCAGCACCCTTCTTAGTCAAATCAGTCAATGGTTTTACAACATCAGAAAAGCCAGCAATAAATCGACGATAAAAGTTAGCAAAGCCCAAAAATTTCTGAAGACTCTTAAGAGAAGAGGGTTGCGTCCAATCACCAATAGCCTGAACCTTGACAGGATCCATCTCGATGGAAGAGGGGGAAAAAATGTATCCCAAGAAAGAAATCTTTTGAACCCCAAAAACACACTTAGAACCCTTCACACACAAGGAATTAGACCGCAAAACCTGAAAAACCCTCCTGACCTGCTGGACATGTGAGTCCCAGTCATCCGTAAAAATCAGAATATCATCCAGATACACAATCATAAATTTATCCAAATAATCGCGGAAAATGTCATGCATAAAGGACTGGAAGACTGAAGGGGCATTAGAAAGACCAAAAGGCATCACCAAATACTCAAAATGGCCCTCGGGCGTATTAAATGCGGTTTTCCACTCATCCCCCTGCTTGATTCGCACCAAATTATACGCCCCACGGAGATCAATCTTAGAGAACCACTTGGCCCCCTTTATACGAGCAAACAAATCAGTAAGCAGTGGTAACGGATATTGATATTTAACCGTGATTTTATTCAAAAGTCGATAATCAATACACGGCCTCAAAGAGCCGTCTTTCTTAGACACAAAGAAAAAACCGGCTCCTAAGGGAGATGACGAAGGACGAATATGTCCCTTTTCCAAGGACTCCTTTATATATTCTCACATAGCAGCGTGTTCAGGCACAGACAGATTAAATAAACGACCCTTAGGGTATTTACTACCCGGAATCAAGTCTATGGCACAATCGCACTCCCGGTGCGGAGGTAGTGAACCAACCTTGGGTTCTTCAAAAACGTCACGAAAGTCAGACAAGAATTCAGGAATCTCAGAGGGAATAGATGATGAAATGGAAACCAAAGGTACGTCCCCATGAGTTCCTTTACATCCCCAGCTTAACACAGACATAGCTCTCCAGTCGAGGACTGGGTTATGAGATTGCAGCCATGGCAATCCCAGCACCAAAACATCATGTAGATTATACAGCACCAGAAAGCGAATAACCTCCTGGTGATCCGGATTAACACGCATAGTCACTTGTGTCCAGTATTGTGGTTTATTACTAGCCAATGGGGTGGAGTCAATCCCTTTCAGAGGTATCGGAGCCTCCAGTGGCTCCAAATCATACCCACAGCGTTTGGCAAAGGACCAATCCATAAGACTCAAAGCAGCGCCAGAGTCGACATAGGCGTCCGCGGTAATAGATGACAAAGAACAAATCAGGGTCACAGATAGAATAAACTTAGACTGTAAAGTGCTAATTGAAACAGACTTGTCAGGCTTCTTAGTACGCTTAAAGCATGCTGATATAACATGAGTTGAATCACCACAATAGAAGCACAACCCATTTTTTCGTCTAAAATTCTGCCGCTCGCTTCTGGACAGAATTCTATCACATTGCATATTTTCTGGCGTTTTCTCAGTAGACACCGCCAAATGGTGCACAGGTTTGCGCTCCCGCAGACGCCTATCGATCTGAATAGCCATCGTCATGGACTCATTCAGACTCGCAGGCACAGGGAACCCCACCATAACATCCTTAATGGCATCAGAGAGACCTTCTCTGAAAATCGCCGCCAGGGCGCACTCATTCCACTGAGTAAGCACAGACCATTTGCGGAATTTTTGGCAGTATATTTCAGCTTCATCTTGCCCCTGAGACAAGGACATCAAGGCCTTTTCCGCCTGAAGCTCTAAATGAGGTTCCTCATAAAGCAACCCCAAGGCCAGAAAAAACGCATCCACATTGAGCAACGCAGGATCCCCTGGTGCCAATGCAAAAGCCCAGTCTTGAGGGTCGCCCCGGAGCAAGGAAATTACAATCCTGACCTGCTGTGCAGGGTCTCCGGCAGAGCGAGACTTCAGGGACAAAAACAATTTGCAATTATTTTTAAAATTTTGAAAGTGAGATCTATTCCCCGAGAAGAATTCAGGCAAAGGAATTCTAGGCTCAGACATAGGTGCATGAACAACAAAATCTTGCAAATTTTGTACCTTTGTGGCGAGATTATTCAAACCTGTAGCTACACTCTGAAGATCCATTTGAAACAGGTGAACACAGAGCCATTCAAGGATTAGAAGGAGAGAAAGAGAGGAAGGCTGCAGTATAGGCAGACTAGCAAGTGATTCAATTAAGAGCACACTCAGAACTAGAGGAAAAAAAAAAAAAAAAATTGTAGCAGACTTCTTTTTTCTCTCCTTTCTCAGCCAGTAATTTAACCCTTTTTTGGGCCGGTCAAACTGTCATGGTTCTCAATGGCGAGAGAACATAGCCCAGCATATATGAGAACTAGCTCTTGGAAGATGGAAACTATACTGACCATGAACTAAACCTGCCGCACAACTAGAAGTGGCCGGGTAGCATGCCTACGTTTTTTAACCCTAGATGCCCAGCGCCAGCCGGAGAACTACCTAATCCTAGCAGAGGAAAAGACAGTCCTGGCTCACCTCTAGAGAAATTTTCCCAAAAGGCAGACAGAGGCCCCCACATATATTGGCGGTGATTTTAGATGAAATGACAAACGTAGTATGAAAATAGGTTTAGCAAAATCGAGGTCCGCTTACTAGATAGCTAGAAGACAGAAAGGGCACTTTCATGGTCAGCAGAAAACCCTATCAAAACACCATCCAGAAATTCCTTTAAGACTCTAGCATTAACTCATAACACCAGAGTGGCAATTTCCGATCACAAGAGCTTTCCAGACACAGTAACGAAACAGCAGCTGTGAACAGGAACAAAATGCAAAAACACACAAGGACAAAAGTCCAACTTAGCTGGGAGTTGTCTAGTAGCAGGAACAAGCACAGAAGGCTTCTGATTACATTGTTGACCGGCAAGAAACTGACAGAGGAGCAAGGTTATATAGCGACTCCCACATCCTGATAGGAGCAGGTGAACAGAGGGGATGATGCACACAAGTTCAATTCCACAAGTGGCCACCGGGGGAGCCCAGAATCCAATTTACAACAGATTTGTCTTCCAAAAAGACAATGATCTCAAACATAAAGCAAAATCTACAATGGATTGGTTCACAAATAAACATATACAGGTGTTAGAATGGCCAAGTCAGAGTCCAGACCTCAATCCAATCGAGAATCTGTGGAAAGAGCTGAAAACTGCTGTTCACAAACGATCTCCATCAAACCTCACTGAGCTCGAGCTGTTTGCCAAGGAAGAAAGGGCAAGAATTTCAGTCTCTCCATGTACAAAACTGATAGAGACAGACCCCAAGCAACTTGTAATCGCAGCAAAAGGTGGCACAACAAAGTATTAAGTTAAAGGGGCTGAATAATATTGCACGCCCCACTTTTCAGTTTTTGAATTTCCACAAAAATTTAAAATAACCAATACATTTTGTTCAACTTCACAATTGTTTTCCACTTGTTGTTGATTCTTCACCAAAAATTTACATTTTGTATCTTTATGTTTGAAGCATGATATTGTGGGAGAAGGTGGAAAAGTTCCAGGGGGCCGAATACTTTCGCAAGGCACTGTATATGTGCAGTGTAGCAGTGGTATTTATGAGTTTGGTATAGTGGTATTATTTATTTGCTTGTTTAGTGTTAATTATATGTGTAAAGTACCGTATATACTCGAGTATAAGCCGAGATTTTCAGCCCAAATTTTTGGGCTGAAAGTGCCCCCTCGGCTTATACTCGAGTCACGGTCGGCGGGTGAGGGGGAGAGGGCGCTGAGGCATACTTACCTAGTCCCGGTGATCCTGACGCTCCCCCTGCCCGTCCCACGGTCTCCGGGTGCCGCAGCTCTTCCTCTGAGCGGTCACGTGGGACCGCTCATTAGAGAAATGAATAGGCTGCTCCACCTCCCATAGGGGCGGAGCCGCATAATTCATTTCTCTAATCAGCGGTGCCGGTGACCGCTGATAGAGGAAGAGGCTGCGGCACCGAAGACCAGCTGTCCGGGGGAAGGAGCGGGACGCCGAGAGCAGGTAAGTATCGCATATTCACCTGTCCTCGTTCCACACGCCGGGCGTCGCGCCATCTTCCCGGCGTCTCTCCGCACTGACTGTGCAGGTCAGAGGGCGCGATGACGCATATAGTGTGTGCGCCGCCCTCTGCCTGATCAGTCAGTGCAGGGAGACGCCGGGAAGATGGCGCCGAGGAGCTGCAAGCAAGAAAGGTGAGTATGTGTTTTATTATTTTATTGCAGCAGCAGCAGCAGCACAGCTATGGGGCAATAATGGACGGTGCAGAGCACTATATGGCACAGCTATGGGGCAATGGTGCAGAGCACTATATGGCACAGCTATGGGGCAACGGTGCAGAGCACTATATGGCACAGCTATGGGGCAACGGTGCAGAGCACTATATGGCACAGCTATGGGGCAACGGTGCAGAGCACTATATGGCACAGCTATGGGGCAATGGTGCAGAGCATTATATATATGGCACAGCTATGGGGCAACGGTGCAGAGCATTATATATATGGCACAGGTATGGGGCAACGGTGCAGAGCACTATATGGCACAGCTATGGGGCAATTGTGCAGAGCACTATATGGCACAGCTATCTATGGGGCAACGGTGCAGAGCACTATATGGCACAGCTATGGGGCAACGGTGCAGAGCACTATATGGCACAGCTATCTATGGGGCAACGGTGCAGAGCACTATATGGCACAGCTATCTATGGGGCAACGGTGCAGAGCACTATATGGCACATCTATGGGGCAACGGTGCAGAGCATTATATATATGGCACAGCTATGGGGCAACGGTGCAGAGCATTGTATATATGGCACAGCTTTATGTGGAGTATCTATGGGGCAATGGTGCAGAGCATTGTATATATGGCACAGCTTTATGTGGAGCATCTATGGGGCCATAATGAACGGTGCAGAGCATTATATGTGGCACAGCTTTATGTGGAGCATCTATGGGGCCATAATGAACGGTATGGAGTATCTATTTTTAATTTTGAAATTCACTAGTACCTGCTGCATTTTCCACCCTAGGCTTATACTCGAGTCAATAATTTTTCCCAGTTTTTTGTGGCAAAATTAGGGGGGTCGGCTTATACTCGGGTCGGCTTATACTCGAGTATGTACGGTAACTTTACAATATTTGTATACAATTAAGTGATACAATATGTTTCTCATTTATCTCGACGTCAGGGCCGGGCTCTGCTCCCTTCCTTTATGACTACTGCCCTTTGCTGTGCTCCACATCAGGTTTTACAAGTGGCCTGGTGTTCCTCAGTAATATCATCAGACGAGGTCTTTTAACCTCGGTGTTTGAGTGTTCAATCAATGTTGTGCTTACTTGCCAATTAATTTATAATTTTTTACTATCCAGTTTCATGAGCTGCGATCATCTTTGCAAACTCCTGTAGTTTCTGCAGCCTGCATCTTTTTCTCATCACACCTGATGATAAACACATCATCTTTTGTAAGTATTCTAAAGACTGCTCACATTCCACTCTGATCATTTCTGTTTCTACGACCTGCATTTACATTCTGGGTCAGATCCGCCATTTAAACCTTCATTTGCTCTCCAGTTTTTGTATGCACATCTGATTCTGTAGCTTCTGGTGTGTCCAGGTCTGCTTGTTTGCAGTCTTTTACTTTAGACAACAGATATCCATATTTTCTGTAATTACTGTCACTGTGTCACATTTACACCAGGACCTGCTCTTGTGATGTCTGCGTCTGTTGTCAGGCGCTGCCATTTTCATTTTGCGGGTGGCGCTGGTGATAGAAGAGACATTGGAACCAAAAGCTCTGGACTGCACAGGCTCTTTCAAGCCATTAGGCTTGGTATAGCTCGAATCTGCAGTGCCGACCAGTCTGACAGTATAGTTGTGTGTGTACTGTCCAGGTAGAGTTATCAACTTGCTGATCCAGCCAACTGGAGAGTACCACACCCTACTTAAGGCTCCATCTTACTGCTGGAAGCTGTCAGATACAGCCTTGTGCACCTCTGGTTTAATCCTGTGTGTTCAGATCCATCCTGTGTAGTATCATTGTTTCCTGATTTGACCTTGGTAGGCTTTACTGATAATTCTTACATATTCTGATTTTGCGTTACAGGCCATAAAACAAGTGGATCCTCATGAGGTGCAAGATACAGGCAGAACCCTGATAGACCAGTGTGTTGAAGGGGCCAGAACAGAAGTTACAAGTACACAGCTAAGAATGATATCTCTGCAGAACCCCAATAGCTCATTCCTGGATTTTAAAGATTCCTGGGAGGCGAGTCGGCATCCAACAATGTGCAAACCTGCAACAGCCATCTTGATACATCTACAAGACAGAGAACTAGCCTGCCAACTCAAGTCTAGCACCTGCTCTTGTTCCTAAAGAGATTGTCACCCTCTGTTTACAAGCTCAAGCATAAAATGTGGTGAGAGAGCTGAAAGACCAAGTCGCTGAGTTAGCCAAAGGAATGACAGCCATATGCCAAGAGATAAAGGACCTGAAACAGCAACAAAGGCAATATCAATCAAGATGCCTGGAAGTTAAGAGGTAGGCCAACTATGGTTTTAGGAGGAATAGTTACAGAAATCTGGGGACAAGGTCTACTGATCAGTTCGATTTCCCAGGTACATCTATTTGTAAATGATGCCCGAGGAGTGGCCATATTGAGTGTGAATGCCAACAATTACATGGCATGGACCAACCTTCGGGAGGAAGATTTCTAGGTTCAGACCATTCAAAATGGACACGCTGATACAGTTGTATCTGTGATCACCATTAAGATAAATGGAATTCCTTTTTGTTGCATTGCTAGACACCAGTTAACACGTTTCTACCATTCAAGCCTCCCATTATGTGCACTACAAGCTTGCCCAGCTGATGCAACGTCCTCAAACTTGGATCAATTTGATTGTCAGCAATGGACAGACTTTTCCCCATCAAGGTTACTGGGAATCCAGTATTGAAGTTGGAAAGAAAGTTATACTACAACAAAGCTTAATCATTGTTTCCACCAGTTGTCCTATGGATGAACATTCTGCAAAACTGTTTTGAAGAAATTATTTTTGCACTAATGCAGGAATTTAGTACAGCTCCCTAGCCCAGCCTTTACCAGAATTATGGGCTTGTTTGAGTTTAACTATATACCATTTGGGCTGAGCAACATCCCTTTAACATTTAATTGATTACTGGAGTACTCTTTGGGCCACAAGAAGTTCGACACCATTCTACTGTACCTGGACAATGTCATAATCTACTCCAAATAGATCAATGGCTGCACTCAAAATTTACTGTGCTAAGGCAAGGAAATGTGCAATATGTGAAATGTGAATAGCATAATGGCTAGGGAAATGTATGAAAAAACACATGAGATTCTTAGCACAAGATTTGGCCAAAAGTTGTGAGCCCATCCACCAAACGTCAAGGTAATCTCAGATCGGATGGGTAACTGAGCTGACTGCCTAGTGTGAACACTTACCTATGGCTAATAACATGGTAAAGCCTGCTTATATAGGAAGCTCAAAACCAACTGTGTATGGATGTAATTAAAATCACAGCATTGTGAAGGGCGGAGCGTTCAAGCCAGAAAAACAATACATAGTAAATATAAGAAAACTGACCGAACAGCAATCTAATCTGAACTGGTGCATAACCAAAAAAGTCATATAGCACATTTCCTTGCCTCAGCACAGTAAATTTTGAGTGCAGCCATTGATCTATTTGCTATATGACTTTTTTGGTTATGCACCAGTTCAGATTAGATTGCTGTTCGGTCAGTTTTCTTATATTTATAATCTACTCCAAGACCCACAAAGAACATCTAAAGTAGCTGGAAGAACTACTCACCATCTTTATTAAGCATGGTCTCAAGGTGAACCCTCAAAATGTCACTTACTCAAGCCAAGAGATCACTACCCTTGTCATATAATCAATGACCTCAGGTTAGCATCCTCAATAATCAGAACCTCCCACTCCCGTCTCCAAGACTTTACACGTGCTGCGCCGATTCTTTGGAATGCACTACCCAGGTTAATACGATTAATCCCCAATCCCCACAGTATTAAGCGTGCCCTAAAAACTAATTTGTTCAGACTGGCCTACCGCCTCAATGCATTAACCTAACTATCCCTGTGTGGCCTATTAAAAAAAAAACAAAAAAAACACATAATCAGGTTCCTCGCATCATGTTCTCATACACTTTATGCAGTTAATAGCCTCTGTCTGTACTGCTACATACTTAGGCTGTTAACTGGTTCATGCAGCTTTACATGAACATCCGAGCCTTACACTATGGCTGGTCCAAATAACTAAAGCAATTGTTCCCATCCACCTCTCGTGTCTCCCCTTTTCCTCATAGGTTGTAGCTTGCGAGCAGCAGGGCCCTCATTCCTCCTGGTATCTATTTTGAACTGTGATTTCTGTTATGCTGTAATGTCTATTGTCTGTACAAGTCCCCTCTATAAGTTGTACAGCGCTGCGGAATATGTTGGCACTATATAAATAAAAATTATTATTATTATTATTATTATCATACCTGATCCCGAAAAAGTAGCTGTGGTTAAGGATTGGCCTGTTCCCAACATCTGAGAAGTCCAAAGATTCCTTGAATTTGTGGGATATTATCAATGCTTAATTAAAGACTTTGCCAAAATTCAGCACTTTTACAGGCGTTCCTACTGGGTCACCTCGTTGCAAGTCACTCAAGAATGTACTCTTCCACTGGACTGAGACCCATGAAGCTGCATTCACTCAATTGAAGCAGATGTTACTGGAAACCCCATTGCTACACTACCCGACCACAACTGTCCTTTCTGTCTTTATACAGATACCAGCCAAAGAGGACTTACAACAGTACCTGCCGAACTACAGGATGATAAAGAAATGGTTGTTGCTCTGCAAGTGGAGCACTTAGAGCAGCAGAGAGAAATGACAAGAATTACAGGTTCTTCAATTTGGAGTACCTAGCAATGGCGTGGGTTTTCACTGAAAAATTAAAGGATTGTGTGGGTGCTACTTCCTGATATGAATACTGTTAGGATGTGAGCCATGGAACAAAGATGGGCATCTCGTCTAGCTAACTAACAATTCACTATCATCAAGCATCAACCTGGAAGATCTAACACAAATGCAGATGAACTGTCTTGACTAACTTCTAAAGAACTACCAGATGAACAAGATGTTTTGGGCCATTCTACTGTATGGGGGCGTGTTGTGTTCTTTTGCTATTCCCTTTATTTTATGTTATTGTATATATTGTATTGTTTTGTTCCCATTTTGTATCATCTTGTATGTATTTGTAAACACTGCCTTTCTTTGTGGATTAAATATATAAAATGTAATAGCTATGTTCCTCTTGCTCTTTAAACCGCACCCTGAAGCCATACGCTACTTCTAAAGGGTGTTCAATTGGCCTGTATAAATGATTAGTAGTGACAGCTAGTAGTGGTTCCTCTTTTTTTGTTATTGTGAAGCCAACAGTGTCCTAACGGGGGTATATATATATACATATATATTCCACAGGTTGGAATCGGAGGAGTATATACCATACGCTCACTGTGAGTTCCCCAATAGTCGGCCTAGTAGCGGAAACAGCCACGGCCGCGTTCATCACTTGTCAGACAATTGCGCAATTTTCCTGATGATTGGAGACAGCGGAGTTGCAGTCCCATGACAAACTGGTGGCAGCGGTGGGATCTGCGTGACTTCTTCAGTGTTATCTGTGACAAAATGGTAACAGTGGTGGGGTCTGCGTGATGCCCCCCGAGCTGTGTATGTTGCATTAGATTTGAACCTCCATCCAGTAAAAATTATGCTGAATGTGCCTTTGTATTCTTTAAAGTAAATGGGTGCAATTTCCCCTGTGTCAGCCCTGTTTTCTGGACTATTTGGAGTGCACCACACTACCAGGAATCAGAGGTTTATTAAGTACACCATGACGTCATGAACTTTCCCTTCGGTCAGTGGCATGACAGAACTTTCGCACACCATGTTGGATCCTGCTTTCACCATTACGTGATAAGAGATGACTGTGCACCCTGCCTTCAGTGCTCTTAACACAATCTGAAATGTGATATGAAATATTTAAAAAAAACACCCCAAAATTAAAAAAACAACATGTTTAAAATAAAATACAATTATTTTCTGGCCCAATATTACCTTTATCAAAGTATAACTTCAAACTTGCACAAGTTTCTGTTCTGGAGTTTGAGAGGGTTTTTTTTTTCTTTTTCTTTTTGGAAAGTGTTTGAGCTCTCCACAA
Organism: Ranitomeya variabilis; assembly: GCF_051348905.1. NCBI lineage: Eukaryota > Metazoa > Chordata > Amphibia > Anura > Dendrobatidae > Ranitomeya > Ranitomeya variabilis. Next base: position 560,480,928 of record NC_135237.1, read on the forward strand.
TTGTAAGGCAGTTCTGCACAATATTAATATTAATTATGGATGAGCCATGGCAGCCTGAGGTGTGGAAGGAGGCTATGGCTAAGGAAAGAAAGTAAAGAACAACAGATTGTGTCCCTGTAGCCATGAGAGCCATCACACCGGGGAAGTTCACGATTTATAGAAATAGATTCCTCCTGGAGGTATCGCGCTTGTACATCACACAGTACAAGGCATGAAAGGCTCCGCAGACCTGACTGCCATGGCTTCAAATGTGGCAGGAAAGTCTTATCCGGAATACTGTATCATGTACTTAAAGGGCAATGAGGTTTAAAATTTAAGACACTGAGTATGACATTCATGGTAACATTGTAAATAACTCTTTTTTTTAACTGCACTTTTTTTGTTCATGAGCACACAGCTCCTCTGCCTCTGAGATTCCACATGGACAGGGGCGGTGCGCTCCTGAAGATCGACAGTCCAGCAGCATGGTCGGGCAGAACTGAGTGCTCCCATAAGATTTGGTGCTGATATACTGCTATATACAGTACAAGTAACTGGCTGATCGCATCTTTAAGTCCCCTAAGGGAACTATTAAAGATAAAAGTGAAAAGTAAGAAAAAAAAGTGTTTTTAAAAAATATGAAAAAAAAAAAAAATATATGAAAGTTGAAATCGCCCCCTTTTGCTACATTAAAAATAACGCAAATCAAAAAGCAAAAAATATTCAGTATTCAGAAATGTCCAATCTATCAAAATATAAAATAAATTAATCTGATCGGTAAATGGCGTAACGAGAAAAAAATTCAAAACACTTGAATTACGTTTTCTTACAAATTTCTGAATTGTTTTCACCATTTAAAAAAAATATATATAAATACCTGACATCTGCATAATCATACAGACCTGTAGAATTACACTGTCAGGTCATTTTTACTGTGTTTTGAACATGGTAAATAAATTAAAAAAATTATCAATAATGGAATAGCACTTTTTTTGTTGTTGCAATTTTGACGTGCTTGGAATTTTTTTCACGCTTTCCAGTACATCACATGATAAAATGAATGGTGTCATTGAAAGGTAACACTAATCCAGCAAAAAAACAAGCCATCATACGGCTATGTGGATGAAAAAATAAAAAAGAAAAGTTATGGTTCTTGGAAGAAGGGGCGGAAAAGAAAAAAATGACAAAAATGGAAATTGGCCTTGGCGTGAAGTTGTTAATAAGTGGTAAATTGCTGAGTTGGCTGTAAAGAAGGATATTCCATTAAATGCCCTCCCACAATAGGATGTAATAGAATTCACTATTTTGAGTCCACATGTATGGAGCAGGCTCAGGAGCTGAGCCTGCACCTTCCCAGGCAGATGCTGGCCTTGCTACATAGTAGTTTAACCATTTAATTGCAGCTGTCAATTTCTAACGGATCGACCGATTGGCTTCCATCGACCCTCTGCCATCGCCTATTGAAATTTCATTTTTTATTTTAAAAACAATTTTAATATCACCCTAGTTGTACAATCCTGTAAGATCGTATGGCTTAGGTAATTTATATGGCACATTGAAAGATATAAAAGTAAAACCTAATAAAACAAAATTGCATAATTGCGTTTTTTCCCATTTTTTTAGTTCATTGAATGCTAAACAGAATAGTGTCTTTAAAAACTACAACTTGTCCTTGCACGTCTACATCGAAAAAACAGTAATAGCTCTCGGGAAGAGGAGGAAGAAAAAAATGAAAGTGCAAAAAAATGGCAAATTGCCTGGCCAGGAAGGGGTTAGTACATAACCTACACGTATGTGACGGGAGCAGCTAAAGTTTGCCGAGAAGTCTAATAATTGGTCCTCCATGTAAGACTTAAATATGACATCGAAGCCCAGGGATTGTCAGGGATTTCTGATTACACAGAGCTCCATCAATTGTAATTTTTCCGGGAGGTAATTTGTTTAGAGGAATGTTCTTTATAATTATTTTTCCTTATCGGAGACGACAGAAAGACACGAATGAAAAAACATCACAAATTGTGGTTAACAGAATTAATTACAGCGATAAAAACACAAAAGATACATTTTTTCGTCTCGTTTGAGCTTTCACTGTTACAATGTATCATTTCCAATGAGAACGCTTAAAGTGGCTGCAATTATGACTGGGAAGGAGATATTCGCTTTGGGAGGAGAAAAACAAGGTCAAGGGGGTAATAGGGTGATAAAAGAGAGTCATAGGGTTCATAAAGCAGCCAAAGACATGGCACTTAGTGATATAAATCCTGGAGGGACAAGAATGAAGATTCCTTGGGTGTCGGATTCCTGGTCTTGGAGGTTTGGCGGGAGTCATCCCAGGGTAACAATGGCTCAATTAATTCTTTCTGTTTCACCCCTCCCCCACTTTGAGTTTACATGGGTTGTCCTAAAGTAGGAAAGTTATTCCAAGATAGGTGATAACAAGCTGATCACTGGTGGTCCCACCGCTGGGATCCTTACTGATGCCATAAAGAAGGATCGTATATGCCCGGTTTAAACACAGTGATGGCCGCGTTCTGTGTCACTGTCCCACTCACTGCTTATGACACTAGTGGAGACAGTAGAGCACTGTGTCTGCTATGGCCGCTGCTCAGTTCCATGAGCAACGAATGAAGAAGAGGTGCACACTTCAGAGTGCCATTATCAGGATGCACTGGGGTCCCAGAGAATGGACCACCAGTGGAGTTTAGCAAATCTTTTTTTCTCTGACAAATTGATTTGCACAAGAATACAGACACATTATGGGTCAGTAAACAGCTCTCAGATTGTGCTGTCCAATTTTCAGGGACTGTTACATAGGAGAAGCACACTATTTCTGCACACACTTTCTCTACACACACGATCTCTGCACACACGATGTCCGCAAACCACCCCCGCACACACCATCTCTGTAAACACCACCTCTACACACACCATCTCTGCACACAACATCTCCACACACACCATCTCCGCACACACCTTCTCTGTACACACCACCTCCGCACACACCATCTCTGCACACACCATCTCTGCACACACCACCTCCGCACACACCATCTCCACACACACCACCTCTACACACACCATCTCTGCACACACCATCTCTGCACACACCAACTCCGCACACACCATCTCCGCAGACACCACCTCCGCACACACCACCTCCGCACACACCATCTCCCCACACACCATCTCCGCACACACCACCTCCGCACACACCACCTCCGCACACACCACCTCCGCACACACCATCTCCCCACACACCATCTCCGCACACACCACCTCTACACACACCACCTCAGCACACACCAACTCCGCACACACCATCTCCGCAGACACCACCTCCGCACACACCACTTCTGCACACACCATCTCCCCACACACCATCTCCGCACACACCACCTCTGCACACACCATCTCCTCACACACCATCTCCGCACACACCACCTCCGCACACACCACCTCTGCACACACCATCTCCCCACACACCATCTCCGCACACACCATCTCCTCACACACCATCTCCTCACACACCATCTCCTCACACACCATCTCCTCACACACCATCTCCGCACACACCACCTCCGCACACACCACCTCCCCACACACCATCTCCGCACACACCACCTCAGCACACACCAACTCCGCACACACCATCTCCGCAGACACCACCTCCGCACACACCACTTCTGCACACACCATCTCCCCACACACCATCTCCGCACACACCACCTCTGCACACACCATCTCCTCACACACCATCTCCGCACACACCACCTCCGCACACACCACCTCTGCACACACCATCTCCCCACACACCATCTCCGCACACACCACCTCTGCAAACACCATCTCCTCACACACCATCTCCTCACACACCATCTCCGCACACACCACCTCCGCACACACCACCTCCCCACACACCATCTCTGCACACACCACCTCTGCACACACCATCTCCGCACACACAATCTCCGCACACACAATCTCCGCACACACCACCTCCGCACACACAATCTCCGCACACCATCTCTGCACACACCATCTCCTCACACACCATCTCCGTACACACCATCTCTGCACACACCATCTCTGCACACACCACCTCCGCACACACCATCTCCGCACACACCACCTCCGCACACACCATCTCTGCACACACCACCTCTACACACACCATCTCCGCACACACCACCTTCGCACACACCATCTCTGCACACACCATCTCTGCACACACCACCTCCGTACACACCACCTCTACACACACCATCTCCGCACACACTACCTTCGCACACACCATCTCCGCACACACCACCTCCGCACACACTATCTCCGCACACACCATCTCCGTACACACCACCTCTACACACACCACCTCCGCACACACCATCTCTGCACACACAATCTCTGCACACACAATCTCTGCACACACAATCTCCGCACACACAATCTCCGCACACACAATCTCTGCACACACCATCTCCGCACACACCATCTCCGCACACACCACCTCCGCACACACCATCTCCACACACACCACCTCCGCACACACAATTTCCGTACACTTACAGGAACAACTCTGCACAGATTTCCTGTCTGGTCTGTACCTCTTTTCTAGGCTGCCACCTGACCAGGGATGTGGTGTAGCCTATGAATTTGTCATTAATGCATAAGATGGAAATACCCCTTTAATTTGAATCATCATTTGTAAAATATGTTCAAACATCTCGAATATAAAAATTCCTCTTCCTCCAATGACATTGCAAAATTCTCCCTGGTTCATTTACATTCACTGGTTTTATTGACATCCCCCACAATTCCTTGGACCCCAGACAATGGCCGCCATTCATCTTCAATGTGATTACAGTTTTGAAACCCAAAGAAAGACTTCCTGCGGCTTCCGATGAGCTTTAATGGACTGAATCAAGTCCTTCAAATGAGGCAGTTTGCAGTATTCATAATAGTGAAATCTGCTATGTAAATGAATTGTATAATGACATAATTACAGAAGGACGGTAACAATGACGATCGATCCCGCAGATTATTTCCTTAGCGCGGATGTAATCTCCATTTACCATCTTCTTATGAAGCTCTATGTATCGCTGGAAAATCTGCTATTTTATTTCCATTTCCTGATGATAAACAATTATCTGGAACCATTTTGGTTTCCAATTAAGAAAAAAAGTAATTAATGGTAAACCGTTCAATTAAAGGGCTTTTCCGGGACCTATTCCTAGGATAAGCCGATCTGCTATATGTGCGTCTGACAACCAAAGCCCCCACTGATCAGCTGACTCCACCAAGTCCCTTGTTGTCTATTTGGTGGACTTTTGTTTGTGTCTGGTCCTGCAGCTCAGTCCTGTTCAAGTGAATATGCAATTTTTGCCTTAATTCCCAATAATCAGAAATCATAAACCTGGGCATTGCCCCCTTAAAGTGCTAGCTGCATAACACCACCCCATTAATGCCAGCATCACACTACCCCTTTAGTTCCAGCAAAGCAGCGCCTTCTAGCAATACCAGTCACATAGTTCTCAACTATAACCGTACTTGATACACAGTGCCCATCGATGCCAGTGCCATCCGCACAATGGCACTTATATAATACTAGACTGTGGCCCGATTCTAACGCATCGGGTATTCTAGAATATGCATGTCCCCGTAGTATATGGACAATGATGATTCCAGAATTCGCGGCAGACTGTGCCCGTCGCTGATTGCTCGAGGCAACCTTTATGACATAATCGTCGCCATGGCAACCATTATGACATCTACGTCGATACTGTGCCCATCGCTGATTGGTCGAGGCCGCCAGGCGGCCTCGACCAATCAGAGACGTGGGATTTCCATTATGACATCATCGTCGCCATGCTGTGCCCGTCGCTGATTGGTCGAGGCCTGGCGGCTTCGACCAATCAGAGACGCGGGATTTCCAGGACAGACAGACAGACAGACAGACAGAAAGACAGACAGACAGACAGAAAGACAGACAGACAGACGGAAAAACCCTTAGACAATTATATATATAGACAAGCCACACAGTCCCTCCTAGCAGTGCCAGCAACACAGTGAACTCATTACAGTGCCAGCATCATAATGCTACACACACAGTGCCTGCCCATATCAGTGCCAAAAACACAGCGCGTACTCATGGCAGTGCCATCCTCACTGTGCTAGCCACACAAATGTCAGCAACACAGTGCCTATTCACAATGCCAGCCTAACAGTGCCCACCAATACCTATGTCACTAACACAGTGCCTACTGTCTACAGATCTAGCCCAAGAATGCTCACGAAAAGAGGTACCCGCTACACAGTACCCACTTCATAACTGTGATGGCTTCCCCGTAATTGCCATGGCGCTATCACATCAAATGGAATAGGTCAGATAATCACAAGGGACTATCGTAGCCTGTATAAAAGCCGTGGCATGGAATGCAGCAGCCATTTTCTGATGAACCTAGACAGTGAAGGGAAATCAAATATCACAACTTAGTAATGGAGATAGAGTGAGAAAGCCATAAACACTGAATAAACATTGCAGATAGTATGTGAAATTACAGCGATGATAAACAGCCATATACAGTACGTTGAGGTCTCGAAAATGTTGCACTGTTCAGCTTTTACAGGATCTTTGTTTCCCGTCACATTCAATTTGGATGTGGACTGTGGTCATAAATAAATGGAGAGGAGCTCAGAAAAAGACAGATATAAGAGTTATAAACGCCACTTCATGCTGCCTTCCTAGTGAGCTGACAAACAGATTTTAGCTTAACTTCTTCTGGCGTAGAAGGAGGACTTGTTCTTTTCATATATGTCATTCATGCAGATTTTGGCACAGCGGACCTAGAATGGCCACCATTACTGAATTGCTACGGAAGTCGTAATGGTGTCAGACCCATCAGAGAAAATACATGCTAGCGTCCGCTACGATTCCAAAGGTCCACCTTCCACTTATACTGAATAAGGCATGTGCCTGTCTAATTCTGATTGCTTTGTAGGCAGCGAATGGCTCCTTAGTCAGAGCCGAATTGTGTTTCGGTTTGATGGACCCCCTTGAGCCCTAGCTTTTACCATGACTTGAGCCTTTGGAGAACCTTATAGCTTGCCAATGAGCCAGGACAACCCAAGCCTGAACTTCATCAATACTGGAGTTGTTGCGAATCGATTTGCAGAACCCTTTCCATCAGCCACATCAGTAATCTTTAGCAACTGGACACGAGCCTTGAGAATGGCCTCCATCCTAATGATATCTACTGCGTTTTGTTTTGATTAGCACACCTGATGAGACATCACATGTATATTGTCACGCTGCCGCAATGCAGGTAAATTCAAGCTCCACTAGGGTGCAATAGAGTGGAGGAAGGACTGCACACACCAAGACCAGACTTTCACTGCAGCGGCGAGGCTACCACCAGGTGGCAGTGCAGCGCCCCAGAGTCCTGGTCGTTGCAGTACTGTGGCTCCGCCACTATGGGGAGCTATGGTACGTCTGATTGCACTAAAGGAGTTTCTCTGATTAGGTAACACCTCACTACACTTCACACTCCGGCCACCAGGGGGGGTGGTCCTATCTAGTAGGCCACTCCTCACACTATGGTAAAACTGGGGGTTGGACAGGAAGACAGGGAGAAGTAGCTGGGAAGAGCTAGTGAGAGGACCTGTCAGGGATGGGATCCTGACAGACTCCTCAGAGCAGAACTAACCAGTGCACAACGGGAATACAGTGAAGAGGAATTGGGACCAGAAGGAGTCGTGCTGTTAAACCGAGGCAACATCCTTCTGAGGCGCAAACAGTCGGTGGCCGGAACGCCGAGCAAGTAAGAGACTTTAAGTACTACTGCAAACCACGGCAGGACAGCCAATTACAGGTTGGCTGTCTCACTTAACACCTAAGCAGACAACGGAGGCAGCTGTGGGAGAGGGGCGACTCTAGGGTCCCGGAAGAACTCCAGGCCTACCCCGTCATACGGGTGCGTCCTACCATATCACCTGGAGGACGGAGAGAACGAACATCAGAGATAGACAGAACCAGTTGTGAGGACTATCCCGGGAGCTCAGCAGGGAAGAACTACAACACCCAGCGCTAGAAGGTAGACACTGATTCCCACCTGTAAAGAGAACTCCTGATGTGTCTTTAGACCGGCCGGTCTCTGACAGCCCTGGTAACAGCGCTCTGGACTGAGGACTTTAAAACCTTCAGTAAAGAGGTAAAGAGACTGCAACTTGGTGTCCTCGTTATTTACTCCACTGCACCATCTACATCCGTCACATCATTCACTGTGCGCCCCTCGGCAGGGTCACGGATCGGGCCTAGCCACCGTGACAACCCCAGAGTAGAGACTCAGAGGCCCGGTACCGGGTATCCCTCGGCCCTGCGGCAGCGGGGGCGCTCCAATTTGGCGTCACGAACAGGATCTACTTAAGCCTGAAGAATCAGGTCATGTGTGCCTTGGAACTGTGATTTATTGTGCTTGGACTGTGACTTATTGCAAAGACTGTGTATTGCCATTTACCGCCAAAATTCGCCATTGCCGCACACGGAGGGAGGAGCCTTAGCTTCGTGGGCGGAACCAGCCAAAAGAAGCGCGGAACGGAAAGCGCAGTAAGGCGCCAATCCCGGAAGAGGAACTCCGACCTCCAGCAGGTTAGTGGGAGGAAGGGACAGCCATGTCCGAGTCAGGAGGAGAGGAGGTGGCGGCCGCAGCCACGGACGCAGGGGCAGCTCCGGTCCCCGCAGCGAGTGAAGCCGCGGCCCTAATACCACCACCGGTTGCCGCAGAACCCGCTGTCCCCCTCAGCCAGTCGGACACTGCCGCTAACACAAAAGCCATAATGCCCTTCTCCATGCCGTACCTGCCCGGAGCGGCCTGGCTCCCACAATACTCTGGGGAGTCGCATACATTCACTGACTTTAAAGAAGGGCTCTGCAGCCTGCTCGAGTTCTATCCCCTGACAGAGCCTCAGAAGGTTCATATGATAACCGGCCAACTCTTTGGGGCGGCTCTGAGAGAATTGAAGTCCTGGCCCGCCGAGGATAAGGGAACTGCACAACAGATTTTTGCAAAGCTTAAAGCCACCTTCGATACTTGCACTGCTACAGAAATTAAACTGACTTTCTATGGATGCAAACAAAGGCCGCAGGATAGCTTATGGGACTATGCCCTTAATCTCCAGGAGGCGATGCGGGCCATTAAGCAGAGTGACCCCGGCAGCATGCAAGATGAGGATAAACTTCTGAAGGAGCGGTTCATTGAGGGGCTCCTGTGCAGTCACCAGCGGGGCCAATTGCACTTCCTGGCCATGCAAAATCCAGACTTGACTTTTGCGCAATTCAAAGATAAGGCTATCCAGGCATTGCAGGAGTGACAGCACAGCCGCGCAATACCACCCAGGCGCCCCGCTCTCACGTACCACCAGGAGGTGGCATCGGATACCCCAATTGCCGCGGAGGCCGACGCCCAGAGCTTCGAGGACGACTCCCCTGCAGGACTTCGCCTCCAGATGCAAGAGCTAACCAAGAGCGTTGCTGCCCTAGCCCGGACGGTGCAGTCCCTACAGGAGGCCCCCAAGGAAAAGATCCAGCTAGCCTCCAGACCAGAAGATGTCCCCTGGACGCGACAGAAGAGGACCCCACCGACCAGAGGTCGGGACAGCGATCGCTTCCATCAGGACGGACGACCCATCTGCCGCCAATGTCACCAGGTGGGCCACCTTGCAAGGTACTGTCCTTTAAACGAGCAACCCCTGGGGCAAAGGGCCAACCCCCAGGAGTAGGACGGTCAGGCCCGCAGCATTGGAGAACCAAGTATATTGGAGGACGACCAGTTCTCCCTGTAGTGGTTGATGGAATCCCCTTGAACGCTTTGCTGGACACCGGTTCTCAGGTGACGACTATACCTTACGTGCTTTATAAACGGTATTGGGAGGACACCGATATTACTCGTGGCCCTGACGATGATTTCACCATAATAGCCAGTAATGGTCAGCCGTTGCCACAAGTGGGGTATAAGGAGGTCACCATCAAGGTGGGGCGGGTGGAATTGAAAGCCCAAGGGATTGTGATTGTTGATATTGATCGTCGAGAATGTAATCCCATGATGACTCTTGGTACTAATGTTATAGAAAATTGTCTTGCAGAAGTTATTGTTTTGTTGCAACAGGTGGCAGAAACCGCTGGCCACAGCGAGCAACGTGCCCTGCAGAAGGAAATCAGAGCTCTGATGCAGAGACAGCAGGTAGAGCTGACTGGTGGTGAGATTGGTCGTGTCACTGTGAGTGATTCAAACCCCATCGCGATACCCCCCAGGAGTGAGATGTTAATATGGTGTCGGGCAGCCATAGGCCTCAGGGGTAAGGACTACCAGGCCTTGGTAGAACCCGTATATTCAGACAATAGGCCTACTGTTCTGACAGCCCGGGGGGTGGTCGATGTCCGCCAGGGGAGAGTGCCCGTACGTGTCCTCACTTGTGGGGAGGAAGAGGTTCACCTCACCAAGTATACCACGCTCACCAAACTGTTCACTGTCAATAATAGTGTGATACAGACACCTGAACCCTTGGTCCCGTCAAACGTGGCGGAGAACAAAGGTTCTGCAGAGCACTTGAAAGACTGGTGTTGGGAATTGCATGTGGGCACTGACTCTACCCCATCCCATCAAAAACAGGGGGCCTACAGGGTGGTACACGAGTACGAGCAGGTATTCAGCAAACACCCCTTAGATTTTGGGCAGGTGAAAGGGATCCAACATCACATCCCCACGGGAGATCACCGACCCATAAAAGAGAGATATCGCCCTGTACCCCCAGCTCATTACCAGTGTGCCAAGGACATGCTGCGGGAAATGAAGGAGGCTGGGGTGGTGAGAGACAGCTGTAGCCCCTGGGCAGCTCCGTTAGTCCTTGTTAAAAAGAAAGATGGTACCATGAGGATGTGTGTTGATTACAGGCAGTTGAATCGCATTACACATAAGGACGCATACCCACTGCCCAGGATAGAGGAGTCTCTGGCTGCTTTAAAATCTGCTAACTACTTCTCTACCTTAGATCTCACCAGTGGGTACTGGCAGGTTCCTGTAGCGGAGGCGGACAAAGAGAAGACGGCCTTCACGACACCAATGGGTCTCTGCGAGCTCAACTACATGCCCTTCGGATTGTGCAATGCCCCCGGGACGTTCCAGAGGATGATGGAGTGCTGCCTAGGACACATGAACTTTGAAACTGTGCTGCTGTATTTGGATGATGTCATTGTCTTCTCTAAGACCTACGAAGACCATCTGAAGCACCTGGCCGAGGTGTTTGAAGCCCTGTCCAACTTTGGCTTAAAGGTGAAACCGTCCAAGTGTCATCTGCTGAAACCTAAAGTGCAGTACCTGGGCCATGTGGTGAGCACTGAAGGAGTGGCCCCAGACCCCGACAAGGTCACAGTGATCAAAGACTGGCCAAAGCCCAGTGACCTCCACGAAGTCCGGCAGTTCCTCGGGCTGGTAGGGTATTACCGAAGGTTCATTAAGGACTTCACCAAGAAGGCCGCACCCTTGCAAAACCTGTTGGTGGGCCAACCAAAGAAGACCAAGGGGAGGAACACCCCCTTTGATTGGAACAAGGAGCTGGAGGAATCATTCACCTGTTTGTAGTCGGCACTGATGGGAGAAGAGGTACTGGCTTACCCCGAATACGACCAACCGTTTGTGCTGTACACAGATGCCAGCAATGTGGGGTTAGGAGCCGTGCTGTCTCAGGTCCAGAAAGGCAAAGAAAGGGTGATCGCTTACGCCAGCAGGAAACTCCGTCCCACGGAAAGGAACCCTGACAACTACAGTTCCTTTAAGCTGGAATTCCTTGCCATTGTCTGGGCAGTGACAGAGAGGTTCAAACACTACCTGGCCTCCGCGAAATTCACCATCTTCACGGACAACAATCCGCTAACGCATCTGGATACTGCCAAACTCGGGGCTTTGGAACAGCGATGGATGGCCCGGCTGTCCAACTACGATTACACCATCAAGTACCGGGCAGGACACGAGAATGCCAATGCCGATGCCTTGTCCCGAATGCCCAATTTGCCAGAAGCGGGAGAAGACCCGGAGGCACTTGAAGAGGTGGAGCTGCCTGCATTCCATCGCCCCAAAGCCACTCAGAGCTCTCATCGTGTGAAGAACAGGCACAAGAACCAACCGAATGACACGCTGAATCCCCTGCCCCATCACGGGTGGGCAGAAACCCAGGATGGTGACCCCGCGGTCCGTCGGGTGAAAGAGCTCTTGACGCAGGCAGGGTCGCACCCTGGCCCAGATGACCCACAAGAGACCCAACAGCTGTGGAAGGGGAGAAGCAAACTGTTTATCCATGATGGCAAGTTGTGCAGGAGGAGCATCGACCCACGTACTCACGAATTGGTGTGGCAGATAGTGGTGCCAAGGCGAGATGCGCCCATGGTTCTGGGAGCCTACCATGATGGAGCCGGACACTTCGGATGGAGGAAGCTAGAAAGGCTACTCCGAGGGAGGTTCTATTGGATTGGCATGAAGAGAACCATTGAGAAGTGGTGTCGGGAGTGTGGTCCATGTAGTCTGCGCAGGAAGGACCGTGACAGTCAACGGGCTCCCCTGCGGCCTATCATCACCAAACGGCCGCTCGAACTGGTCGCGCTGGATCATGTGAAGCTGACACCTAGCCGGTTGGGCTATATCTACGCCCTTACCATCGTGGACCACTACTCCAGGTTTTTGGTGGTTGTACCTGTCAAGGATCTAACGGCCAGGACTGCAGCCAGGGCCTTCCAGCAGCACTTTTGTAGGCCCCATGGCTACCCAGAGAAGGTACTGACTGATCAGGGACCTGCATTCGAAGCGGAAGTGTTCCAAGAATTCTGTCAACTGTACGGGTGTAAGAAGATCAGAACCACACCGTACCATCCTCAAACCAACGGGATGTGTGAGAAGATGAACCAAGTGGTAATCGATTTATTGAAGACCTTGCCTGTGGAGGAACGGAACCTGTGGCCAATAAAGTTGCCTGACTTGGTGGATATGTACAATCACATCCCAGTAAGTTCCACCAACTGTACCCCAGCGTACCTGATGCGAGGAAGATCTAGTCGGTTACCCGTTGATTTGGACATGGGGGTCCTAGTACCCGAAGATACCTCGCCGGATGCCGACTGGGATGCAGAAAGGCAGCGAAGGTACCGCGAGGTACAAGAGTGTGTAGAAAGAAGTCTCGCCCAGGCTAGGCAAAAACAAGAAAGGGACTACAACCAACACGCTCCTGCGATTCCCCTGTCCCCTGGTGAACAAGTACTTAAACGAAAGAGGAGATTACACAAGCTCGATGACCAATGGGAAGCGGAACCGTATACCATCCTGCCATCCGATTTTGATAACACGAAGGTCTGTCTCATCAGCAAGGACAGAGGGGAGACTTCGACAGCGGTATCCAGGGATCACCTTAAGGTCTGCCCCGATAAGTTGAGAGAGAGGGACATGGCCCCGGAAATCTCCCCGCCAGTGGAAAAGGAGAAGATGATCCATACCGTCCTTGGTGACTTTCCCCAGTCCTGGACTCAGATAAATCAAGCCATCGTGGTACCTGTTCTAATGTTTCAACAGCCGGACCCACCAGAAACAATGGTGGTACCAGATCATCCGGTCCCGCAACCTCAACAAGCCTTACCTGAAGATGCCATGCCGACCGTTGAACCGGCAAATCCTCCCTCTGCTGTCAGTGAACCTGCTGTACCCACTGTTGATAGCAGCAGCTCTGAGAGCCCCAACCTGCCAGTGCTACCCAGACTCACTAGAAGTGTAGCTAGAAGACAGTGCACTACACCAGCGGTAGCAAGCATAGCGGGCCATGTTAGGCCAATAGCAACCCCTGCGCTGCAAAGGTCCACACGCAGCACTCAAAATCAAACTCCCCTCCGCTACAAAACTTGGAGGTATTAATAAGGGCTGCTATTCAGTTGAAATTGTTTGTGTGCATATCTTTTGTTACAGGTTTTAAAATGGACAATAGAGTAATGGACAGTGAATTGCTCAAAAACTTTCAAAAAGGGGGACCCCTTTGTTTACCCGGGGTCCCCTGTCATGATCTCAATGGCAAGAGAACATAGCATAAGCATATATAGGAACTAGCTCTTGGAAGATGGGAACTGAGCTGACCATGAACTAAACCTAACGCACAACTAGCAGTGGCCGGGTAGCATGCCTACGTTGATTCTAGATGCCCAGCCCAGCCGGAGGACTAAATAAAGCTAGCAGAGGAAAATATTAGTCCTAGCTCACCTCTAGAGAAATACCCCGAAAGGAGACAGAGGCCCCCCACATGTATTGGCGGTGAGTTGAGATGAAATAACAAACGTAGTATGAAAATAGGTTTAGCAAATTTGAGGTCCACTTACTACATAGCAGAAGACAGAAAGGACACTTTCATGGTCAGCTGAAAACCCTATCAAAAAACACCATCCAGAAATTACTTTAAAACTCTGGCATTAACTCATAACACCAGAGTGGCAATTCCCGTTCACAAGAGCTTTCCAGACACAGTAACGAAACTACAGCTGTGAACTGGAACAAAATGCAAAAACAAACATGGACAAGAGTCCAACTTATCTAGTAGTTGTCTAGGAGCAGGAACAAGCACAGAGAGGCTTCTGATAACATTGTTGACCGGCAAGCAACTAACAGAGCAGCAAGGTTATATAGCGACTCCCACATCTTGATGGGAACAGGTGAACAGAGAAGATGAAGACACCAGTTCAATTCCACCAGTAGCCACCGGGGGAGCCCAGAATCCAAATTCACAACAGTACCCCCCCCTCAAGGAGGGGGCACCGAACCCTCACCAGAACCACCAGGGCGATCAGGATGGGCCCTATGAAAGGCACGAACCAGATCGGAGGCATGAACATCAGATGCATTCACCCAAGAATTATCCTCCTGGCCGTATCCCTTCCACTTGACCAGATACTGGAGTCTCCGTCTGGAAACACGAGAGTCCAAGATTTTCTCCACAACGTACTCCAACTCACCCTCAACCAACACCGGAGCAGGAGGCTCAACGGAAGGCACAACCGATACCTCATACCTGCGCAATAATGACCGATGAAAAACATTATGAATAGAAAAGGATGCAGGGAGGTCCAAACGGAAGGAAACAGGGTTAAGAATCTCCAATATCTTATACGGGCCGATAAACCGAGGCTTAAACTTAGGAGAAGAGACCCTCATAGGGACAAAACGAGAAGACAACCACACCAAATCCCCAACAGAAAGCCGAGGACCAACACGACGGTGGCGGTTGGCAAAAAGCTGAGTCTTCTCCTGGGACAACCTCAAATTGTCCACCACCTGCCCCCAGATCTGATGCAATCTCTCCACCACAGCATCCACTCCAGGACAATCCGAAGATTCCACCTGACCAGAGGAAAATCGAGGATGAAACCCCGAATTACAGAAAAACGGGGACACCAAAGTGGCAGAGCTGGCCCGATTATTGAGAGCGAACTCCGCCAATGGCAAAAAAGCAACCCAATCATCCTGGTCAGCAGACACAAAACACCTCAGATATGTCTCCAGGGTCTGATTAATCCGCTCGGTCTGGCCATTCGTCTGAGGATGGAAAGCGGACGAAAAAGATAAATCTATGCCCATCCTAGCACAGAATGCCCGCCAAAATCTAGACACGAATTGGGTCCCTCTGTCAGAAACGATATTCTCAGGAATACCATGCAAACGAACAACATTTTGAAAAAACAGAGGAACCAACTCGGAAGAAGAAGGTAACTTGGGCAGAGGAACCAAATGGACCATCTTAGAAAAACGGTCACACACCACCCAGATGACAGACATCTTCTGAGAAACAGGCAGATCTGAAATAAAATCCATCGAGATGTGCGTCCAAGGCCTCTTAGGAATAGGCAAGGGCAACAATAATCCACTAGCCCGAGAACAACAAGGCTTGGCCCGAGCACAAACGTCACAAGACTGCACAAAGCCTCGCACATCTCGTGACAGGGAAGGCCACCAGAAGGACCTTGCCACCAAATCCCTGGTACCAAAAATGCCAGGATGACCTGCCAACGCAGAAGAATGAACCTCAGAGATGACTCTATTGGTCCAATCATCAGGAACAAACAGTTTATCAGGTGGGCAACGATCAGGTCTCTCCGCCTGAAACTCCTGCAAGGCCCGCCGCAGGTCTGGAGAAACGGCTGACAATACCACTCCATCCTTAAGGATACCTGTGGGCTCAGAGTTACCAGGCGAGTCAGGCTCAAAACTTCTAGAAAGGGCATCCGCCTTAACATTCTTAGAACCCGGTAGGTATGACACCACAAAATTAAACCGAGAGAAAAATAATGACCAGCGCGCCTGTCTAGGATTCAGGCGCCTGGCGGTCTCAAGATAAATCAAATTTTTGTGGTCAGTCAATACCACCACCTGATGTCTGGCCCCCTCAAGCCAATGGCGCCACTCCTCAAAAGCCCACTTCATGGCCAAAAGCTCCCGATTCCCAACATCATAATTCCGCTCAGCGGGCGAAAATTTACGGGAAAAGAAGGCACAAGGCCTCATCACGGAGCAGTCAGAACTTTTCTGCGACAACACTGCCCCAGCTCCGATCTCAGAAGCGTCGACCTCAACCTGAAAAGGTAGAGCAACATCAGGCTGACGCAACACAGGGGCAGAGGAAAAACGGCGCTTAAGCTCCCGAAAGGCCTCCACAGCATCAGGGGACCAATCAGCAACATCAGCACCCTTCTTAGTCAAATCGGTCAATGGCTTAGCAATATCCGAAAAACCAGCAATAAATCGACGATAAAAGTTAGCAAAGCCCAAAAATTTCTGAAGACTCTTAAGAGAAGAGGGCTGCGTCCAATCACAAATAGCTTGAACCTTGACAGGATCCATTTCAATGGAAGAGGGGGAAAAAATATATCCCAAAAAGGAAATCCTCTGTACCCCAAAAACACACTTCGAACCCTTCACACACAAAGAATTAGACCGCAAAACCTGAAAAACCCTCCTGACTTGCTGGACATGAGAGTCCCAGTCATCCGAAAAAATCAGAATATCATCCAGATACACAATCATAAATTTATCCAAATAATCGCGAAAAATATCATGCATAAAGGACTGGAAAACTGACGGAGCATTAGAAAGACCAAAAGGCATCACTAAATACTCAAAGTGGCCCTCGGGCGTATTAAATGCGGTTTTCCACTCATCCCCCTGCCTGATTCGCACCAAATTATACGCCCCACGAAGGTCAATCTTAGAGAACCACTTGGCCCCCTTTATGCGAGCAAACAAATCAGTCAGCAACGGCAATGGGTATTGATATTTAACAGTGATTTTATTCAAAAGCCGATAATCAATACATGGTCTCAAAGAGCCGTCTTTTTTTGACACAAAGAAAAAACCGGCTCCTAAGGGAGATGACGATGGACGAATATGTCCCTTTTCCAAGGACTCCTTTATATATTCTCGCATAGCAGCATGTTCAGGCACAGACAGATTAAATAAACGACCCTTTGGGTATTTACTACCCGGGATTAAATCTATGGCACAATCGCACTCTCGGTGCGGAGGTAACGAACCAAGCTTGGATTCTTCAAAGACGTCACGATAGTCAGACAGGAACTCAGGAATTTCAGAGGGAATGGATGATGAAATGGAAACCACAGGTACATCCCCATGAGCCCCCTTACATCCCCAGCTCAACACAGACATAGCTCTCCAGTCGAGGACTGGGTTGTGAGATTGCAGCCAAGGCAATCCTAGCACCAAATCATCATGTAGATTATACAGCACCAGAAAGCGAATAATCTCCTGGTGATCCGGATTAATACGCATAGTTACTTGTGTCCAGCATTGTGGTTTATTATTAGCCAATGGGGTGGAGTCAATCCCCTTCAGAGGAATAGGAGTCTCCAAAGGCTCTAAATCATACCCACAGCGTTTGGCAAAGGACCAATCCATAAGACTCAAAGCGGCACCAGAGTCGACATAGGCGTCCGTGGTAATAGATGACAAAGAGCAAATCAGGGTCACAGATAGAATAAATTTAGACGGTAAGGTGCAAATGGAAACAGATTTACCAAGCTTTTTAGTGCGCTTAGAGCATGCTGATATAACATGAGTAGAATCACCACAATAGAAACACAACCCATTTTTCCGTCTAAAATTCTGCCGCTCGCTTCGGGACAGAATTCTATCACACTGCATACTCTCTGGCGACTTCTCAGTGGACACCGCCAGATGGTGCACTGGTTTGCGCTCCCGAAAACGCCTATCGATCTGAATAGCCATTGTCATGGACTCATTCAGACCCGCAGGCACAGGGAACCCCACCATAACATCCTTAATGGCATCAGAGAGACCCTCTCTGAAAGTCGCCGCCAGGGCGCACTCATTCCACTGAGTAAGCACAGACCATTTACGGAATCTTTGGCAGTAAATTTCCGCTTCATCTTGCCCCTGAGATAGGGACATCAAAGTTTTTTCTGCCTGAAGCTCCAAATGAGGTTCGTCATAAAGCAACCCCAAGGCCAGAAAAAACGCATCCACATTGAGCAACGCAGGATCCCCTGGTGTCAATGAAAAAGCCCAGTCTTGAGGGTCGCCCCGGAGCAAGGAAATCACAATCCTGACCTGCTGTGCAGGGTCTCCGGCAGAGCGAGATTTCAGAGACAAAAATAATTTGCAATTATTTCGAAAATTCTGAAACCCGGATCTATTCCCCGAGAAAAATTCCGGCAAAGGAATTCTCGGCTCAGATACAGGTGCATGACAAACAAAATCTTGCAAATTTTGTACCTTCGTGGCGAGATTATTCAAACCTGCAGTTACACTCTGAAGATCCATTACAAACAGGTGGACACAGAGCCATTCAAGGTTTAAGAGGAGGTAAGAAGCAGCTAGACAGCAATTAAGGGCTAGGCAGCAAAACTCTGAGGGGGAAAAAAAAAAATTTCCCTTCAACACTTCTTTTTCTCCTGCTTCAGCCCAAACAATTAACACTTTGCGGGCCGGTCAAACTGTCATGATCTCAATGGCAAGAGAACATAGCATAAGCATATATAGGAACTAGCTCTTGGAAGATGGGAACTGAGCTGACCATGAACTAAACCTAACGCACAACTAGCAGTGGCCGGGTAGCATGCCTACGTTGATTCTAGATGCCCAGCCCAGCCGGAGGACTAAATAAAGCTAGCAGAGGAAAATATTAGTCCTAGCTCACCTCTAGAGAAATACCCCGAAAGGAGACAGAGGCCCCCCACATGTATTGGCGGTGAGTTGAGATGAAATAACAAACGTAGTATGAAAATAGGTTTAGCAAATTTGAGGTCCACTTACTACATAGCAGAAGACAGAAAGGACACTTTCATGGTCAGCTGAAAACCCTATCAAAAAACACCATCCAGAAATTACTTTAAAACTCTGGCATTAACTCATAACACCAGAGTGGCAATTCCCGTTCACAAGAGCTTTCCAGACACAGTAACGAAACTACAGCTGTGAACTGGAACAAAATGCAAAAACAAACATGGACAAGAGTCCAACTTATCTAGTAGTTGTCTAGGAGCAGGAACAAGCACAGAGAGGCTTCTGATAACATTGTTGACCGGCAAGCAACTAACAGAGCAGCAAGGTTATATAGCGACTCCCACATCTTGATGGGAACAGGTGAACAGAGAAGATGAAGACACCAGTTCAATTCCACCAGTAGCCACCGGGGGAGCCCAGAATCCAAATTCACAACAGTCCCCGCTGTTTCAACCACTGAACTGAGAGTCATAAACTGTGCATGACCTAATTTTCGCAACGTTCAAGAGTTCTCACCTCCCATAAAGGGAAGCACTGTTATGTTTAATTGTTTATGCTATTTCAAAATTTTGTGTGTTCCCTGTTAACATGTATTGTTGTTCTTGTTTTCCCACTCCTGGAGTACTGGATTTAACCGGGGGGGAGTGCAGCGCCCCAGAGTCCTGGTCGTTGCAGTACTGTGGCTCCGCCACTATGGGGAGCTATGGTACGTCTGATTGCACTAAAGGAGTTTCTCTGATCAGGTAACACCTCACTACACTTCACACTCCGGCCACCAGGGGGGGTGGTCCTATCTAGTAGGCCACTCCTCACACTATGGTAAAACTGGGGGTTGGACAGGAAGACAGGGAGAAGTAGCTGGGAAGAGCTAGTGAGAGGACCTGTCAGGGATGGGATCCTGACAGACTCCTCAGAGCAGAACTAACCAGTGCACAACGGGAATACAGTGAAGAGGAATTGGGATCAGAAGGAGTCGTGCTGTTAAACCGAGGCAACATCCTTCTGAGGCGCAAACAGTCGGTGGCCGGAACGCCGAGCAAGTAAGAGACTTTAAGTACTACTGCAAACCACGGCAGGACAGCCAATTACAGGTTGGCTGTCTCACTTAACACCTAAGCAGACAACGGAGGCAGCTGTGGGAGAGGGGCGACTCTAGGGTCCCGGAAGAACTCCAGGCCTACCCCGTCATACGGGTGCATCCTACCATATCACCTGGAGGACGGAGAGAACGAACATCAGAGATAGACAGAACCAGTTGTGAGGACTATCCCGGGAGCTCAGCAGGGAAGAACTACAACACCCAGCGCTAGAAGCTAGACACTGATTCCCACCTGTAAAGAGAACTGTCATGAATCCCTAATGGCTAGGGATAGCACAGGACAAGCAAAGTACAAATAAATAACGGACGAGCTCTAGGGTGATGGAACCTGGGCTGACCGCTGCCCTACGCCTGACAAACGCAACTAGAGATAGCCAGGGAGCGTGCCTACGTTGGTTCTAGACGCCACGCACCAGCCTAAGAGCTAACTAGTACTGCAGAGAAAATAAAGACCTCACTTGCCTCCAGAGGAATGAACCCCAAAAGATAAAGTTGCCCCCTCACATGTATTGACGGTGAAATGAGAGGAAGGCACACACATAGAGATGATATATATAGATTTAGCAAATAGAGGCCCGCTGTAAACTAGAAAGCAGAACGATACAAAAGGGGACTGAGCGGTCAGCAAAAAACCCTAATCAAAAAACCATCCTGAGATTACAAGAACCCATGTGCCAACTCATGGCACATGGGGAGAACCTCAGTCCACTAGAGCTACCAGCTAGCATAGAGACATAATAAGCAAGCTGGACAAAAAACCAAACAACTGAAAATCAGCACTTAGCTTATCCTGAAAGATCTGGGAGCAGGTAGGCAGGAACCAAACAGAGCACATCTGAATACATTGATAGCCGGCAAGGGAATGACAGAAAGGCCAGGTAAAATAGGAAACACCCAGCCTCTGATGGACAGGTGGAAACCAAAGGCCGCAACCCACCAAAGTCACCCAGTACCAGCAGTAACCACCAGAGGGAGCCCACAAAGAGAATCCACAACAGTACCCCCCCCTTGAGGAGGGGTCACCGAACCCTCACGAGAACCCCCAGGGCGATCAGGGTGAGCTCTATGGAAGGCGCGGACCAAATCAGTCGCATGAACATCGGAGGCGACCACCCAGGAATTATCCTCCTGACCATAACCCTTCCACTTAACCAAATACTGGAGTTTGCGTCTGGAAACACGAGAATCCAAGATCTTCTCAACAACATACTCCAATTCTCCCTCCACCAGCACCGGAGCAGGAGGCTCGACCGAAGGAACAACGGGCACCTCATACCTCCGCAACAACGACCGATGGAACACATTATGAATAGCAAACGATGCTGGGAGATCCAAACGAAAAGATACAGGGTTAAGAATCTCCGAGATCCTATAAGGACCGATGAACCGAGGCTTGAACTTAGGAGAAGAGACCTTCATAGGGACAAAACGAGAAGACAACCACACCAAATCCCCAACAAGAAGTCGGGGACCCACGCGGCGACGGCGATTAGCAAACTGCTGAGTCTTCTCCTGAGATAACTTCAAATTGTCCACCACCTGATTCCAAATCTGATGTAGCCTGTCCACCACCATGTCCACTCCAGGACAATCCGAAGACTCCACCTGACCAGAGGAAAAACGAGGATGAAACCCCGAATTACAAAAAAAAGGAGAGACCAACGTGGCAGAACTAGCCCGATTATTAAGAGCAAATTCGGCCAGTGGCAAAAAAGCAACCCAGTCATCTTGGTCAGCAGAAACAAAACACCTCAAATAAGTTTCCAAGGTCTGATTAGTTCGCTCCGTCTGGCCATTCGTCTGAGGATGGAATGCAGACGAGAAAGACAAATCAATGCCCATCTTGGCACAAAACGTCCGCCAAAATCTAGACACAAACTGGGATCCCCTGTCAGAAACGATATTCTCCGGAATCCCATGCAAACGAACCACGTTCTGAAAAAATAAAGGGACCAACTCAGAGGAGGAAGGCAACTTAGGCAAGGGCACCAAATGAACCATCTTAGAAAAGCGGTCACACACAACCCAGATAACGGACATTTTCTGTGAAAACGGGAGATCAGAAATAAAATCCATGGAAATGTGCGTCCAAGGCCTCTTCGGGATGGGCAAGGATAACAACAACCCACTGGCCCGAGAACAGCAAGGCTTAGCTCGAGCACACACTTCACAAGACTGCACAAAGGTACGCACATCCCTAGACAAGGAAGGCCACCAAAAAGACCTGGCCACCAAGTCTCTAGTACCAAATATTCCAGGATGACCAGCCAACACAGAAGAATGGACCTCAGAGATGACTCTACTGGTCCAATCATCCGGAACAAACAGTCTTTCTGGTGGACAACGATCCGGTTTATCCACCTGAAACTCCTGCAATGCACGTCGCAAGTCTGGGGATACGGCGGACAATATTACCCCATCCCTAAGGATACCAGTAGGCCCAGAGTCTCCAGGAGAGTCAGGCACAAAACTCCTGGAAAGAGCATCTGCCTTCACATTCTTTGAACCTGGCAGGTATGAAACCACGAAATTGAAACGAGAAAAAAACAACGACCAACGAGCCTGTCTAGGATTCAAACGCCTGGCAGACTCAAGGTAAATGAGATTCTTGTGATCAGTCAAGACCACCACACGATGTTTAGCACCCTCAAGCCAATGACGCCACTCCTGAAATGCCCACTTCATGGCCAAAAGCTCCCGATTACCCACATCATAATTGCGCTCGGCGGGCGAGAATTTTCTAGAGAAGAATGCACATGGCTTCATCACCGAGCCATCAGAACTTCTCTGTGACAAAACCGCCCCCGCTTCAATCTCGGAAGCATCAACCTCAACCTGAAAAGGAAGTGAAACATCTGGTTGACACAACACAGGAGCAGAAGAAAACCGGCGCTTAAGTTCCTGAAAGGCCCCCACAGCCGCAGGAGACCAATTAGCAACATCAGCACCCTTTTTAGTTAAATCAGTCAAAGGTTTAACAATACTGGAAAAATTTGCAATGAACCGACGATAAAAATTAGCAAACCCCAAGAACTTCTGTAGGCTCTTAACAGATGTAGGTTGTGTCCAGTCACAAATTGCCTGAACCTTAACGGGATCCATCTCAATAGTAGAAGGAGAAAAAATGTACCCCAAAAAAGAAATCTTCTGGACTCCGAAGAGACACTTTGAGCCCTTCACAAACAGAGAATTGGCCCGCAGAACCTGAAACACCTTCCTGACCTGTAGAACATGAGACTCCCAGTCATCAGAAAACACCAAAATATCATCCAAATACACAATCATAAACTTATCCAGATATTCACGGAAAATATTGTGCATAAAGGACTGAAAGACTGACGGAGCATTGGAGAGTCCAAAAGGCATTACCAAATACTCAAAATGGCCCTCAGGCGTATTAAATGCGGTTTTCCACTCATCACCCTGTTTTATCCGCACCAGATTATACGCACCGTGAAGATCTATCTTAGTGAACCACCTAGCCCCCTTAATGCGAGCAAACAAGTCAGTCAATAATGGCAATGGATACTGATATTTGACTGTAATCTTATTCAGAAGGCGATAATCTATACAAGGCCTCAGGGAACCATCTTTTTTTGCCACGAAAAAAAGACCTGCTCCCAGAGGGGACGAAGATGGACGAATATGTCCCTTTTCCAAGGACTCCTTAATATAATTCCGCATAGCAGTATGCTCTGGCAGTGACAGATTAAATAAACGACCCTTAGGGAACTTACTGCCAGGAATCAATTCTATAGCACAGTCACAATCTCTATGAGGAGGGAGCGAATTGAGCTTAGGCTCCTCAAAAACATCCCTATAGTCAGACAAAAACTCAGGGATCTCAGAAGGAGTAGATGAAGCGATAGAAATCGGAGGTGCATCATCATGAACCCCCTGACATCCCCAGCTTAACACAGACATTGTTTTCCAGTCCAGGACAGGATTATGAGTTTGTAACCATGGCAGACCCAGCACTAGTACATCATGTAAATTATACAGTACAAGGAAGCGAATCACCTCCTGATGAACGGGAGTCATGCGCATGGTCACTTGTGTCCAATACTGCGGTTTATTCATAGCCAATGGTGTAGAGTCAATTCCCTTCAGAGGAATAGGGACTTCCAGAGGCTCCAGACTAAAACTGCAGCGTTTAGCAAATGACCAATCCATAAGACTCAGAGCAGCGCCCGAATCCACATAGGCATCAACGGAAATGGAAGACAGTGAAAAAATCAGAGTCACAGACAAAATGAACTTAGGCTGCAGAGTACCAATGGCAAAAGATTTATCAAGCTTTTTTGTGCGTTTAGAGCATGCTGATATAACATGAGCTGAATCACCACAATAAAAACACAATCCATTTTTCCACCTATAATTTTGCTGTTCACTTCTGGACTGAATTCTATCACATTGCATAGTCTCAGGTGCCTGTTCAGAAGACACCGCCAACTGGTGCACGGGTTTGCGCTCCTGCAAACGCCGATCAATCTGAATGGCCATAGCCATAGACTCATTCAGACCTGTAGGCGTAGGGAACCCCACCATAATATCCTTAATGGCCTCAGAAAGACCATTTCTGAAGTTTGCAGCCAGGGCGCACTCATTCCACTGAGTAAGCACCGACCATTTCCGAAATTTTTGACAATATATTTCCGCTTCATCATGCCCCTGAGAGAGGGCTAATAAAGCCTTTTCAGCCTGAATCTCCAGGTTGGGTTCCTCATAGAGCAATCCCAGTGCCAGAAAAAACGCATCCACACTGAGCAATGCAGGATCCCCTGGTGCCAATGCAAATGCCCAATTCTGAGGGTCGCCCCGCAGGAAAGATATTACAATCCTGACCTGTTGAGCAGGGTCTCCAGAGGAGCGAGATTTTAAAGAAAGAAACAATTTACAATTGTTCCTGAAATTCAGGAAGGTAGATCTATCTCCAGAGAAGAACTCTGGAATAGGAATTCTAGGTTCAGACATAGGAGTGTGAACAACAAAATCCTGTATGTTTTGAACTTTTGCCGCGAGATTACTCAGGCTGGAAGCCAAACTCTGGACATCCATGTTAAACAGCTAAGATCAGAGCCATTCAAGGGTTAAGAGGAGGTAAGAAGCAGCTAGACAGCAATTAAGGGCTAGGCAGCAAAACTCTGAAGGGGAAAAAAAAAAAAAAAATTTCCCTTTAACACTTCTTTTTCTCCTGCTTCAGCCCAAACAATTAACACTTTGTGGGCCGGCTATACTGTCATGAATCCCTAATGGCTAGGGATAGCACAGGACAAGCAAAGTACAAATAAATAACGGACGAGCTCTAGGGTGATGGAACCTGGGCTGACCGCTGCCCTACGCCTGACAAACGCAACTAGAGATAGCCAGGGAGCGTGCCTACGTTGGTTCTAGACGCCACGCACCAGCCTAAGAGCTAACTAGTACTGCAGAGAAAATAAAGACCTCACTTGCCTCCAGAGGAATGAACCCCAAAAGATAAAGTTGCCCCCTCACATGTATTGACGGTGAAATGAGAGGAAGGCACACACATAGAGATGATATATATAGATTTAGCAAATAGAGGCCCGCTGTAAACTAGAAAGCAGAACGATACAAAAGGGGACTGAGCGGTCAGCAAAAAACCCTAATCAAAAAACCATCCTGAGATTACAAGAACCCATGTGCCAACTCATGGCACATGGGGAGAACCTCAGTCCACTAGAGCTACCAGCTAGCATAGAGACATAATAAGCAAGCTGGACAAAAAACCAAACAACTGAAAATCAGCACTTAGCTTATCCTGAAAGATCTGGGAGCAGGTAGGCAGGAACCAAACAGAGCACATCTGAATACATTGATAGCCGGCAAGGGAATGACAGAAAGGCCAGGTAAAATAGGAAACACCCAGCCTCTGATGGACAGGTGGAAACCAAAGGCCGCAACCCACCAAAGTCACCCAGTACCAGCAGTAACCACCAGAGGGAGCCCACAAAGAGAATCCACAACAGAGAACTCCTGATGTGTCTTTAGACCGGCCGGTCTCTGACAGCCCTGGTAACAGCGCTCTGGACTGAGGACTTTAAAACCTTCAGTAAAGAGGTAAAGAGACTGCAACTTGGTGTCCTCGTTATTTACTGCACTGCACCATCTACATCCGTCACATCATTCACTGTGCACCCCTCGGCAGGGTCACGGATCGGGCCTAGCCACCGTGACAACCCCAGAGTAGAGACTCAGAGGCCCGGTACCGGGTACCCCTCGGCCCTGCGGCAGCGGGGGCGCTCCATCAGCAGAATAGTCAAAACAAGCCGGGTCGATATAAGACTGTAGCGCAGTACAAAAGGAATAAGCAAACACAGAGTCAACAACAAGCCAATCGGGTAAATACCAGTCAGGGGCAGATATCATAAAGACAAGAGACAAAACCACAGGTCAGGGTCCAAGCCAAGTCAAAACCAGAGAGTCAGTACACGAAAGGGGAACACTGAGTCTGGAAGGGAAGAGGGGAAAACAGACACAGGTTCAGTAAGCAAGCAGCAGGACAAATCAGGGTAAACGGAGTCAGCTACACATGCCATAGGCAGAAACTATAACTGACATGGTCTGCAGGACACAGCGGAGAAAAATAGCAAACCTGAGACCAGACTGAGGCTGAGAAAGTTAAACCCTGGCATGACCAGACCAGAGAAAGGGGAAGACAGGACTCAAAACCTGGTCTGGATCATGACATATATCATCAATGACGTCAAACCAATCCGGCTAATCAAAAGAGGAGCTTTGGATGCCGCCAGGTAAAAGGTGGTCCTAAAAGATTTCATCTAGCTGTCATAGATTACTGATGTGGCCAGTGGACCAGAATCTGTGAATCAATTGACACCAACTCTAAACATTTCTTTAGAAGAAACTGAAATGTTTCCAATATATGGGTCCTGTATAGTGAACATACCTGGTGACTTTCTCATGCCACCTCCTGTCTGGTTTTCTGCTTCAAAAAATGGCAAGACCTTTCTCACATTTCATTATAGAAAGAAAGCTGCTAGGAAGTCAAAGTCTAAGACTTGTCCCCACCCAGGTAAAATTGGTACAAATTTGTCCTAGCGTCATTAGTACCTGGTCCTGTCAGGACTGCTTTACTTCCTGAGTCCATGCATTGAGACCACCACTAATCAGCAATTCTACCACTTTCTAAGTTTAGAGAATCCCTTTAATGAAGTTGATACAAAGTTGCCGAGAGTGAAAAGTAGACTTTGTACCAGTTAATATGCAACCATTGTAAGTTTATCATACTTGTGAATATTTTGTGCTTTGATTTAGTAGCATCTTAAAATAATCAGTTCTTTCTCTTCTTTAGCCCTGTGTTAGATAATGGTTTTATTAGAGACTGTCATTCATAATTTATGAATCGCCTCTCGGTACTCAATGGCTCCCGGCGCCAGGTCCCGGGCTCGGAGCGGTACTCGTTCTAATTGCTATTGTTTACAAATCGTTCCACTTGGGGAGAGCTCTGGCTGCATTTGATAAGTACGATGGGAGAGATGGGAAGATAATGACTAATTCATGCTCTCAGCCATTCAGGACATTTTGACAGGATCATTTATAACTTCCAGATATTACATACTAAGTAAAATATCATCAACTCTAAAAAACAGCACTGAGCAGTGGAAACTGATCTGCCCGCGTAGCACAAAGTGGACAACTGAGTAATTGTGCTCATACTGCCTAATGCCAGCAATGCTTCTGCAAGGACTCTGGAAATCCAGGGTACCATAAAAAACTGAATGGCATCGGGGGTGTCCTGATGTCAGGGTAATGCCCTCTCACTTTGTTTGGAAGGGCACTCCTAAAAGGTCAATGATACAGTTGAATATTATTTTGGAGCATGGAGGATAATTTTACAGAGTTGTGGTTTATTTAGGAGACCCCCAACAGGTCACTTTTACTGTGTTGATGCCTTTCTCGCAATGATGGTACTGTGGCGTGTCCCTAAGGGGTGCTGAATCTGTTATAGAGAGTGCTAAGTGGGCACTTTCTCTAAGTAGGGGCACTCTTACTTTGTGGGGGCAATTTTAGTTTGTGGAGTTCCTTGAAATGGACTCAGTAAGGGACCACTTTTATTAGGTTGGTTACTGAGGGACATTATTACTATGTGGGTGCAACGAGGGAACATTATTACTATAAATAAGAACTAAGTAGGAACCGTTATGGTGTTGGGGCACTAAGGGGGCACTGTTATTGTTTTGAAGCCTATATTGGGCATTGATACTTAGGTGGCACTAACGGGGTGGTAAAATTGTAATAGAGGACACTAAATAGGCACTTTCATATAGAGGGCAGTAAGTAGGTATCTATTATTGTGTAGGGCACATAGATAGGCACATTATGGTGAGTTGAAGACAAGGGGAGAAGCTTTTGTAAAGGGAGAGAAATTGGTGCAAAACCAAGGAGCCAAAGATGTCAGGCAGCAAACGCTGCAGAAAGAAGTTGTGGTTGAGAGAAGTCGTTGTAGATGTCTGGGTCAGACAGAGAACAAAGAAAAAGGAATTGATTCCAATTAGAGACAAAGTGTTTTGTGAGTCACTGGATGTAATTGCTGAGATGGTGTATCGCCACATATCATGTGTTATATAGGTTGTTTACTGATTACTAATATTGGAGCAGTAAGACTCTTATTTGTGGAGCCTGTCACTGGGCTGAAAGCCGAATCTAAAAAGATACTGTGTAGAGTAAACATATCGCAGTTCCACAACAGAATATTTTTTTTAAATGTTCCTGTGCTGATGTAAGAGGAGGTGACAATGCTCCTGAGAAATCCCGAAGATATGTATCACTGGTGCGAGAAGGCTGCCACCTGCTGTTCAGAAGAGACCATGCGGAACTAACTGGAGCAGGAAGAATTGCAGGGGGGACTGATTCAGATGCAACACCCAGTCAGATGCCACTGATGACAGAGTTCCTGGATACAAAGGAATTGTGCGCCAAACTAAAGCGGGCTTTGGCGCTAAGAGAGAGAGGTGCAGATGTACACAAGAGAACACTGCAGCAGGAAGCATTTGCCCTAGGTTGCTGGCTGCTTGCAGATGAGATCCAGATGACAGCAAATCAGAACTAGGCCCCCCCGCCCCGGTGACCCGATCTACGCCGGTCAAGACTCAGAGTCCACTGCGCCATCAAGGCCTGAATCCCAGACCTGCGCCGGTCAAGATACCAAACCCTGATGACGCCAGTCAAGATTTAGACCCCAGCCCTCTTCTCCCCAGATCAGGGAGAGAACCGTCGTCGGTCAAGCATTGAAGACTAGGGTTGAGCGAAACGGGTCGATCATTTTCAAAAGTCGCCGACTTTTGGCTAAGTCGGCGTCTCATGAAACCCGATCCGACCCCTGTGCTTGTCGGCCATGCGGTACGCGACTTTCGCGCCAAAGTCGCGTTTCAATGACGCGAAAAGCGCCATTTCTCAGCCAATGAAGGTGAACGCAGAGTGTGGGCAGCGTGATGACATAGATCCTGGTCCCCACCATCTTAGAGAAGGGCATTGCAGTGATTGGCTTGCTGTCTGCGGCGTCACAGGGGCTATAAAGGGGCGTTCCCGCCGACCGCCATCTTACTGCTGCTGATCTGAGCTTAGGGACAGGTTGCTGCCGCTTCGTCAGAAGCAGGGAGAGCGTTAGGCAGGGTCCACTAACCACCAAACCGCTTGTGCTGCAGCGATTTCCACTGTCCAACACCACCTTCGGTGTGCAGGGACTGTGGAAGCTATTTTTTTTTTTTTTTCCCCTCAGCGCTGTAGCTCATTGGGCTGCCCTAGAAGGCTCCGTGATAGCTGTATTGCTGTGTGTACGCCACTGTGGAAACCAACTGCTTTTTTCAAAGCACATATCCTCTTGTTCCTTCCTTTCTGCACAGCTATCTTTTTTGTTTGTCCACACTTTTTATTTAATTTGTGCATCAGTCCACTCCTATTGCTGCCTGCCATACCTGGCTTACATTACTGCAGGGAGATAGTAATTGTAGGACAGTTTTGTTTTTTTTTTTGTTTTTTTTTGTGGGAGATTAAGATTGGCATTTCTGCTACAGTGCCATCCCTGTGTGTGCCATCTCTCACTGAGTGGGCCATAGAAAGCCTATTTATTTTTTCCGTGATTTGTGTTCTAAAATCTACCTCAACACAAAAACACTACATCAATCAGTGGGAGAAAAATATTGGCCTCAGTCAGGGCTTGTGTGCCACTGCTGTGTGTGCTATCTCTCATTCAGTGGGCTATAGCAAGCCTATTTTTTTTTTTTTTTTTTTAATATTATTTGGTTTCTAAAGTCTCCCTGAAAAAAAAAAAAAAACCTAAAAAAACAGTGGGAGAGTAATATTGCCCTTTCAGCTTGTGTGCCAGTCTTGACTCCTGGGTGTGCCACCTCTCTCCCTTTCATTCAGTGGGCCATAGAAAGCCTATTTATTTTTTCCGTGATTTGTGTTCTAAATTCTACCTCAACACAAAAACACTACATCAATCAGTGGGAGAAAAATATTGGCCTCAGTCAGGGCTTGTGTGCCACTGCTGTGTGTGCTATCTCTCATTCAGTGGGCTATAGCAAGCCTATTTTTTTTTTTTTTTTTTTTTATATATTATTTGGTTTCTAAAGTCTCCCTGAAAAAAAAAAAAAAACCTAAAAAAACAGTGGGAGAGTAATATTGCCCTTTCAGCTTGTGTGCCAGTCTTGACTCCTGGGTGTGCCACCTCTCTCCCTCTCATTCAGTGGGCCATAGAAAGCCTATTTATTTTTTTTTTAAAATATTATTGGGTTTCTAAAGTCTCCCTTAAAAAACAAAAAATACATAAAAAAACAGTGGGAGAGTAATATTGCCCTTTCAGCTTGTGTGCCAGTCTTGACTCCTGGGTGTGCCACCTCTCTCCCTCTCATTCAGTGGGCCATAGAAAGCCTATTTATTTTTTTTTTTAAATATTATTGGGTTTCTAAAGTCTCCCTTAAAAAACAAAAAATACATAAAAAAACAGTGGGAGAGTAATATTGCCCTTTCAGCTTGTGTGCCAGTCTTGACTCCTGGGTGTGCCACCTCTCTCCCTTTCATTCAGTGGGCCATAGAAAGCCTATTTATTTTTTCCGTGATTTGTGTTCTAAATTCTACCTCAACACAAAAACACTACATCAATCAGTGGGAGAAAAATATTGGCCTCAGTCAGGGCTTGTGTGCCACTGCTGTGTGTGCTATCTCTCATTCAGTGGGCTATAGCAAGCCTATTTTTTTTTTTTAATATTATTTGGTTTCTAAAGTCTCCCTGAAAAAAAAAAAAAACCTAAAAAAACAGTGGGAGAGTAATATTGCCCTTTCAGCTTGTGTGCCAGTCTTGACTCCTGGGTGTGCCACCTCTCTCCCTCTCAATCAGTGGGCCATAGAAAGCCTATTTATTTTTTTTTTAAAATATTATTGGGTTTCTAAAGTCTCCCTTAAAAAACAAAAAATACATAAAAAAACAGTGGGAGAGTAATATTGCCCTTTCAGCTTGTGTGCCAGTCTTGACTCCTGGGTGTGCCACCTCTCTCCCTTTCATTCAGTGGGCCATAGAAAGCCTATTTATTTTTTTTTTTAAATATTATTGGGTTTCTAAAGTCTCCCTTAAAAAACAAAAAATACATAAAAAAACAGTGGGAGAGTAATATTGCCCTTTCAGCTTGTGTGCCAGTCTTGACTCCTGGGTGTGCCACCTCTCTCCCTCTCATTCAGTGGGCCATAGAAAGCCTATTTTTTTTTTTTTAAATATTATTGGGTTTCTAAAGTCTCCCTTAAAAAACAAAAAATACATAAAAAAACAGTGGGAGAGTAATATTGCCCTTTCAGCTTGTGTGCCAGTCTTGACTCCTGGGTGTGCCACCTCTCTCTCTCATTCAGTGGGCCATAGAAAGGCTATTTTTTTTTTGGTTTTTTTAATATTATTTGGTTTCTAAAGTCTCCCTGAAAAAAAAAAAAAAACATACAAAAAACAGTGGGAGAGTAATATTGCCCTTTCAGCTTGTGTGCCAGTCTTGACTCCTGGGTGTGCCACCTCTCTCCCTTTCATTCAGTGGGCCATAGAAAGCCTATTTATTTTTTTTTTTAAATATTATTGGGTTTCTAAAGTCTCCCTTAAAAAACAAAAAATACATAAAAAAACAGTGGGAGAGTAATATTGCCCTTTCAGCTTGTGTGCCAGTCTTGACTCCTGGGTGTGCCACCTCTCTCCCTTTCATTCAGTGGGCCATAGAAAGCCTATTTATTTTTCCCGTGATTTGTGTTCTAAATTCTACCTCAACACAAAAACACTACATCAATCAGTGGGAGAAAAATATTGGCCTCAGTCAGGGCTTGTGTGCCACTGCTGTGTGTGCTATCTCTCATTCAGTGGGCTATAGAAAGCCTATTTATTTTTTATTTTTTTTTAATATTATTTGGTTTCTAAAGTCTCCCTGAAAAAAAAAAAAAAACCTAAAAAAACAGTGGGAGAGTAATATTGCCCTTTCAGCTTGTGTGCCAGTCTTGACTCCTGGGTGTGCCACCTCTCTCCCTCTCATTCAGTGGGCCATAGAAAGCCTATTTATTTATTTTTTTAAATATTATTGGGTTTCTAAAGTCTCCCTTAAAAAACAAAAAATACATAAAAAAACAGTGGGAGAGTAATATTGCCCTTTCAGCTTGTGTGCCAGTCTTGACTCCTGGGTGTGCCACCTCTCTCCCTTTCATTCAGTGGGCCATAGAAAGCCTATTTATTTTTCCCGTGATTTGTGTTCTAAATTCTACCTCAACACAAAAACACTACATCAATCAGTGGGAGAAAAATATTGGCCTCAGTCAGGGCTTGTGTGCCACTGCTGTGTGTGCTATCTCTCATTCAGTGGGCTATAGAAAGCCTATTTATTTATTTATTTATTTTCTTATTATTTGGTTTCTAAAGTCTCCCTGAAAAAAAAAAATACATAAATTAGGTGGGAGATTAATATTGACATTAGTGCTTGAGTGACAGTCCTGCGTGTGTGTCATCTCTGTGATTTTGTGCCACAGAAAACAGAGTGTGTAACATTGTGCCTGATTTTCCTTGTGGTCTCACCAACCTGTTAAGGGATATTGAAATCATACTGAAGTTATAGCTCACCGTGTAAGTTGTTTGACAGCAACAAATAAAGTTACTTTGGTTAAGATTTTAAAACAATGAGGAAGTCTGGTGCAAGAGGTCGTCGTGGGCGTTCATTGTCAGCTGGTAATGATGGTAGTGGTAGTGGAGCATCAGGTGGTCGTGGGGATAAAAATATTCCACCTAAGTCTGGAGCTGTGGAGCCAGTTTCGTCGTCAGGCTACACAAGGCCTCGAACGCTCTCTTTTCTGGGAGTAGGAAAACCGCTTTTAAAGGCGGAGCAGCAACAGCAAGTTTTGGCTTACATTGCAGACTCAGCCTCTAGCTCTTTTGCCTCCTCTTCCGAAACTGGTAAATGTAAAAGCAGCGCGTCGCTTGTGGATGTTCACGGTCAGGGACAAGTCGCTTCCTTGTCCTCCTCAGCAAAAACTACAACAAGAGAGAAGGATGCAGCAGGCGACACAACGGGTCACTCCATGGAGCTCTTTACACATACCGTCCCTGGCTTAGAAAGTGAAACATTTAACAGGCCATGCCCATTACAAGTAGATTCTGACATGGAGTGCACTGATGCACAGCCACAGCCAGAGTACTATGCTGCTCCTTTGACTCAGACCACCACATTGCCCTCTCAGGGTACAGATCCACAATCAGACCCTGATGAGACTATGTTGCCCCGCCACGAACGCTATACCACCGACCGACACAGTGACACAGACGAAGTTGCACACGAGCTCGAAGAGGAGGTAATAGATGACCCAGTTATTGACCCCGATTGGCAGCCATTGGGGGAACAGGGTGCAGGCGGCAGTAGTTCAGAAGCGGAGGTGGAGGAGGGGCCGCAGCAGGCATCAACATCGCAACAGGTTCCATCTGCCGGGCCCGTATCTGGCCCAAAACGCGTGTCAAAGCCAAAACCTGTTGGAGCACAGCGTTGCCATCCGGTTAAAGCTCAGTCTGCAATCCCTGAAAAGGGATCCGAGTCTAGGAAGAGTGCAGTCTGGCATTTTTTTAAACAACATCCAACTGATCAGCGCAAAGTCATCTGTCAAAAATGTTCAACTAGCTTAAGCAGAGGTCAGAATCTGAAAAGTCTAAATACTAGTTGCATGCATAGACACTTAACCACCATGCATTTTCAAGCCTGGACTAACTACCAAACGTCCCTCAAGGTTGTAGCACCCTCGGCCAATGAAGCTAGTCAGCAACGCAACATCCCTTCCGTCACTGTAAGGCCACCATTTTCCGCACCACCGGCAGTATCTGTGCAGGTTTCTTTGCCAGCCAAAAGCAGTCAGGGTCAGGGAATCACCAGTTTTGTAGGAGGAAATATTGCATCTAGGGC
This sequence comes from Ranitomeya variabilis, assembly GCF_051348905.1. Classification (NCBI taxonomy): domain Eukaryota; kingdom Metazoa; phylum Chordata; class Amphibia; order Anura; family Dendrobatidae; genus Ranitomeya; species Ranitomeya variabilis. The sequence goes on from NC_135237.1 coordinate 560,515,775, forward strand.
ACCGGCGGAAACAATACCGTCTCCAACCGTCTCTCAGTCTGCCATGTACACCGGCACACCCGAAAGTTCCACGATCTCCAGCTCTCCAGTCCAGCTCACCCTACATGAGACTCTGGTTAGAAAAAGGAAGTACTTATCCTCGCATCCGCGTACACAGTGTTTTAACGCCCACATAGCTAGACTAATCTCGTTAGAGATGATGCCCTACCGGTTAGTTGAAAGCGAAGCTTTCAAAGCCCTGATGGAGTACGCTGAACCACGATACGAGCTACCCAGTCGACACTTTTTTTCCAGAAAAGCCATCCCAGCCCTGCACCAGCATGTTAAACAGCGCATCGTCCATGCACTCAGGCAATCTGTGAGTACAAAGGTGCACCTGACTACAGATGCATGGACCAGTAGGCATGGCCAGGGACGTTATGTGTCCATCACGGCACACTGGGTGAATGTGGTGGATGCAGGGTCCACAGGCGACATCAATTTAGGGACAGTTGTGCCTAGCCCACGGTCTAGGAAACAGTTGGCTGTAGGCGTTCGCACCCCCTCCTCCTCCTCCTCCTCGTCCTCCTGCAGAAGCTACAGCTCTTCCACAGAACGCAGTCTGCCAACCACTCCATCGGCAGATGACACTGTTGCACACCAGTTGTCCCATTATGGGCCAGCTACTGCCAAGCGTCAGCAGGCTGTATTGGCTATGAAGTGCTTGGGCGACAACAGACACACCGCGGAAGTTCTGTCCGAGTTCTTGCAACAAGAAACGCAGTCGTGGCTGGGCACAGTAGATCTTGAGGCAGGCAAGGTAGTGAGTGATAACGGAAGGAATTTCATGGCTGCCATCTCCCTTTCCCAACTGAAACACATTCCTTGCCTGGCTCACACCTTAAACCTGGTGGTGCAGTGCTTATTGAAAACTTATCCTGGGTTCTCCGACCTGCTCCTCAAAGTGCGTGCACTTTGCTCACATATCCGACGTTCGCCTGTACACGCCAGCCGTATGCAGACCTATCAGCGGTCTTTGAACCTTCCCCAGCATCGCCTAATCATAGACGTTGCAACAAGGTGGAACTCAACACTGCACATGCTTCAGAGACTGTGCGAACAGAGGCGTGCTGTTATTTATTTGTGGGAGGATACACGGGCAGGCAGTAGGATGGCAGACATGGAGTTGTCAGGTGTGCAGTGGTCTAAGATACAAGACATGTGTCAAGTCCTTCAGTGTTTTGAGGAATGCACACGGCTGGTTAGTGCAGACAACGCCGTAATAAGCATGAGCATCCCCCTAATGCGTCTGCTGATGCAAAGTTTGACGCACATAAAGGAGCAGGCGTCTGCACCAGAGGAAGAGGAAAGCCTTGATGACAGTCAGCCATTGTCTGGTCAGGGCAGTGTACAGGACGAGGTAGCGGGTGAAGAGGAGGTGGAGGACGAGGAGGATGATGGGGATGAGTATATTTTTAATGCCGAACCTTTCCCGGGGGCACAGGAAATTGGTTGGGTGTCACGGCCGGGTTCTGGTTTTTTGAGGGACACAAGTGACGTAGATTTGCCTGCAACTGCCCCTCAACCAATCACAACCGGAGATTTGACAACTGGAACTTTGGCCCACATGGCGGATTATGCCTTACGTATCCTAAAAAGGGACACACGCATTACGAAAATGATGAACGATGACGATTACTGGTTGGCCTGCCTCCTTGATCCACGCTATAAAGGCAAATTGCAAAATATTATGCCACATGAGAACTTGGAACTAATATTAGCAACCAAACAATCAACTCTTGTTGACCGTTTGCTTCAGGCATTCCCAGCACACAGCGCACGTGATCGTTCTCACACGAGCTCCAGGGGGCAGCAGACTAGGAGTGTTAGGGGTGCACACATCAGAAGTGGCGTTGGACAGAGGGGTTTTCTGACCAGGTTGTGGAGTGATTTTGCTATGACCGCAGACAGGACAGGTACTGCTGCATCAATTGAAAGTGACAGGAGACAACATTTGTCCAGTATGGTTACTAACTATTTTTCATCCCTTATCGATGTTCTCCCTCAACCGTCATTCCCATTTGATTACTGGGCCTCCAAATTAGACACCTGGCCAGAATTGGCAGAATATGCATTGCAGGAGCTTGCTTGCCCGGCAGCAAGTGTCCTATCAGAAAGAGTATTCAGTGCTGCAGGTTCAATATTAACCGAAAAAAGGACTCGTCTGGCTACCCAAAATGTTGACGATCTAACATTCATTAAAATGAACCACAACTGGATTTCGAAATCTTTTGCCCCACCTTGCCCGGCCGACACCTAGCTTTCCTATGAAAAGCTCTTGCCTGTGAATTACTTTTCTAATGTCTAATTTGCTGCAGCTGATTGTACAGCATACGACATGTTTACACCTCCCTAAATGGCAAAACTCCCCACACGGGGCCGTGGTATCGCGACTTGGCGCAAGCACCCGTGAGACTGCTGTTTGTCTGAAGAGGTGGGTGTGCTCGCTTTTGGTTGACGGCATTGCTACTGGGTCCCTCATAGTACAATGTAGTGTCTCTGGCGGTGGTGGTGCGCACCCAACGTCAGACACACCGTTGTAACATGAGGGGCCCTGGGGCGGTCCCGCCGGCCTCAAGAGAGTTCCCCCCTACCCCAGCTCAAAATGTGCTCTACCACGTCCAAAATTATGTCGCACAGCTCCACCAATCTTTAGTCTATTCGCTGACATCATTCAATGTCTGGCACTGACAATACAAATTTGTAGACATCTATGATGCAACTTAAAGTAGTCTGTGTCTGTGTCCTATATTGGCACCATTAAATAGTTACTGCCAAATTACTATGTCAGAAACTCAGTAGATGAGCCCACCCCTGTACCTAAGTATGCCACCTTTTTTTTTGTTGTGGTTGTTTTGCGAGACATTAACATCTATTTATATTTTGGGAGTACTGGGACAGACACTCCTTGCACTACTCCTCCACTCACCACCAAGCTGCCTGTGTATCCATGTAACCGCTGTAAAGCTGCCATGAGCCTATTGTTTGTTATTTTAGGCCTTTGATAGCCTGTCTGCGGTCCCTACTTTAAATACTCCTCCACTGACCACCAAGCTGCCTGCCCGTGTATCCATGTAACCGCTGTAAAACTGCCATAAGCCTATTGTTTGTTATTTTAGGCCTTTGATAGCCTGTCTGCGGTCCCTACTTTAAATACTCCTCCACTCACCACCACCAAGCTGCCTGCCCGTGTATCCATGTAACCGCTGTAAAACTGCCATGAGCCTATTGTTTGTTATGTTAGGCCTTTGATAGCCTGTCTGCGGTCCCTACTTTAAATACTCCTCCACTGACCACCAAGCTGCCTGCCCGTGTATCCATGTAACCGCTGTAAAACTGCCATAAGCCTATTGTTTGTTATTTTAGGCCTTTGATAGCCTGTCTGCGGCCCCTACTTGCAATACTCCTCCACTGACCACACCAATGCTGCCCGTGTACCCCTGGAACCTATTTAAAAGTTCATAGAGCCTAGTTATATATTTTATTTACTATTAATAAGGCCATGATGGACTACGCTGTACCACGCTACAAGCTAACCAGTCGACACTTCTTTTGCGAGAAAAGCCATCCCAACCCTCCACCAGCATGTAGAAGACCGCATTGTCCATGCACTCTGGCAATCTGTGAGTACAAAGGTGCACCTGACAACAGACGCATGGACCTGTAGGCATGGCCACGGAAGATTACGTGTCCATTACGGCGCAATGGGTTAATGTGGTGGATGCATGGTCCACAGGGGACAGCCTACTAAGTCTGTCTGCAGTCCCTAATTCAAATTGTCCTCCACTGTCTAAATCGGAGCTTCCACCTTCTGGCTTTCGGCCTATAGTATCAGAAATTAAACTGCATTTGGCCTTCAACTTTGGTTAGGGCCTACTAACGGCTTCTGCCCCTCCCTGGTGTTGCCCTCAACTAAATAAAGCTGAGCTTCAACCTTCTGCTCCAAATTACCATTTTGAAAAATGCAATAGGCTTTTCCGGCCTACTAAAGGTGTCTGTCTGTGTGCCCCTGCCTGGTGTTGTCCTCAACTAAATAAAGCTGAGCTTCAACCTTCCGGCTCTCATTAAGTGGTTTTAAAAAAAAAAATGGTGGTTAGGGCCTACTAACGGCTTCTGCCCCTCCCTGGTGTTGTCCTCAACTAAATAAAGCTGAGCTTCAACCTTCCGGCTCTCATTAAGTGGTTTTAAAAAAAAAAATGGTGGTTAGGGCCTACTAACGGCTTCTGCCCCTCCCTGGTGTTGTCCTCAACTAAATAAAGCTGAGCTTCAACCTTCCGGCTCTCATTAAGTGGTTTTAAAAAAAAAAATGGTGGTTAGGGCCTACTAACGGCTTCTGCCCCTCCCTGGTGTTGTCCTCAACTAAATAAAGCTGAGCTTCAACCTTCCGGCTCTCATTAAGTGGTTTTAAAAAAAAAAATGGTGGTTAGGGCCTACTAACGGCTTCTGCCCCTCCCTGGTGTTGTCCTCAACTAAATAAAGCTGAGCTTCAACCTTCCGGCTCTCATTAAGTGGTTTTAAAAAAAATAAATGGTGGTTAGGGCCTACTAACGGCTTCTGCCCCTCCCTGGTGTTGTCCTCAACTAAATAAAGCTGAGCTTCAACCTTCCGGCTCTCATTAAGTGGTTTTAAAAAAAAAAATGGTGGTTAGGGCCTACTAACGGCTTCTGCCCCTCCCTGGTGTTGTCCTCAACTAAATAAAGCTGAGCTTCAACCTTCCGGCTCTCATTAAGTGGTTTTAAAAAAAAAATGGTGGTTAGGGCCTACTAACGGCTTCTGCCCCTCCCTGGTGTTGTCCTCAACTAAATAAAGCTGAGCTTCAACCTTCTGCTCCAAATTACCATTTTAAAAAATTCAATAGGCTTTTCCGGCCTACTAAAGGTGTCTGTCTGTGTGCCCCTGCCTGGTGTTGCCCTCAACTAAATAAAGCTGAGCTTCAACCTTCTGCTCCAAATTACCATTTTGAAAAATGCAATAGGCTTTTCCGGCCTACTAAAGGTGTCTGTCTGTGTGCCCCTGCCTGGTGTTGTCCTCAACTAAATAAAGCTGAGCTTCAACCTTCCGGCTCTCATTAAGTGGTTTTAAAAAAAAAAAATGGTGGTTAGGGCCTACTAACGGCTTCTGCCCCTCCCTGGTGTTGCCCTCAACTAAATAAAGCTGAGCTTCAACCTTCTGCTCCAAATTACCATTTTGAAAAATGCAATAGGCTTTTCCGGCCTACTAAAGGTGTCTGTCTGTGTGCCCCTGCCTGGTGTTGCCCTCAACTAAATAAAGCTGAGCTTCAACCTTCTGCTCCAAATTACCATTTTGAAAAATGCAATAGGCTTTTCCGGCCTACTAAAGGTGTCTGTCTGTGTGCCCCTGCCTGGTGTTGTCCTCAACTAAATAAAGCTGAGCTTCAACCTTCTGCTCCAAATTACCATTTTAAAAAATGCAATAGGCTTTTCCGGCCTACTAAAGGTGTCTGCCCCTCCCTGGTGTTGTCCTCAACTGAACAAAGCTGAGCTTCCACATTCTGGCTTTCGCCCTATACTATCAGATATTAAACTGCATTTGGCCTACTAGTGTGGTTAGGCCCTTGAAACAGTGTCTGCTGCTCTTGGGTTTGCTACTCCACTGAACAAAGCAATGCCGCCTGTTTAGTCCTGTTACCAATTTTGAACTGCATGTAGCCTACTTTATTCTTTGGCCCTATATCTGTTTCCTCCTCATCCTGCCCATTGCCCAGCCACTGCTAAATGAGTCTGCTGGTACATTAACCTAGACCACTACATTCCCCTTGTACTCTACACAGCCAGAATCTGTCCCTGCTGAAAGTAAGGTTCCCCTTCCCGCATGTTATACCACCTTACACAGGGACAAAGAGGAAGGTGCAGATGAAAGTGCAGGTTCCTTCATCAGGTGGGGGGGCATACTCGTTGGCGACGTCACTGGCACAGGGCCCCTCAGAGTACGCAAAAGTGTCGCTGCTGGTGGGAGGCGCCCCCGCCATGCAAACACACCGCCGTACTTTGAGGGGCCCTGTGCCAGTGGCAATGCGAACGAGTGGGCCCCCCCCTGCTTGCTCAGGATCACAGCACTTGCAACTTTTAAATACTTACCTTTCCCTGCAACACCGCCGTGACGTAGTCCGCATTTCCTGGGCCCACGAAAAACTTGAGCCAGCCCTACTCCCCCCACAACTTTCCCCCAATTCCCTATGCCCAACTATTATTATACAGTTAATTAAGATTGGCAAGCTTCAGAAACAAGAATGGATGTTTTTGGCATTAAAATGGGCACTGTAGGTGTTTTCCTGGCCTCCACTCACTGCCGACTATGCTTCCCCATTGACTTGCATTGGGTTTCGTGTTTCGGTCGATCCCCGACTTTTAGCGATAATCGGCCGACTGCACTCGACTCGACTCTGGACAAAATCGGGTTTCCCAAAACCCTACTCGATCTTAAAAAAATGAAAGTCGCTCAACCCTATTGAAGACCCCTGAGGAGATTTCGTCATGAGGAGGATGCCAGGGCTGGTAGAAGGAAGGCATGAGTGACCCGGGCCATTGTTTCCAGCACTGACATGCGATACAGGAGTCAGCCTGGGTTAGAACAGCCAAAAGGATGGAGGTCAAGTGGAGCGAAGGAGACTCAACATGCATTAGTAGACTTTGTCAGGAGGACTTACGGCCTAGCGGGAACAACCAGTGATCCCAACTAGGGCCATTACTTCAGGAGGAGCCAACATGGTAGCTCTCACATGGACAGGTGCATCACGCCTGTCAGAGGGACACTGGCATAATTCCTGAGAGACTTTTCTGCCCTTTTATTTGTACTTTAAAACACTTTATATGTTATGTATTGTATAATCTACTTGTGATTACATTGTTTAAACTGTTTAATAGTGATGAGCAAATACATTCAACACTATTCGTTTCTCGCACGAATAGTACGCTATTCGGTCTATTCGTTACTTGGCGACTAATTAAGTATTCACCTCGGTATATTCGAGTGACCAGCCCAGCACGTTTGACACTTTATTTGCAGCTACCGGCGCCATCTTGAGCACATGGCAGCCGGAACACAGTGCTGGGAGAGCGTAGTTTCAGTGTAGGGACAGTTAAAGGAGCATAGGGAGAGTGATAGGAGGTTAGAATGAGTGTTATTTATTCCAAACAGGTCTTTTAAGAGCTGAAGGTTGTCAAGATTACTTGTTTGTTAGGTGGGGATTTATCAGGTAGAGATTTAATAGGAAGGAGGGGTGGGTGAAAGGAAGTCATCTGGGTGTTCTCATCGTTGCAAGCACATGCTGCAGATCTCTGCTATCTTCCACTTAAAATACCTAATATTTTTCTAGCAGTTGTGCGACTGGCGCAATCTGGTTACAGATAATCTTATGTGACAAGTAAGTACTTGTTACAGAAGGAGGAGGAGGAGATGATTTCATGAACAAAATGGATTAGGATGGTAAGGGATGGATGCTAAGACAACTTCCCAAAACAAAACATTTGGGCTACTTTTACATTACGTTGCTGTCAATCCAGCCCTTATTCAATTTTAGAAGAGTCAGTCTGTCTGCATTTTCCATTGACAGTCGTGTGCGCCTATCCGTTATGATTGCACCAGCCAAAATAAAACCACCCTCAGACAACACACTTGCACCAGGGCATGGAAGCACCGCCAAGGTGTAGAAGAAGAGGTTGGGCCAAATGTGAAGCTTGGTTAACCAATAGTTAAAGGGCACTGAAGAATAAGAAAGGATGCTGGTATGGTCACTTAAGTAGTCCTTCACCATCTTGGTCAACTTCTCCCTCCTCGTATTAACTGCACCCACAGATAACCCTTGCTGATGTGACGGTCTTATGAAAATGTGTCTGTTGGACATTTCCACCCCGAGTTGCTCCTGGTGTGCGTGGCCCTCCCCTGTAATCCTTGTGTGTGAAGATGATCCAGTGTTGTCTGAGGATGATCTTTTTTGCAAGTCTTCCACAATGGCCCCCTTGCATACATGCACTGAAAATGGCATGTCTGCCTCCGACATTAGAGAAGCAAATTTCTCCTTGTACCATGGGTCAAGAATGGTGGACAGCTAGTGTTTGATGTTGGACAAAATGTGTTTTACGCAAGGGTCTTGGGAAAGGCATCTGGACATGAACTCTGTCATGTGTGGCAGACTATAAACAGTCAAACGTTCAGTGTCCTCACCAGGAAGAACAATAACCATCCTCTTCTCCTCACGACACATAGCCTCCTCCTCCTCTTCAGGTCATCCATGCTGGACAGGCATGAAGCTAGGATTGTGAGTCCCCTCTGTGGCACAGACCAAATACTCCTGTTCCTCCTCCTCCTCCTCATCCTGTTGCTCGTCATCACCCAGTGTGGCTTAAGAATATTGTGTGAGGCTGGGCTGTGTGGTATCAGCCACTGTAAACTCTTGCGCCATAGCCACCTGCTCGGCATTCAACGTTTCCTCATTGAGATTCTGCAGCGAACCTTTTAATAGACAGAGCAGCAGGATGGCTACGCTAACAATAGCGTCATCAGCGCTCACCATCTTGGTGCAGTAATCAAAGTTTTGAACAACCTCAGAAATGTCATCGATCCACACCCACTTGGCAGTTGTTATGTGTGGGGGCTGAGTGTTACTCTGACGGGCATTGAGAAGCTGGAATTCAGACACTGCTCTCTGCTGCTCCCTAATAGACATGAAAGAATATCGTCCGGGAACCTTCATATCTGGAGCGCTCCCGATAATTAGGTGTCCGGTGCTGCAGCTGCATGTTTCGCAGCTGTGTGACATTCACAACACAAAGGCTCTCCATGCAGGTGTTGTCACTGTCACAAAGCACATGACACATGCAGCTGCGACGCTGGACATCTGATTATTGGGAGCGCTCAAGGTATCCGTGTTCTCGCTGCAGCTATTCGGTATGCTCTATTAGCGAGCCGAATAAGGAGAGATCCGACGATATTCGCTCATGTATACCAATAAGCCTTGCCAACATATGAACCACCTCAACACAGTTATCTGACTATCCCTTTGTTGCCCATTTAAAATTTTCTTCATAACTAGGATCCCTGACCTTTCTCTCACATGCTTTATGCATTTAATAGCCCTGTGTGTCGGTACTTTTACACATACTGGTTGGTAACCGGTTCATGCAGCATTACATGAACACCCGATTTCTTACATTATGGCTTGTCAGAACATGTCTCCCCTATGTCCTCATAGATTGTAAGTTTGTGAGCAGGGCCCTCGTTCCTCTTGGTATCTGTTGTTTATGTGATTATTGTTATTCTGTAATGTCTTTTATTGTCTGTACAAGTCCCCTCTAAATTGTAAAGTGCTGCGGAATATATTGGCACTATAGAAATAAAATTATTGTTATTTATTATTATTATTATTTTTATGAAAAGTCAAATTATAGTGTGTGGGCAGGTCACAAATCAGTCGGTGAGAAGGCAAATTAAAGTGCTGCTGCAGCAAAGATAGACCTCCATAAGCTTGAGATGACTTTCGGAAATGTGTGTGACACGTCGTACCTTGGCAAGTAGGTCTGGAAAGTCAGGGTATGTTTTTAAAAAACGCTGTACAAACAAGTTCAGCATGTTGGCCATGCATGGAATGAGTACCAGCTTGCCAAGCTTTAGAGCTGCCACCAAGTTACACCCATTATCGCACACAACCAAACCTGCTTAGAGGTTCAGCAGGGAGAGCCACTGATCGGTCTGTTCTTTTATCACCTCCAACAGCTTGGCTGCTTTATGAGCTTTATCAGCTAAACAGATGAACTTCAAGCGAACCTGTCACCCCCAAAATCGATGGTGAGATAAGCTCACTGGCATCAGGGGCTTATCTACAGCATTCTGTAATGCTGTAGATAATCCGCCGATTTTACCTGAAAGAGGAGAAAAAGACGTTAGATTATACTCACCCAGGGGTGGTTCCGCTCCGATGGGTGTCTCAGGTCCGCTCCGGCGCCTCCCATCTTCATTCCATGACATCCTCTTCTGGTCTACATGCCGCTGCTCCGGCGCAGACGTACTTTGTCTGCCCTGGTGAGGGCAGAGCAAAGTACTGCAGTGTGCAGGCGCCGGTAAGGTCAGAGAGGCCCGGCGCCTGCGCACTGCAGTACTTTGCTCTGCCTTCAACAGGGCAGACAAAGTACGCCGGAGCCGTGGCACGGAGACCAGAAGAGGACATCATGGAATGAAGATAGGAGGTGCCGGAGCGGACCTGAGACACCCATTTGACCGGACCGCAGCGGCACCGCCTCTAGGTGAGTATATTATAACCTCTTTTTCTCCTCTTTCAGGAAACATCAGGGGCTTATCTACAGCATTACAGAATGCTGTAGATAAGCCCCTGATGACGATGAGCTTACCTCACCATCGATTTTGGGGGTGACAGGTTCCCTTTCAGCAGAGTGTGCTGCTGCTTCACCAAGGCAGTGCTGCAGACCTCCCAGCTGGGGAGTGATGGGAAGGCTACTTTCAGTGAGGAGGAGGAGGAGAAGAAGGAGGAGATACAAGAACTGTAATACAAGGAGACTGAAACCCTGATGGAAGTTGGGATCACTATTCTTGGTGGGTAAGAAGTGTGATGTCCCAGCCTCTGACTCTGTCCCAGACTCCACCAGCTTCAGCTAGTGTGCCATTAGGGAAATGTAGCATCCCTGTACACAAGAACTTGTCCATGTGTCTGTGGTTAGGTGGATCATCCCTGTGACTGCATTGGCTAGAGCACGGTTGATATTGTGTAACATGTGCTTATGTAACACATTGACAGCACACCGGGAAAAATAGTGCTGGAAGGTAATCAAGTACCTTGGGGCTGCCACCGCCAAGAGGTCACAGAAAGACTAAGTTCCCACAAGTCAAAACGGCAACATTTCCAGCGCTACCAATCAGCGTTTTGGCTGGTGGGCGGGTCAATATTTCTGCTTTCTGGTAAATGTCTGGGGCCGGCACAAGTGAACGCTGTGCTGGGACAACAAACTGAACGTGGTTGCTAACTGTTGTGTCTGTGCAAATGCAAGTTGTGGGCAGGAGACATCAGCACCGGCTTCATGGACAGCAGATTGGGAAGGCCATAACACAGGAGAAGGGGGAGTAGTTTCACCATCAGACACAGATTTTGTACCCACGCGTTCCACCCAGCTACTGGGGTGCTTGGCTGCCGTGTGCTTTTGCGTGCTGATGGTGCTCAGGTTAGCAGTGTTCTTGCTTCTTCTTAGCTTGGTTTGGCAGATGATGCAAATTACAGTTGTTTTGTCTGAAGGAATTACAGAAAAAAACTACCATTCAGGAGAACAATGCACCCTTGGCCTGTTATCTAACCGAGTGGGGGCCTCTGTGAAACATTTGATAGAATCATCCCTGTGTTCAAACCACTACCTCTTCTTGCCTTTTTTTGTGCTATGGGCCAATCTCTCTCTGTATTGCTGTGCTCGCTAAGCATGCCACCGTGCCAGGTTGGATCAGTGGCCTCATCATCGACCACGTAATTTTCCAATTCCTCAATCTGATCCTCCTTCTGAGTTGCAATTTTAGGCTGACCTGATCGCAACTGTGCGTCATGATTATCCTCCACCTCTTCAAACATGAATTGACCTTCCTCAAAGTGGCTTTCTCCTGGCCGTGTGTGCTCAAATGTTTGGGCATCACTTCACTCCACCTCCTCATGACCCTCTTTAATGGTGCACGTTGAGAGGCCTGACAAATTACAAGGGAACGTAAACAGTTTCTCAGAGTGGCCCATGTTGGGGCCATATATCTCCTGGGACTCTTGATGGTGGGAGGAAGAAGGACCAGGTTGAAGATTCAGAGGCCCCGCCTCTTGGCTACTGAGACTGGACTGTGTGGAAGACATCGTGGTGGTGCTTGTCAGCACACTGGAGCTTTTGTCTGCCATCCAACCCACAACATCCTAGCAATTGTCTGGATTTGTCAGTGGTGTACAGCGCTGACCACATTTTGACAGGAAGCTAGAACAAGATCCAGTCACTATCTAATCTGTAACACGGCCTTGGCGGTCACCACCACATCCACATCCCTTAACCTCACCCTTTCTCATTTTGAATGCTTTATGCTTTCACAACAAAGCAGTGTGTTTCAGGTGTGCATTAAAATATATCCACAGGTGTGTCTTTAATAAACTCAGATGTTGCCAAAAAACCTATTAGAAGCTTCCAAACACATGACACCATCATATGGGCAGTCCCAAATTGTTTAAAGACATAGTAATCTTAGTGGAAAGGTTTATTCTTATTTCATGTCAGATATTGAGAAAAACAATCAAATGTGTCTTTACATATAGTGGATGGAAACTTCTGGTTTCAACTGTAACTAAAGCAATATGTTGTCATTTTATGAACATGTATGGACTATTAGATGCAGAATGAGACACTGTTGCCTGGAACTAGCAACACTGCCCCATAAATAGGTAAAGCCTCAGCATAAAATGACTTAAAAAGTGGCTAAAATAATATTTTATGTAAATTACCACTCTAAATCCACTCAGCTTACATTTTTCCTGTTGCATTTTCCGCTTATTTCTTTTACAAAATGTTTAGAGCGCTGATTGTATTAATGTTCTAGAAAATTAAATGAAGTCTGTGTCTACAAATAAAAGCCGATTCCGTTAATCAGTCCGTAGGTACAGAAACAAATATCCACAATTCCACACCATGATTAAGAACAGTTTATTTTTCCATCTCTGAGTTGAAAATCCAAATTTGAGGTTGTACAACGTGAACATGAGATGATACGAAGCGCAGATCACCGCGTGGGGTAAATATCAGCAAAATGCGGTATATGATGTTTCTCCTCTTTTTTTGCTGTGTTGCTCGGCATTTGTTGACTGCAGGCAAGTAAAATCAAATGCCGAGCCCAGGAGAAGTCAATCTGTTAAATTAAGAGATCAATAGTCTGAAGGGAGAATTTTTTGGAGAGAAGAATGAGAAAAAAAACAAAACACAATTCTCAAGTTCCCTCTCACTTCTTACTAAATCAAAGGCTAACACTTATGACTAGTGATGGCGAAGCGGTGGATGTTCGGGTTCCCGGGTTAGGCCGGACTTTTTGAAAAGTCCGGTATGGGACTAAAACTTTACCCTGGACAACGAACCCCATATAAGTCAATGGGGACCTGAACTTCAGTGCTGTTAAATGGCTGTAAAATGGTCGTAGTAAGGGCTAGTGGGATGCAAAGGGAAGAAAAATGAGGGTAAGAGCAGAACAATTGCCCTACAAACAAATGTGGATAGAAGCTGATAACAAATTTCCCCCACAGAGCATTTGGCACAGTACTCCCACTGAAGGGGTTGCACAGTACACACAGTGGCTTTTGCCACAGTACTCCCACAGGTGGGTTTCTGGAGATGCAGCCTGATAAACATGTACCACATTCAAGAAAGGCAGAAGGCAAGCAAATTAACCACTTTCCGACTGAGTCTATAGCTGATATTGTAAGACAGAATAGCCACCCATGACAATTTAGAGGCTCTGTAATTGGAATGAGTAGTTAAATTCTATAACGAGCATTTGGCCTGGCCACAAAGGCAGAGTAACATTTTTTTGGCCCAGTACTAGAATGTTTCCACATTTCCCCCAGAGAAGCTAATTACAAATTTTGCATCCAGACAATGGGGCACAGTACCTCACAGGCAGGGTTGCAGAGTACACACAGTGGCTTCAAGGCATACTACTCCCAAAGGTATGGGTTAAAGAATACACACAGCGACTCTTGGCACAGTAATATCACAGACAAAGTTGCAAAACAAAAGAAAAATATGTTTCGATGCACATCACTCCAACCGACACAGTTGAAGATTATAGAAAATTTTGGTTACGCACGGTGCTATCACACACAGGGGTGCAGAGTACACATAGAGGGTGTTTTTAGAAAACTGAGCACATGCAAAACCTAATACTATCCCTCACTACAGCTGCGTCCTGTCACTACGTTAAGCAAGGCAAAAATAAAAAATAAGAATCTTGAACCAGGAGGAACAAGTCCAAGTAAAGGAAGAGGTGGACGTGGCGGTATAGGTGGAAGAGGCAGGGAAGCATGGTGGCTCAGTGGTTAACACTGCTGCTTTGCAGAGCTGGGGTCCCACCAAGCACCAAGCGCTTGTTTGTGTAGGTTCCATCTGGGGTCTCTACTTTCCTCCTACACTGATAGGGAAATTAGATTGTAGGCCTCAGTCGGGACAGTGTCGTGAATATATAGTCTGTATAGTGCTGTGGAATTAAAACTGCTATACAACTGAGTAAAATAAAAATTCAAGGGAGGAGTAATCCAACACTGTTTTTTGAGGTTTTTGTTCTTTTTTTTTTCATTTATTTTTATTTTTGTTATGGAACTGACTTAAAACAACCTAGAATTTACAAAACTAAAGCAATTTTTTTAGAACTACCAGGCGTCGGTCCAAGAAGAGCAAGAAGTGGATGTAGCAGTATGGGTAAAAGAGGTAGGGGAGGAGTAATACAACCTTTTTTTTGTTATTTTTGTATCTTTTTCTTTTCTTTTTATTCATAGAACTGACTTAAAGCAACCTAGTTTTAACAAAACTAAAACTATCTAGAACCACGAGACATAGGTCCAAGTGGAGGAAGAGGTGATGGGGTAGTTGGAAGAGGAAATGGAGGAGTAATCTAACACTTTTTATATTTTGTTTTATTGTTTTGGCATTTTTTTATGTAACTAATTTAAAATAACCTATAATTAGCCAAACTAAAATTAGCAATCTACAACCAGGAGGTGTAAGTTCAAGTGGAGGAAGAGGCAGAGCAGGTAGCTGACACAGTTTTTTGTTTTCTTCTTTTATTTGGGGAGGAGGCACCCAAATGAAACATATGGCAAATAGCATTGAATACTGGCTGGGTGCGGCTGGTATAGTTGTCTACACATCCAAAGGTTGGGGACTTAGTGGATGTGCCTCTCTGTGATCACACCCCCTGCCGTGCTAAACACACTTTCTGACATGACACTTGTCGCAGGGCAGACCAGCACCTCCAAGGCATAGAGAGTAAGCTCAGGCCATGTGTTCAATTTGGAGACCCAAAAGTGAAATGGGGCAGGCCCATCTGTTAGCACATGGAGACTTATGGACATGTTATCTTCCACCATGTTGTAACGCTGGCTCCTGCTAATATGGACCCTATTACATGTTGGTGTGGTATGTTGTGGTGTGCCCAAAAAGTTTTGCTACATTTCAGCAATGCTAACCCTGCCTTCTAAAGTTCTGGCGGTACCCAAGCTGTGTTAACGACTTCCTCCTCCTCCTCCTCTGCCTTGTTCTTCAACTGAGATCCCATTGTCAGGTGGGAAAGCCATCAGTAGTTTTTCTACCAGCGTTTGCTTGTATTCAAGTATGTGGCGCTCCCGCACCAGTGATGGAAGTAATGATTATACATTGTCCTTGTAGCGGGGATCCAGCCAGGTGGCCATCCAGTAGTCTTCACTGGTAACAATATGGGCAATTTGGCAGTCGTTGCGCAGGCACTGCAGCATGTATTGGCTCATGTGTGCCAGGCTGCCCAGAGGCAACGATAAGCTGTCCTCAGTTGGAGGTGTACTCAGTCTACCACCCTACTCGTGCTCTCCGTTCTGCTAATGACCTCAGGTTAGCATCCTCAATAATCAGAACCTCCCACTCCCGTCTCCAAGACTTTTCACGTGCTTCGCCAATTCTGTGGAATGCATTACCCAGGTTAACAAGATTAATCCCCAATTCCCACAGTTTTAAGCGTGCCCTAAAAACGCATTTGTTCAGACTGGCCTACCGCCTCAACGCATTAATCTAACGATCCCTGTGTGGCCCATTCAAAAAATTTAAACCATAATCAGGTTCCTGGCATCATGTTCTCATACACTTCATGCAGTTAATAGCCCTCTGTGTCTGTACTGCTACATACTTAGGCTGATAACTTGTTCATGCAGCTTTACATGAACACCCGAGCCTTACACTATGGCTGGTCCGAACAACGAAAGCAATTGTTACCATCCACCTCTCGTGTCTCCCCTTTTCCTCATAGTTTGTAAGCTTGCAAGCAGGGCCCTCTTTCCTCTTGGAATCTATTTTGAACTGATTTTTGTTATGCTGTAATGTCTATTGTCTGTACAAATCCCCTCTATAATTTGTAAAGCGCTGCGGAATATGTTGGTGCTATATAAATAAAATTATTATTATTATTACTGTCTGAGTATTCTGTATCCCTCCCACCAGCCTCCAGTGATTCCCATGAGATGATCTGAGTGCTGCCCTGCTCTGAACACAGTTGTTTTTCCCCCTGATCATCATCATCATCATCATCCTCCCAAACTGTCCCCAGACTGTACAGTTGGGTACCTGGCCACTGTTAGGACAGTCACACAAAACCTCTGAGCCATATTGAGCCATGTGTCCTCCGGTGCCACCACCTCATCCTTCATGGTATGAATTGTTTTTTTACCATAGACATATAAGTGGTATAGAAACGCTGATGATGGCGTCATTAGCTCTGGCCATACTGGTGGAATATTCAAATATTCAAAGCAGAGCAAGACGGCACACGTCCCACATGGAGGCCCACTCATTGTTGGTGAAGTGGTGTTGTTACGCAGAGTGACTCAGCCATGGGTGCTGCAGCTGAAACTCCACTATTGCCTACTGCTGCTCGCACAGTCTCTCCATCATATGCAAGGTAGAGTTCCACCTTGTTGATATATCGAATATCAGCTGGTAAGCTGGAAGGCAGAAGTGATGCTGCTCTGACATGTGTAGGTAGTTTCTCAGGAAGCTTTGCACCACCAAATTCAGCCCATGCACTAGTCAAGGGATGTGTGTCAAATGTAATATGACATTTTACTCGTAATCGCACACCACCAGGCCGGGCAAGAGGCTCACTGGCACAACCCAATCATCTGTTTACTGTTTCATCCCAGTCAACAGCTCATGTGCTTTATGGGATTTTTCCCCCAAACACAGGAATTTATGAACACTCTGTTGTCATTTCCCCCTAACTGTGCTCAAATTGGTAGTGCAGGTCTTGCGGAGGCTGGATGAGGAGTCGGTGGAGGAAGCAGAGGAGGAGGAGGAAACCTTTACAGATAAACATCCAGTAATCCTCGGTGGTGGTAGGACATGCACTAGAACAGCTTTCGCCTCTGTCCCAGCCACCACTACATTTACCCAGTAGGCAGTTAGTGATGTGTAATGTCCCTGGTTGTACTTACTGGTCCACGTATTGGTGGCTATATGGACCTGGCCACTGATGGCGTTGCACATGGCACACCTGATTTGGTCTACAACATGTTTGTGCAGGGCAGAGATTGTCCACCTGAAAAAGTAGTGGTGGCTGGGAACAACGTACTGCAGGACAGCACCAATATCAGTTGTTTAAAACTGTCCCTCTCCATCAGCCAGAATGGCAGCATTTTAAAGGCCAGTAATTTGGAAATGCTGTCATTCAGGATCCTGGCTCGTGGGTGGCTAGGGAGTATCTCCTCTTTCTCTCGAGGGTTAGGGGAATGGAAAGCTGAACATTTCCATGGGACTGTGTGGAGAAGCTCGGTTACACTGGTGGTGGTGCTGGTTGCTGTTACTTCCTTTCTTCGTGGGGAAGTTGGTGGCCCTGTTGATTGTGAGCAGGAGCAAGAGGCCAAGGCCGCAGAAGAAGAGGGAGCAAAAGGAGGCTCAGATCTGTCATGCTTTTTCCACTGCACCTTGCTCTTGGAATTCAGATGCCTTGTTATATATACACTTGGTGCTCAGGTTCAAAACATATATGCCTCGCTTCTGGGTCTAATGGCTCAGCGTGCAAACTACCTGTCACTTGTCGGCAGCACATTCCCTGAAGAAATGCCATACCTTGGAGCTTTTTGAGCTTTCTTTGGTGTGCTGATTTCAGTGGTGCGATGGGCAGTAGCATCCAACGTACTGGCTAGAGGCTGCCAGCTCTGCCTTTGTACCCTTCTCCCTCTTTTGCTGTGCTGCTGTTGCAGCATGGCCACCGCTTCTGAACTGCGCACATCACTAGAATGGCCTCCTCTACATGTGGGGTCGGGTCTAGGATCTAGTCATGCACCGCATCATCTTCCACTCCTCAAAGCTACCCTCCTTGTCGGTCTTCACACTGCGGAATGATGCTGCAGTTGGCAACATCTGACATGTCCTGCAGTGGTCCGCTGACCATGTGCACTAGCCCTCCAATGTACTCATCCTCCAAGTGGTTGGGCATCCGTGCACTAAGTCTCTTCCACTTCTGGGTCAGGAAAAGGTGGATGGGCCACGGAACCCCAGCCAGCGGAGTCATCAAAAAGCAAAAGAGACTTCTGCATGACTTGGGGCTCAGACTGCTTGGCTGATTTGCAAGGGGGTGAGGTGGAAGTCGCATGACCATGGTCCTCAGGTGCCAACTGTGCACTTTCTGCAGTGGACCGGTTGGAAGATAATGCTATACAACTGGATCCACTATCAGCTACCCAATCTAACACCTATTCAAAATCTTGTGGCCTCACGCACCAGTCCAGAAAATGTATTTATTTAGCCTAGAAATGGAAAAGAGCCAGCTGATGGAAATTATTTATTTATGACACTACCAGAAAACCCACAGTGTCCTGAAAAATTATTCTTTTGGCATATAAAAGGCAACGAGATGGCTAATGCCAATTATTTATTTCACAGACTACTAGAAAATATACAATTGTTTAGAAAAATTATTTCTTGGCCTAGAAATGGCAACGAGATGGCTGATGCCAATTATTTCTTTTACAGACTACTAGAAAATACACAATTGTTTAGAAAAATTATTTCTTGGCCTAGAAATGGCATCGAGACAGCTGATGTCAATTATTTATTCCCCAGACTACTAGAAAACACACACAGGCCCAGAAAATGATTTTTTTGGCCTAGAAATGGCAACAAGATGGCTGATGAGAATTATTTCCCAGACTACGAGAACACACACACCGGATTACAAAAATTATTTATTTGGTCTAAAATGGCAACAAGACAACTGATGCCAATTTTTTATTTCACAAACTACTAGAAAACACACATGCACAGTAGCAGCTATCGGATCACAGCTATATACACCGATAGCTGCTACTGCGCAGGCGGGTGCTATTTTTAAATTGCTTTTTTTCTAGCTGAATAACATCAAGAGCATGTATTATTGGGACATGAAACATGCGATTATGCTGCAGAGCAGGTGCCACTACTGGCAACGGCCTGCAGAAGTTTTTTTTTATTTTAAATATGCACAGATATTCATCATGCAAACTAAGGGGCAGGTCAGTGAGGGATCAGTGACCTGTCAGCAGTCTGCATTATGAATATCTAATCGGAGCACCACATAAAGACCCCCCTCCAGGCCCGTCTCGCAGTACGGGCATATCATTAACTAAAAACTGAAAGCAAAGATTAAAGAACAACCATAAAACAAAAAAAATGTCATCAACCAAGGTATCATGTTGATCAGTATAACGGTGCAGACCTAACACTGTCTGTAGGTTACTGTGCACAATCCTGCTGACAGGTTCCTTTTAACAATCCTTTCTGGCTGCGGTTATCCCGGTTGCTTGTGCATCTTTTTCTACCACACTTTTTTCCTTCCACTTCACTTTCCATTAATATGCTTGGAAACAGCACTGTGTGAACAGCTGGCTTCTTTATCAATTACCTTTTGTGGCTTCCCTTCCTTGTGGAGTGTGTCAATGACGCCTTCTGGGCATCTGTCAAGTCAGCAGTCTTCCCCATGATTGTGGAGCCTACTGACACAGACTAAGGGATCTTTATAAACTCTTAGGAAGCCTTTGCAGGTGCTTTTTGTTAATTATTCTAATTTACCAAGATAATGACTTTTGGGTTTTCATTGGCTGTAAGCCATAATCATCAACATTAACATAATTAAACACGTGAAATAGATCACTCTGTGTGTAATGACTCTATAAAATATATGAGTTTCACATTTTGTATTGAAGAACTGATGATATTCTAATTTTGTGAGAAGCACCTGTATTACTTTTATTGTTCTTATGTTGGGTGTGTGATTGTGTTGTGCGGTCATTGACACCATCCTGCTCTGATGACACCACAATGAGAAATTTACTGTAAGTGTAAAGATCCAGCTGGACATCTTTAGCCAAGTATAAGCTAAACATTTTTAGAGCTAGTCAACCAGTATCTTGACCTCAACTCAATCCTCAGCTTCACCTCTGGTTTTTTTTTACTTTGTCAAACTTCTTTCGACTTGTCACCTGATAGTTGTTTGACCTCCTGGATACAACTCCTTACTGGTGATGGGCCAGTCTGCTGAAATTTGATTCTGCAGATTCGATTTGGATCATATTTATTGGCTGCGAATTGGATGTAATTTATTAAGGTTTGGGTCTCTACAGCAGGATAAAAAAAAACATTCAAAAATATAACAAAATAATAACATGACGTTGTGGGGTGACAACATGACATTTTGAAGCTAAGCCAGAGGGTAGGGACTAAAGATGCCAAGTTGGCTAAAGACTGTACCGCAGTGGAAGAGACTGTGCAACTTGGCAGGTGAAGGAAGGGCAAGTGAAGTACAATTTTTTGTTGTTTTTTAAACCCTTTCCAGCCTTTTTGAATCCATTAAAAGGGCAACTGGACACCATTTTGCTGGATTCTCACAATACTGAGTTTCATGAATTACTTGAATCAATGAATTTTGGAAGGTTGTGAAAAAATTGGTTCATTTACAATTCATTCGAACATCTCTACACATCTTCACACGTCTCCCTCTGGTTTGCTACATCATGGCTGATCTACCAGTGACTTTTCTACTGCCAACCTACCTCCAACTGGTAACTAATCTGGGAATCCCACTGGGAAAGACCATAGCATAGGGACTTACGAGAAATTCCTTAGTTTCTGAACCTGTTTACACAACAGCAAACCAATTGAGTTTACTGGTTCACGTCATTAGAGAGTACTGTTACAGATAGATGTGGCTCTTCTTGATCTGGTTCCCTTAAAGATCCATCCAAGTGAAACATTTCTAATTCCTTTGAATTTTAGAGGAAAAAGATCTTGAATATTTCACTATGAATACTTTCCAGTCTTGGATTGTCACAGGTGGTGGATGACACTTCTGTAGTCGGATTTATCTCCTCTACGACTGAAACCTGAACCAGCAAATCTCATAAACTTTCAATTAGACAAATTCCTTTTCTGGCGCTTACGTCTTTTCTGCCTCTTCTATTTTCATTAACACGTAGAAATTCATTTTTTTTCTGCTTTGAACAAATGTTCCGCTCTTTCCATTTTGGCCACCTTTGGTCAGAAAGACTTTACCATGGTTTCATTTTTCATAATCAGTGAAAGTTTTTTTGCTTACATCCATAGTTAAGTGCATTTTATACATTTTGATGCTTGACTTGAAAATTACACGCACCTATGAAAAACAGTAGGAAAATTTGAAATCGCAAAAGTAAAAGATTCAAAAGTGGTTATGGGGACATAGAGTAAAGATCTTCCGTGTGGGGCAGGTTTGCTTGCTTCCATCTCCTCACTCTGATACTTGTTTTAAAGGGGTTTTACTAGTAGTGATGACCAGATCGTTTGGGATTTGCTTGCTTTCCTGAATTTCTATCTCCAGATTCCAGAGTACAATAAATAAAACATGTAAAGGAAAAATAACCCCCACAAAAAAACTAATACTCACCTCACTGCTCACCTTTCCGGTCTTCCTGCTACTTGCTACCTGATATTTGAGCCCCCTCATTCTATTGTTGCACGCCACATCTTCATTCCCTTCACTATAGGCCCGGAATTCCGACCCAGTCACTGCTTGTTGCAAGGTGTCGATGCACGTCATGACATTACAACATCTCCCCCTTACGTTACCCCCAATGCCTGATCATGGCTGGAGATCTGGCAGAATGAAGAAAACTCTAAATGGTTCACCAGAATGGCAGAAGGGTATTTTTTTTTTGCAAATCTTCCATCTAATTACTAGTGTTGGACTAAATTTAATCAAGAGTAGGTAATGCTTAATAATTTACAAAATTTTGTATTTCTTACCAATTGAAGCTCTGTGCATGTAGTGAGCATAACACTGCGGAGGCCAACGATTG
The DNA here is from genome assembly GCF_051348905.1 of Ranitomeya variabilis. Classification (NCBI taxonomy): domain Eukaryota; kingdom Metazoa; phylum Chordata; class Amphibia; order Anura; family Dendrobatidae; genus Ranitomeya; species Ranitomeya variabilis. Next base: position 560,537,889 of record NC_135237.1, read on the forward strand.
GCAGCAGTGATTTTTGGGGATTAAATTAACTATTTTTTTTATTCCTTTGAGGGGCAGGAAGGTGTTTAAAATAAAAAACAAATTATGCTCACTTCTCCTATAGCCTCACTCAGCCTTCTCAGCCTTCTCAGCAGATCCCTGGTCCTCTGCGAAGCTCCATGTTTCTTCCAATACTGAGGCCCATGCAATTATGTGAAGGGCAAAGCAAGTCATTGACAGAGGATCAAGGAGCTGAATGCCAGTGGAGGCAGAATAAAGAATCAACCGGGGGTCTAGGACAGGTAAGTAAAATGCAACTTTTTTTTAACCGCGTCCCTCTTCTTCATTTATTATGCTTTGAGAATAATACACTGTACAAATATCCAATCCAATTTTACAAAAAATTTTTACTCTGGAAATGTAAAGTTTTGGCCAATTTTTCTAGCAATGCATACTGTAAGTCATCATAAGTGTTGAGCGATACCTTCCGATATTTGAAAGGATCGGTATCGGATTGGATCGGCCGATATCCAAAAAATATCGGATATCGTCGATACCGATACCCGATACCAATACAAGTCAATGGGACACAAATATCGGAAGTGATCCTGGATGGTTCCCAGGGTCTGAAGGAGAGGAAACTCTCCTTTAGGCCCTGGGATCCATATTCATGTAAAAAATAAAGAATAAAAATAAAAAATATTGATATACTCACCCTCGGACGAGCCCTGGCTGTCACCGCTGCAAGCATCTGCCTCCGTTCCTAAGAATGCAGAGAGTGAAGGACCTTCGATGATGTCGCGGTCACGTGAGCGGTCACATGAGCGGTCACGCGACCAATCACAAGACCGCGACGTCATCGCAGGTCCTACACTCACTGCATTCTTAGGAACGGAGGCTGCCGGTTGCACCGCTGCGAGCCAAGGGCCGTCGGAGGGGTGAGTATATCCATATTTTTTATTTTTATTCTTTATTTTTTACATGAATATGGATCCCGATCCCGATTCCCGATATCACAAAAATATCGGAACTCGGTATCGGAATTCCGATACAGCGAATATCGGCCGATACCCGATATTTGCAGTATCGGAATGCTCAACACTAGTCATCATATCTCATAGCTTTTTAAAAAATATACAACAAATGACCAATACCATTTGGGACAAGTTTGGGACATATCACTGTTACCCATTCTAACGGTGAGTAAATAAGGCTGTGTTCCCAGTTGAGATGTTTATATACAGTATGGGTCTGCTTTGCATATGCATATTTACAGTGGGGCAAAAAAGTATTTAGTCAGTCAGCAATAGTGCAAGTTCCACCACTTAAAAAGATGAGAGGCGTCTGTAATTTACATCACAGGTAGACCTCAACTATGGGAGACAAACTGAGAAAAAAAAATCCAGAAAATCACATTGTCTGTTTTTTTATCATTTTATTTGCATATTATGGTGGAAAATAAGTATTTGGTCAGAAACAAAATTTCATCTCAATACTTTGTAATATATCCTTTGTTGGCAATGACAGAGGTCAAACGTTTTCTGTAAGTCTTCACAAGGTTGCCACACACTGTTGTTGGTATGTTGGCCCATTCCTCCATGCAGATCTCCTCTAGAGCAGTGATGTTTTTGGCTTTTCGCTTGGCAACACGGACTTTCAACTCCCTCCAAAGGTTTTCTATAGGGTTGAGATCTGGAGACTGGCTAGGCCACTCCAGGACCTTGAAATGCTTCTTACGAAGCCACTCCTTCGTTGCCCTGGCGGTGTGCTTTGGATCATTGTCATGTTGAAAGACCCAGCCACGTTTCATCTTCAATGCCCTTTCTGATGGAAGGAGGTTTGCACTCAAAATCTCACGATACATGGCCCCATTCATTCTTTCATGTACCCGGATCAGTCGTCCTGGCCCCTTTGCAGAGAAACAGCCCCAAAGCATGATGTTTCCACCACCATGCTTTACAGTAGGTATGGTGTTTGATGGATGCAACTCAGTATTGTTTTTCCTCCAAACACGACAAGTTGTGTTTCTACCAAACAGTTCCAGTTTGGTTTCATCAGACCATAGGACATTCTCCCAAAACTCCTCTGGATCATCCAAATGCTCTCTAGCAAACTTCAGACGGGCCCGGACATGTACTGGCTTAAGCAGTGGGACACGTCTGGCACTGCAGGATCTGAGTCCATGGTGGCGTAGTGTGTTACTTATGGTAGGCCTTGTTACATTGGTCCCAGCTCTCTGCAGTTCATTCACTAGGTCCCCCCGTGTGGTTCTGGGATTTTTGCTCACCGTTCTTGTGATCATTCTGACCCCACGGGGTGGGATTTTGCGTGGAGCCCCAGATCGAGGGAGATTATCAGTGGTCTTGAATGTCTTCCATTTTCTAATTATTGCTCCCACTGTTGATTTCTTCACTCCACGCTGGTTGGCTATTGCAGATTCAGTCTTCCCAGCCTGGTGCAGGGCTACAATTTTGTTTCTGGTGTCCTTTGACAGCTCTTTGGTCTTCACCATAGTGGAGTTTGGAGTCAGACTGTTTGAGGGTGTGCACAGGTGTCTTTTTATACTGACAACAAGTTTAAACAGGAGCCATTACTACAGGTAATGAGTGGAGGAAAGAGGAGACTCTTAAAGAAGAAGTTACAGGTCTGTGAGAGCCAGAAACCTTGATTGTTTGTTTCTGACCAAATACTTATTTTCCACCATAATATGCAAATAAAATGATAAAAAAACAGACAATGTGATTTTCTGGATTTTTATTTCTCAGTTTGTCTCCCATAGTTGAGGTCTACCTATGATGTAAATTACAGACGCCTCTCATCTTTTTAAGTGGTGGAACTTGCACTATTGCTGAATGACTAAATACTTTTTTGCCCCACTGTGTATGGCAGAAATCACTCACGTAAGTGCTGCACTTCAGTAAGAATAATAGCCACAGTCAGAGGAATTAAAGGGAATCTGTTACCTCACGCATTTTGGCCCTATAAATTGCGGCCACCGCCATCAGGGGTTTATTTATAGCAATCTGTAATGCTGGAGATAAGCCCCCGATGTAACCTGAAAGATAAAGACTGCTACGACCCATAACCGTTTTCTCCCATTAAGTGACACAAACAAATTATCAAAATTAAGGACTTTTATTGGAAAATATAAGCATAAAATTTCCATCTTTTAACTTTGGGTAAAATATTTGGTCGCAGCTTATAAAAACAGGCAATATCTGCCAACAAATTTGGGTGTAGGGAGATTAACTGCCTTCCGGACTCCCGGGCAGGTATCTTCACCACCAACAAAACTCCACCCTTCCGCAGCTGCAACTGAAACAAACCATAACAAAAAGGGGAGGGAGGGCGGGAAACAGGTCCGGGTCCAGGGATCGAATGTGCTATCAGCACTTCCGGGCGCCAGGAGCAGGGGATAAGCCCCGCCCCCTCTGCGGGGAGTTAACCCCATATCCCATTTGGCCACAGAGTGGGAGATCTGCTTTTAACACAGGGGAAGGCGCAGCAGTCAGGGGACAGCGGCGTAAACCGCAGTGTCCCAAAAATTAGGTGACAGATTCCCTTTAATCCACTGATGTTTCCATGCAGAATCCACAGGAAAAGTAGCATGCTGATTTTTTTTCTGCATTTAAAAAATTAAATAGTCCTTTAATGTAAGATTCAACTTGAAATAGACAAGGCAGAAACTCATTATAAGTTAATGAAGACCCCGGCTCTCCAGTCAGTGGTGATGATCGGTCACTATTTGGATTCAGTGCACGACAGACAGTGTTATAGATCTCATTATCAATACAAACCATGACACGGGTATGAACAAGTCATGACGGAGGGATGAACTAGTCATGATGGGGAGATGAACAAGTCATGAAGGATGGATGAACAAGCCATGACGGAAGGATTAACAAGCCAAGAAGGAGGGATGAACAAGCCATCACAGAGGGATGAATAAGCCATGACGCAGAGATGATGGACTGGGGGATGAACAAACCATGACGGATGGATGAACAAGATATGACGGAGGGATGAACAGGTAATGTCGGAGGGATGAACAAGCCATGACAGAAGCATGAACAAGCTATGGTGGAGGGATGAGCAAGCCATGACGGAGGGATGAATAAGCCATGATGGAGGGATGAATAAGCCTTGATGCAGAAACGATGGACTGTTGGATGAACAAACCATAATGGAAGGATGAGCAAGCTATGACAGAGGGATGAACAAGCCATGACAGAGGGATGAGTAAGCCATGACAGATAGATGAATACTCCATGACGCAGACATGGATCGTGGGATGAACAAGCCATGACAAAAGGAATGAGGGAAAAAGGGATGAACAAGCCATGAAGGAAGGATGAACAAGACAGGACAATGGGAATGAAGAAGCCATGAAGGAGGGATGAACAAGTCATGATGGAGTGATGAACAAGTCATGAAGGAGGGATGAACAAGTCATGATGGAGGGAAGAACAAGCCATGAAGGATGGATGAACAAGCCATGACGGAGGATGAACAAGCCATAATAGAGGGATGAATAAGCCATGATGGATGGATGAAGAAGCCATGAAGGAGGGATGAACAAGCCATGACGGAGGGATAGACAAGACATGATGGAGGGATCAACAAGCCATGATGCAGGGATGAGGGACGAAGCCATGAAGGAGGGATGAACAAGGCATGATGGAGGAATGAAAAAGCCATGACGCAGGGATAAGGGATGGAGGGATGAACAAGCCATGGGGTAGGGATGCACAAGCCATGACAAAGGGATGAACAAGCTATGGTGGAGGGATGAACAAGCGATGATGCAGGGATGAGGAACGGAGGGATGAGCAAGCCATGACAGAGAGATTAACAAGCCATGGCGCAGGGATGAGGGATGGAGGGATGAACAAGGCATGATGTAAGAATGAGCACAGACATTCTACATATTTCATCCAAATAATCTCAGTTCTTCCTTTAATTGTTCTCCGCAGCTTATTAAAGCCGTTAAAAACTAACACATCAGTTAATAGCAATGAATTCATGTTTTGCTAAGTGCTCTCTCTTTATTAAAATCCTCGGCAGCGCCGGACTGTATCGGGTGGTTTGATAAGCAGCATTCCCCGGCTCCTTTTGAACATTTATAAGCTGATAATTTATGCTCACAATTCCTCTATCGACTTGTTACAATTCTCATCTCACTTTCTCCGCCTTTGTTTGTTTACTAATCAGTTTATATTCTCAGTAATCCCCACATTGCTGTGTTCCCTTTGTATTAGCTGTCTCATCAATCAGTTCCTTTCATGTGGTTATAAATAAAGTCTAATCATATTGTTAGCCGTCGCGTTCATCCGCCGTACTCCATTGTAAGTGTAATAAAAATCAAGAAATTAACAAAAAGAGATGGGTGATCTATGGGGACAATGAGATTTGTTCTATCCTTCCTAGTAATTTATACCTAAAGGACCTTAGAGACACTGTGTCAACTCCATCTACTAAAATGGTCTCTTTTTCACCTTTCAGAAACACCATCTTAGGCAGAATTGTTTGAAAGGTGAAATGTGGCTCTTTCTGCATAACTAAGTCTCTGTTCATATGCGCATCATGGATGGTAAAGGTTACATACATTACATGGTGTCCGGAAACTACAGCTCTTTCCGATGACACTCTTGCCCTCTTGCCTCAACTTTTGGTCTCTACCATGACCCAGTTTGGCCAAGCCAAGATTTTTCCAATCTGTCTACAAAGAAACTGATGTATGAAAATGATGTTAGGCCTAGCCCCAGGTGAAATGTGGATCTTTCTGCATAATTAAGGCTTTATTCACATCTGCATCATGACCCCATTCTTAACATATAGAGGAACATGTAAAAGTTTGGGCACCCCTGGTCAACATTACTGTTATTGTGAACAGTTAAGCAAGTTGAGATGAAATAATCTCTAAAAGACCTAACGTTAAAGATGATACATTTCCTTACTGTTTAGGCAAAAAAAATACTGTCATCTTTTACATTTTAAAAATTACAAAAAGGAAAATGGGCAGATGCAAATATTTGGGCATCCTGAATGGTTAGCACCTAGTAGCACCCCCTTTTGCAAGTATCAGAGCTTGTAAACACTTTGTGTAGCCAGACAAGAGTCTTTCAGTTCTTGTTTGAGGGATTTTCATCCATTCTTCCTTGGACAATTCCTCCAGTTCTGTGCAATTCCTGGGCCATCTTGCATTATCTGCTATTTTAAGGGCTAGCCATAGATTTTCAATGTTGTTCAGATCAGAGGACTGTGAGGGCCATTGTAAAACCTTCAGCTTCCGCCTTTTAAGGTAATCTGTTGTGGATTTTGATGTGTGTTTAGTGGATTTAACCATTTGTAGAAGCCATACTCTTTTCAACATCAGATTTTTAAAGATGGTCTTATGTTTGCTTTACGAATTTGGTGAAAACTCATTGAATCCAGTCTTCCTTCTACCCGTGAAATGTGCCCTGTTCCATTGGCTGCAACACAACCCCAAAGCATGATTAATCCACCCCCATGCTTAATGGTTGGCGAGATGTTCTTTTCCTGATATTCTGTGCTTTTTTCTCTACACGTGCCTTTGTTCATTGTGGCCGAAGAGTTCTATTTTAGCCTCACCTGTCCACAGGACTTGTTTACAAAATGCATCAGGCTTGTTGAGATGTTCTTTTGCATACTTCTGATGTTGAATTTTATGGTGAGGATGCAGGAGAAGAGGTTTTCTTCTGATGACTTTTCCATGAAAGCCATAGTTGTGCAGGTGTCTGAACAGTAGAATAATGTACCACAACTCCAGAGTCTGCTAAATCTTTCTGAAGGCCTTTTGCAGTCACACAGGGGTTCGGATTTGTCTCTCCAGCAAACCAGCTCTCACTGAAATTTGACTTGGTCTTCCAAACCTTATCTTGACCTCCAATGTTCCTGTTAAATGATATTTCTTAATAACATTTTGACTTGAGGAAAGAGCAACTTGAAAACACTTTGCTATCTTCTTATAGTCTTCTCCTGCTTTGTGAGCCTCCACCATTTTCATTTTCAGAGTGCTAGGCAGCTGCTTAAAAGAACCCATGTCTGCTGTTTTTTGGCAAAAGGTGAGAGGAGCCTGTGTTTTTATAAAGCTGAGAAATGTGCATCCCCTGGCCTTTTCTTACAATGATAGTGAACAAGCCATAACCCTATGATGCTAATTAAGGTGTTATTCCGTACCTTGGTCAAAGTTATCTGAGTACACAATTCTCCAAGGGTGCCCAAACATTTGCTTCGGCCCATTTTCCTTTTTGTAATTTTTAAAATCTGAAAGACTACAATATTTTTGCTGCCTAAAATACAAAGGAAATGTGTCATGTTTAACTTTAGTCATTTTAGAGATCATTTCATCATCTTCATTGTGCTTAACTGTTTATAATAACAGTAATTTTGACCAAGGGTGCCCAAACGTTTAAATGCCACTCTATGGGGGTCCTCAATTTTTTTCAAGGTCTCTGCTTGCTGTCAATCAATGGCAGCATTCTTGATTCTATTCAGGGACTGAAAACGATACCTCCTTTCTTACCCTTGAGAAATACCCATTTCAAGACTTTATGGATTGACCCATCTACTTGGGATGGACCTTTCTTCCCTTTATCTAGGCGAACAAGGGTCATTCACCAGGATCTACATCAAAGTATCTTCCCGCCTGGCTGAGTGATATTTCTCCATAAAAATGTTGAGTGAAATCCTCGGCTACCAGGATTCATGTCTAAGCAGTGGAGGGTTGTGTTTGGCAACATTGCATCCATCATTCTATTTCCCTCTCGTTACCTCCTGGAACTCTGTATGATTGGGGAAGAGCGCTGGGATTATCTCTTGTCAACAGTAAACAAGGACAAGGCCTAAAATTTTGCGGCAGGTGCTCAGTCATCGATGTTAAAAGTGTATTCTATCAGCTGAAGAAGACGAGCGGGGATTGTCTGAACAACTCTTAACCATAATTCCTCCTTTTCTATCCATTTCATCTCCGCTTTATGTTCGGCTCATGATGAAGCTGAAGACGACGTTGTGTATAAATGAGCAGGGAGACGCTTTATCTACTGTCAAGTAATGGGGGCTGACACATAGCTTCATGGCGCTTTTTCAGTAAGACGGTAACACATGTTGTTTTTGATGGATTGAATGCAAAAGAAAAAGAAAATTGGAGCAAAAATTTAAATTTAGAAAACTTTTGGTGACTCCGAAAAGACAAATATATAGTATATATCGCTCAGTGGGGTGTAATTACATGATTGTAATCACTTGCCATTTTTTTTTTTTTTTGGCCTCTTTTCATGCCATGGGCTAGATGGAGTATTAACCTCTGAATTCTTATCATTACCTATCTTAAAAGAAGTTTTTAAGGGAATGTGTCGGCAAGACAAACCCTCCTGAGCCATCTATATGAGCACAAAGGTCACAGAAAGTGGAATAAAATTACACCTTGATGTCTTATTCCAGAGAAATCCACGTTTTTTTTAATAAGTAAATGAGCTGCTAAGATCTATGGGCCGGACAGAGATCTCCCCAAGGGATTATTGTAATGAATGATCCTTGCAGGACCTATTGAAGAGATGGGTTATTAAGTTCTATTTGAAAGTTCCAAGGGTGGTGGATAATCGAGGACGAGGATGTGGGAGAGTCAGGAAAAGTCTTGAAAGCGACTGGGTGAGGAGTGTATAAGTGTGGAGGACCGTAGAAGATCTTGGGAGAATCAGAGATTACATGTACGAAGATAACAAAAAAAACCTTAAAAATTGATTTATTTATTAAAAAAAAAAAAACATAAAGACATACATGCACACACATTTCCACAGAAAAAAAGTGATTTGAAAAAAAGAGCAGAAATAAGGGGAGATGTGAACTAGTTTTGCACTTCACACTTCCCTTCCTGACAGCAGAGGTTGGCATCCTAAGGTGTAACGGTATGGCGCCCCCTGCTCCTCGCTGTCTGCCCCTATGTAGGCCGACCACTACTGACTGACCAGGCATCCTCTATACGTGATCAGATAATATGTAATGACCATATATAAATATATACAATACATTTACTAGTGGGCTGTGGGGTACATATATCATCAATATTTGTCAACAATCTGACCAGAAAAAGACCCCTAAAAAAGAGCAACAAGAAACATATATGATGTCATTGTCAAAGAAAGAATAACCACCCAGAGCACCAATGGCCATCAAGTGACAGTGCAATTAACACCACAAAATTTCCATATACCTAATAGTCACATTTCTATGGACATTATCCTATATGAGTAGAAGTCCTCAAACAGCCACTACATACAGTATGAGTCCTCACATAACCCCTACATACAATATGAGCCCCCACACAGCCCCCTATACAGTATGAGCCCCCACATAGCTCCCTATATACAGTATGAGCCCCCACATAGCTCCCTATATACAGTGTGAGCCCCACATAGCTCCCTATATACAGTATGAGCCCCCACATAGCTCCCTATATACAGTGTGAGCCCCACATAGCTCCCTATATACAGTGTGAGCCCCCACATAGCTCCCTATATACAGTATGAGCCCCCACATAGCTCCCTATATACAGTGTGAGCCCCACATAGCTCCCTATATACAGTATGAGCCCCCACATAGCTCCCTATATACAGTATGAGCCCCCACATAGCTCCCTATATACAGTATGAGCCCCCACATAGCTCCCTATATATAGTGTGAGCCCCACATAGCTTCCTATATACAGTGTGAGCCCCACATAGCTCCCTATATACAGTATGAGCCCCCACATAGCTCCCTATATATAGTGTGAGCCCCACATAGCTCCCTATATACAGTGTGAGCCCCACATAGCTCCCTATATACAGTATGAGCCCACATATAGCTCCCTATATAAAATATGAGCTTAACCGCACAGTGTAACATTAATCTGTCGCTCCAAGGATAATATACTATGCCGCCACTAGCAGCCCCTAGGATAACATACCCTGCAGCCCCCATGGAAACAATCTCTGAGGCCCCCATGGTAACATACCCTGGAGCTCCCTCGGTCACATACCCTGCAGCCTCCAGGGTAACATATCTTGCAACCTCCATGGTACACACCCTGATGCCCCCAGGATAACAATGGCGGCAGCCCTCAGGGTAACATGCCCTGCAGCCCCTAAGATAACATATCCTGAAGCTCCTAGGGTAACATACGCTGCAGTTCCCAAGGTGAGGTTCTGCAGCCCCCATGGTAACACACCCCGCAGCCCCCTGGGTAACATACCCTGAAGCCCCCAGGGTAACATACTCTACTGTAGGATAACATACCCTGCAGCCTCCAGTGTAACATGTCCTGCAGCCCCATGATAACATGTCCACGTCTGTCTCTCACAGCACATGATCTATGATATGCTGTTTGCATCTTACCATCACCAGGTACCAGGAGCTGCCAGCAGGAGGGAAGGACTGAAAGGCAGCACAACAAGATGAGCAGGGAGGCGATGCCAACGCTGAGCACCGCACAGAGCTGCAGGAGCAGACAGCTGGGAATCCCAGGGCTCTGCGTGACATGAGTAAAGTAGATACGGCCTCGCAGAGGCTGCTGTGTGTTCACATCTGCTAAATTGTCATGCAGCCAGGGTCAAACCGCTAATGTAGCAGGTTGCTGGGTAGCCCTCAAACCTATTGGAGGACTGGCCTGGGAGCTCATTTGCCCTTCTGCCCCCCACCCAGCCTGGCTCACAAAACATTATAATGATGGCAAACTGGCCATGGCCTCCCCACCCTATGGTGCCTCGGGCCCCCAGACAGTAGCCCAGATTGCCCTCATTATATTCTGTCTGTGAGCAAGAAGGCCACAGAGGAGAATAATCGAGGCGGGAAAGATGATGGCATGTACCAACATTTTAGTAGATTCAGGATTGAAGAAAGGACAGATTCTGGAAAAAATTTTCAGATGGAGGCAGCAGGAGGTGGCGAGAGCTTGGATGTGTGGTTGGAAGGACAGGGCAGAGTCGAGGGTCACTCCGAGGATGGTGGACTTGCCGTACAGGGGAAAGCGGGATGTCATTTATTGTGATAAATCGAGTAGAGGAGTTAAGTGAGATGTAGGAAAGATGAGTCCAGTTTTGTCCACAGTTAGCTTTATAAAGTGAGATGAGCAGAAGTACATGGCTGATAGACACCCTGTGATTCTGGATAGCAGAGACCATCATGTCTGGGCCAGAGAGGTAGGTCTGAGTGTCGTCATCATATAGAGATGGGATGTACATCACTTTGTATATAAATACCGTGCCAGGATAGGATACCACTCCACATAATCAGTGAAGAAAAAATATGACACTCTATTGAGTTTCAGAAAAATTATATCAGATATATTATAAAAGCAATTCAAAAACAATAACCATAAATATGGGCATTAAATCCATATTAACCACAGAGCAGTTAGATGCAGTGTCCTTTTGACCAAAACACTACAGGTTTTGGATGTTTTTTTTTTTATAAATCTGATATAATTTTTCTACAACTCAATAAAGAGCCACATTTTTTATCAGCGTAAAGGTGGTAATGGAAGCCATGGGACTTTGTAAGTTGTCCCAGGTCATAGGTACAGAAGGTGAAGAGTAAGGGCACCAAGGTGGAGCCTTGATGGACAGTGGCGTAACTACAAAGTTATGGGCCCCGGTGCGAACTTCCAAATGGGCCCCCCCCCCCTACCCCCGTGACGCCCCCCCACCCCCTTCCCCTAGATACGCCTCGGACTGTTGCAGGAATCTCCTGCACTAGGGTTGAGCGACTTTCATTTTTTTAAGATCGAGTAGGGTTTTGGGAAACCCGATTTTGTCCAGAGTCGAGTCGAGTGCAGTCGGCCGATTATCGCTAAAAGTCGGGGATCGACCGAAACACGAAACCCAATGCAAGTCAATGGGGAAGCATAGTCGGCAGTGAGTGGAGGCCAGGAAAACACCTACAGTGCCCATTTTAATGCCAAAAACATCCATTCTTGTTTCTGAAGCTTGCCAATCTTAATTAACTGTATAATAATAGTTGGGCATAAGGAATTGGGGGAAAGTTGTGGGGGGAGTAGGGCTGGCTCAAGTTTTTCGTGGGCCCAGGAAATGCGGACTACGTCACGGCGGTGTTGCAGGGAAAGGTAAGTATTTAAAAGTTGCAAGTGCTGTGATCCTGAGCAAGCAGGGGGGGCCCACTCGTTCGCATTGCCACTGGCACAGGGCCCCTCAAAGTACGGCGGTGTGTTTGCATGGCGGGGGCGCCTCCCACCAGCAGCGACACTTTTGCGTACTCTGAGGGGCCCTGTGCCAGTGACGTCGCCAACGAGTATGCCCCCCCACCTGATGAAGGAACCTGCACTTTCATCTGCACCTTCCTCTTTGTCCCTGTGTAAGGTGGTATAACATGCGGGAAGGGGAACCTTACTTTCAGCAGGGTCAGATTCTGGCTGTGTAGAGTACAAGGGGAATGTAGTGGTCTAGGTCAATGTACCAGCAGACTCATTTAGCAGTGGCTGGGCAATGGGCAGGATGAGGAGGAAACAGATATAGGGCCAAAGAATAAAGTAGGCTACATGCAGTTCAAAATTGGTAACAGGACTAAACAGGCGGCATTGCTTTGTTCAGTGGAGTAGCAAACCCAAGAGCAGCAGACACTGTTTCAAGGGCCTAACCACACTAGTAGGCCAAATGCAGTTTAATATCTGATAGTATAGGGCGAAAGCCAGAATGTGGAAGCTCAGCTTTGTTCAGTTGAGGACAACACCAGGGAGGGGCAGACACCTTTAGTAGGCCGGAAAAGCCTATTGCATTTTTTAAAATGGTAATTTGGAGCAGAAGGTTGAAGCTCAGCTTTATTTAGTTGAGGGCAACACCAGGGAGGGGCAGAAGCCGTTAGTAGGCCCTAACCACCATTTTTTTTTTTTTTAAAACCACTTAATGAGAGCCGGAAGGTTGAAGCTCAGCTTTATTTAGTTGAGGACAACACCAGGGAGGGGCAGAAGCCGTTAGTAGGCCCTAACCACCATTTTTTTTTTAAAACCACATAATGAGAGCCGGAAGGTTGAAGCTCAGCTTTATTTAGTTGAGGACAACACCAGGGAGGGGCAGAAGCCGTTAGTAGGCCCTAACCACCATTTTTTTTTTAAAACCACTTAATGAGAGCCGGAAGGTTGAAGCTCAGCTTTATTTAGTTGAGGACAACACCAGGGAGGGGCAGAAGCCGTTAGTAGGCCCTAACCACCATTTTTTTTTTTTTTAAAACCACATAATGAGAGCCGGAAGGTTGAAGCTCAGCTTTATTTAGTTGAGGACAACACCAGGGAGGGGCAGAAGCCGTTAGTAGGCCCTAACCACCATTTTTTTTTTAAAACCACTTAATGAGAGCCGGAAGGTTGAAGCTCAGCTTTATTTAGTTGAGGACAACACCAGGGAGGGGCAGAAGCCGTTAGTAGGCCCTAACCACCATTTTTTTTTTTTAAACCACATAATGAGAGCCGGAAGGTTGAAGCTCAGCTTTATTTAGTTGAGGACAACACCAGGGAGGGGCAGAAGCCGTTAGTAGGCCCTAACCACCAATTTTTTTTTTTTTAAAACCACTTAATGAGAGCCGGAAGGTTGAAGCTCAGCTTTATTTAGTTGAGGACAACACCAGGGAGGGGCAGAAGCCGTTAGTAGGCCCTAACCACCATTTTTTTTTAAAAACCACTTAATGAGAGCCGGAAGGTTGAAGCTCAGCTTTATTTAGTTGAGGACAACACCAGGGAGGGGCAGAAGCCGTTAGTAGGCCCTAACCACCATTTTTTTTTTTAAAACCACATAATGAGAGCCGGAAGGTTGAAGCTCAGCTTTATTTAGTTGAGGACAACACCAGGGAGGGGCAGAAGCCGTTAGTAGGCCCTAACCACCATTTTTTTTTTTTTTAAAACCACTTAATGAGAGCCGGAAGGTTGAAGCTCAGCTTTATTTAGTTGAGGACAACACCAGGGAGGGGCAGAAGCCGTTAGTAGGCCCTAACCACCATTTTTTTTTAAAAACCACTTAATGAGAGCCGGAAGGTTGAAGCTCAGCTTTATTTAGTTGAGGACAACACCAGGGAGGGGCAGAAGCCGTTAGTAGGCCCTAACCACCATTTTTTTTTTAAAACCACTTAATGAGAGCCGGAAGGTTGAAGCTCAGCTTTATTTAGTTGAGGACAACACCAGGGAGGGGCAGAAGCCGTTAGTAGGCCCTAACCACCATTTTTTTTTTTTAAACCACATAATGAGAGCCGGAAGGTTGAAGCTCAGCTTTATTTAGTTGAGGACAACACCAGGGAGGGGCAGAAGCCGTTAGTAGGCCCTAACCACCAATTTTTTTTTTTTTAAAACCACTTAATGAGAGCCGGAAGGTTGAAGCTCAGCTTTATTTAGTTGAGGACAACACCAGGGAGGGGCAGAAGCCGTTAGTAGGCCCTAACCAAAGTTGAAGGCCAAATGCAGTTTAATTTCTGATACTATAGGCCGAAAGCCAGAAGGTGGAAGTTCCGATTTAGACAGTGGAGGACAATTTGAATTAGGGACTGCAGACAGACTTAGTAGGCTGTCCCCTGTGGACCATGCATCCACCACATTAACCCATTGCGCCGTAATGGACACGTAATCTTCCGTGGCCATGCCTACAGGTCCATGCGTCTGTTGTCAGGTGCACCTTTGTACTCACAGATTGCCAGAGTGCATGGACAATGCGGTCTTCTACATGCTGGTGGAGGGTTGGGATGGCTTTTCTCGCAAAAGAAGTGTCGACTGGTTAGCTTGTAGCGTGGTACAGCGTAGTCCATCATGGCCTTATTAATAGTAAATAAAATATATAACTAGGCTCTATGAACTTTTAAATAGGTTCCAGGGGTACACGGGCAGCATTGGTGTGGTCAGTGGAGGAGTATTGCAAGTAGGGGCTGCAGACAGGCTATCAAAGGCCTAAAATAACAAACAGTAGGCAGTCATGGCAGTTTTACATCGGTTACATGGATACACAGGCAGGCACTCCAGGCAGCATTGTGCTCAGTGGAGGAGTATTGCAAGTAGGGGCCGCAGACAGGCTATCAAAGGCCTAAAATAACAAACAGTAGGCAGTCATGGCAGTTTTACATCGGTTACATGGATACACAGGCAGGCACTCCAGGCAGCATTGTGGTCAGTGGAGGAGTATTGCAAGTAGGGGCCGCAGACAGGCTATCAAAGGCCTAAAATAACAAACAGTAGGCAGTCATGGCAGTTTTACATCGGTTACATGGATACACAGGCAGCTAGGTGGTGAGTGGAGGAGTATTTAAAGTAAGGACCGCAGACAGGCTATCAAAGGCCTAACATAACAAACAATAGGCTCATGGCAGTTTTACAGCGGTTACATGGATACACGGGCAGGCAGCTTGGTGGTGAGTGGAGGAGTATTTAAAGTATGGACCGCAGACAGGCTTCGAAGGCCTAACACAATAAAATGGGCTGGCTGTAGGCACTTTAAAATTGGTTCCAGGGGTACACGGGCAGCAGTGGTCTGGTCAGTGGAGGACTAGTGGAAGTATGGACCGCAGACAGGCTTCGAAGGCCTAACACAATAAAATGGGCTGGCTGTAGGCACTTTAAAATTGGTTCCAGGGGTACACGGGCAGCAGTGGTCTGGTCAGTGGAGGCCTAGTGGAAGTATGGACCGCAGACAGGCTTCGAAGGCCTAACACAATAAAATGGGCTGGCTGTAGGCACTTTAAAATTGGTTCCAGGGGTACACGGGCAGCAGTGGTCTGGTCAGTGGAGGCCTAGTGGAAGTATGGACCGCAGACAGGCTTCGAAGGCCTAACACAATAAAATGGGCTGGCTGTAGGCACTTTAAAATTGGTTCCAGGGGTACACGGGCAGCAGTGGTCTGGTCAGTGGAGGCCTAGTGGAAGGAGGGACCGCAGACAGGCTTCGAAGGCCTAACACAATAAAATGGGCTGGCTGTAGGCACTTTAAAATTGGTTCCAGGGGTACACGGGCAGCAGTGGTCTGGTCAGTGGAGGCCTAGTGGAAGGAGGGACCGCAGACAGGCTTCGAAGGCCTAACACAATAAAATGGGCTGGCTGTAGGCACTTTAAAATTGGTTCCAGGGGTACACGGGCAGCAGTGGTCTGGTCAGTGGAGGCCTAGTGGAAGTATGGACCGCAGACAGGCTTCGAAGGCCTAACACAATAAAATGGGCTGGCTGTAGGCACTTTAAAATTGGTTCCAGGGGTACACGGGCAGCAGTGGTCTGGTCAGTGGAGGCCTAGTGGAAGGAGGGACCGCAGACAGGCTTCGAAGGCCTAACACAATAAAATGGGCTGGCTGTAGGCACTTTAAAATTGGTTCCAGGGGTACACGGGCAGCAGTGGTCTGGTCAGTGGAGGCCTAGTGGAAGGAGGGACCGCAGACAGGCTTCGAAGGCCTAACACAATAAAATGGGCTGGCTGTAGGCACTTTAAAATTGGTTCCAGGGGTACACGGGCAGCAGTGGTCTGGTCAGTGGAGGCCTAGTGGAAGTATGGACCGCAGACAGGCTTCGAAGGCCTAACACAATAAAATGGGCTGGCTGTAGGCACTTTAAAATTGGTTCCAGGGGTACACGGGCAGCAGTGGTCTGGTCAGTGGAGGACTAGTGGAAGTATGGACCGCAGACAGGCTTCGAAGGCCTAACACAATAAAATGGGCTGGCTGTAGGCACTTTAAAATTGGTTCCAGGGGTACACGGGCAGCAGTGGTCTGGTCAGTGGAGGCCTAGTGGAAGGAGGGACCGCAGACAGGCTTCGAAGGCCTAACACAATAAAATGGGCTGGCTGTAGGCACTTTAAAATTGGTTCCAGGGGTACACGGGCAGCAGTGGTCTGGTCAGTGGAGGCCTAGTGGAAGGAGGGACCGCAGACAGGCTTCGAAGGCCTAACACAATAAAATGGGCTGGCTGTAGGCACTTTAAAATTGGTTCCAGGGGTACACGGGCAGCAGTGGTCTGGTCAGTGGAGGCCTAGTGGAAGGAGGGACCGCAGACAGGCTTCGAAGGCCTAACACAATAAAATGGGCTGGCTGTAGGCACTTTAAAATTGGTTCCAGGGGTACACGGGCAGCAGTGGTCTGGTCAGTGGAGGCCTAGTGGAAGGAGGGACCGCAGACAGGCTTCGAAGGCCTAACACAATAAAATGGGCTGGCTGTAGGCACTTTAAAATTGGTTCCAGGGGTACACGGGCAGCAGTGGTCTGGTCAGTGGAGGCCTAGTGGAAGGAGGGACCGCAGACAGGCTTCGAAGGCCTAACACAATAAAATGGGCTGGCTGTAGGCACTTTAAAATTGGTTCCAGGGGTACACGGGCAGCAGTGGTCTGGTCAGTGGAGGCCTAGTGGAAGGAGGGACCGCAGACAGGCTTCGAAGGCCTAACACAATAAAATGGGCTGGCTGTAGGCACTTTAAAATTGGTTCCAGGGGTACACGGGCAGCAGTGGTCTGGTCAGTGGAGGCCTAGTGGAAGTATGGACCGCAGACAGGCTTCGAAGGCCTAACACAATAAAATGGGCTGGCTGTAGGCACTTTAAAATTGGTTCCAGGGGTACACGGGCAGCAGTGGTCTGGTCAGTGGAGGACTAGTGGAAGTATGGACCGCAGACAGGCTTCGAAGGCCTAACACAATAAAATGGGCTGGCTGTAGGCACTTTAAAATTGGTTCCAGGGGTACACGGGCAGCAGTGGTCTGGTCAGTGGAGGACTAGTGGAAGGAGGGAGCGCAGAAAGGCTTCAAAGGCCTAAAATAACAAACAATAGGCTCATGGCAGTTTTACAGCGGTTACATGGATACACGGGCAGGCAGCTTGGTGGTCAGTGGAGGAGTAGGGACCGCAGACAGGCTATCAAAGGCCTAAAATAACAAACAATAGGCTCATGGCAGTTTTACAGCGGTTACATGGATACACGGGCAGGCAGCTTGGTGCTGAGTGGAGGAGTAGTGCAAGGAGTGTCTGTCCCAGTACTCCCAAAATATAAATAGATGTTAATGTCTCGCAAAACAACCAAAACAAAAAAAAAGATGGCATACTTAGGTACAGGGGTGGGCTCATCTGCTGTGTTTCTGACATAGTAATTTGGCAGTAACTATTTAATGGTGCCAATATAGGACACAGACACAGACTACTTTAAGTTGCATCATAGATGTCTACAAATTTGTATTGTCAGTGCCAGACATTGAATGATGTCAGCGAATAGACTAAAGATTGGTGGAGCTGTGCGACATAATTTTGCACGTAGTACAGCCCAGTTTGAGCTGGGGTAGGGGGGAACTCTCTTGAGGCCGGCGGGACCGCCCCAGGGCCACTCATGTTACAACGGTGTGTCTGACGTTGGGTGCGCACCACCACCGCCAGAGACACTACATTGTACTATGAGGGACCCAGTAGCAATGCCGTCAACCAAAAGCGAGCACACCCACCTCTTCAGACAAACAGCAGTCTCACGGGTGCTTGCGCCAAGTCGCGATACCACGGCCCCGTGTGGGGAGTTTGGCCATTTAGGGAGGTGTAAACATGTCGTATGCTGTACAATCTGCAGCAGCAAATTAGACATTAGAAAAGTAATTCACAGGCAAGAGCTTTTCATAGGAAAGCTAGGTGTCGGCCGGGCAAGGTGGGGCAAAAGATTTTGAAATCCAGTTGTGGTTCATTTTAATGAATGTTAGATCGTCAACATTTTGGGTAGCCAGACGAGTCCTTTTTTCGGTTAATATTGACCCTGCAGCACTGAATACTCTTTCTGATAGGACACTTGCTGCCGGGCAAGCAAGCTCCTGCAATGCATATTCTGCCAATTCTGGCCAGGTGTCTAATTTGGAGGCCCAGTAATCAAATGGGAATGACGGTTGAGGGAGAACATCGATAAGGGATGAAAAATAGTTAGTAACCATACTGGACAAATGTTGTCTCCTGTCACTTTCAATTGATGCAGCAGTACCTGTCCTGTCTGCGGTCATAGCAAAATCACTCCACAACCTGGTCAGAAAACCCCTCTGTCCAACGCCACTTCTGATGTGTGCACCCCTAACACTCCTAGTCTGCTGCCCCCTGGAGCTCGTGTGAGAACGATCACGTGCGCTGTGTGCTGGGAATGCCTGAAGCAAACGGTCAACAAGAGTTGATTGTTTGGTTGCTAATATTAGTTCCAAGTTCTCATGTGGCATAACATTTTGCAATTTGCCTTTATAGCGTGGATCAAGGAGGCAGGCCAACCAGTAATCGTCATCGTTCATCATTTTCGTAATGCGTGTGTCCCTTTGTAGGATACGTAAGGCATAATCCGCCATGTGGGCCAAAGTTCCACTTGTCAAATCTCCGGTTGTGATTGGTTGAGGGGCAGTTGCAGGCAAATCTACGTCACTTGTGTCCCTCAAAAAACCAGAACCCGGCCGTGACACGCAACCAATTTCCTGTGCCCCCGTGAAAGTTTCCGCATTAAAAATATACTCATCCCCATCATCCTCCTCGTCCTCCACCTCCTCTTCGCCCGCTACCTCGTCCTGTACACTGCCCTGACCAGACAATGGCTGACTGTCATCAAGGCTTCCCTCTTCCTCTGGTGCAGACGCCTGCTCCTTTATGTGCGTCAAACTTTGCATCAGCAGACGCATTAGGGGGATGCTCATGCTTATTACGGCGTTGTCTGCACTAACCAGCCGTGTGCATTCCTCAAAACACTGAAGGACTTGACACATGTCTTGTATCTTCGACCACTGCACACCTGACAACTCCATGTCTGCCATCCTACTGCCTGCCCGTGTATCCTCCCACAAATAAATAACAGCACGCCTCTGTTCGCACAGTCTCTGAAGCATGTGCAGTGTTGAGTTCCACCTTGTTGCAACGTCTATGATTAGGCGATGCTGGGGAAGGTTCAAAGACCGCTGATAGGTCTGCATACGGCTGGCGTGTACAGGCGAACGTCGGATATGTGAGCAAAGTGCACGCACTTTGAGGAGCAGGTCGGAGAACCCAGGATAAGTTTTCAATAAGCACTGCACCACCAGGTTTAAGGTGTGAGCCAGGCAAGGAATGTGTTTCAGTTGGGAAAGGGAGATGGCAGCCATGAAATTCCTTCCGTTATCACTCACTACCTTGCCTGCCTCAAGATCTACTGTGCCCAGCCACGACTGCGTTTCTTGTTGCAAGAACTCGGACAGAACTTCCGCGGTGTGTCTGTTGTCGCCCAAACACTTCATAGCCAATACAGCCTGCTGACGCTTGGCAGTAGCTGGCCCATAATGGGACAACTGGTGTGCAACAGTGTCATCTGCCGATGGAGTGGTTGGCCGACTGCGTTCTGTGGAAGAGCTGTAGCTTCTGCAGGAGGACGAGGAGGAGGAGGAGGGGGTGCGAACGCCTACAGCCAACTGTTTCCTAGACCGTGGGCTAGGCACAACTGTCCCTAAATTGATGTCGCCTGTGGACCCTGCATCCACCACATTCACCCAGTGTGCCGTGATGGACACATAACGTCCCTGGCCATGCCTACTGGTCCATGCATCTGTAGTCAGGTGCACCTTTGTACTCACAGATTGCCTGAGTGCATGGACGATGCGCTGTTTAACATGCTGGTGCAGGGCTGGGATGGCTTTTCTGGAAAAAAAGTGTCGACTGGGTAGCTCGTATCGTGGTTCAGCGTACTCCATCAGGGCTTTGAAAGCTTCGCTTTCAACTAACCGGTAGGGCATCATCTCTAACGAGATTAGTCTAGCTATGTGGGCGTTAAAACCCTGTGTACGCGGATGCGAGGATAAGTACTTCCTTTTTCTAACCAGAGTCTCATGTAGGGTGAGCTGGACTGGAGAGCTGTAGATCGTGGAACTTTCGGGTGTGCCGGTGGACATGGCAGACTGAGAGACGGTTGGAGACGGTATTGTTTCCGCCGGTGCCCTACATGCAATATTTCCTCCTACAAAACTGGTGATTCCCTGACCCTGACTGCTTTTGGCTGGCAAAGAAACCTGCACAGATACTGCCGGTGGTGCGGAAAATGGTGGCCTTACAGTGACGGAAGGGATGTTGCGTTGCTGACTAGCTTCATTGGCCGAGGGTGCTACAACCTTGAGGGACGTTTGGTAGTTAGTCCAGGCTTGAGAATGCATGGTGGTTAAGTGTCTATGCATGCAACTAGTATTTAGACTTTTCAGATTCTGACCTCTGCTTAAGCTAGTTGAACATTTTTGACAGATGACTTTGCGCTGATCAGTTGGATGTTGTTTAAAAAAATGCCAGACTGCACTCTTCCTAGACTCTGATCCCTTTTCAGGGATTGCAGACTGAGCTTTAACCGGATGGCAACGCTGTGCTCCAACAGGTTTTGGCTTTGACACGCGTTTTGGTCCAGATACGGGCCCGGCAGATGGAACCTGTTGCGATGTTGATGCCTGCTGCGGCCCCTCCTCCACCTCCGCTTCTGAACTACTGCCGCCTGCACCCTGTTCCCCCAATGGCTGCCAATCGGGGTCAATAACTGGGTCATCTATTACCTCCTCTTCGAGCTCGTGTGCAACTTCGTCTGTGTCACTGTGTCGGTCGGTGGTATAGCGTTCGTGGCGGGGCAACATAGTCTCATCAGGGTCTGATTGTGGATCTGTACCCTGAGAGGGCAATGTGGTGGTCTGAGTCAAAGGAGCAGCATAGTACTCTGGCTGTGGCTGTGCATCAGTGCACTCCATGTCAGAATATACTTGTAATGGGCATGGCCTGTTAAATGTTTCACTTTCTAAGCCAGGGACGGTATGTGTAAAGAGCTCCATGGAGTGACCCGTTGTGTCGCCTGCTGCATCCTTCTCTCTTGTTGTAGTTTTTGCTGAGGAGGACAAGGAAGCGACTTGTCCCTGACCGTGAACATCCACAAGCGACGCGCTGCTTTTACATTTACCAGTTTCGGAAGAGGAGGCAAAAGAGCTAGAGGCTGAGTCTGCAATGTAAGCCAAAACTTGCTGTTGCTGCTCCGCCTTTAAAAGCGGTTTTCCTACTCCCAGAAAAGAGAGCGTTCGAGGCCTTGTGTAGCCTGACGACGAAACTGGCTCCACAGCTCCAGACTTAGGTGGAATATTTTTATCCCCACGACCACCTGATGCTCCACTACCACTACCATCATTACCAGCTGACAATGAACGCCCACGACGACCTCTTGCACCAGACTTCCTCATTGTTTTAAAATCTTAACCAAAGTAACTTTATTTGTTGCTATCAAACAACTTACACGGTGAGCTATAACTTCAGTATGATTTCAATATCCCTTAACAGGTTGGTGAGACCACAAGGAAAATCAGGCACAATGTTACACACTCTGTTTTCTGTGGCACAAAATCACAGAGATGACACACACGCAGGACTGTCACTCAAGCACTAATGTCAATATTAATCTCCCACCTAATTTATTTATTTTTTTTTCTCAGGGAGACTTTAGAAACCAAATAATATTAAAAAAAAAAAAAAAAAGGCTTTCTATGGCCCACAATTAGAGAGAGAGAGGTGGCACAACCAGGAGTCAAGACTGGCGCACAAGCTGAAAGGGCAATATTACTCTCCCACTGTTTTTTATGTTTTTTTTGTTTTTTTCAGGGAGACTTTAGAAACCAAATAATATTAAAAAAACCAAAAAAAAAAAAGGCTTTCTATGGCCCACTGAATGAAAGGGAGAGAGGTGGCACACCCAGGAGTCAAGACTGGCACACAAGCTGAAAGGGCAATATTACTCTCCCACTGTTTTTTTAGGTTTTTTTTTTTTTTTCAGGGAGAATTAGAAACCAAATAATATTAAAAAAAAAAAAAATAGGCTTTCTATGGCCCACTGAATGAAAGGGAGAGAGGTGGCACACCCAGGAGTCAAGACTGGCACACAAGCTGAAAGGGCAATATTACTCTCCCACTGTTTTTTTATGTATTTTTTGTTTTTTCAGGGAGACTTTAGAAACCCAATAATATTTTAAAAAAAAAATAAATAGGCTTTCTATGGCCCACTGAATGAGAGGGAGAGAGGTGGCACACCCAGGAGTCAAGACTGGCACACAAGCTGAAAGGGCAATATTACTCTCCCACTGTTTTTTTAGGTTTTTTTTTTTTTTTCAGGGAGAATTAGAAACCAAATAATATTAAAAAAAAAAAAAAAAAAAAAAAAATATAGGCTTGCTATAGCCCACTGAATGATAGCGCACACACAGCAGTGGCACACAAGCCCTGACTGAGGCCAATATTTTTCTCCCACTGATTGATGTAGTGTTTCTGTGTTGAGGTAGATTTTAGAACACAAATCACGGAAAAAATAAATAGGCTTTCTATGGCCCACTCAGTGAGAGATGGCACACACAGGGATGGCACTGTAGCAGAAATGCCAATCTTAATCTCCCACAAAAAAAAAACAAAAAAAAAAAAAAACTGTCCTACAATTACTATCTCCCTGCAGTAATGTAAGCCAGGTATGGCAGGCAGCAATAGGAGTGGACTGATGCACAAATTAAATAAAAAGTGTGGACAAACAAAAAAGATAGCTGTGCAGAAAGGAAGGAACAAGAGGATATGTGCTTTGAAAAAAGCAGTTGGTTTCCACAGTGGCGTACACACAGCAATACAGCTATCACGGAGCCTTCTAGGGCAGCCCAATGAGCTACAGCGCTGAGGGGAAAAAAAAAAAAAAATAGCTTCCACTGTTCCTGCACACCGAAGGTGGTGTTGGACAGTGGAAATCGCTGCAGCACAAGCGGTTTGGTGGTTAGTGGACCCTGCCTAACGCTCTCCCTGCTTCTGACGAAGCGGCAGCAACCTGTCCCTAAGCTCAGATCAGCAGCAGTAAGATGGCGGTCGGCGGGAACGCCCCTTTATAGCCCCTGTGACGCCGCAGACAGCAAGCCAATCACTGCAATGCCCTTCTCTAAGATGGTGGGGACCAGGATCTATGTCATCACGCTGCCCACACTCTGCGTTCACCTTCATTGGCTGAGAAATGGCGCTTTTCGCGTCATTGAAACGCGACTTTGGCGCGAAAGTCGCGTACCGCATGGCCGACAAGCACAGGGGTCGGATCGGGTTTCATGAGACGCCGACTTAGCCAAAAGTCGGCGACTTTTGAAAATGATCGACCCGTTTCGCTCAACCCTATCCTGCACTGCAACATGGTGTTGGGTGCCAGCACAGCCCGCACAGGGGTACATACAGCACAGCCGGCACAGGGGTATATACAGCACAGCCCGCACAGGGGTATATAGAGCACAGCCCGCACAGTGGTATGTACAGCACAGCCCGCACAGGGGTATATAGAGCACAGCCTGCACAGTGGTATATACAGCACAGCCCGCACAGGGGTATATACAGCACAGCCCGCACAGGGGTATATACAGCACAGCCCGCACAGGGGTATATACAGCACAGCCCGCACAGTGGTATGTACAGCACAGCCCGCACAGTGGTATATACAGCACAGCCCGCACAGTGGTATATACAGCACAGCCCGCACAGGGGTATATACAGCACAGCCCGCACAGGGGTATATACAGCACAGCCCGCACAGGGGTATATACAGCAGAGCCCGCACAGGGATATATACAGCACAGCCCGCACAGGGATACATACAGCACAGCCCGCACAGGGATACATACAGCACAGCCCGCACAGTGGTATATCCAGCACAGCCCGCACAGGGATATATCCAGCACAGCCCGCACAGTGGTATATACAGCACAGCCCGCACAGTGGTATATACAGCACAGCCCGCACAGTGGTATATCCAGCACAGCCCGCACAGGGATATATACAGCACAGCCCGCACAATACAGCACAGCCAGCACAGGGGTATATAGAGCACAGCCCGCACAGGGGTATATACAGCACAGCCCGCACAGGGGTATATAGAGCACAGCCGGCACAGGGGTATATACAGCACAGCCCGCACAGTGGTATATAGAGCACAGCCCGCACAGGGGTATATACAGCAGAGCCCGCACAGGGGTATATACAGCAGAGCCCGCACAGGGGTATATACAGCACAGCCAGCACAGGGGTATATAGAGCACAGCCCGCACATGGGTATATAGAGCACAGCCCGCACAGGGATATATACAGCACAGCCCGCACAGGGATACATACAGCACAGCCCGCACAGGGATACATACAGCACAGCCCGCACAGTGGTATATCCAGCACAGCCCGCACAGGGATATATCCAGCACAGCCCGCACAGTGGTATATACAGCACAGCCCGCACAGTGGTATATCCAGCACAGCCAGCACAGGGGTAAATACAGCACAGCCCGCACAGTGGTATATACAGCACAGCCCGCACAGTGGTATATACAGCACAGCCAGCACAGGGGTAAATACAGCACAGCCCGCACAGTGGTATGTACAGCACAGCCCGCACAGTGGTATGTACAGCACAGCCCGCACAGTGGTATGTACAGCACAGCCCGCACAGTGGTATATACAGCACAGCCCGCACAGGGGTAAATACAGCACAGCCCGCACAGTGGTATATACAGCACAGCCCGCACAGTGGTATATCCAGCACAGCCCGCACAGGGATATATACAGCACAGCCCGCACAGGGGTATATACAGCACAGCCAGCACAGGGGTATATAGAGCACAGCCCGCACAGGGGTATATACAGCACAGCCCGCACAGGGGTATATAGAGCACAGCCGGCACAGGGGTATATACAGCACAGCCCGCACAGTGGTATATACAGCACAGCCAGCACAGGGGTATATAGAGCACAGCCCGCACAGGGGTATATACAGCACAGCCCGCACAGGGGTATATAGAGCACAGCCCGCACAGGGGTATATACAGCAGAGCCCGCACAGGGGTATATACAGCAGAGCCCGCACAGGGGTATATACAGCACAGCCCGCACAGGGGTATATAGAGCACAGCCCGCACAGGGGTATATACAGCAGAGCCCGCACAGGGGTATATAGAGCACAGCCCGCACAGGGGTATATACAGCAGAGCCCACACAGGGGTATATACAGCAGAGCCCGCACAGGGGTATATGCAGCACAGGGGTATATAGAGCACAGCCAGCACAGGGGTATATACAGCACAGCCCGCATCTCATCTCCCCCCCCCCCCCCCCGATAATGGCCCCACAGTCCGGTGAAAAAGAAAAAAAAAAACTCTCCTCACCTTTCCTTTTGCCCGCGCTGCTCCTGGCGGCTGCAGTCTGCCCAGGACACTGCAGGTGCGCGATGATATGACGTCATCGCGCACCCGCAGTGTACTGTCAGAGGCAGAGCGGGAAATGATGGGAGAGGGAGCGTCAGGTGACGCTCTCCTCCATCATTGCATTGAACTATACCGGTGTCATAGACGCCGGTATAGTTAAATGCGGCGGCGGCGGCGGGGGGAGGAACAGTGCAGCGGCCCACTACTGGCATCGGCTCTTCTGGCATTTGCCAGAAGTGCCCGATGTCCAGCCCGGCCCTGCCCTGACCTGCCGGCCCGGGGCCCCTGACCTGCGGGGCCCGGTCGCAATGGCGACCGCTGCAACCGCGGTCGTTACGCCCCTGTTGATGGACTTCAACAGAGAAAGGGAGGGATGAGGAGGTAGTATGGGATTGGGAGAAGCTAAAAGTGAGGTTGGAGAGGTGTGAGGAGATCCAGTCTTTGATGCTAAGGGAAGAGAGGATCTGTAGTAGGAGACAGTGGTCGGCTGTGTTAAAGACAGAGGACAGGTCTGGGAGGCGTATAGAAAATGGTCTGTTAACTTTGGCACTAAGTCATTAGAAATTTTGGTTAGGATAGTTTCAGTGTAGTGGTGGGGAGTTGGGACAAAAGCCAGATTGTAGGTTGTCAAAGAGTGAGTTAAATGAGATGTGGGAGGAAAGTTCAGTGTGGACATGTGTTTGAGGAGTTTGGAGACAATGAGAAGCAGTAATATGGGACAATAGCTGGGACAATAGCTGAAGGATGGTTTCTTTGGAATAAGAGTAATTGTGGTATGTTTGTAAGAAGACGTACCAGAAGTTAACGATGTTGAAGAGATGGGTTAGCGCTGGGATAATCATGATGGTGAGATTTGGAGAGAAAGTGAGTGAGCTTTCTTTCAGTGATGGTGAGAAGGAAGGTTATGGAGGAAGAGCAGTGGTCTTTTATACATATGGGTTGTTGTAGTTTAGTTGTAAAGATTTGCCTGAGTTGGGCAATCTTGTTTTTGAAATGTTTCGGGGAAAACTCTTCTGCAGAGATAAGAGAGACTGGAGAGTCCAGAGGAGGGCGGAGGAGGAAGTTTGAGGTTGTGGAATTAAGAAGATACGAGGGTTGTGATATCGCCCTGTTTAGAAGAGATGAGAGCTGACTTGAATGTGAATGTTGCTTTTTTGAATACGGTGAAATGTCACCTCTCCAAACAAACCTATTTCAATACCCTCATCACCTCACTATCCAATAACCTGAAACATCTCTTTGACGCTTTTCATTCCCTGCTCAACCCAAGAGTGCAGGCCCCAACCACAGATCTCCACGCTGACGATCTGGCCAATTATTTCAAAGAAAAAATTGTTCATATCCAAAAAGAAATTATCTCCCAATCCCCTCATACCATCAACTGTCCTCCCTACCCTACTACATCTAGCTCACTCTCTGACTTTGAACCAGACCGTCACATCTCCTCCAGTCCCTTTTCCCTGCTGTAACCTCTCACCTAACAAAAATATTCAACCTCTCTCTCTCTTCTGGTAACTTTCCATCCTTATTTAAGCATGCCATCATACATCCATTACCCAAGTGTGACACCATTCTAAAAACTGCAGCCCTCAAGGTGCTCAAAACCACATTCAAGAAATTTATTAACCCTTCAGGTGTTTCACAGGAATTTTTGGAATGTTTAAATAAAAATTAACATTTACATTTTTTTTTACACAAAATTTATTTCAGCTCCAATTTGTTTTATTTTACCAAGGGTAACAGGAGAAAATGGACCCCAAAAGTTGTTGTACCATTTGTGCTGAGTACGCTGATACCCCATATGTGGGGGTAAACCACTGTTTGGGCACACCGCAGAGCTTGGAAAGAAAGGAGCGCCATTTGACTTTTCAATGCAAAATTGACTGGAATAGAGATGGAACGCCATGTTGCGTTTGGAGAGCCCCTGATGTGCCTAAACATTGAAACCCCCCACAAGTGACACCATTTTGGAAAGTAGACCCCCTAAGGAACTCATCTAGATGTGTGGTGAGCACTTTGACCCACCAAGTGCTTCACAGAAGTTTATAATGCAGAGCCGTAAAAATAAAAAATCATATTTTTTCACAAAAATTATCTTTTTGCCCCCAATTTTTAATTTTCCCAAGGGTAAGAGAAGAAATTAGACCTCAAAAGTTGTTGTGCAATTTGTCCTGAGTACGCCGATACCCAATAGGTGGGGGTAAATGACTGTTTGGGCGCATGGCAGAGCTCGGAAGGGAAGGAGCGCCATTTGACTTTTCAATGCAAAATTGACTGGAATTAAGATGGGACGCCATGTCACGTTTGGAGAGCCCCTGATGTGCCTAAACATTAACCCCCCCCACAAGTGACACCATTTTGGAAAGTAGACCCCCTAAGGAACTTATCTAGATGTGTTTTGAGAGCTTTGATCCCACAAGTGTTTCACTACAGTTTATAACGCAGAGCCGTGAAAATAAAAAATATATTTTTTTTTTGCAAAAATGATATTTTAGCCCCCAGTTTTGTATTTTCACAAAGGTAACAGGATAAATTGGACCCCAAAAGTTGTTGTCCAATTTGTCCTGAGTACGCTGATACCCCATATGTGGGGGAGAACCACTGTTTGGGTGCATGGCAGAGCTCGGAAGGGAAGGAGCGCCATTTGGAATGCAGACTTAGATGGATTGGTCTACAGGCATCACGTTGCATTTGCAGAGCCCCTGGTGTACCCAAACAGGAGAAACCCCCCAGAAGTGACCCCATATTGGAAACTAGACCTTCCAAGGAACTTATCTAGATGTGTTGTGAGAACTTTGATCCCCCAAGTGTTGAACTACAGTTTATAACGCAGAGCCGTGAAAATAAAAAATATTTTTTTTTTCGCAAAAATGATTTTTAAGCCCCCAGTTTTGTATTTTCACAAGGGTAACAGGATAAATTGGACCCCAAAAGTTGTTGTCCAATTTGTCCTGAGTACGCTGATACCCCATATGTGGGGGAGAACCACTGATTGGGCGCATGGCAGAGCTCGGAAGGGAAGGAGCGCCATTTGGAATGCAGACTTAGGCTACGTTCACATTTGCGTTGTGCGCCGCAGCGTCGGCGCCACAACGCACAACGCAAACAAAAACGCAGCAAAACGCATGCACAACGCTGCGTTTTGCGCCGCATGCGTCCTTTTTTTCATTGATTTTGGACGCAGCAAAAATGCAACTTGCTGCGTCCTCTGCGCCCGGACGCGGGCGCCGCAGTGACGCATGCGGCGCAAAACGCAAGTGCGACGCATGTCCATGCGCCCCCATGTTAAATATAGGGGCGCATGACGCATGCGGTGACACTGCGGCGCCCGACGCTGCGGCGCTGACCGCAAATGTGAACGTAGCCTTAGGGTGGTTTCACACTTGCGTTTTTGTCTGCAGCGTTTTTTGCACAAAAAACGCATGCGTTTTTTTCCCTATATTTAACATTAAAAATGCATGCGTTTTTTTGTACGCGTTTGGTCGCGTTTAAAAACGCATGCGTTTTTTTCTGCATGCGTTCATTTTCAGAAATGCAACCTGCAGTATTTTCTTGCGGCGTTTTTTTGCAGCGAAAAAACGCATGCGTTTTTTTGCGGCAAAAAAATGCATTGCTGCCTATGTAAACGCACGCGTTTTTAAGCACATGCATTTGTTTGCGTTAAAAACGCATGCGTTTTTATAGGAAAAAAACAGAAAACACACTGAAAAGCCACCCACCACCATCAAGGTGATAAAGGGATCCAAACCCTAACTCTACCCCTAACCTCACCCCTAACCGTTTAATGAACATTTTCTGACAGTCATAGTGCCACGCATTTAAGTGCCACGTTTTTAAGTGCCACGTATCACGTATTTAAGTGCCACGTATTTCAGTGCCACGTATTTAAGTGCCACGTATCACGTATTTAAGTGCCACGCATTTCAGTGCCACGTATTTCAGTGCCACGTATCACGTATTTCAGTGCCACGTATTTCAGTGCCACGTATCACGTATTTCAGTGCCACGTATTTCAGTGCCACACATTTAAGTGCCACGTATCACGTATTTAAGTGCCACGTGTTTCAGTGCCACGTATTTAAGTGCCACGTATCATGTATTTCAGTGCCACGTATTTCAGTGCCACGTATTTTAGTGCCATGTATTTAAGTACCACGTATTTCAGTTGCACGTATTTCAGTGCCACGTATTTCAGTGCCACGTATTTCAGTCACGTTTAGGGTTAGGGGTAGGGGTAGGGTTAGGGTTAGGGTTTTCTTGTTTTTTCTTGTGTTTTCTTGTGTTTTTCTATAAAAATGCATGCGTCTAAAAAATGCATGCGTTTTACCGCGTTTACATGCGTTTTTTCACACATGCGTTTTTTTAAAAACGCATGCAGATAAAAACGCAAGTGTGAAACCAGCCTTAGATGGATTGGTCTACAGGCATCACGTTGCATTTGCAGAGCCCCTGATGTACCCAAACAGTAGAAACCCCCCACAAGTGACCTCATATTGGAAACTAGACCTCCCAAGGAACTTATCTAGATGTGTTGTGAGAACCCCCAAGTGTTTCACTACAGTTTACAACGCAGAGCCGTGAAAATAAAAAATCTTTTTTTTTCCAACAAAAATGATTTTTAGCCCCCTAAATTTCTATTTTCCCAAGGGTAACAAGAGAACTTGGACCCCAAAAGTTGTTGTCCAATTTGTCCCGAGTACGCTGATGCCCCATATGTTGGGGTAAACCCCTGTTTGGGCGCACAGGAAAGCTCGGAAGGGAAGGAGCACTGTTTTACTTTTTCAATGCAGAATTGGCTGGAATTGAGATCGGACGCCATGTCGCGTTTGGAGAGCCCCTGATGTGCCTAAACAGTGGAAACTCCCCAATTCTAACAAACCCTAATACAAACAGACCCCTAGCCCTAATCCCAACGGTAACCCTAACCACACCCCTAACCCTGACACACCCCTAACTCTAATCCCAACCCTAATCCCAACCGTAAATGTAATCCAAACCCTAATCCTAAATTTAGCCCCAACCCTAACCCTATCTTTAGCCCCAACCCTAACCCTAACTTTAGCTCCAACCCTAGCCCCAACCCTAACCCTAGCCCTAACCCTAACCCTAGCCCTAACGGGAAAATGGAAATAAATACATTTTTTTAATTTTATTATTTTTCCCTAACTAAGGGGGTGATGAAAGGGGTTTGATTTACTTTTATAGCATTTTTTATAGCAGATTTTTATGATTGGCAGCTGTCACACACTAAAAGACGCTTTTTATAGCAAAAAAGTTTTTGCATCTCCACATTTTGAGACCTATAATTTTTCCATATTTTGGTCCAGAGAGTCATGTGAGGTCTTGTTTTTTGCGGAACAAGTTGACGTTTTTAATGGTAACATTTTCGGACACGTGGCAGTTTTTGATCGCTTTTTATTCCGATTTTTGTGAGGCAGAATGACAAAAAAACAGCTATTCATGAATTTCTTTTGGGGGAGGCGTTTATACCGTTCCACGTTTGGTAAAATTCATAAAGCAGTTTTTTTCTTCGGGTCAGTAAGATTACAGCGATCCCTCATTTATATCTTTTTTTATGTTTTGGCGCTTTTATACGATAAAAACTATTTTATAGAATAATTATTTTGGCATCGCTTTATTCTGAGGACTATAACTTTTTTATTTTTTCTTTGATGACGCTGCATGGTGGCTCGTTTTTTTTGCGGGACAAGATGACGTTTTCAGCGGTACCATGGTTATTTATATCCGTCTTTTTGATCACGTGTTATTCCACTTTTTGTTCGGGCGTATGATAATAAAGCGGGTTTTTTTGCCTCGTTTTTTTTTTTTCTACGGTGTTCACTGAAGGGGTTAACTAGTGATATAGTTTTATAGGTGGGGTCGTTACGGACGCGGCGATACTAAATATGTGTACTTTTATTGTTTTGGTTTTTTTATTTAGATAAAGAAATGTATTTATGGGAATAATATATATTTTTTTTATTTAGGAATTTTTTATTTTTATTTTTTTTTACACATGTGGAATTTTTTTTTTTTAACTTTTTTACTTTGTCCCAGGGGGGGACATCACAGATCGGTGATCTGACAGTTTGCACAGCACTCTGTCAGATCACCGATCTTACTTAGAGCACTGCAGGCTTACCAGCGCCTGCTCTGAGCAGGCACTCGGTAAGCCACCTCCCTCCCTGCAGGACCCGGATGCTGCGGCCATCTTGGATCCGGGACCTGCAGCGAGGAAAGAGCTAGGAGACCCTCGGAGCAACGCGATCACATCGCGTTGCTCCGGGGGTCTCAGGGAAGCACGCAGGGAGCCCCCTCCCTGAGCGATGCTTCCCTGTACCGCCGGCACACCGCGATCATGTTTGATCAAGGTGTGCCGGGGGTTAATGTGCCGGGGGCGGTCCGTGACTGCTCCTGGCACATAGTGCCGGATGGCAGCTGTGATAATCAGCTGACACCCGGCCGAGATCGGCCGCACTCCCCCCGTGAGCGCGGCCGATCGGCTATGACGTACTATCCCGTCGAGGGTCAGATAGGCCCAGGTCACCTCGACGGGATAGTACCTCTAAGGTCACAGAGGGGTTAAGGCAGTTCAAATAATATCTTAGCTCAACCAGGGAGGTCTGGGTAATAGTCTCAGGTTATTGCAGAGCAGCAAACAGCTTACATGTCCAGCAAATGCAGATGGAAGTAAACACGAGCAACAGATGAAGGAGGATTACTGGAAACTGGTATATGCAGCAGGAACTCAGAGCAGAGTAGCAGGATAACCCCACAGGTTCACAGGAGCAGGTATATAGCCAGGGAGTCACCAGAGGTCAGGAGCTGGATGCAAGGCAGAATACTCTAGCACAGACTGAAGGCTGGGGTGGAGTTTTATAGCAGGAAGACACAGTGCAAATGAGACCAAAGACGCCATCTTGGAAAAGGGCAATAATGCACAAAAGGTAATAAAAAATGTTCAGCGTCCTGACACCATCCCTCGAACAAAACTGTGCTGCTAACTATAAACCTGTCTCTAATCTTCCCTTCATCTCTAAACTCCTGGAACGCCTGGTCGACTTCCATCTTATCCGCTATCTCTCAGATAACTCTCTTCTCGACACTTTACAATCCGGTTTCTGCTCTTTGCACTCTACTAAAACTGCCCTTACTAAAGTCTCTAATGATCTACTAACATTTAAATCTAATGGTCACTACTCCATGCTAATTCTCTTGTGTCACAGGTTCCTTCTCCAGTATCAAACAATCAACAGAGCAAGAGATGAGTGAAAAGATCCAAGAACCTTTATTTATGCAAAAATACAAAAGGTCCATATATACGATCCACCACACTGAGGATACACAAGTCCAGAACACAAATGCAGTTCAGTAACAGGATAAAAGTCCAACAATCCAGCAGAGAGGATAGCATAGTCCATATAATCTTCTTTCTCTCTGATATCCTCTTCACATCATTCCACACCAGACTGATCTGTGTCTCACCTCCCTGATATTTACAAGTCTCCCTCCTCATTCACAGGTCAGCAGGGGGAAGGTCTCCGGCTCATTGTTTCAACAAGCTAGGTCAACATGTCATTAGCATATTAGCAAACAACATTATTCACTGACCCTGTGGAGAGATAACAATACAGAACTGTGGGGAGAATATCAGATGGCAAATAACAACTCATCCTACAAGAGAACACCATGAAAATAAGTAAAATAGAAATATACACAAAAATGATACTCACATAGCATATCACACCATCACATCTTGGATCTCTCTGCAGCACTCGACACTGTGGATCATCAGCTTCTCCTCACTATGCTCCACTCCATTGGCCTCATGGACACCGTTCTCTTCTGGTTCTCCTCCTATCTCGCTGTATCTTTTGCTAGCTCCTCCTCCTCTCATCTTCCCCTTACTGTTGGGGTTTCATAAGGATCGGTTTTAGGCCCCTTATCTTCTCTTTGTGTACTGCCCCTTTTGGTCAAACAATGAGTGGATTTGGTTTCCAGTACCATCTCTATGCAGATGACATCCAATTATACACGTCTTCTCCTGCCATCACGCCTGCCATTTTAGAAAACACCAGTGATTGTCTTACCGCTGTCTCTAACATCATGCCCTCCCTCTATCTGAAATTGAACCTGTCAAAAACTGAACTCCTTGTGTTTCCTCCCTCTACTAGTGTACCTATGCCCGACATTGCCATTTCCGTGTGTGGATCCACCATTACTCCCAAGCATGATGCCTGCTGTCTTGGGGTCATACTTGATTCTGAGCTTTCATTCACACCCCAAATCCGATCACTGGCTCGCTCTTGTTATCTGCACCTCAAAAACATTTCTAGAATTCAACCCTTTCTTACTTTCGACTCTGCAAAAACTCTTACTGTTTCTCTTATTCATTCTCGTCTGGACTATTGTAACTCTCTACTTATCGGTCTCCCTCTTATCAAATTCTCCCCCCTCCAATCTGTCTTGAATGCTGCAGCCAGGATCATATTCCTCACCAATCATTACACCGATGCTTCTACCTTGTGCCAGTCATTACACTGGTTACTAGGGTTGAGCGAAACGGGTCGGCCATTTTCAGAAGTCGCCGACTTTTGGCAAAGTCGGGTTTCATGAAACCCGACCCGACCCCTGTGTGGGGTCGGCCATGAGGTCGGCGATCTTCTGAATCTGGTATCGGAATTCCGATACCGAGTTCCGATATGTTTGCGATATCGGAAATCGGTATCGGAATCCACATTTAAGTGTAAAATAAAGAATTAAAATAAAAAATATTGATATACTCACCTCTCTGACGCAGCCTGGACATCGCCGCTGGTAACCGGCATCTTCCGTTCCTAAGAATGGCGCTTGAAAGACCTTTCGATGATGTCACGGCTTGTGATTGGTCGCGGCGGCCCACGTGACCGCTCAGCGACCAATCACAAGCCGTGACTAGTGTTGAGCATTCCGATACCGCAAGTATCGGGTATCGGCCGATACTTGCGGGTATCGGAATTCCGATACCGAGATCGAATACTTTTGTGGTATCGGGTTTCGGTATCGAAACAACATTAATGTGTAAAATAAAGAGTTAAAATAAAAAATAGGGATATACTCACCTCTCCGACGCAGCCTGCACCTTACCGAGGGAACCGGCAGCCTTCTTTGCTTAAAATGCGCGCGTTTACTGCCTTCCGTGACGTCACGGCTTGTGATTGGTCGCGTGCCGCCCATGTGGCCGCGACGCGACCAATCACAGCAAGCCGTGACGTAATTTTCAGGTCCTGAATGCCTAATTCTAGGCATTCAGGATTTTAAAATTACGTTACGGCTTGTGATTGGTCGCGTCGCGGTCACATGGGCGACGCGACCAATCACAAGCCGTGACGTCACGGGAGGCAGGAAACGCGCGCATTTTAAAATTACGTCACGGCTTGTGATTGGTTGCGTGCCGCCCATGTGACCGCGACGCGACCAATCACAGCAAGCCGTGACGTAGTTTTCAGGTCCTGAATGCAGAATTAGGCATTCAGGACCTGAAATTACGTCACGGCTTGCTGTGATTGGTCGCGTCGCGGCCACATGGGCGGCACGCGACCAATCACAAGCCGTGATGTCACGGAAGGCAGTAAACGCGCGCATTTTAAGCAAAGAACGCTGCCGGTTCCCTCGGTGAGGTCCAGGCTGCGTCGGAGAGGTAAGTATAGCTATATTTTTTATTTTAATTCTTTATTTTACACATTAATATGGATCCCAGGGCCTGAAGGAGAGTTTCCTCTCCTTCAGACCCTGGGAACCATCAGGGATACCGTCCGATACTTGAGTCCCATTGACTTGTATTGGTATCGGGTATCGGTATCGGATTAGATCCGATACTTTGCCGGTATCGGCCAATACTTTCCGATACCGATACTTTCAAGTATCGGACGGTATCGCTCAACACTAGCCGTGACGTAATTCTCAGGTCCTTAAATTCCTCATTCTAGGAATTTAGGACATGAGAATTACGTCACAGCTTGTGATTGGTCGCTGAGCGGTCACGTGGGCCGCCGCAACCAATCACAAGCCGTGACGTCATCAAAAGGTCCTTCATGCGCTCATTCTTAAGAAGGAAGGCTTCCGGAAAGAAGCAGGGCGCGTCCGGGGGTGAGTATATACCTAATAGGAATATACTCACCCTCGGCTTCTTTCCGGCAGCCTTCCTTCTTAAGAATGAGCGCGTGAAGGACCTTTCGATGACGTCACGGCTTGTGATTGGTCGCGGCGGCCCACGTGACCGCTCAGCGACCAATCACAAGCCGTGACGTAATTCTCATGTCCTAAATTCCTAGAATGAGGAATTTAAGGACCTGAGAATTACGTCACGGCTTGTGATTGGTCGCTGAGCGGTCACGTGGGGCGCCGCGACCAATCACAAGCCGTGACGTCATCGAAAGGTCTTTCAAGCGCCATTCTTAGGAACGGAAGATGCCGGTTACCAGCGGCGATGTCCAGGCTGCGTCGGAGAGGTGAGTATATCAATATTTTTTATTTTAATTCTTTATTTTACACTTAAATGTGGATCCCAGGGCCTGAAGGAGAGTTTCCTCTCCTTTAGACCCTGGGAACCATAGTATCCCATTGCACTGCATTGGGTTTCGTGTTTCGGCCAACCCCGACCCCGACTTTTTTATAGGATCGGCCGATTTCACTCGACCCGACTTTTGAGAAAGTCGGGTTTCGTGAAACCCGACCCGATCCTATAAAAATGAAAGTCGCTCAACCCTACTGGTTACCCATCCACTCAAGAATCCAGTACAAACTTATTATCCTCACCCACAAAGTACTCCATGGCTCAGCACCACCCTACATCTCCTCCTTCATCTCAGCCTACCACCCTACCCGTGCCCTCCGTTCTGATAGTGACCTGAGGTTAACATCCTCAATAATCAGAACCTCCCACTCCCATCTCCAAGACTTTTCATATGCTGCGCCAATTCTTTGGAATGCACTACCCAGGTTAATATGATTAATCCCCAATCCCGACAGTTTTAAGCATGCCCTAAAAACACATTTGTTCAGACTTGCCTACCAGGTTCCTCGCAATACAGGTCCTTCTCAAAAAATTAGCACATAGTGTTAAATTTCATTATTTACCATAATGTAATGATTACAATTAAACTTTCATATATTATAGATTCATTATCCACCAACTGAAATTTGTCAGGTCTTTTATTGTTTTAATACTGATGATTTTGGCCTACAACTCCTGATAACCCCAAAAACCTGTCTCAATAAATTAGCATATCAAGAAAAGGTTCTCTAAACGACCTATTACCCTAATCTTCTGAATCAACTAATTAACTCTAAACACATGCAAAAGATACCTGAGGCTTTTAAAAACTCCCTGCCTGGTTCATTACTCAAAACCCCCATCATGGGTAAGACTAGCGACCTGACAGATGTCAAGAAGGCCATCATTGACACCCTCAAGCAAGAGGGTAAGACCCAGAAAGAAATTTCTCAACAAATAGGCTGTTCCCAGAGTGCTGTATCAAGGCACCTCAATGGTAAGTCTGTTGGAAGGAAACAATGTGGCAGAAAACGCTGTACAACGAGAAGAGGTGACCGGACCCTGAGGAAGATTGTGGAGAAGGACCGATTCCAGACCTTGGGGAACCTGAGGAAGCAGTGGACTGAGTCTGGTGTGGAAACATCCAGAGCCACCGTGCACAGGCGTGTGCAGGAAATGGGCTACAGGTGCCGCATTCCCCAGGTAAAGCCACTTTTGAACCAGAAACAGCGGCAGAAGCGCCTGACCTGGGCTACAGAGAAGCAGCACTGGACTGTTGCTAAGTGGTCCCAAGTACTTTTTTCTGATGAAAGCAAATTTTGCATGTCATTCGGAAATCAAGGTGCCAGAGTCTGGAGGAAGACTGGGGAGAAGGAAATGCCAAAATGCCTGAAGTCCAGTGTCAAGTACCCAGTCAGTGATGGTGTGGGGTGCCATGTCAGCTGCTGGTGTTGGTCCACTGTGTTTCATCAAGGGCAGGGTCAATGCAGCTAGCTATCAGGAGATTTTGGAGCACTTCATGCTTCCTGGCACCTGCTCACAGTGCCAAAACCACTGGTAAATGGTTTACTGACCATGGTATTACTGTGCTCAATTGGCCTGCCAACTCTCCTGACCTGAACCCCATAGAGAATCTGTGGGATATTGTGAAGAGAAAGTTGAGAGACGCAAGACCCAACACTCTGGATGAGCTTAAGGCCGCTATTGAAGCATCCTGGGCCTCCATAACATCTCAGCAGTGTCACAGGCTGATTGCCTCCATGCCACGCCGCATTGAAGCAGTCATTTCTGCCAAAGGATTCCCGACCAAGTATTGAGTGCATAACTGAACATTATTATTTGATGGTTTTTTTGTTTGTTATTAAAAAACACTTTTATTTGATTGGACGGTTGAAATATGCTAATTTATTGAGACAGGTTTTTTGGGTTATCAGGAGTTGTAGGCCAAAATCATCAGTATTAAAACAATAAAAGACCTGACAAATTTCAGTTGGTGGATAATGAATCTATAATATATGAAGGTTTAATTGTAATCATTACATTATGGTAAATA
Organism: Ranitomeya variabilis; assembly: GCF_051348905.1. NCBI lineage: Eukaryota > Metazoa > Chordata > Amphibia > Anura > Dendrobatidae > Ranitomeya > Ranitomeya variabilis. The sequence goes on from NC_135237.1 coordinate 560,576,644, forward strand.
ATGAAATGTAACACTATATGCTAATTTTTTGAGAAGGACCTGTATGTTCTCACATGCTTCATGCATTTAATAGCCCTCTGTGTCTGTACTGTTACATACTTAGGCTGATAACTGGTTCATGCAGCTTTACATGAACACTCGATTCTTACACTATGGCTCGTCCGAACAATGAAAGCAATTGTTACCATCCTCTTCTTGTGTCTCGCCTATTTCCTCATAGATTGTAATCTTGAGAGCAGGGCTTTCATTCCTCTTGGTATCTGTTTTGATCTATGTATTTATTGTTATGCTGTAATGTCTATTGTATGTACAAGTCCCCTCTAAAATCTAAAGTGCTGCAGAATATGTTGGCGCTATAGAAATAAAATTATTATTTATTATTAAATGTTTTTATGAGTTCAATTTCTTTCAGTGCCGCTCTGCAACCCTGGACACTTGTCAAAGATTTTTAGTGAAGATGTTGTACCAGGGTTGTCTATTGATTTGCCTTCCTCTGTCATGCACGTCAATAGCTAATGCCAGTGTGGTGTTGTAGAAAATGGTGGCACTATCTGTGTCGTGGAGTGATGATACATAAGACAGAGATAGAATAGTCGAAGAGTGTGTGGATGTCTAGTTGTGTAATGTTTTTGAAGGTGTGTGCTAGTTGCTAGACAGGGGAGGCAGGTGAGAAGCACAGCGATGAGAAAGTGAGTAGATGGTGGTCAAATAGGGGGAGACGGGAGGTTATGAGGTTAGATAGGAAGAATAGGAGGGAGAAGACAAGGTCTAGTGTATGTCCATCTGTGTGGGTGGCTGTGGAGGGCCACTGATTAAGACCAAAGGATGAAGCAAGCGACAGTAGTTTCAAGGCTGCCAACTTGCGTATGTCAGTGGAGATGTTGAAGTCAACTGTGATGGTGGGAATGTCAGCAGAGAGAAAGTATAGAAGACAAGTGGAGAAGTGGTCCATAAAGGCTGTGGCTGGGCCCGGGGGTTGATATATGACAGTCACTTGGAGGTTGGAGGGAGAGTGGATGTGGACAGAAAGCACAGAATGGAGGATAAAGGAAGATAGAGGGTTGGCGGTGCAGTTGTTAGAAAGGAGAACACTACAATGTCAAGTGCCAGGGCAAGGAAAGTGGGTGAAGTGAAGGCCGCCTTAACACAGAGCAGCACATGAGAGCCAACAGAGGTTGTCAGCCATGTTTCGGTGACGCCCAGGAAGGATAAGTTGTGAGACATAAAGAGGTTGTGAATGCTGTGGACCTTATTGCAGATGAAATGACCATTCCAAAGCGCTCAGAGAAAAGGAGTAGCACAGTGGGGGTCAAGAAAATGAATTTTATGTTGGAGAGATTGCGGTAGTTTCTAGTAAGTGGGGAGTGAAGGGAGAGATAATGAGGGTGTCATAGCTGTGGAGGTCCAGGATTGGGAGATATATCGCCAGCAGTGAGGAGATGCAAAGAGAGAGCAAGTAGGAGAAGGAGAGTGTCCGACTTGTTTTGTGTTTTAGTAGGAGGGATGTGAGGTTGAGGAGCAGCTCTGCAGATGAGGTCAGGTGGGGAGGTATGAGGGAAGGGGAGATAATTATTTGTTTGCAGAGTGATGGGGTGTAGGGATATCAAAGGAGAAGGATTAGTGGAGCATAGTAAGGCAGATGTAAGCATGGTGAATGTATTTGTGGGAAAATAAGGAGGTAGGGGCAGTCAGTAAATACATGTAGCTCTTACCATCAGGTCACAGTTCTGATACATTTCTGGTGTATTTCTAATTTGCACTTAATTTCTGCACACCAAATGGAAAGAAAATGCTAAAAAAAACCTCATATGAACATAAGGATTTTGGAGTGTGGACACTGGACATGTTTCAAAAAAGCTAAGAAACCTCAGTTTGAATATAACACAGCCTAAGTCCCATGCTCTACAACAGATTCATGTCCGTGGTATGTACCATATGTGCGACCTGTGTAGTTGTACAAGACCCAGTAGATAAGGGGGGACACTGCCACCATAAGAGCATCTGTGAACTGTCTATGAGTCTACATGGAGCTGATAACAGTGACTTCTAATTATTGGTGTGATGGTAGATCCACACGGTGGGTGCAATGCACCAAGCCAGAAAAACAGAGCAGATTTTTTTGTTTAGGTCGCTCCTTTATAAAACCACTGATAGCACGTCATGATAGACTCGGCTTTTCTGCGTCTGAGCTGTCAGTCATTTTGCAATTTCTGCCTCTGACTTTAGATCAACTCCAGAAGTGAATCCATTCTTCTCCTTTTCCTCCTCGAAGAAAATTGAAGGCGCTGCCGCCGGTGTAATGGATGCTGCCTGTGATTAGCAGATAAACTGACATCTGCTTGCAGTTTTGACTCTCCTGATATGGGTCCGCATTGAGGTATTAAGGAAGCGATGGGCCGGGTAAGCAATCCTGACAGGTGCTGCATTGATTTCTCTGCAAATAAATAAACACTGACTAAAAGTATGATATAAGACTAACAGATGCCCTTTGTCGATCCGCGCCGCGGAAATGGATGACTGTTCCCAGTATGTGGAAGAGTGGAATAAATTGCAATGCTTTATTTTCTTTCTTTCTCTGTAAAAGAGATATAAGCATTTATCTCCAAAACATCCAATTAAGGGACAAATGAAACCTCCGGTAGATGTGCAGTCACGGCGGGCAGAGATTGTGCGCTTCTCGTGGAGCTTGCACATCCTTGGACGAAGCCTCTTTGGATGTCATGAACGTGACCTTGGCTGTTACCTGACTGACATCAGCGCAATCTAAAGCCATTAATGGAGCAAGAAGCGGAAAGGTTGTGCAGAGACCAGGCCGAAAGGACGAAATGTCATCATCAGTGACCCCTTGGCCATCTTACATATGTCAGTCAGTGGAGTGGAGGAATATCCACTTGTGTGCAAGCAAAGAGATATTATTACTAATTATTAGTGGTAAATAAAAAAATAAAAAGATGGAAAGTTGGATAGATTATAGTGATCAGTGAACTTGCTCATGTGTTTTCTGACCATGCACGGGTGCTAACCAAGAATCTTGGGCATGCTCGAATAATACAGGTGCATTTACTGAACATACATTTCAGTAGGCCAACATTTCGGATGATCATTTTTCAAGCTGGTGTTATAAAGTATTCTAATTTACTGAGATAATTACTTTGGGGTTTTCATTGGCTGTAAGCCATAATCATCAACATTAACAGAAATAAACACGTGAAATAGATCACTCTGTGTGTAATGACTCTATATGATATACGAGTATCACTTCTTGGATTGAAGAACTGAAATAAATTAACTTTTTGATGATATTCTAATTTTGTGAGATGCACCTGTATATTATCAGAGAAAAATACTCCACTGATGAGCCACTTCTCATAATGCTGTCTAAACACATGATTGACTCTGAAAATCTGCTAGTGTCCAACTTGGTCAAAACCAAGACAGACTCCCAACTCACTGAAGGATCATATTACAGCTACCTATTGAAGACTATGGAGAATGGAGGGAGAGGAGGAGGAAAGAGGAGTAGAAAAGGTGACAGAGACACTCAGAGGCCAGGCTGCTACTTTCTGTCTGGTGTTATAGCCCATCTCATAGATGGAGTTACAGCTACACTGCTCAGTCAGTACTGTTGTATAATTTCCTCCATGCTGCTGCTTTTTTTGAACATGTGCTACAAAGAAACAGGAGAGCAGGAATCTCTCCTGTATGTCTGTGCTCACAGCAGCTAGTCACACATTCTATTCCAGAGACAACTAAAGACAAACCCTGCATAGGGGAAACGTATGAAAAAATGGAGGATACGAGCCATATAAAGGCCAGAAATAGTTTGAATGTCATGACAGGAATACTTTAAAAATGCTTTCACCTAATGTGTCCACGAGACAATACATTACTCTACTGTAGAGAAGAAAATGAAGAAAAAAGTTTGATCTCATCACTTATGATATTTGAACACCTGCTAGGGCCGTGGGGTACGCGGTACTGGGTCCGGTACTTAAAGGGATGTGTCACAGGGGCGGCGACTGTTATGATCTGGTGGCCTAGGAGCAGCATGAGACGTACTCTGGAGAAGGTGGTACCTGTACTGACCGCAGACCCTGAACTTAACACCGCAACTAGAAGTAGCCGTGGAATGTACCTAACACTCCCTAGACATCTCGACACAGCCGGAGGACTAAATACCCTTAGAGATAGAAAAGGGAAAACTATCTTGCCTCAGAGAAAATCCCCAAAGGATAGACAGCCCCCCACAAATATTGACTGTGAGAGGAGAGGGAAATAACATACGCAGACTGAAATCAGGATTTAGCAAAGGAGGCCACTCTAGCTAAATAGAAAGGATAGGACAGAGTACTATGCGGTCAGTATTAAAACACTAGAAAATATCCACCACAGAAAACACAAAATCTCCACATCTAACTAAAGATATGGAGGGCATATCTGCATCTCCAGAGATACCAGCTTGGCTAAACAAATCCTTATACAGACCAAGCTGGACAAGACAAAACATGGAAAAGAACTGAACAATAAGGCCCACAGCATGTGGACTGCAAAAATCAAGGCCAGAACTTATCTTTGTTGAAATGAACAGCAAAGCAGGAGAGACCAGGCAGGGATGTGAATCCTCCAGGAACAATGGACAACTGGCACTGACTAAAGGGTCAAGCAAGACTAAATAGCCCAGTCAGAATTGCCGTAAGTGGACACACCTGATAAATGCAGCGATCCAAAGACCGCAGTGCTACCACTTATAACCACCGGAGGGAGCCCAAGAGCAGAATTCATAACAGTACCCCCCCTTGAGGAGGGGTCACCGAACCCTCACCAGAGCCCCCAGGCCGATCAGGACGAGCCAAATGAAAGGCACGAACCAAATCGTCAGCATGAACATCGGAGGCAACAACCCAAGAATTATCCTCCTGGCCATAACCCTTCCATTTGACAAGATACTGAAGCTTCCGCTTCGAAAAACGAGAATCCAAAATCTTCTCAACCAAATACTCCAACTCCCTATCAATCAACACCGGGGCAGGAGGATCAACAGAGGGAACAACGGGCACCACATATTTCCGCAAAAAAGATCTATGAAAAACATTATGGATGGAAAAAGAGGCTGGAAGGGCCAAACGAAAAGACACTGGATTGATAATCTCAGAAATCCTATAAGGACCAATAAACTGAGGCTTGAACTTAGGGGAAGAAACCTTCATAGGAACATGACGGGAAGACAACCAGACCAAATCCCCAACCCGAAGCCGGGAACCAACACACCGACGACGGTTAACAAAACGCTGAGCCTCCTCCTGAGACAACACCAAATTGTCCACAACATGAGCCCAAATTTGCTGCAACCTGTCAACCACAGAGTCCACCCCAGGACAATCAGAAGGCTCAACCTGCCCTGAAGAAAAACGAGGATGAAAACCAGAATTACAAAAGAAGGGAGAAACCAAGGTAGCAGAACTAGCCCGATTATTAAGGGCAAACTCGGCCAATGGCAAGAAAGCCACCCAATCATCCTGATCAGCAGACACAAAGCATCTCAAATAAGTTTCCAAAGCCTGATTAGTTCGCTCGGTTTGGCCATTTGTCTGAGGATGAAATGCGGAAGAAAAAGACAAATCAATGCCCAGCCTAGCACAAAAGGCCCGCCAAAACCTAGAAACAAACTGGGAACCTCTATCGGACACAATATTCTCCGGAATGCCATGCAAACGAACCACATGCTGAAAAAACAACGGAACCAAATCAGAAGAGGAAGGCAATTTAGGCAAAGGTACCAAATGAACCATCTTAGAAAACCGGTCACAAACCACCCAGATAACCGACATCCTCTGGGAAACCGGAAGATCTGAAATAAAACCCATAGAAATATGCGTCCAAGGCCTCTCAGGGACCGGCAAAGGCAAAAGCAACCCACTAGCGCGGGAACAGCAAGGCTTGGCCCGCGCACAAGTTCCACAGGACTGCACAAAAGAACGCACATCCCGTGACAAAGAAGGCCACCGAAATCACTCTACTAGTCCATCTGTCAGGAACAAACAGTTTCCCCACTGGACAGCGGTCAGGTTTATCAGCCTGAAATTCCTGAAGAACCCGTCGTAAATCAGGGGAGATGGCAGAAAGAATCACCCCTTCCTTCAGAATGCCGACCGGCTCATGGACCCCAGGAGAATCAGGCAAAAAGCTCCTAGAGAGGGCATCAGCCTTAACATTCTTAGAACCCGGAAGATACGAGACCACAAAATCGAAACGGGAGAAAAACAGGGACCATCGGGCCTGTCTAGGATTCAACCGTTTGGCAGACTCGAGGTAAATCAGATTCTTATGATCGGTCAAGACCACAATATGGTGCTTGGCCCCCTCAAGCCAATGTCGCCACTCCTCAAATGCCCACTTCATAGCCAACAACTCACGATTGCCGACATCATAATTACGTTCCGCAGGCGAAAACTTTCGAGAAAAGAAGGCACACGGTTTCATCAAGGAACCATCAGAATTCCTCTGTGACAAAACGGCCCCTGCCCCAATCTCAGAAGCGTCAACCTCAACCTGAAATGGAAGAGAAACATCCGGCTGACGCAACACAGGGGCAGAAGTAAATCGGCGTTTAAGCTCCTGAAAGGCAGAAACAGCCGCAGAGGACCAATTCGTCACATCAGCGCCTTTCTTCGTCAAATCGGTCAGGGGTTTAACCACACTTGAGAAGTTGGCAATGAAACGGCGATAAAAATTAGCAAAGCCCAAAAATTTCTGAAGGCTCTTCACGGATGTGGGCTGGATCCAATCATGAATGGCCTGAACCTTAACCGGATCCATTTCTATAGATGAGGGAGAAAAAATGAAGCCCAAAAAAGAAATCTTCTGTACTCCAAAGAGGCACTTAGACCCCTTCACAAACAAAGCATTATCACGAAGGATCTGAAACACCATCCTGACTTGTTTCACATGAGACTCCCAATCATCTGAAAAAATCAAAATATCATCCAAATATACAATCATGAATTTATCAAGATAATTCCGAAATATATCATGCATGAAGGACTGAAACACAGATGGAGCATTAGAGAGCCCGAATGGCATCACAAGATATTCAAAATGGCCTTCGGGCGTATTAAATGCAGTTTTCCATTCGTCACTCTGCTTAATACGAACAAGATTATATGCCCCTCGAAGGTCAATCTTAGTAAACCAACTAGCCCCCTTAATCCTAGCAAACAAATCAGAAAGCAAAGGCAAAGGGTATTGGAATTTGACCGTGATCTTATTCAAGAGGCGATAATCAATACAGGGTCTCAAGGAGCCATCCTTCTTCACAACAAAAAAAAAACCTGCTCCCAATGGTGAAGAAGATGGCCGAATATGCCCCTTCTCCAAAGTCTCCTTAACATAGCTCCGCATGGTGGTATGTTCTGGCACAGACAGGTTGAAAAGTCGGCCCTTAGGGAACTTACAGCCTGGAATCAAGTCAATAGCACAATCACAGTCCATATGCAGTGGAAGGGAACTGGACTTGGGCTCATCGAATACATCCTGGAAATCTGACAAAAACTCAGGAATTTCAGAAGAGGGGGAGGAGGCAATTGACATCAAAGGAACGTCACCATGAATCCCCTGACAACCCCAACTAATCACAGACATAGATTTCCAATCTAATACCAGATTATGCACCTGTAACCATGGAAAACCCAGCACAATAGCATCATACAAATTATGCAACACCAGAATACAACAATCTTCCTGATGGGCTGGCGCCATGCACATGGTCAGCTGTGTCCAAAACTGAGGTTTATTTTTAGCCAACGGTGTAGCATCAATGCCCCTCAAAGGAATAGGACTCTGCAAAGGCTGCAAGGGGAAACCACAACGTCTGGCAAATTCTAAGTCCATTAAGTTTAAAGCGGCGCCTGAATCCACAAATGCCATGACAGAAAATGATGATAATGAGCAGATCAGGGTCACAGATAACAGAAATTTAGGTTGTACAGTACTGATGGTAACGGAACTAGCGATTCTCTTGGTACGCTTAGGGCAATCAGAAATAACATGAGCAGAATCGCCGCAGTAAAAACACAACCTATTCTGACGTCTGAATCCTTGTCGTTCAGCTCTAGACACAAACCTATCACACTGCATAGGCTCAGGACTCCGCTCGGAAGACAACGCCATAGTGTGCACAACTCTGCGCTCGCGCAAGCGCCGATCAATCTGAATGGCCAGAGACATAGAATCACTCAGACCAGCAGGCGTGGGGAACCCCACCATAACATCTTTAACGGATTCAGAAAGACCCTTTCTGAAAATTTGCGCCAAGGCATCCTCATTCCATTTAGTCAGCACAGACCATTTTCTAAATTTCTGGCAATACGATTCTGCCGCTTCTTGACCCTGACACAGGGCCAACAAGGTCTTCTCAGCATGATCCACTGAATTAGGTTCATCATACAATAACCCTAGCGCCTGGAAAAAGGTGTCTACATTAAGCAAAGCCGGATTCCCAGATTCCAGGGAAAATGCCCAATCCTGAGGATCACCACGCAGCAGAGAGATGACTATTTTAACCTGCTGGATGGGATCACCAGAAGAACGGGGTTTCAGAGCAAAAAACAGTTATTTTTAAAGCTCAAAAATTTGGACCTGTCCCCAAAAAACAAGTCAGGAGTTGGAATTCTAGGCTCTAAGACCGTAGTCTGAATGATATAATCGGAAATACCCTGTACTCTAGCAGCAAGTTGATCCACACAAGAAGCCAATCCCTGAACATCCATGCCAGCGCCAAACTCCTGAGCCACCCAGAGGTAAAGAGGGAAGAAAAGACACAACAGACTACAGAATAAAAAAATGGCTCAGCACTTTCCTTCCCTTCTTCTGAGATGCAGTTAACTCATTGTTGGCCAGTTGTACTGTTATGATCTGGTGGCCTAGGAGCAGCATGAGACGTACTCTGGAGAAGGTGGTACCTGTACTGACCGCAGACCCTGAACTTAACACCGCAACTAGAAGTAGCCGTGGAATGTACCTAACACTCCCTAGACATCTCGACACAGCCGGAGTACTAAATACCCCTAGAGATAGAAAAGGGAAAACTTTCTTGCCTCAGAGAAAATCCCCAAAGGATAGACAGCCCCCCACAAATATTGACTGTGAGAGGAGAGGGAAATAACATACGCAGACTGAAATCAGGATTTAGCAAAGGAGGCCACTCTAGCTAAATAGAAAGGATAGGACAGAGTACTATGCGGTCAGTATTAAAACACTAGAAAATATCCACCACAGAAAACACAAAATCTCCACATCTAACTAAAGATATGGAGGGCATATCTGCATCTCCAGAGATACCAGCTTGGCTAAACAAATCCTTATACAGACCAAGCTGGACAAGACAAAACATGGAAAAGAACTGAACAATAAGGCCCACAGCATGTGGACTGCAAAAATCAAGGCCAGAACTTATCTTTGTTGAAATGAACAGCAAAGCAGGAGAGACCAGGCAGGGATGTGAATCCTCCAGGAACAATGGACAACTGGCACTGACTAAAGGGTCAAGCAAGACTAAATAGCCCAGTCAGAATTGCCATAAGTGGACACACCTGATAAATGCAGCGATCCAAAGACCGCAGCGCTACCACTTATAACCACCGGAGGGAGCCCAAGAGCAGAATTCACAACAGGCGACACGGTCCGTGGCCCTGGGCACCAAGTAAAAGGGGATTTGAAATGAGAAATAAAGTTTGTGTTCGTGACGCCACCTGTGGTATTCGGTCAGGGATGACCAACGCTGCTAAAGGGGTCCTCTGGGGTGATGGTATGGCAGCTGGCATGGTATGGCTTCCCACAGGTGAAGCTGTGTCCCTCAGGGCTCCCAGTGTATAGATAGTTTTCTGTGTACTGTACACTGTCTCCTCTTGCTTGAGTTTCCGTTTCCACCACTTTCTTCTACAATCAGCCTCCATGTGGCCATAACACGTACATTCTGTCTCCTCTTGCCCAGTTCGTCAAACTTTCATGTTCAGTCAGAATCGCTGTACACCAGATGCCCATTTACTGTGTACACTATGGCTCCTCTTACTAGAAGATCAATCTCTCCTCCCTCCCTATACAGTCAGCCTCTCTGTACACCTGATGCCCTTTTACTGTGTACACTATGGCTCCTCTTACTAAGGGATCCATCTCTCCTCCCTCCCTATACAGTCATCCTCTCTGTACACCTGGTGCCCTTTTACTGTGTACACTATGGCTCCTCTTACTAAGGGATCCATCTCTCCTCCCTCCCTATACAGTCATCCTCTCTGTACACCTGATGCCCTTTTACTTTGTACACCATGGCTCCTCTTACTAAGGGATCCATCTCTCCTCCCTCCCTATACAGTCAGCCTCTCTGTACACCTGATGCCTTTTTACTGTGTACACTATGGCTCCTCTTACTAAGGGATCAATCTCTACTCCCTCCCTATACAGTCATCCTCTCTGTACACCTGGTGCCCTTTTACTGTGTACACTATGGCTCCTCTTACTAAGGGATCCATCTCTCCTACCTCCCTATACAGTCATCCTCTCTGTATACCTGATGCCCTTTTACTGTGTACACTATGGCTCCTCTTACTAAGGGATCCATCTCTCCTCCCTCCCTATACAGTCATCCTCTCTGTACACCTGGTGCCCTTTTACTGTGTTCACTATGGCTGCTCTTACTAAGGGATCAATCTCTACTCCCTCCCTATACAGTCAGCATCGCTGTACACCTGGTGCTCTTTTACTGTGTACACTATGGCTCCTCTTACTAAGGGATCCATCTCTCCTACCTCCCTATACAGTCAGCCTCTCTGTACACCTGGTGCCCTTTTACTGTGTACACTATGGCTCCTCTTACTAAGGGATCCAGCTGTCCTCCCTCCCTATACAGTCAGCCTCTCTGTACACCTGGTGCCCTTTTACTGTGTACACTATGGCTCCTGTTACTAAGGGTTCCATCTTTCCTACCTCCCTATACAGTCAGCCTCTCTGTACACCTGGTGCCCTTTTACTGTGTACACCATGGCTCCTCTTACTAAGGGATCCATCTCTCCTACCTCCCTATACAGTCAGCCTCTCTGTACACCTGGTGCCCTTTTACTGTGTACACCATGGCTCCTCTTACTAAGGGATCCATCTCTCCTACCTCCCTATACAGTCAGCCTCTCTGTACACCTGGTGCCCTTTTACTGTGTACACTATGGCTCCTCTTACTAAGGGATCCATCTCTCCTACCTCCCTATACAGTCAGCATCTCTGTACACCTGGTGCCCTTTTACTGTGTACACTATGGCTCCTCTTACTAAGGGATCAATCTCTACTCCCTCCCTATACAGTCATCCTCTCTGTACACCTGGTGCCCTTTTACTGTGTACACTATGGCTCCTCTTACTAAGGGATACATCTCCTACCTCCCTATACAGTCATCCTCTCTGTACACCTGATGCCCTTTTACTGTGTACACTATGGCTCCTCTTACTAAGGGATCCATCTCTCCTCCCTCCCTATACAGTCATCCTCTCTGTACACCTGGTGCCCTTTTACTGTGTTCACTATGGCTCCTCTTACTAAGGGATCAATCTCTACTCCCTCCCTATACAGTCAGCCTCTCTGTACACCTGGTGCCCTTTTACTGTGTACACTATGGCTCCTCTTACTAAGGGATCCAGCTCTCCTCCCTCCCTATACAGTCAGCCTCTCTGTACACATGGTGCCCTTTTACTGTGTAAACTATGGCTCCTGTTACTAAGGGATCCAGCTCTCCTCCCTCCCTATACAGTCATCCTCTCTGTACACCTGGTGCCCTTTCGCTATGTACACTATGGCTCCTCTTACTAAGGGATCCATCTCTCCTACCTCCCTATACAGTCAGCCTCTCTGTACACCTGATGCCCTTTTACTGTGTACACTATGGCTCATCTTTCTAAGGGATCCATCTCTCCTACCTCCCTATACAGTCATCCTCTCTGTACACCTGGTGCCCTTTTACTGTGTACACTATGGCTCCTCTTAATAAAGGTTCCATCTCTCCTCCCTCCCTATACAGTCAGCCTCTCTGTACACCTGGTGCCCTTTTACTGTGTACACTATGGCTCCTCTTACTAAGGGATCCATCTCTCCTCCCTCCCTATACAGTCATCCTCTCTGTACACCTGGTGCCCTTTTACTGTGTACACTATGGCTCCTCTTACTAAAGGTTCCATCTTTCCTCCCTCCCTATACAGTCATCCTCTCTATACACCTGATGCCCTTTTACTGTGTACACTATGGCTCCTCTTACTAAGGGATCAATCTCTCCTCCCTCCCTATACAGTCAGCCTCTCTGTACACCTGGTGCCCTTTTACTGTGTACACTATGGCTCCTCTTACTAAGGGATCCATCTCTCCTCCCTCCCTATACAGTCAGCCTCTCTGTACACCTGGTGCCCTTTTACTGTGTACACTATGGCTCCTCTTACTAAAGGTTCCATCTTTCCTCCCTCCCTATACAGTCATCCTCTCTATACACCTGATGCCCTTTTACTGTGTACACTATGGCTCCTCTTACTAAGGGATCAATCTCTCCTCCCTCCCTATACAGTCAGCCTCTCTGTACACCTGGTGCCCTTTTACTGTGTACACTATGGCTCCTCTTACTAAGGGATCCATCTCTCCTCCCTCCCTATACAGTCAGCCTCTCTGTACACCTGGTGCCCTTTTATTGTGTACACTATGGCTCCTCTTACTAAGGGATACATCTCTCCTCCCTCCCTATACAGTCATCCTCTCTGTACACCTGATGCCCTTTTACTGCGTACACTATGGCTCCTCTTACTAAGGGATCCATCTCTCCTCCCTCCCTATACAGTCATCCTCTCTGTACACCTGATGCCCTTTTACTGTGTACACTATGGCTCCTCTTACTAAGGGATCCATCTCTCCTCCCTCCCTATACAGTCATCCTCTCTGTACACCTGGTGCCCTTTTACTGTGTACACTATGGCTCCTCTTACTAAGGGATCCATCTCTCCTCCCTCCCTATACAGTCAGCCTCTCTGTACACCTGGTGCCCTTTTACTGTGTACACTATGGCTCCTCTTACTAAGGGATCCATCTCTCCTCCCTCCCTATACAGTCAGCCTCTCTGTACACCTGGTGCCCTTTCACTATGTACACTATGGCTCCTCTTACTAAAGGTACCTTCACACGAAACGACTTTGTAACGATATCGCTAGCGATCCGTGACGTTGCAGCGTCCTGGCTAGCGATATCGTTTAGTTTGACACGCAGCAGCGATCAGGATCCTGCTGTGATGTCGCTGGTCGCTGAATAAAGTCCAGAACTTTATTTGGTCATCCGATCGCCGTGTATCGTTGTGTTTGAAAGCAAAAGCAACGATACCAGCGATATTTTACACTGGTAACCAGGGTAAACATCGGGTTACCAAGCGCAGGGCCGCGCTTAGTAACCCGATGTTTACCCTGGTTACCAGCGTAAAAGTAAAAAAAACAAACAGTACATACTCACCTGCGCGTCCCCCAGCGTCTGCTTCCTGACACTTACTGAGCGCCGGCCCTAAAGTGAAAGTAAAAGCACAGCGGTGACGTCACCGCTGTGCTGTTAGGGCCGGAGCTCAGTCAGTGTCAGGAAGCAGACGCTGGGGGACGCGCAGGTGAGTATGTACTGTTTGTTTTTTTAACTTTTACGCTGGTAACCAGGGTAAACATCGGGTTACTAAGCGCGGCCCTGCGCTTAGCAACCCGATGTTTACCCTGGTTACCCGGGGACCTCGGCATCGTTGGTTGCTGGAGAGCGGTCTGTGTGACAGCTCCCCAGCGACCAAACAGCGACGCTGCAGCGATCAGCATCGTTGTCGCTATCGCTGCAGCGTCGCTTCGTGTGAAGGTACCTTAAGGGATCCATCTCTCCTCCCTCCCTATACAGTCAGCCTATCTGTACACCTGGTGCCCTTTTACTGTGTACACATGGTTCCTCTTACTAAGGGATCCATCTCTCCTACCTCCCTATACAGTCAGCCTCTCTGTACACCTGGTGCCCTTTTACTGTGTACACATGGCTCCTCTTACTAAGGGATCCATCTCTCCTCCCTCCCTATACAGTCAGCCTCTCTGTACACCTGGTGCCCTTTTACTGTGTACACTATGGCTCCTCTTACTAAGGGATCCATCTCTCCTCCCTCCCTATACAGTCAGCCTCTCTGTACACCTGGTGCCCTTTTACTGTGTACACTATGGCTCCTCTTACTAAGGGATCCATCTCTCCTCCCTCCCTATACAGTCAGCCTCTCTGTACACCTGGTGCCTTTCACTGTGTACACATGGCTCCTCTTACTAAGGGATCCAGCTCTCCTCCCTCCCTATACAGTCAGCCTCTCTGTACACCTGGTGCCCTTTTACTGTGTACACTATGGCTCCTCTTACTAAGGGATCCATCTCTCCTACCTCCCTATACAGTCAGCCTCTCTGTACACCTGGTGCCCTTTTACTGTGTACACCATGGCTCCTCTTACTAAGGGATCCATCTCTCCTACCTCCCTATACAGTCAGCCTCTCTGTACACCTGGTGCCCTTTTACTGTGTACACCATGGCTCCTCTTACTAAGGGATCCATCTCTCCTACCTCCCTATACAGTCAGCCTCTCTGTACACCTGGTGCCCTTTTACTGTGTACACTATGGCTCCTCTTACTAAGGGATCAATCTCTACTCCCTCCCTATACAGTCATCCTCTCTGTACACCTGGTGCCCTTTTACTGTGTACACCATGGCTCCTCTTACTAAGGGATCCATCTCTCCTACCTCCCTATACAGTCAGTCTCTCTGTACACCTGGTGCCCTTTTACTGTGTACACTATGGCTCCTCTTACTAAGGGATCCATCTCTCCTACCTCCCTATACAGTCAGCCTCTCTGTACACCTGGTGCCCTTTTACTGTGTACACTATGGCTCCTCTTACTAAGGGATCAATCTCTACTCCCTCCCTATACAGTCATCCTCTCTGTACACCTGGTGCCCTTTTACTGTGTACACTATGGCTCCTCTTACTAAGGGATACATCTCCTACCTCCCTATACAGTCATCCTCTCTGTACACCTGATGCCCTTTTACTGTGTACACTATGGCTCCTCTTACTAAGGGATCCATCTCTCCTCCCTCCCTATACAGTCAGCCTCTCTGTACACCTGGTGCCCTTTTACTGTGTACACCATGGCTCCTCTTACTAAGGGATCCATCTCTCCTACCTCCCTATACAGTCAGCCTCTCTGTACACCTGGTGCCCTTTTACTGTGTACACCATGGCTCCTCTTACTAAGGGATCCATCTCTCCTCCCTCCCTATACAGTCAGCCTCTCTGTACACCTGGTGCCCTTTTACTGTGTACACTATGGCTCCTCTTACTAAGGGATCCAGCTCTCCTCCCTCCCTATACAGTCAGCCTCTCTGTACACCTGGTGCCCTTTTACTGTGTACACTATGGCTCCTCTTACTAAGGGATCCAGTTCTCCTCCCTCCCTATACAGTCAGCCTCTCTGTACACCTGGTGCCCTTTTACTGTGTACACTATGGCTCCTCTTACTAAGGGATCCAGCTCTCCTACCTCCCTATACAGTCAGCCTCTCTGTACACCTGGTGCCCATTTACTGTGTACACTATGGCTCCTCTTACTAAGGGATCCATCTCTCCTACCTCCCTATACAGTCAGCCTCTCTGTACACCTGGTGCCCTTTTACTGTGTACACCATGGCTCCTCTTACTAAGGGATCCATCTCTCCTCCCTCCCTATACAGTCAGCCTCTCTGTACACCTGGTGCCCTTTTACTGAGTACACTATGGCTCCTCTTACTAAGGGATCCATCTCTCCTCCCTCCCTATACAGTCAGCCTCTCTGTACACCTGGTGCCCTTTTACTGTGTACACTATGGCTCCTCTTACTAAGGGATCCAGCTCTCCTCCCTCCCTATACAGTCAGCCTCTCTGTACACCTGGTGCCTTTCACTGTGTACACATGGCTCCTCTTACTAAGGGATCCAGCTCTCCTCCCTCCCTATACAGTCAGCCTCTCTGTACACCTGGTGCCCTTTTACTGTGTACACTATGGCTCCTCTTACTAAGGGATCCATCTCTCCTACCTCCCTATACAGTCAGCCTCTCTGTACACCTGGTGCCCTTTTACTGTGTACACCATGGCTCCTCTTACTAAGGGATCCATCTCTCCTACCTCCCTATACAGTCAGCCTCTCTGTACACCTGGTGCCCTTTTACTGTGTACACCATGGCTCCCCTTACTAAGGGATCCATCTCTCCTACCTCCCTATACAGTCAGCCTCTCTGTACACCTGGTGCCCTTTTACTGTGTACACTATGGCTCCTCTTACTAAGGGATCAATCTCTACTCCCTCCCTATACAGTCATCCTCTCTGTACACCTGGTGCCCTTTTACTGTGTACACCATGGCTCCTCTTACTAAGGGATCCATCTCTCCTACCTCCCTATACAGTCAGTCTCTCTGTACACCTGGTGCCCTTTTACTGTGTACATTATGGCTCTTCTTACTAAGGGATCCATCTCTCCTACCTCCCTATACAGTCAGCCTCTCTGTACACCTGGTGCCCTTTTACTGTGTACACTATGGCTCCTCTTACTAAGGGATCAATCTCTACTCCCTCCCTATACAGTCATCCTCTCTGTACACCTGGTGCCCTTTTACTGTGTACACTATGGCTCCTCTTACTAAGGGATACATCTCCTACCTCCCTATACAGTCATCCTCTCTGTACACCTGATGCCCTTTTACTGTGTACACTATGGCTCCTCTTACTAAGGGATCCATCTCTCCTCCCTCCCTATACAGTCAGCCTCTCTGTACACCTGGTGCCCTTTTACTGTGTACACCATGGCTCCTCTTACTAAGGGATCCATCTCTCCTACCTCCCTATACAGTCAGCCTCTCTGTACACCTGGTGCCCTTTTACTGTGTACACCATGGCTCCTCTTACTAAGGGATCCATCTCTCCTCCCTCCCTATACAGTCAGCCTCTCTGTACACCTGGTGCCCTTTTACTGTGTACACTATGGCTCCTCTTACTAAGGGATCCAGCTCTCCTCCCTCCCTATACAGTCAGCCTCTCTGTACACCTGGTGCCCTTTTACTGTGTACACTATGGCTCCTCTTACTAAGGGATCCAGTTCTCCTCCCTCCCTATACAGTCAGCCTCTCTGTACACCTGGTGCCCTTTTACTGTGTACACTATGGCTCCTCTTACTAAGGGATCCAGCTCTCCTACCTCCCTATACAGTCAGCCTCTCTGTACACCTGGTGCCCATTTACTGTGTACACTATGGCTCCTCTTACTAAGGGATCCATCTCTCCTACCTCCCTATACAGTCAGCCTCTCTGTACACCTGGTGCCCTTTTACTGTGTACACCATGGCTCCTCTTACTAAGGGATCCATCTCTCCTCCCTCCCTATACAGTCAGCCTCTCTGTACACCTGGTGCCCTTTTACTGAGTACACTATGGCTCCTCTTACTAAGGGATCCATCTCTCCTCCCTCCCTATACAGTCAGCCTCTCTGTACACCTGGTGCCCTTTTACTGTGTACACTATGGCTCCTCTTACTAAGGGATCCAGCTCTCCTCCCTCCCTATACAGTCAGCCTCTCTGTACACCTGGTGCCCTTTTACTGTGTACACTATGGCTCCTCTTACTAAGGGATCCATCTCTCCTCCCTCCCTATACAGTCAGCTTCTCTGTACACCTGGTGCCCTTTTACTGTGTACACTATGGCTCCTCTTACTAAGGGATCAATCTCTCCTCCCTCCCTATACAGTCAGCCTCTCTGTACACCTGGTGCCCTTTTACTGTGTACACTATGGCTCCTGTTACTAAGGGTTCCATCTTTCCTACCTCCCTATACAGTCAGCCTCTCTGTACACCTGGTGCCCTTTCACTATGTACACTATGGCTCCTCTTACTAAGGGATCCATCTCTCCTACCTCCCTATACAGTCAGCCTCTCTGTACACCTGGTGCCCTTTTACTGTTTACACATGGCTCCTCTTACTAAGGGATCCATCTCTCCTCCCTCCCTATACAGTCAGCCTCTCTGTACACCTGGTGCCCTTTTACTGTGTACACCATGGCTCCTCTTACTAAGGGATCCATCTCTCCTACCTCCCTATACAGTCAGCCTCTCTGTACACCTGGTGCCCTTTTACTGTGTACACCATGGCTCCTCTTACTAAGGGATCCATCTCTCCTACCTCCCTATACAGTCAGCCTCTCTGTACACCTGGTGCCCTTTTACTGTGTACACTTTGGCTCCTCTTACTAAGGGATCCAGCTCTCCTCCCTCCCTATACAGTCAGCCTCTCTGTACACCTGGTGCCCTTTTACTGTGTACACTATGGCTCCTCTTACTAAGGGATCCAGCTCTCCTACCTCCCTATACAGTCAGCCTCTCTGTACACCTGGTGCCCTTTTACTGTGTACACTATGGCTCCTCTTACTAAGGGATACATCTCTCCTACCTCCCTATACAGTCAGCCTCTCTGTACACCTGGTGCCCTTTTACTGTGTACACCATGGCTCCTCTTACTAAGGGATCCATCTCTCCTCCCTCCCTATACAGTCAGCCTCTCTGTACACCTGGTGCCCTTTTACTGTGTACACTATGGCTCCTCTTACTAAGGGATCCAGCTCTCCTCCCTCCCTATACAGTCAGCCTCTCTGTACACCTGGTGCCCTTTTTCTGTGTACACTATGGCTCCTCTTACTAAGGGATCCAGCTCTCCTCCCTCCCTATACAGTCAGCCTCTCTGTACACCTGGTGCCCTTTTACTGTGTACACTATGGCTCCTCTTACTAAGGGATCCAGCTCTCCTCCCTCCCTATACAGTCAGCCTCTCTGTACACCTGGTGCCCTTTTACTGTGTACACTATGGCTCCTCTTACTAAGGGATCCATCTCTCCTCCCTCCCTATACAGTCAGCCTCTCTGTACACCTGGTGCCTTTCACTGTGTACACATGGCTCCTCTTACTAAGGGATCCAGCTCTCCTCCCTCCCTATACAGTCAGCCTCTCTGTACACCTGGTGCCCTTTTACTGTGTACACTATGGCTCCTCTTACTAAGGGATCCATCTCTCCTACCTCCCTATACAGTCAGCCTCTCTGTACACCTGGTGCCCTTTTACTGTGTACACCATGGCTCCTCTTACTAAGGGATCCATCTCTCCTACCTCCCTATACAGTCAGCCTCTCTGTACACCTGGTGCCCTTTTACTGTGTACACCATGGCTCCTCTTACTAAGGGATCCATCTCTCCTACCTCCCTATACAGTCAGCCTCTCTGTACACCTGGTGCCCTTTTACTGTGTACACTATGGCTCCTCTTAATAAGGGATCAATCTCTACTCCCTCCCTATACAGTCATCCTCTCTGTACACCTGGTGCCCTTTTACTGTGTACACCATGGCTCCTCTTACTAAGGGATCCATCTCTCCTACCTCCCTATACAGTCAGTCTCTCTGTACACCTGGTGCCCTTTTACTGTGTACACTATGGCTCCTCTTACTAAGGGATCCATCTCTCCTACCTCCCTATACAGTCAGCCTCTCTGTACACCTGGTGCCCTTTTACTGTGTACACTATGGCTCCTCTTACTAAGGGATCAATCTCTACTCCCTCCCTATACAGTCATCCTCTCTGTACACCTGGTGCCCTTTTACTGTGTACACTATGGCTCCTCTTACTAAGGGATACATCTCCTACCTCCCTATACAGTCATCCTCTCTGTACACCTGATGCCCTTTTACTGTGTACACTATGGCTCCTCTTACTAAGGGATCCATCTCTCCTACCTCCCTATACAGTCAGCCTCTCTGTACACCTGGTGCCCTTTTACTGTGTACACTATGGCTCCTCTTACTAAGGGATCAATCTCTACTCCCTCCCTATACAGTCAGCCTCTCTGTACACCTGGTGCCCTTTTTCTGTGTACACTATGGCTCCTCTTACTAAGGGATCCAGCTCTCCTCCCTCCCTATACAGTCAGCCTCTCTGTACACCTGGTGCCCTTTTACTGTGTACACTATGGCTCCTCTTACTAAGGGATCCAGCTCTCCTACCTCCCTAAACAGTCAGCCTCTCTGTACACCTGGTGCCCTTTTACTGTGTACACTATGGCTCCTCTTACTAAGGGATCCATCTCTCCTCCCTCCCTATACAGTCAGCCTCTCTGTACACCTGGTGCCTTTCACTGTGTACACATGGCTCCTCTTACTAAGGGATCCAGCTCTCCTCCCTCCCTATACAGTCAGCCTCTCTGTACACCTGGTGCCCTTTTACTGTGTACACTATGGCTCCTCTTACTAAGGGATCCATCTCTCCTACCTCCCTATACAGTCAGCCTCTCTGTACACCTGGTGCCCTTTTACTGTGTACACCATGGCTCCTCTTACTAAGGGATCCATCTCTCCTACCTCCCTATACAGTCAGCCTCTCTGTACACCTGGTGCCCTTTTACTGTGTACACCATGGCTCCTCTTACTAAGGGATCCATCTCTCCTACCTCCCTATACAGTCAGCCTCTCTGTACACCTGGTGCCCTTTTACTGTGTACACTATGGCTCCTCTTACTAAGGGATCAATCTCTACTCCCTCCCTATACAGTCATCCTCTCTGTACACCTGGTGCCCTTTTACTGTGTACACCATGGCTCCTCTTACTAAGGGATCCATCTCTCCTACCTCCCTATACAGTCAGTCTCTCTGTACACCTGGTGCCCTTTTACTGTGTACACTATGGCTCCTCTTACTAAGGGATCCATCTCTCCTACCTCTCTATACAGTCAGCCTCTCTGTACACCTGGTGCCCTTTTACTGTGTACACTATGGCTCCTCTTACTAAGGGATCAATCTCTACTCCCTCCCTATACAGTCATCCTCTCTGTACACCTGGTGCCCTTTTACTGTGTACACTATGGCTCCTCTTACTAAGGGATCCAGCTCTCCTACCTCCCTAAACAGTCAGCCTCTCTGTACACCTGGTGCCCTTTTACTGTGTACACTATGGCTCCTCTTACTAAGGGATCCATCTCTCCTCCCTCCCTATACAGTCAGCCTCTCTGTACACCTGGTGCCTTTCACTGTGTACACATGGCTCCTCTTACTAAGGGATCCAGCTCTCCTCCCTCCCTATACAGTCAGCCTCTCTGTACACCTGGTGCCTTTCAATTTGTACACATGGCTCCTCTTACTAAGGGATCCAGCTCTCCTCCCTCCCTATACAGTCAGCCTCTCTGTACACCTGGTGCCCTTTTACTGTGTACACTATGGCTCCTCTTACTAAGGGATCCATCTCTCCTACCTCCCTATACAGTCAGCCTCTCTGTACACCTGGTGCCCTTTTACTGTGTACACCATGGCTCCTCTTACTAAGGGATCCATCTCTCCTACCTCCCTATACAGTCAGCCTCTCTGTACACCTGGTGCCCTTTTACTGTGTACACCATGGCTCCTCTTACTAAGGGATCCATCTCTCCTACCTCCCTATACAGTCAGCCTCTCTGTACACCTGGTGCCCTTTTACTGTGTACACTATGGCTCCTCTTAATAAGGGATCAATCTCTACTCCCTCCCTATACAGTCATCCTCTCTGTACACCTGGTGCCCTTTTACTGTGTACACTATGGCTCCTCTTACTAAGGGATACATCTCTCCTCCCTCCCTACACAGTCAGCCTCTCTGTACACCTGGTGCCCTTTTACTGTGTACACTATGGCTCCTCTTACTAAGGGATCCATCTCTCCTCCCTCCCTATACAGTCAGCTTCTCTGTACACCTGGTGCCCTTTTACTGTGTACACTATGGCTCCTCTTACTAAGGGATCAATCTCTCCTCCCTCCCTATACAGTCAGCCTCTCTGTACACCTGGTGCCCTTTTACTGTGTACACTATGGCTCCTGTTACTAAGGGTTCCATCTTTCCTACCTCCCTATACAGTCAGCCTCTCTGTACACCTGGTGCCCTTTCACTATGTACACTATGGCTCCTCTTACTAAGGGATCCATCTCTCCTACCTCCCTATACAGTCAGCCTCTCTGTACACCTGGTGCCCTTTTACTGTTTACACATGGCTCCTCTTACTAAGGGATCCATCTCTCCTCCCTCCCTATACAGTCAGCCTCTCTGTACACCTGGTGCCCTTTTACTGTGTACACCATGGCTCCTCTTACTAAGGGATCCATCTCTCCTACCTCCCTATACAGTCAGCCTCTCTGTACACCTGGTGCCCTTTTACTGTGTACACCATGGCTCCTCTTACTAAGGGATCCATCTCTCCTACCTCCCTATACAGTCAGCCTCTCTGTACACCTGGTGCCCTTTTACTGTGTACACTTTGGCTCCTCTTACTAAGGGATCCAGCTCTCCTCCCTCCCTATACAGTCAGCCTCTCTGTACACCTGGTGCCCTTTTACTGTGTACACTATGGCTCCTCTTACTAAGGGATCCAGCTCTCCTACCTCCCTATACAGTCAGCCTCTCTGTACACCTGGTGCCCTTTTACTGTGTACACTATGGCTCCACTTACTAAGGGATACATCTCTCCTACCTCCCTATACAGTCAGCCTCTCTGTACACCTGGTGCCCTTTTACTGTGTACACCATGGCTCCTCTTACTAAGGGATCCATCTCTCCTCCCTCCCTATACAGTCAGCCTCTCTGTACACCTGGTGACCTTTTACTGTGTACACTATGGCTCCTCTTACTAAGGGATCCAGCTCTCCTCCCTCCCTATACAGTCAGCCTCTCTGTACACCTGGTGCCCTTTTTCTGTGTACACTATGGCTCCTCTTACTAAGGGATCCAGCTCTCCTCCCTCCCTATACAGTCAGCCTCTCTGTACACCTGGTGCCCTTTTACTGTGTACACTATGGCTCCTCTTACTAAGGGATCCAGCTCTCCTACCTCCCTATACAGTCAGCCTCTCTGTACACCTGGTGCCCTTTTACTGTGTACACTATGGCTCCTCTTACTAAGGGATCCATCTCTCCTCCCTCCCTATACAGTCAGCCTCTCTGTACACCTGGTGCCTTTCACTGTGTACACATGGCTCCTCTTACTAAGGGATCCAGCTCTCCTCCCTCCCTATACAGTCAGCCTCTCTGTACACCTGGTGCCCTTTTACTGTGTACACTATGGCTCCTCTTACTAAGGGATCCATCTCTCCTACCTCCCTATACAGTCAGCCTCTCTGTACACCTGGTGCCCTTTTACTGTGTACACCATGGCTCCTCTTACTAAGGGATCCATCTCTCCTACCTCCCTATACAGTCAGCCTCTCTGTACACCTGGTGCCCTTTTACTGTGTACACCATGGCTCCTCTTACTAAGGGATCCATCTCTCCTACCTCCCTATACAGTCAGCCTCTCTGTACACCTGGTGCCCTTTTACTGTGTACACTATGGCTCCTCTTAATAAGGGATCAATCTCTACTCCCTCCCTATACAGTCATCCTCTCTGTACACCTGGTGCCCTTTTACTGTGTACACCATGGCTCCTCTTACTAAGGGATCCATCTCTCCTACCTCCCTATACAGTCAGTCTCTCTGTACACCTGGTGCCCTTTTACTGTGTACACTATGGCTCCTCTTACTAAGGGATCCATCTCTCCTACCTCCCTATACAGTCAGCCTCTCTGTACACCTGGTGCCCTTTTACTGTGTACACTATGGCTCCTCTTACTAAGGGATCAATCTCTACTCCCTCCCTATACAGTCATCCTCTCTGTACACCTGGTGCCCTTTTACTGTGTACACTATGGCTCCTCTTACTAAGGGATACATCTCCTACCTCCCTATACAGTCATCCTCTCTGTACACCTGATGCCCTTTTACTGTGTACACTATGGCTCCTCTTACTAAGGGATCCATCTCTCCTACCTCCCTATACAGTCAGCCTCTCTGTACACCTGGTGCCCTTTTACTGTGTACACTATGGCTCCTCTTACTAAGGGATCAATCTCTACTCCCTCCCTATACAGTCAGCCTCTCTGTACACCTGGTGCCCTTTTTCTGTGTACACTATGGCTCCTCTTACTAAGGGATCCAGCTCTCCTCCCTCCCTATACAGTCAGCCTCTCTGTACACCTGGTGCCCTTTTACTGTGTACACTATGGCTCCTCTTACTAAGGGATCCAGCTCTCCTACCTCCCTAAACAGTCAGCCTCTCTGTACACCTGGTGCCCTTTTACTGTGTACACTATGGCTCCTCTTACTAAGGGATCCATCTCTCCTCCCTCCCTATACAGTCAGCCTCTCTGTACACCTGGTGCCTTTCACTGTGTACACATGGCTCCTCTTACTAAGGGATCCAGCTCTCCTCCCTCCCTATACAGTCAGCCTCTCTGTACACCTGGTGCCCTTTTACTGTGTACACTATGGCTCCTCTTACTAAGGGATCCATCTCTCCTACCTCCCTATACAGTCAGCCTCTCTGTACACCTGGTGCCCTTTTACTGTGTACACCATGGCTCCTCTTACTAAGGGATCCATCTCTCCTACCTCCCTATACAGTCAGCCTCTCTGTACACCTGGTGCCCTTTTACTGTGTACACCATGGCTCCTCTTACTAAGGGATCCATCTCTCCTACCTCCCTATACAGTCAGCCTCTCTGTACACCTGGTGCCCTTTTACTGTGTACACTATGGCTCCTCTTACTAAGGGATCAATCTCTACTCCCTCCCTATACAGTCATCCTCTCTGTACACCTGGTGCCCTTTTACTGTGTACACCATGGCTCCTCTTACTAAGGGATCCATCTCTCCTACCTCCCTATACAGTCAGTCTCTCTGTACACCTGGTGCCCTTTTACTGTGTACACTATGGCTCCTCTTACTAAGGGATCCATCTCTCCTACCTCCCTATACAGTCAGCCTCTCTGTACACCTGGTGCCCTTTTACTGTGTACACTATGGCTCCTCTTACTAAGGGATCAATCTCTACTCCCTCCCTATACAGTCATCCTCTCTGTACACCTGGTGCCCTTTTACTGTGTACACTATGGCTCCTCTTACTAAGGGATCCAGCTCTCCTACCTCCCTAAACAGTCAGCCTCTCTGTACACCTGGTGCCCTTTTACTGTGTACACTATGGCTCCTCTTACTAAGGGATCCATCTCTCCTCCCTCCCTATACAGTCAGCCTCTCTGTACACCTGGTGCCTTTCACTGTGTACACATGGCTCCTCTTACTAAGGGATCCAGCTCTCCTCCCTCCCTATACAGTCAGCCTCTCTGTACACCTGGTGCCTTTCACTGTGTACACATGGCTCCTCTTACTAAGGGATCCAGCTCTCCTCCCTCCCTATACAGTCAGCCTCTCTGTACACCTGGTGCCCTTTTACTGTGTACACTATGGCTCCTCTTACTAAGGGATCCATCTCTCCTACCTCCCTATACAGTCAGCCTCTCTGTACACCTGGTGCCCTTTTACTGTGTACACCATGGCTCCTCTTACTAAGGGATCCATCTCTCCTACCTCCCTATACAGTCAGCCTCTCTGTACACCTGGTGCCCTTTTACTGTGTACACCATGGCTCCTCTTACTAAGGGATCCATCTCTCCTACCTCCCTATACAGTCAGCCTCTCTGTACACCTGGTGCCCTTTTACTGTGTACACTATGGCTCCTCTTAATAAGGGATCAATCTCTACTCCCTCCCTATACAGTCATCCTCTCTGTACACCTGGTGCCCTTTTACTGTGTACACCATGGCTCCTCTTACTAAGGGATCCATCTCTCCTACCTCCCTATACAGTCAGTCTCTCTGTACACCTGGTGCCCTTTTACTGTGTACACTATGGCTCCTCTTACTAAGGGATCCATCTCTCCTACCTCCCTATACAGTCAGCCTCTCTGTACACCTGGTGCCCTTTTACTGTGTACACTATGGCTCCTCTTACTAAGGGATCAATCTCTCCTCCCTCCCTATACAGTCAGCCTCTCTGTACACCTGGTGCCCTTTTACTGTGTACACTATGGCTCCTGTTACTAAGGGTTCCATCTTTCCTACCTCCCTATACAGTCAGCCTCTCTGTACACCTGGTGCCCTTTCACTATGTACACTATGGCTCCTCTTACTAAGGGATCCATCTCTCCTACCTCCCTATACAGTCAGCCTCTCTTTACACCTGGTGCCCTTTTACTGTGTACACCATGGCTCCTCTTACTAAGGGATCCATCTCTCCTACCTCCCTATACAGTCAGCCTCTCTGTACACCTGGTGCCCTTTTACTGTGTACACCATGGCTCCTCTTACTAAGGGATCCATCTCCCCTCCCTCCCTATAGCCTCTCTGTACACCTGGTGCCCTTTTACTGTGTACACTATGGCTCCTCTTACTAAGGGATCCAGCTCTCCTCCCTCCCTATACAGTCAGCCTCTCTGTACACCTGGTGCCCTTTTACTGTGTACACTATGGCTCCTCTTACTAAGGGATCCATCTCTCCTACCTCCCTATACAGTCAGCCTCTCTGTACACCTGGTGCCCTTTTACTGTGTACACTATGGCTCCTCTTACTAAGGGATCCAGCTCTCCTCCCTCCCTATACAGTCAGCCTCTCTGTACACCTGGTGCCCTTTTACTGTGTACACTATGGCTCCTCTTACTAAGGGATCCATCTCTCCTCCCTCCCTATACAGTCAGCCTCTCTGTACACCTGGTGCCCTTTTACTGTGTACACCATGGCTCCTCTTACTAAGGGATCCATCTCTCCTACCTCCCTATACAGTCAGCCTCTCTGTACACCTGGTGCCCTTTTACTGTGTACACCATGGCTCCTCTTACTAAGGGATCCATCTCTCCTACCTCCCTATACAGTCAGCCTCTCTGTACACCTGGTGCCCATTTACTGTGTACACTATGGCTCCTCTTACTAAGGGATCCATCTCTCCTCCCTCCCTATACAGTCATCCTCTCTGTACACCTGGTGCCCTTTTACTGTGTACACATGGCTCCTCTTACTAAGGGATCCAGCTCTCCTCCCTCCCTATACAGCCAGCCTCTCTGTACACCTGGTGCCCTTTTACTGTGTACACTATGGCTCCTCTTACTAAGGGATCCAGCTCTCCTCCCTCCCTATACAGTCAGCCTCTCTGTACACCTGGTGCCCTTTTACTGTGTACACTATGGCTCCTCTTACTAAGGGATCCATCTCTCCTCCCTCCCTATACAGTCAGCCTCTCTGTACACCTGATGCCCTTTTACTGTGTACACATGGCTCCTCTTACTAAGGGATCCAGCTCTCCTCCCTCCCTATACAGCCAGCCTCTCTGTACACCTGGTGCCCTTTTACTGTGTACACTATGGCTCCTCTTACTAAGGGATCCAGCTCTCCTCCCTCCCTATACAGTCATCCTCTCTGTACACCTGGTGCCCTTTTACTGTGTACACTATGGCTCCTCTTACTAAGGGATACATCTCTCCTCCCTCCCTATACAGTCATCCTCTCTGTACACCTGGTGCCCTTTTACTGTGTACACTATTGCTCCTCTTTCTAAGGGATCCATCTCTCCTCCCTCCCTATACAGTCAGCCTCTCTGTACACCTGGTGCCCTTTTACTGTGTACACTATGGCTCCTCTTACTAAGGGATCCAGCTCTCCTCCCTCCCTATACAGTCATCCTCTCTGTACACCTGGTGCCCTTTTACTGTGTACACTATGGCTCCTCTTACTAAGGGATCCAGCTCTCCTCCCTCCCTATACAGTCATCCTCTCTGTACACCTGGTGCCCTTTTACTGTGTACACTATGGCTCCTCTTACTAAGGGATACATCTCTCCTCCCTCCCTATACAGTCATCCTCTCTGTACACCTGATGCCCTTTTACTGTGTACACTATGGCTCCTCTTACTAAGGGATCCATCTCTCCTCCCTCCCTATACAGTCATCCTCTCTGTACACCTGATGCCCTTTTACTGTGTACACTATGGCTCCTCTTACTAAGGGATCCATCTCTCCTCCCTCCCTATACAGTCATCCTCTCTGTACACCTGGTGCCCTTTTACTGTGTACACTATGGCTCCTCTTACTAAGGGATCAATCTCTCCTCCCTCCCTATACAGTCAGCCTCTCTGTACACCTGGTGCCCTTTTACTGTGTACACTATGGCTCCTCTTACTAAGGGATCCATCTCTCCTCCCTCCCTATACAGTCATCCTCTCTGTACACCTGATGCCCTTTTACTGTGTACACTATGGCTCCTCTTACTAAGAGATCCATCTCTCCTCCCTCCCTATACAGTCAGCCTCTCTGTACACCTGGTGCCCTTTTACTATGTACACTATGGCTCCTGTTACTAAGGGTTCCATCTTTCCTCCCTCCCTATACAGTCAGCCTCTCTGTACACCTGGTGCCCTTTTACTGTGTACACTATGGCTCCTCTTACTAAGGGATCCAGCTCTCCTCCCTCCCTATACAGTCAGCCTCTCTGTATACCTGGTGCCCTTTTACTGTGTACACTGTTGTGAATTTACCTTTTGGCTCCCTCTAGTGGCTACTAGTGATTTGACTCTGGGTATGTCATTCATCCCTTGTATGCTCACCTGGGTCGTTAGGTCAGGGGTGTTGCTATATAAGCTCCCTGGACCTTCAGTTCAATGCCTGGCAACGTTGATATCAGAGCTAATCTGTAGTGCTCTTGTCTACTTATCCTGGTTCCTGCTTGATTAAGCTAAGTCTGCTTTCTTGCTTTTTGCTATTTGTTTTTGTTTGCATTTTTGTCCAGCTTGTATATAATCTGTTTCCTGACCTTGCTGGAAGCTCTAGGGTGGCTGGTGTTCTCCCCCCGGGCCGTTAGACGGTTCGGGGGTTCTTGAATCTCCAGCGTGGATTTTGATAGGGTTTTTGTTGACCATATAAGTTATCTTACTACATTCTGCTATTAGTAAGTGGGCCTCTCTTTGCTAAAATCTAGTTCATCTCTGTGTTTGTCATTTCCTCTTACCTCACCGTTATTATTTGTGGGGGGCTACTATCCTACTTTTGGGGTCTATTCTCTGGAGGCAAGAGAGGTCTTTGTTTTCCTCTTCTAGGGGTAGTTAGTCCTCCGGCTGGCGCGAGACATCTAGCGACCATCGTAGGCATGTTCCCCGGCTACTGCTAGTGTTGGCGTTAGGAGTAGATATATGGTCAACCCAGTTACCACTGCCCTATGAGCTGGATTTTTGTACGTCGCAGACTTACTTCTTTCTCTGAGACCCTCGCCATTGGGGTCATAACAGTTTGCCAGGCCAGTATTAAATGTTAAATGCATTGCAGAAGCGGGATTATAAGAAAGAAAGTTCTGAGTTTTTTTTTCTCTCTCTCATTTTTTTTTTCTTTTCCCCTTTACCTCTGAGTGGCTTGTGTTTGCTGCAGACATGAATGTCCAGACCTTGATTACAAGTGTGGACCAGCTTGCTGCTCGTGTGCAGGGCATACAAGATTATGTTATCAGAAGTCCTATGTCAGAACCTAAGATACCGATTCCTGAACCGTTTTCCGGAGACCGATTTAAATTTAGAAATTTCAGGAATAATTGTAAATTGTTTTTGTCCCTGAAACCCTGTTCATCTGGAGACTCCGCTCAGCAAGTAAAAATTGTTATTTCTTTTTTACGGGGCGACCCTCAGGATTGGGCCTTCTCGCTGGCGCCAGGAGATCCGGCATTGGCTGACATTGATGCGGTTTTTTTGGCGCTCGGTTTGCTTTATGAGGAACCCAATCTTTAGATTCAGGCAGAAAAGGCCTTGCTGGCTATGTCTCAGGGCCAGGACGAGGCTGAGGTGTATTGCCAAAAATTTCGGAAATGGTCCGTGCTGACCCAGTGGAACGAGTGTGCATTGGCTGCTAATTTTAGAAATGGCCTTTCTGAAGCCATTAAGAATGTGATGGTGGGTTTTCCCATTCCCACAGGTCTGAATGATTCTATGGCCCTGGCTATTCAAATCGACCGGCGGTTGCGGGAGCGCAAAACCGCTAATTCCCTCATGATGTTGTCTGAACAGACACCTGATTTAATGCAATGTGATAGAATCCTGACTAGAAATGAGCGGAAAATTCATAGACGCCAGAATGGCTTGTGTTACTACTGTGGTGATTCTACACATGTTATCTCAGCATGCCCTAAACGTCTTACTAAGGTTGTTAGTCCGGTCGCCATTGGTAATTTGCAACCTAAATTTATTCTATCTGTAACTTTGATTTCCTCACTGTCATCGTATCCTGTCATGGCGTTTGTGGACTCGGGTGCTGCTCTGAGCCTTATGGATCTGTCAT
The DNA here is from genome assembly GCF_051348905.1 of Ranitomeya variabilis. Taxonomy (NCBI): domain Eukaryota; kingdom Metazoa; phylum Chordata; class Amphibia; order Anura; family Dendrobatidae; genus Ranitomeya; species Ranitomeya variabilis. The sequence goes on from NC_135237.1 coordinate 560,606,970, forward strand.
TTGCCAAGCGCTGCGGATTTGTTCTTGAGCCATTGGAAAATCCTATCCCTCTTAGGGGTATTGATTCTACGCCATTGGCAAAAAATAAACCGCAGTTTTGGACGCAGGTTACCATGTGCATGACTCCTGAACATCAGGAGGTGATACGTTTTCTTGTGCTGCATAAAATGCATGATTTGGTTGTTTTGGGGTTGCCATGGTTACAGACCCATAATCCAGTCTTAGACTGGAAGGCAATGTCAGTGTCAAGTTGGGGCTGTCATGGAATTCATGGAGATTCCCTGCCCGTGTCTATTGCTACTTCTATGCCTTCGGAAGTTCCGGCGTATTTGTCTGATTATCAGGATGTCTTCAGCGAGTCTAGGTCAAGTGCATTGCCTCCTCATAGGGAATGTGACTGTGCAATAGATTTGATTCCTGGCAGTAAGTTTCCTAAGGGGAGACTGTTTAATCTGTCGGTACCTGAACATACCGCGATGCGTTCATATATCAAGGAGTCTCTTGAGAAGGGGCATATCCGTCCTTCTTCTTCCCCTCTTGGTGCGGGATTCTTTTTTGTGGCCAAAAAGGACGGATCTTTGAGGCCTTGTATTGACTATCGGCTTTTAAATAAGATCACTGTCAAATTTCAGTATCCTTTGCCGCTGTTGTCAGATTTGTTTGCCCGGATTAAAGGTGCCAAGTGGTTCACCAAGATAGACCTTCGTGGTGCGTACAACCTTGTGCGCATTAGGCAGGGCGATGAATGGAAAACCGCATTCAATACGCCCGAAGGTCATTTTGAGTACTTGGTGATGCCATTCGGTCTCTCTAATGCACCTTCAGTTTTTCAGTCCTTCATGCATGACATTTTCCGGAAGTATCTGGATAAATTTTTGATTGTTTATCTGGATGATATTCTGTTTTTTTCTGATGATTGGGACTCGCATGTGGAGCAGGTCAGGATGGTTTTTGAGATTCTGCGTGAAAATTCTTTGTTTGTAAAAGGCTCAAAGTGTCTCTTTGGTGTACAGAAGGTTCCCTTTTTGGGGTTCATTTTTTCCCCTTCTGCTGTGGAGATGGATCCAGTCAAGGTCCGAGCTATTCATGATTGGACTCAACCCTCGTCAGTTAAGAGTCTTCAGAAGTTCTTGGGTTTTGCTAACTTCTACCGTCGTTTTATCGCAAATTTCTCTAGCGTTGTTAAACCGCTGACGGATATGACCAAGAAAGGCTCTGATGTAGCTAACTGGGCTCCTGCTGCCATGGAGGCTTTCCAGGAGTTAAAACGCCGGTTTACTTCGGCGCCTGTTTTGTGCCAGCCTGACATCTCACTTCCTTTTCAGGTTGAGGTGGATGCTTCGGAGATTGGGGCAGGGGCCGTTTTGTCACAGAGAGGCCCTGGTTGCTCTACTATGAGACCTTGTGCCTTTTTCTCTAGGAAGTTTTCGCCGGCAGAGCGAAATTATGATGTGGGCAATCGGGAGTTGTTGGCCATGAAGTGGGCATTTGAGGAGTGGCGTCATTGGCTCGAGGGTGCTAAGCATCGTGTGGTGGTCTTGACTGATCACAAAAATCTGATGTATCTGGAGTCTGCTAAACGCCTGAATCCTAGACAGGCCCGCTGGTCATTGTTTTTCTCCCGTTTTGACTTTGTGGTCTCGTATTTACCAGGGTCTAAGAATGTGAAGGCCGACGCTCTGTCTAGGAGCTTTGTGCCTGATGCTCCTGGAGTCGCTGAACCTGTGGGTATTCTTAAGGAAGGAGTTATCGTGTCTGCTATTTCTCCAGATCTGCGACGTGTGTTGCAGAGATTTCAGGCTGGTAGGCCTGACTCTTGTCCACCTGACAGATTGTTTGTGCCTGCTAGATGGACCAGCAGAGTCATTTCCGAGGTTCATTCCTCGGTGTTGGCAGGACACCCGGGAATTTTTGGCACCAGAGATCTGGTGGCCAGGTCCTTTTGGTGGCCTTCCTTGTCAAGGGATGTGCGGTCATTTGTACAGTCCTGTGGTACTTGTGCTCGAGCTAAGCCTTGCTGCTCTCGTGCCAGCGGGTTGCTCTTGCCCTTGCCTGTCCCGAAGAGACCTTGGACACACATCTCTATGGATTTCATTTCTGATCTTCCGGTGTCTCAGGGCATGTCTGTCATCTGGGTGATATGTGATCGTTTCTCCAAGATGGTCCATTTGGTTCCTTTGCCTAAGCTGCCCTCTTCTTCTGATCTGGTTCCTGTGTTCTTCCAGAACGTGGTTCGTTTGCACGGCATTCCTGAGAATATTGTGTCGGACAGAGGATCCCAGTTTGTTTCCAGGTTCTGGCGATCCTTTTGTGGTAGGATGGGCATTGAGTTGTCGTTTTCATCCGCTTTCCATCCCCAGACTAACGGACAAACGGAGCGAACTAATCAGACTCTGGAGGCTTATTTGAGGTGTTTTGTCTCTTCTGATCAGGATGATTGGGTGACCTTCTTGCCGTTGGCTGAATTTGCCCTTAATAATCGGGCTAGTTCCGCCACCTTGGTTTCGCCATTTTTCTGCAACTCTGGTTTCCATCCTTGTTTTTCCTCGGGACATGTGGAGCCTTCTGACTGTCCTGGGGTGGATTCCGTGGTGGATAGGTTGCAGCGGATCTGGGGGCATGTGGTGGACAACTTGAAGTTGTCACAGGAGAAGGCTCAGCGTTTTGCCAACCGCCGCCGCGGTGTGGGTCCCCGACTTCGCGTTGGGGATTTGGTATGGCTGTCTTCTCGATTTGTTCCTATGAAGGTCTCCTCTCCCAAATTTAAGCCTCGCTTCATTGGTCCTTACAAGATATTGGAAATCATTAATCCTGTATCATTTCGCCTGGATCTTCCGGTGTCGTTTGCCATCCACAACGTATTTCATAGGTCCTTGTTGCGGCGGTACGTTGTGCCTGTGGTTCCTTCTGCTGAGCCTCCTGCTCCGGTGTTGGTTGAGGGCGAGTTGGAGTACGTGGTGGAGAAGATCTTAGATTCTCGTCTCTCCAGGCGGAGGCTTCAGTACCTGGTCAAGTGGAAGGGCTATGGTCAGGAGGATAATTCCTGGGTGGTCGCCTCTGATGTGCATGCGGCCGATTTAGTTCGTGCCTTTCACGCCGCTCATCCTGATCGCCCTGGTGGTCTTGGTGAGGGTTCGGTGACCCCTCACTAAGGGGGGGGTACTGTTGTGAATTTACCTTTTGGCTCCCTCTAGTGGCTAATAGTGATTTGACTCTGGGTATGTCATTCATCCCTTGTATGCTCACCTGGGTCGTTAGGTCAGGGGTGTTGCTATATAAGCTCCCTGGACCTTCAGTTCAATGCCTGGCAACGTTGATATCAGAGCTAATCTGTAGTGCTCTTGTCTACTGATCCTGGTTCCTGCTTGATTAAGCTAAGTCTGCTTTCTTGCTTTTTGCTATTTGTTTTTGTTTGCATTTTTGTCCAGCTTGTATATAATCTGTTTCCTGACCTTGCTGGAAGCTCTAGGGTGGCTGGTGTTCTCCCCCCGGGCCGTTAGACGGTTCGGGGGTTCTTGAATCTCCAGCGTGGATTTTGATAGGGTTTTTGTTGACCATATAAGTTATCTTACTACATTCTGCTATTAGTAAGTGGGCCTCTCTTTGCTAAAATCTAGTTCATCTCTGTGTTTGTCATTTCCTCTTACCTCATCGTTATTATTTGTGGGGGGCTACTATCCTACTTTTGGGGTCTATTCTCTGGAGGCAAGAGAGGTCTTTGTTTTCCTCTTCTAGGGGTAGTTAGTCCTCCGGCTGGCGCGAGACATCTAGCGACCATCGTAGGCATGTTCCCCGACTACTGCTAGTGTTGGCGTTAGGAGTAGATATATGGTCAACCCAGTTACCACTGCCCTATGAGCTGGATTTTTGTACGTCGCAGACTTACTTGCTTCTCTGAGACCCTCGCCATTGGGGTCATAACAGTACACTATGGCTCCTCTTACTAAGGGATCCAGCTCTCCTACCTCCCTATACAGTCAGCCTCTCTGTACACCTGGTGCCCTTTTACTGTGTACACTATGGCTCCTCTTACTAAAGGATGCATCTCTCCTACCTCCCTATACAGTCAGCCTCTCTGTACACCTGGTGCCCTTTTACTGTGTACACCATGGCTCCTCTTACTAAGGGATCCATCTCTCCTCCCTCCCTACACAGTCAGCCTCTCTGTACACCTGGTGCCCTTTTACTGTGTACACTATGGCTCCTCTTACTAAGGGATCCATCTCTCCTCCCTCCCTATACAGTCATCCTCTCTGTACACCTGGTGCCCTTTCACTGTGTACACCATGGCTCCTCTTACGAAGGGATCCATCTCTCCTCCCTCCCTATACAGTCAGCCTCTCTGTACACCTGGTGCCCTTTTACTGTGTACACTATGGCTCCTCTTACTAAGGGATCCAGCTCTCCTCCCTCCCTATACAGTCAGCCTCTCTGTACACCTGGTGCCCTTTTACTGTGTACACTATGGCTCCTCTTACTAAGGGATCCATCTCTCCTACCTCCCTATACAGTCAGCCTCTCTGTACACATGGTGCCCTTTTACTGTGTACACTATGGCTCCTCTTACTAAGGGATCCAGCTCTCCTCCCTCCCTATACAGTCAGCCTCTCTGTACACCTGGTGCCCTTTTACTGTGTACACTATGGCTCCTCTTACTAAGGGATACATCTCTGCTCCCTCCCTATACAGTCAGCCTCTCTGTACACCTGGTGCCCTTTTACTGTGTACACCATGGCTCCTCTTACTAAGGGATCCCTCTCTCCTACCTCCCTATACAGTCAGCCTCTCTGTACACCTGGTGCCCTTTTACTGTGTACACCATGGCTCCTCTTACTAAGGGATCCATCTCTCCTACCTCCCTATACAGTCAGCCTCTCTGTACACCTGGTGCCCATTTACTGTGTACACTATGGCTCCTCTTACTAAGGGATCCATCTCTCCTCCCTCCCTATACAGTCATCCTCTCTGTACACCTGGTGCCCTTTTACTGTGTACACATGGCTCCTCTTACTAAGGGATCCAGCTCTCCTCCCTCCCTATACAGCCAGCCTCTCTGTACACCTGGTGCCCTTTTACTGTGTACACTATGGCTCCTCTTACTAAGGGATCCAGCTCTCCTCCCTCCCTATACAGTCAGCCTCTCTGTACACCTGGTGCCCTTTTACTGTGTACACTATGGCTCCTCTTACTAAGGGATCCATCTCTCCTCCCTCCCTATACAGTCATCCTCTCTGTACACCTGATGCCCTTTTACTGTGTACACTATTGCTCCTCTTACTAAGGGATCCATCTCTCCTCCCTCCCTATACAGTCAGCCTCTCTGTACACCTGGTGCCCTTTTACTGTGTACACTATGGCTCCTCTTACTAAGGGATCCAGCTCTCCTCACTCCCTATACAGTCATCCTCTCTGTACTCCTGGTGCCCTTTTACTGTGTACACTATGGCTCCTCTTACTAAGGGATCCAGCTCTCCTCCCTCCCTATACAGTCATCCTCTCTGTACACCTGGTGCCCTTTTACTGTGTACACTATGGCTCCTCTTACTAAGGGATACATCTCTCCTCCCTCCCTACACAGTCAGCCTCTCTGTACACCTGGTGCCCTTTTACTGTGTACACTATGGCTCCTCTTACTAAGGGATCCATCTCTCCTCCCTCCCTATACAGTCATCCTCTCTGTACACCTGGTGCCCTTTCACTGTGTACACTATGGCTCCTCTTACTAAGGGATCCATCTCTCCTACCTCCCTATACAGTCAGCCTCTCTGTACACCTGGTGCCCTTTTACTGTGTACACCATGGCTCCTCTTACGAAGGGATCCATCTCTCCTCCCTCCCTATACAGTCAGCCTCTCTGTACACCTGGTGCCCTTTTACTGTGTACACTATGGCTCCTCTTACTAAGGGATACAGCTCTCCTCCCTCCCTATACAGTCAGCCTCTCTGTACACCTGGTGCCCTTTTACTGTGTACACCATGGCTCCTCTTACTAAGGGATCCATCTCTCCTACCTCCCTATACAGTCAGCCTCTCTGTACACCTGGTGCCCTTTTACTGTGTACACCATGGCTCCTCTTACTAAGGGATCCATCTCTCCTACCTCCCTATACAGTCAGCCTCTCTGTACACCTGGTGCCCATTTACTGTGTACACTATGGCTCCTCTTACTAAGGGATCCATCTCTCCTCCCTCCCTATACAGTCATCCTCTCTGTACACCTGGTGCCCTTTTACTGTGTACACATGGCTCCTCTTACTAAGGGATCCAGCTCTCCTCCCTCCCTATACAGCCAGCCTCTCTGTACACCTGGTGCCCTTTTACTGTGTACACTATGGCTCCTCTTACTAAGGGATCCAGCTCTCCTCCCTCCCTATACAGTCAGCCTCTCTGTACACCTGGTGCCCTTTTACTGTGTACACTATGGCTCCTCTTACTAAGGGATACATCTCTCCTCCCTCCCTATACAGTCATCCTCTCTGTACACCTGATGCCCTTTTACTGTGTACACTATTGCTCCTCTTACTAAGGGATCCATCTCTCCTCCCTCCCTATACAGTCAGCCTCTCTGTACACCTGGTGCCCTTTTACTGTGTACACTATGGCTCCTCTTACTAAGGGATCCAGCTCTCCTCCCTCCCTATACAGTCATCCTCTCTGTACACCTGGTGCCCTTTTACTGTGTACACTATGGCTCCTCTTACTAAGGGATCCAGCTCTCCTCCCTCCCTATACAGTCATCCTCTCTGTACACCTGGTGCCCTTTTACTGTGTACACTATGGCTCCTCTTACTAAGGGATCCAGCTCTCCTCCCTCCCTATACAGTCATCCTCTCTGTACACCTGGTGCCCTTTTACTGTGTACACTATGGCTCCTCTTACTAAGGGATACATCTCTCCTCCCTCCCTATACAGTCATCCTCTCTGTACACCTGATGCCCTTTTACTGTGTACACTATGGCTCCTCTTACTAAGGGATCCATCTCTCCTCCCTCCCTATACAGTCATCCTCTCTGTACACCTGATGCCCTTTTACTGTGTACTCTATGGCTCCTCTTACTAAGGGATCCATCTCTCCTCCCTCCCTATACAGTCATCCTCTCTGTACACCTGGTGCCTTTTTACTGTGTACACTATGGCTCCTCTTACTAAGGGATCAATCTCTCCTCCCTCCCTATACAGTCAGCCTCTCTGTACACCTGGTGCTCTTTTACTGTGTACACTATGGCTCCTCTTACTAAGGGATCCATCTCTCCTACCTCCCTATACAGTCATCCTCTCTGTACACCTGATGCCCTTTTACTGTGTACACTATGGCTCCTCTTACTAAGAGATCCATCTCTCCTCCCTCCCTATACAGTCAGCCTCTCTGTACACCTGGTGCCCTTTTACTATGTACACTATGGCTCCTGTTACTAAGGGTTCCATCTTTCCTCCCTCCCTATACAGTCAGCCTCTCTGTACACCTGGTGCCCTTTTACTGTGTACCCTATGGCTCCTCTTACTAAGGGATCCAGCTCTCCTCCCTCCCTATACAGTCAGCCTCTCTGTACACCTGGTGCCCTTTTACTGTGTACACTATGGCTCCTCTTACTAAGGGATCAATCTCTCCTCCCTCCCTATACAGTCAGCCTCTCTGTACACCTGGTGCCCTTTTACTGTGTACACTATGGCTCCTGTTACTAAGGGTTCCATCTTTCCTACCTCCCTATACAATCAGCCTCTCTGTACACCTGGTGCCCTTTCACTATGTACACTATGGCTCCTCTTACTAAGGGATCCATCTCTCCTACCTCCCTATACAGTCAGCCTCTCTGTACACCTGGTGCCCTTTTACTGTGTACACATGGCTCCTCTTACTAAGGGATCCATCTCTCCTCCCTCCCTATACAGTCAGCCTCTCTGTACACCTAGTGCCCTTTTACTGTGTACACCATGGCTCCTCTTACTAAGGGATCCATCTCTCCTACCTCCCTATACAGTCAGCCTCTCTGTACACCTGGTGCCCTTTTACTGTGTACACCATGGCTCCTCTTACTAAGGGATCCATCTCTCCTACCTCCCTATACAGTCAGCCTCTCTGTACACCTGGTGCCCTTTTACTGTGTACACATGGCTCCTCTTACTAAGGGATCCATCTCTCCTCCCTCCCTATACAGTCAGCCTCTCTGTACACCTAGTGCCCTTTTACTGTGTACACCATGGCTCCTCTTACTAAGGGATCCATCTCTCCTACCTCCCTATACAGTCAGCCTCTCTGTACACCTGGTGCCCTTTTACTGTGTACACTATGGCTCCTCTTACTAAGGGATCCAACTCTCCTACCTCCCTATACAGTCAGCCTCTCTGTACACCTGGTGCCCTTTTACTGTGTACACTATGGCTCCTCTTACTAAGGGATCCAGCTCTCCTCCCTCCCTATACAGTCAGCCTCTCTGTACACCTGGTGCCCTTTTACTGTGTACACTATGGCTCCTCTTACTAAGCGATCCAGCTCTCCTACCTCCCTATACAGTCAGCCTCTCTGTACACCTGGTGCCCTTTTACTGTGTACACTATGGCTCCTCTTACTAAGGGATGCATCTCTCCTACCTCCCTATACAGTCAGCCTCTCTGTACACCTGGTGCCCTTTTACTGTGTACACCATGGCTCCTCTTACTAAGGGATCCATCTCTCCTCCCTCCCTATACAGTCAGCCTCTCTGTACACCTGGTGCCCTTTTACTGTGTACACTATGGCTCCTCTTACTAAGGGATCCATCTCTCCTCCCTCCCTATACAGTCATCCTCTCTGTACACCTGGTGCCCTTCCACTGTGTACACTATGGCTCCTCTTACTAAGGGATCCATCTCTTCTACCTCCCTATACAGTCAGCCTCTCTGTACACCTGGTGCCCTTTTACTGTGTACACCATGGCTCCTCTTACGAAGGGATCAATCTCTCCTCCCTCCCTATACAGTCATCCTCTCTGTACACCTGGTGCCCTTTCACTGTGTACACTATGGCTCCTCTTACTAAGGGATCCATCTCTTCTACCTCCCTATACAGTCAGCCTCTCTGTACACCTGGTGCCCTTTTACTGTGTACACTATGGCTCCTCTTACTAAGGGATCCATCTCTCCTACCTCCCTATACAGTCAACCTCTCTGTACACCTGGTGCCCTTTTACTGTGTACACTATGGCTCCTCTTACTAAGGGATCCAGCTCTCCTCCCTCCCTATACAGTCAGCCTCTCTGTACACCTGGTGCCCTTTTACTGTGTACACTATGGCTCCTCTTACTAAGGGATCCATCTCTCCTCCCTCCCTATACAGTCAGCCTCTCTGTACACCTGGTGCCCTTTTACTGTGTACACCATGGCTCCTCTTACTAAGGGATCCATCTCTCCTACCTCCCTATACAGTCAGCCTCTCTGTACACCTGGTGCCCTTTTACTGTGTACACCATGGCTCCTCTTACTAAGGGATCCATCTCTCCTCCCTCCCTATACAGTCAGCCTCTCTGTACACCTGATGCCCTTTTACTGTGTACACCATGGCTCATCTTACTAAGGGATCCATCTCTCCTACCTCCCTATACAGTCATCCTCTCTGTACACCTGGTGCTCTTTTACTGTGTACACTATGGCTTCTCTTACTAAGGGATCCGGCTCTCCTCCCTCCCTATACAGTCATCCTCTCTGTACATTTGGTGCCCTTTTACTGTGTACACATGGCTCCTCTTACTAAGGGATCCAGCTCTCCTCCCTCCCTATACAGCCAGCCTCTCTGTACACCTGGTGCCTTTTTACTGTGTACACTATGGCTCCTCTTACTAAGGGATCCAGCTCTCCTCCCTCCCTATACAGTCAGCCTCTCTGTACACCTGGTGCCTTTTTACTGTGTACACTATGGCTCCTCTTACTAAGGGATCCATCTCTCCTACCTCCCTATACAGTCAGCCTCTCTGTACACCTGGTGCCCTTTTACTGTGTACACCATGGCTCCTCTTACTAAGGGATCCATCTCTCCTACCTCCCTATACAGTCAGCCTCTCTGTACACCTGGTGCCCTTTTACTGTGTACACTATGGCTCCTCTTACTAAGGGATCCAGCTCTCCTCCCTCCCTATACAGTCAGCCTCTCTGTACACCTGGTGCCCTTTTACTGTGTACACTATGGCTCCTCTTACTAAGGGATCCAGCTCTCCTCCCTCCCTATACAGTCATCCTCTCTGTACACCTGATGCCCTTTTACTGTGTACACTATGGCTCCTCTTACTAAGGGATACATCTCTCCTCCCTCCCTATACAGTCATCCTCTCTGTACACCTGATGCCCTTTTACTGTGTACACTATTGCTCCTCTTACTAAGGGATCCATCTCTCCTCCCTCCCTATACAGTCATCCTCTCTGTACACCTGATGCCCTTTTACTGTGTACACTATTGCTCCTCTTACTAAAGGATCCATCTCTCCTCCCTCCCTATACAGTCAGCATCGCTGTACACCTGATGTCCTTTTACTGTGTACACTATTGCTCCTCTTACTAAAGGATCCATCTCTCCTCCCTCCCTATACAGTCAGCATCGCTGTACACCTGGTGCCCTTTTACTGTGTACACTATGGCTCCTCTTACTAAGGGATCCAGCTCTCCTCCCTCCCTATACAGTCATCCTCTCTGTACACCTGGTGCCCTTTTATTGTGTACACTATGGCTCCTCTTACTAAGGGATACATCTCTCCTCCCTCCCTATACAGTCATCCTCTCTGTACACCTGATGCCCTTTTACTGCGTACACTATGGCTCCTCTTACTAAGGGATCCATCTCTCCTCCCTCCCTATACAGTCATCCTCTCTGTACACCTGATGCCCTTTTACTGTGTACACTATGGCTCCTCTTACTAAGGGATCCATCTCTCCTCCCTCCCTATACAGTCATCCTCTCTGTACACCTGGTGCCCTTTTACTGTGTACACTATGGCTCCTCTTACTAAGGGATCCATCTCTCCTCCCTCCCTATACAGTCAGCCTCTCTGTACACCTGGTGCCCTTTTACTGTGTACACTATGGCTCCTCTTACTAAGGGATCCATCTCTCCTACCTCCCTATACAGTCAGCCTCTCTGTACACCTGGTGCCCTTTTACTGTGTACACTATGGCTCCTCTTACTAAGGGATCCATCTCTCCTCCCTCCCTATACAGTCAGCCTCTCTGTACACCTGGTGCCCTTTTACTGTGTACACTATGGCTCCTCTTACTAAGGGATCCATCTCTCCTACCTCCCTATACAGTCATCCTCTCTGTACACTTGATGCCCTTTTACTGTGTACACTATGGCTCCTCTTACTAAGGGATCCATCTTTCCTCCCTCCCTATACAGTCATCCTCTCTGTACACCTGATGCCCTTTTACTGTGTACACTATGGCTCCTCTTACTAAGAGATCCATCTCTCCTCCCTCCTTATACAGTCAGCCTCTCTGTACACCTGGTGCCCTTTTACTATGTACACTATGGCTCCTCTTACTAAGGGATCCATCTCTCCTACCTCCCTATACAGTCAGCCTCTCTGTACACCTGGTGCCCTTTTACTGTGTACACTATGGCTCCTCTTACTAAGGGATCCATCTCTCCTCCCTCCCTATACAGTCAGCCTCTCTGTACACCTGATGCCCTTTTACTATGTACACTATGGCTCCTGTTACTAAGGGTTCCATCTTTCCTCCCTCCCTATACAGTCATCCTCTCTGTACACCTGGTGCCCTTTTACTGTGTACACTATGGCTCCTCTTACTAAGGGATCCATCTCTCCTCCCTCCCTATACAGTCATCCTCTCTGTACACCTGGTGCCCTTTTACTGTGTACACTATGGCTCCTCTTACTAAGAGATCCATCTCTCCTCCCTCCCTTTACAGTCAGCCTCTCTGTACACCTGGTGCCCTTTTACTGTGTACGCTATGGCTCCTCTTACTAAGGGATCAATCTCTCCTCCCTCCCTATACAGTCAGCCTCTCTGTACACCTGGTGCCCTTTTACTGTGTACACTATGGCTCCTCTTACTAAAGGTTCCATCTCTCCTCCCTCCCTATACAGTCATCCTCTCTGTACACCTGGTGCCCTTTTACTGTGTACACTATGGCTCCTCTTACTAAGGGATCCATCTTTCCTCCCTCCCTATACAGTCATCCTCTCTGTACACCTGGTGCCCTTTTACTGTGTACACTATGGCTCCTCTTACTAAGGGATCCATCTCTCCTACCTCCCTATACAGTCATCCTCTCTGTACACCTGATGCCCTTTTACTGTGTACACTATGGCTCCTCTTACTAAGGGATCCAGCTCTCCTCCCTCCCTATACAGTCATCCTCTCTGTACACCTGGTGCCCTTTTACTGTGTACACTATGGCTCCTCTTACTAAGGGATCAATCTCTCCTCCCTCCCTATACAGTCAGCCTCTCTGTACACCTGGTGCCCTTTTACTGTGTACACTATGGCTCCTCTTACTAAGGGATCCATCTCTCCTACCTCCCTATACAGTCATCCTCTCTGTACACCTGATGCCCTTTTACTGTGTACACTATGGCTCCTCTTGCTAAGAGATCCATCTCTCCTCCCTCCCTATACAGTCAGCCTCTCTGTACACCTGGTGCCCTTTTACTGTGTACACTATGGCTCCTCTTACTAAGGGATCCATCTCTCCTCCCTCCCTATACAGTCAGCCTCTCTGTACACCTGGTGCCCTTTTACTGTGTACACTATGGCTCCTGTTACTAAGGGATCCAGCTCTCCTCCCTCCCTATACAGTCAGCCTCTCTGTACACCTGGTGCCCTTTTACTGTGTACACTATGGCTCCTCTTACTAAGGGATCCATCTCTCCTCCCTCCCTATACAGTCATCCTCTCTGTACACCTGGTGCCCTTTCGCTATGTACACTATGGCTCCTCTTACTAAGGGATCCATCTCTCCTACCTCCCTATACAGTCAGCCTCTCTGTACACCTGGTGCCCTTTTACTGTGTACACCATGGCTCCTCTTACTAAGGGATCCAGCTCTCCTCCCTCCCTATACAGTCAGCCTCTCTGTACACCTGGTGCCCTTTTACTGTGTACACTATGGCTCCTGTTACTAAGGGATACATCTCTCCTCCCTCCCTATACAGTCAGCCTCTCTGTACACCTGGTGCCCTTTTACTGTGTACACTATGGCTCCTCTTACTAAGAGATCCATCTCTCCTCCCTCCCTATACAGTCAGCCTCTCTGTACACCTGGTGCCCTTTTACTGTGTACACTATGGCTCCTCTTACTAAGAGATCCAGCTCTCCTCCCTCCCTATACAGTCAGCCTCTCTGTACACCTGGTGCCCTTTTACTGTGTACACTATGGCTCCTCTTACTAAGGGATCAATCTCTCCTCCCTCCCTATACAGTCAGCCTCTCTGTACACCTGGTGCCCTTTTACTGTGTACACTATGGTTCCTCTTACTAAGGGATCCATCTCTCCCCCCTCCCTATACAGTCATCCTCTCTGTACACCTGGTGCCCTTTTACTGTGTACACTATGGCTCCTCTTACTAAGGGATACATCTCTCCTCCCTCCCTATACAGTCATCCTCTCTGTACACCTGGTGCCCTTTTACTGTGTTCACTATGGCTCCTCTTACTAAGGGATCAATCTCTACTCCCTCCCTATACAGTCATCCTCTCTGTACACCTGGTGCCCTTTTACTGTGTACACATGGCTCCTCTTACTAAGGGATCCATCTCTCCTACCTCCCTATACAGTCATCCTCTCTGTACACCTGGTGCCCTTTTACTGTGTACACTATGGCTCCTCTTACTAAGGGATCCATCTCTCCTACCTCCCTATACAGTCATCCTCTCTGTACACCTGGTGCCCTTTTACTGTGTACACTATGGCTCCTCTTACTAAAGGTTCCATCTCTCCTCCCTCCCTATACAGTCAGCCTCTCTGTACACCTGGTGCCCTTTTACTGTGTACACTATGGCTCCTCTTACTAAGGGATCCATCTCTCCTCCCTCCCTATACAGTCAGCCTGTCTGTACACCTGGTGCCCTTTTACTGTGTACACTATGGCTCCTCTTAGTAAGGGATCCATCTCTCCTACCTCCCTATACAGTCAGCCTCTCTGTACACCTGATGCCCTTTTACTGTGTACACTATGGCTCCTCTTACTAAGGGATCCATCTCTCCTCCCTCCCTATACAGTCAGCCTCTCTGTACACCTGGTGCCCTTTTACTGTGTACACTATGGCTCCTCTTACTAAAGGTTCCATCTCTCCTCCCTCCCTATACAGTCAGCCTCTCTGTACACCTGGTGCCCTTTTACTGTGTACACTATGGCTCCTCTTACTAAGGGATCCATCTCTCCTCCCTCCCTATACAGTCAGCCTCTCTGTACACCTGGTGCCCTTTTACTGTGTACACTATGGCTCCTCTTAGTAAGGGATCCATCTCTCCTACCTCCCTATACAGTCATCCTCTCTGTACACCTGATGCCCTTTTACTGTGTACACTATGGCTCCTCTTACTAAGGGATCCATCTCTCCTCCCTCCCTATACAGTCAGCCTCTCTGTACACCTGGTGCCCTTTTACTGTGTTCACTATGGCTCCTCTTACTAAGGGATCAATCTTTACTCCCTCCCTATACAGTCAGCCTCTCTGTACACCTGGTGCCCTTTTACTGTGTACACTATGGCTCCTCTTACTAAAGGTTCCATCTTTCCTCCCTCCCTATACAGTCATCCTCTCTATACACCTGATGCCCTTTTACTGTGTACACTATGGCTCCTCTTACTAAGGGATCCATCTCTCCTCCCTCCCTATACAGTCAGCCTCTCTGTACACCTGGTGCCCTTTTACTGTGTACACTATGGCTCCTCTTAGTAAGGGATCCATCTCTCCTACCTCCCTATACAGTCATCCTCTCTGTACACCTGATGCCCTTTTACTGTGTACACTATGGCTCCTCTTACTAAGGGATCCATCTCTCCTCCCTCCCTATACAGTCAGCCTCTCTGTACACCTGGTGCCCTTTTACTGTGTTCACTATGGCTCCTCTTACTAAGGGATCAATCTTTACTCCCTCCCTATACAGTCATCCTCTCTGTACACCTGGTGCCCTTTTACTGTGTACACTATGGCTCATCTTACTAAGGGATCCATCTCTCCTACCTCCCTATACAGTCATCCTCTCTGTACACCTGGTGCCCTTTTACTGTGTACACTATGGCTCCTGTTACTAAGGGATCCATCTTTCCTACCTCCCTATACAGTCAGCCTCTCTGTACACCTGGTGCCCTTTTCTGGTATACACTCCGGCTCATCCTGCTGTTTATTATTATTATATATAATACATTTACTTTTCAGTAATTGAAGTTAAGTACTTTGTGCATAATCATGAAAATGTAAAATAAAACTTTTTTTTTCTTGCAAAACTTTCTTAGCTTTGTTTGTTGATATTTATCTAATTAAAACATTAGTAGATCTTCTCCAGTCACAACATGAAAAAAACAAACATCAAAACAAGTTCAGGTACTTACATTATCTTCAAACAGGCAAGTGATTAAGAAAGAGGAATGCAAATTAGAAATGGATATTTTAATCAGCTGCTAAGTGATGTGTGAGCCGGAATTTTCTACAAATCGGCCAAAAATCAATTACTTCCACCAGAAGCATGAAATTAATTATTTGTTAATTATAATGACTGCTATTTTATCATAGAAACAATAATATCAGGAAAACGAGTGATGGCAGCAGTCTGCTGACCAAGGAGAAATATTAATGGAATATGATAATGAGAAAAATCACAAACAGTCAAAAATGACTAAAACTGTAGAAAAAAACAGTTTGATAACTTTTAGAACATAGATACATACGAGAACAATGATAGATGATAGATAATAGATGGATGATAGATAAATAGATAATAGATAGGTAACAGATAGATGATAGATAATAGATAATAGATAGATGACAGATAGATAGATAGATAGATAGATGATAGATAATAGATAGATAATAGATATATAATAGAAAGATAATAGATAAATAATAGATAGATATATAGATAGATAATAGATAGATGACAGATAGATAGATGATAGATAATAGATAGATAATAGATATATAATTGAAAGATAATAGATAGATAGATAGATAGATAGATAGATAGATAGATAATAGATAATAGAGAAAGAAATACCCAGTGTATCACATAAGTGTATCATAGAGGTGTAATGCTCAGAATTAATTCCAGAATGATGTATAGAGATTGTACCCTGCCATCTGACATCATCGCACTCTAATCAGCATGTATATTTATCTATTCTCCCTGCTGGTATGTCATTCACCTTTTCCAAACTGAACTTTCCTATCTCAGCCTGTAACAAAACTTGGTAAGCTTTTCTACTTAACCCTGCAATATCCCCAATGTTATTTATGACCTTGTTTACTCTACCTTGATCATATACATCTGGCTCTCTTAATTATCTGACCAAGAGGAGCACAGACCACTCCCCTCTGCTTCACACCTGAATGCACTTTGTTGCACATATATTGTATAGCATAAGTCTGCCCAGTGTATCACATAAGTGTATCATAGTAGTGTAATGCTCAGAATTAATTCCAGAATTGAACCAGAAGGGAACTGAAGGTAACTGGACACAGTCACTGTAAACAATGTTTCTGTTTGTTTTCTCTTTCACCCCTATAATCCTTCACTTTCTATTAACCCCCTAATCCCTACTCCTAGTAAGGAACTGGTGGTCATCTTTTCTTCAATCCTCCCCATCCATCTCACCTCCTCCTCTGAACTGCTCCTCAACATACAATCCTCTGTCTCCAAACACAGACAGTCCCCTGATGCCCTTTCCTGCTCCCACCTGCTAACACTTTCTCTGCTCCTCCTCACTGCCGGTGATTTGCTCCAAATCCTTGTCCTCCTCACTACATTCCCACAGTCATTTCTACCTCCCATCCATGCTCTATCACAACTTTCCACAACCTCTCTAACCTTATACCCATTCGCCCAGCCCCCGCTTCCCCAGTCCCACTAACAGGAGTTCTGTGGAACGCTCGCTCTGTCTGCAACAAACTTTCCTACATCCATGATCTTTTCATTACAAACTTACCTTCCTCGCCATCACTGAAACCTGGCTCACGCCTTCTGACACAGCCTCCCCGGCTGCACTCTCTTACGGTGGCTTCTACCTTTCTCACACACCCCGCCCCAGCAACAAGCATGGTGGAGGAGTTGGTTTTCTCCTGTCAGATAACTGCTCCTTCACCCCAATCCCACTGCCACCCTCTGTTACCCTCCCTTCCTTTGAGGTGCACTCTGTGCGCATCTATTCCCCCTCCAACCTCCAACTGGCTGTCATTTACCGCCCCCCAGGGCCAGCCACCACCTTCTTTGACGACTTTACCACCTGGCTACTTCATTTCCTCTTCGCTGACATCCCCACTATCATCTTGGGTGACTTCAACATTCCCATTGACACTCCCCTCTCAGCTGCCACTAAACTTCTATCTCTCACTTCCTCCTTCGGCCTCACTCAATGGTCTTCTGCAGCCACTCACAAAGATGGCCACACACTGGACCTCATCTTCACCCGCATCTGCTCCCTATTTAACCTCTCTAACTCGCCTCTCCCTCTTTCGGACCACAACTTACTCACATTCTCTTCCCTCTCCACTCCTTGTCCACAATCCCCACTCCACAACCTTGCACACCCTCGCAGAAATCTTAAACACCTCAATCTACACTCACTCTCTGAATCCCTTCTCCCTCTTACAGGCATATGTTCCCTACACAATGCAGATGACGCTGCCGCTCTATATAACACCACAATAGCTGTAGCTCTGGAATCTGTTACCACTCTCACACATACCAAAGCTCGCAAAATCAACAGACAGCCCTGGCACACCAACCTGACCAAAGAACTGAGGCGAGCTTCCAGGGCTGCTGAGCGGAGATGTAAAAGATCCCACTCCAACAAGCACTTCATCGCATTCAAACAGTTCATCACTACTTTCAAGGCCTCACTCACTGCAGTGAAACAAACCTACTTCTCATCTCTCATATCTTCCCTGTCTCATAACCCTAAACAGTTATTCAACACTTTCAATTCTATCCTCCGTCCCCCAGCACCTCCTCCCTCTCCACTCATCTCATCCGAAGACTTTGCCTCATTTTTCAAGCAGAAACTTGATAACATCAGAGACAGTTTTGGTCAACAACCCCCAGAGCCCTTTCTCCTAACTGCTCAGCCCTCCTCCTCCAAAACCAACTTCTCCACTATTACAGAAGATCGTCTCTCCACTCTACTCTCAAGATCGCATCTCACCACCTGTGCACTTGACCCGATCCCATCTCACTTCATTCCAAACCTCACCACAGTCTTCATCCCAACCCTAACCCATCTCTTTAACCTATCACTAACAACTGGTGTGTTACCCTTATGCTCTAAACATGCCTCAATCACACCCAGAGGTGGTCCGGTGCGGTCCGGGTCCAATGGGTGTCACAGGTCCAGGTCCGGTGCCTCCCATCTTCATGCGATGACGTCCTCTTCCTTGATTCTGTTGAGGCTGATGCGCAGGCATAATTCTCTGCCCTATTGAGGGCAGATCAAAGTTCTGCAGAAAGCTCAGAGAGGCCCAGCGCTTGCGCACTGCAGTACTTCACTCTGCCCTCAACAGGGCAAATCAGTACGCCTGAACAGGTGCCGCGACAGAAGCAAGGAAGAGGATGTCATCGTAAGAAGATGGGAAGCGCTGGACCCGGACCGCGACGCCCATCAGACCCTGACTGCACCGAACCACTCCTGGGTGAGTATAACCTAACTGATACAGGAAAGATATATATCTTGGTACCGTGTTAGCCAGTAGATAGAAAAATATTTAGAATTGAGAGTTCTCAGTGGTTGATACCTTTTAATGCTAGCTGAAAAGATGGTAACAAATTGCAAGCTTTCGAAACTACACAGGTCTCTTCATCAGGCAAAGACCAAAAGAAATTCTGAAGAATCACATATTTATGCACAACATAGCACAGAAAAAAAAACAAAACAGGAAAAACCATGGATAAGACAGGTGACATGAAGCAGAATTACCATGAGTGATAAACAGTTATGTCCATAAATATTGGGCCAATTCTTAGATAAGGATTGTTTAATTGTCCTCTGATTGGGGTCTGGTTCTGTTGTGATGACCCCTCATAGTCTGAGGGGCAAGTTCCTTAGTTGATGTAAAAAGACATAAATCCATGCGACACATTCATTTTTGCAGTGAGACTGTCAAAGGTGTTAAATCACAGAGATACCTCACGCAAAATACTTAATAAGTAACATTTCCCACATGTCTACTTTACATCAGCACAATTTTGGAACCAAAATTTTTTTTTGTTAGGGAGTTATAAGGGTTAAAAGTTGACCAGCAATTTCTCATTTTTACAACACCATTTTTTTTTAGGGACCACATCTCATTTGAAGTCATTTTGAGGGGTCTATATGATAGAAAATACCCAAGAGTGACACCATTCTAAAAACTGCACCCCTCAAAGTGCTCAAAACCACATTCAAGAAGTTTATTAACCCTTCAGGTGTTTCACAGGAATTTTTGGAATGTTTAAATAAAAATGAACATTTAACTTTTTTTCACACAAAATTTACTTCAGCTCCAATTTGTTTTATTTTACCAAGGGTATCAGGAGAAAACAGACCCCAAAAGATGTTGTACAATTTGTCCTGAGTACGCCGATACCCCATATGTGGGAGTAAACCACTTTTTGGGCACATGACAGAGCTCGGAAGCGAAGGAGCGCCATTTGACTTTTCAATGCAAAATTGACTGGAATTGAGATGGGACGCCATGTTGAGTTTGGAGAGCCCCTGATGTGCCAAAACATTGAAACCCCCCACAAGTGACACCATTTTGGAAAGTAGACCCCTTAAGGAACTTATCTAGATGTGTGGTGAGCACTTTGACCCAACAAGTGCTTCACAGAAGTTTATAATGCAGAGCCGTAAAAATACAAAATCATATTTTTTCACAAAAATGATCTTTTCGCCCCCAATTTTTTATTTTCCCAATGGTAAGAGAAGAAATTGGACCCCAAATGTTGTTGTGCAATTTGTCCTGAGTACGCTGATACCCCATATGTGGGTGTAAACCATTGTTTGGGTGCATGGCAGAGCTCGGAAGGGAAGGAGCGCCATTTGACTTTTCAATGCAAAATTGACTGGAATTGAGATGGGACACCATGTTGCGTTTGGAGAGCCCCTGATGTGCCTAAACATTGAAACCCCCCACAAGTGACACCATTTTGGAAAGTAGACCCCTTAAGGAACTTATCTAGATGTGTGGTGAGCACTTTGACCCAACAAGTGCTTCACAGAAGTTTATAATGCAGAGCCGTAAAAATACAAAATCATATTTTTTCACAAAAATGATCTTTTCGCCCCCAATTTTTTATTTTCCAAAGGGTAAAAGAAGAAATTAGACCACAAGAGTTGTTGTGCAATTTGTCCTGAGTACAACGATACTCCAAATGTGGGGGTAAACCACTGTTTGGGCGCAGGGCAGAGCTCAGAAGGGAAGGAGCGCCATTTGACTTTTCAATGCAAAATTGACTGGAATTGAGATGGGACGCCATGTTGCGTTGGAAGAGCCCCTAATGTGCCTAAACATTGAAACCCCCCACATGTGACACCATTTTGGAAAGTAGACCCCTTAAGGAACTTATCTAGATGTGTGGTGAGCACTTTGACCCAACAAGTGCTTCACAGAAGTTTATAATGCAGAGCCGTAAAAATACAAAATCATATTTTTTCACAAAAATGATCTTTTCGCCCCCAATTTTTTATTTTCCCAAGGGTAAGAGAAGAAATTAGACAACAAAAGTTGTTGTGCAATTTGTCCTGAGTACAACGATACCCCATATGTGGGGGTAAACCACTGTTTGGGCACATAGCAGAGCTCGGAAGGGAAGGAGCGCCATTTGACTTTTCAATGCAAAATTGACTGGAATTGAGATGGGACGCCATGTTGTGTTTGAAGAGCCCCTAATGTGCCTAAACATTGAAACCCCCCACATGTGACACCATTTTGGAAAGTAGACCCCTTAAGGAACTTATCTAGATGTGTGTTGAGCACTTTGACCCAACAAGTGCTTCACAGAAGTTTATAATGCAGAGCCGTAAAAATACAAAATCATATTTTTTCACAAAAATGATCTTTTCGCCCCCAATTTTTTATTTTCCCAAGGGTAAGAGAAGAAATTAGACCACAAAAGTTGTTGTGCAATTTGTCCTGAGTACAACGATACCCCATATGTGGGGGTAAACCACTGTTTGGGCACATAGTAGAGCTCGGAAGAGAAGGAGCGCCATTTGACTTTTCAATGCAAAATTGACTGGAATTGAGATGGGACACCATGTCACGTTTGGAGAGCCCCAGATGTGCCTAAACATTAAAACCCCCCACAAGTGACACCATTTTGGAAAGTAGACCCCCTAAGGAACTTATCTTGATGTGTTTTGAGAGCTTTGAACCCCCAAGTGTTTCACTACAGTTTATAACGCAGAGCCGTGAAAATAAAAATTCTTTTTTTTTTCAGAAAAATGATTTTTTAGCCCCCAGTTTTGTATTTTCACAAGGGTAACAGGATAAATTGGACTCCAAAAGTTGTTGTCCAATTTGTCCTGAGTATGCTGATACCCCATATCTGGGGGGGAACCACTGTTTGGGCGCATGGCAGAGCTCGGAAGGGAAGGAGCGCCATTTGGAATGCAGACTTAGATGGATTTTGCATTTGCAGAGCCCCTGATGTACCCAAACAGTATAAACCCCCCCCGTTATGATCCTAGTGGCTTAGGATCACAAATCTAACCAGCTAAGTAGAAAATAATAGGACGAGCTCTGGGGATGTGGTAACTGGACTAACCGCAAACCTGATCCTAACCGCACACACTATAGGCAGCCGTGGAACGTTTCCTGAAATCCTAGACGTCTCTTCACGGCCTGAGAAACTGACTACCCCTAAAGAGAAAGTAAAGACCTCACTTGCCTCAGAGAAATCCCCCAGAGATATAGAAGCCCCCCACAAATAATAACGGTGAGTTAAGAGGAAAAGACAAACGCAGAGATGAAACAGGTTAAGCAAATGAGGCCCGCTAACGCTAGATAGCAGAAAATAGCATGGGATCTGTGCGGTCAGTAAAAAACCCTATGCAAAAATATCCACGCAGAGAATGCGAGAACCCCCACACCAACTAACGATGTGGGGGGAGCAACTCAGCAGCCCAGAGCACAGCAAGCAAGGAAATCACATATTAGCAAGCTGGACAAAAACTCATCATATACTAGGAAACATCTTGAACACAGATGAGCAAAAATAAGCAAACAGAACTTAGCTTCTCTTGGAGAGACTGATAACGGATGTAGACAGGAGCAATCAGAATAGCACTGAATACAACGGCAACAGGCAAGGAATGAAGGACCAGGTGGATTAAATAGGAAACCTAACAAGCAGATGACGAGACAGCTGATCCTGCCAGAAACCTGCAAAATAACAAAAATAGCCACCAGGAGGAGCCCAAAGAGAGAACTCACACAGTACCACTCATGACCACAGGAGGGAGCCCAGAAACAGAGTTCACAACAGTACCCCCCCCTTGAGGAGGGGTCACCGAACCCTCACCAGAACCCCCAGGGCGATCAGGGTGAGCCGCATGGAAGGCACGAACCAAATCGGCCGCATGAACATCAGAGGCGACAACCCAGGAATTATCCTCCTGACCATAGCCCTTCCACTTAACCAAATACTGAAGCCTCCGTCTTGAAATACGAGAATCCAAGATCTTCTCCACCACGTATTCCAATTCTCCCTCAACCAGCACTGGAGCAGGAGGCTCAACAGAAGGAACCACAGGCACCACATACCTCCGCAACAAAGACCTATGGAACACATTATGAATGGTAAACGATGCCGGGAGGTCCAAGCGAAATGACACAGGGTTAAGGATTTCCAAAATTTTATAAGGACCGATAAAACGAGGTTTAAACTTAGGAGAAGAAACCTTCATAGGAACATAACGAGAAGACAACCACACCAAATCCCCCACACGAAGTCGGGGACCCACACAGCGACGACGGTTAGCAAAGCGCTGAGCCTTCTCTTGTGACAACATCAATTGTCCACCACATGGTTCCAAATCTGCTGCAACCTATCCACCACAGAATCCACCCCAGGGCAGTCCGAAGACTCAACCTGACCCGAGGAAAAACGAGGATGAAAACCAGAATTACAAAAAAAAGGCGAAACCAAAGTAGCCGAACTAGCCCGATTATTAAGGGCAAACTCGGCCAATGGCAAAAAAGTCACCCAATCATCCTGGTCAGCAGAAACAAAACATCTCAAATAAGTTTCCAAGGTCTGGTTAGTTCGCTCAGTTTGGCCATTCGTCTGAGGATGGAAGGCCGACGAAAAAGACAAATCAATGCCCATCTTAGCACAAAAGGACCGCCAAAATCTGGACACAAACTGGGATCCTCTGTCAGACACAATGTTTTCAGGGATGCCGTGCAGACGAACCACATTCTGAAAAAATAACGGAACCAAATCAGAGGAAGAAGGCAACTTAGGCAAGGGCACCAAATGGACCATTTTAGAAAAACGATCACAAACCACCCAGATGACAGACATTCTCTGAGAGACCGGAAGATCCGAAATAAAATCCATGGAAATATGCGTCCAAGGCCTCTTAGGAACCGGCAAAGGCAAAACCAAACCACTGGCACGAGAACAGCAAGGCTTAGCCCGAGCACAAATCCCACAGGACTGCACAAAGGAACGCACATCCCGCGACAAGGAAGGCAACCAGAAGGATCTAGCCACCAAATCTCTGGTACCAAAAATCCCAGGATGACCGACCAACACTGAAGAATGGACCTCGGAAATAACTCTGCTGGTCCATCTATCTGGGACAAACAGTCTCTCTGATGGACAACGGTCAGGTCTATCCACCTGAAATTCCTGTAACACCCGTCGCAAATCTGGGGAAATGGCAGACAAAATTACCCCCTCTTTGAGGATACCAACTGGCTCAGAAACTCCAGGGGAGTCAGGCACAAAACTCCTAGAAAGAGCATCAGCCTTCACGTTCTTCGAACCAGGAAGGTACGAGACCACGAAATCGATACGTGAGAAAAACAACGACCAACGAGCCTGTCTAGGATTCAACCGCTTGGCCGACTCAAGATAAATCAAATTTTTATGATCAGTCAAGACCACCACACGATGCTTAGCTCCCTCTAGCCAGTGTCGCCACTCCTCAAATGCCCACTTCATTGCCAACAACTCCCGATTACCAACATCATAATTTCGTTCAGCCGGCGAAAATTTTCTTGAAAAGAAGGCACATGGCTTCATCACAGAGCAATCAGAGCTTCTCTGTGACAAAACAGCCCCTGCTCCAATTTCAGAAGCATCAACCTTGACCTGGAAGGGAAGAGAGACATCTGGCTGACATAAAACTGGAGCCGAAGAAAACCGGCGTTTCAGCTCCTGAAAGGCCTCAACGGCCGCAGGAGACCAGTTAGTCACATCAGAACCCTTCTTGGTCAAATCCGTCAAAGGTTTAACCACACCAGAAAAATTAGCAATGAAGCGACGGTAAAAATTAGCAAAACCCAAGAACTTCTGAAGACTCTTAACCGATGTAGGTTGAGTCCAATCATGAATAGCCTGGACCTTGACTGGGTCCATCTCAATAGAAGAAGGAGAAAAAAATAAAGCCCAAAAAGGAAACTTTCTGGACTCCGAAGAGACATTTGGAACCCTTCACAAACAAGGCATTGGCACGCAGGACCTGAAATACCATCCTGACCTGCTTCACATGGGATTCCCAATCATCAGAAAAGACCAAAATATCATCCAGATACACAATCATAAATTTATCCAGATATTCTCGGAAGATATCGTGCATGAAGGACTGAAACACAGAAGGGGCATTAGAAAGTCCGAAAGGCATCACCAAGTACTCAAAATGGCCTTCGGGCGTATTAAATGCTGTTTTCCATTCATCGCCCTGTTTTATACGCACAAGATTATACGCACCGCGAAGATCTATCTTGGTGAACCAACTAGACCCCCTAATCCGAGCAAACAGATCAGACAACAATGGCAAGGGATACTGGAATTTGACCGTGATTTTATTTAGAAGGCGATAATCTATACAGGGTCTCAACGAACCATCCTTCTTGGCCACAAAAAAGAATCCCGCACCAAGAGGGGACGAGGAGGGGCGAATATGTCCCTTCTCCAAAGACTCCTTTACATAGCTCCGCATAGCGGCATGCTCTGGTACAGACAAATTAAACAGTCGTCCCTTAGGGAACTTACTACCAGGAATCAAATTTATAGCACAATCACAATCCCTATGAGGAGGTAGGGCACTGGATTTGGGCTCATCAAATACATCCTGGTAGTCCGACAAAAACTCAGGGACTTCAGAAGGAGTAGAGGAAGCAATTGATACCAAGGGAGCATCGCCATGAATTCCCTGGCAACCCCAACTCAACACAGACATAGCTTTCCAATCCAGGACTGGATTATAAGCCTGCAACCATGGCAGACCCAACACGACAACGTCATGCAAATTATATAACACAAGAAAGCGAATCACCTTCTGATGTGCAGGAGTCATACACATGGTCACTTGAGTCCAGTATTGAGGTTTATTCTTGGCCAATGGTGTAGCATCAATTCCCTTCAATGGAATAGGGAACTGTAATGGCTCAAGGATAAAACCACAGCGCTTGGCAAATGACAAATCCATCAGATTCAGGGCGGCACCTGAATCTACAAAAGCCATAACTGAGTAGGATGACAGAGAGCAAATCAAAGTAACAGACAAAATGAATTTAGGCTGTACAGTACCAATGGTGACAGATCTGGCAAAGTTTTTTGTGCGCTTAGAGCATGCTGAGATAACATGAGCTGAATCACCACAGTAAAAGCACAACCCATTCTGACGTCTATGATTTTGCCGTTCCATTCTGGTCAGAATCCTATCACATTGCATAGACTCAGGTTTCTGTTCAGAAAACACCGCCAGATGGTGCGCAGGTTTGCGCTCCCGCAAACGCCGATCAATCTGAATGGCCAAAGCCATTGACTCATTCAGACTCGCAGGCGTGGGGAACCCCACCATAACATTCTTAATGGCTTCAGAAAGACCTTCTCTGAAATTTGCAGCCAGGGCACACTTATTCCATTGAGTAAGCAGCGACCATTTCCGAAATTTTTGACAATACACCTCAGCTTCATCCTGACCCTGAGAGAGAGCCAGCAAGGCCTTTTCTGCCTGGTTCTCCAGATTAGGTTCCTCATAAAGCAATCCAAGCACCAGAAAAAACGCATCCACATTCAACAATGCAGGATCTCCTGGCGCCAGGGAGAAGGCCCAATCTTGAGGGTCGCCGCGTAACAGAGAGATAACAATTCTAACTTGCTGAGCGGAATCACCAGAGGAACGAGGTCTCAAAGAAAGAAATAATTTACAATTTTTCTTAAAATTCAGAAACCTAGATCTATCTCCAGAAAAAAACTCAGGAATAGGTACTTTTGGCTCAGACATAGGACTGTGAACAACAAAATCCTGAATGCTTTGCACCCTTGCAGCAAGATGATCCACACTAGAAGTCAGACTCTGAATATCCATGTCTGCAGCAGAACTCAAAGCCACCCAGAGATTAAGGGGAGGAGAGAAGCAGGACAGACTGCAGAGCAGAAAAAAAAAATTGAACTCAGGATTTCTCTTATCCCACTTTTGCGATGCATTTAACACTTTTGGCCTGTTGCACTGTTATGATCCTAGTGGCTTAGGATCACAAATCTAACCAGCTAAGTAGAAAATAATAGGACGAGCTCTGGGGATGTGGTAACTGGACTAACCGCAAACCTGATCCTAACCGCACACACTATAGGCAGCCGTGGAACGTTTCCTGAAATCCTAGACGTCTCTTCACGGCCTGAGAAACTGACTACCCCTAAAGAGAAAGTAAAGACCTCACTTGCCTCAGAGAAATCCCCCAGAGATATAGAAGCCCCCCACAAATAATAACGGTGAGTTAAGAGGAAAAAACAAACGCAGAGATGAAACAGGTTAAGCAAATGAGGCCCGCTAACGCTAGATAGCATAAAATAGCAAGGGATCTGTGCGGTCAGTAAAAAACCCTATGCAAAAATATCCACGCAGAGAATGCGAGAACCCCCACACCAACTAACGATGTGGGGGGAGCAACTCAGCACCCCAGAGCACCAGCAAGCAGGGAAATCACATATTAGCAAGCTGGACAAAAACTTATCATATACTAGGAAACATCTTGAACACAGATGAGCAAAAATAAGCAAACAGAACTTAGCTTCTCTTGGAGAGACTGATAACGGATGTAGACAGGAGCAATCAGAATAGCACTGAATACAACGGCAACAGGCAAGGAATGAAGGACCAGGTGGATTAAATAGGAAACCTAACAAGCAGATGACGAGACAGCTGATCCTGCCAGAAACCTGCAAAATAACAAAAAGAGCCACCAGGAGGAGCCCAAAGAGAGAACTCACACAGTACCACTCATGACCACAGGAGGGAGCCCGGAAACAGAGTTCACAACACCCCCCATAAGTGACCCCATATTGGAAACTAGACCTCCCAAGGAACTTATCTAGATGTGTTGTGAGAACTTTGAACCCCAAGTGTTTCACTACAGTTTACAACGCAGTGCCGTGAAAATAAAAAATCCTTTTTTTCCCACAAAAATGATTTTTAGCCCCCCAAAATTTTATTTTCCCAGAGATACCAAGAGAACTTGGACCCCAAAAGTTGTTGTCCAATTTGTCCCGAGTACGCTGATGCCCCATATGTTGGGGTAAACCCCTGTTTGGGCGCACGGGAGAGCTCGGAAGGGAAGGAGCACTGTTTTACTTTTTCAACGCAGAATTGTCTGGAATTGAGATCGGACGCCATGTCGCGTTTGGAGAGCCCTTGATGTGCCTGAACAGTGGAAACTCCCCAATTCTACCTGAAACTAATCCAAACACACCCCTAACCCTAATCCCAACTGTAACACTAACCACACCCCTAACCCTGACACACCCCTAATTCTAATCCCAACCCTAATCCCAACCGTAAATGTAATCACAACCCCAACCCTAACCCTAGCCCTAACCCTAACCCTAACACTAGCCCTAACCTAACCCTAGCCCTAACCCTAGCCCTAACCCTAGCCCTAACCCTAACCCTAGCCCTAACCCTAGCCCTAGCCCTAACCCTAGCCCTAACCCTAGCCCTAACCCTAGCCCTAACCCTAACCCTAACCCTAGCCCAAATGGGAAAATGGAAATAAATACATTTTTTTAATTTTATTATTTTTCCCTAACTAAGGGGGTGATGAAGGGGGGTTTGATTTACTTTTATAGCATTTTTTATATCGGATTTTTATGATTGGCAGCTGTCACACACTAAAAGATGCTTTTTATAGCAAAAAAGTTTTTGCGTCTCCGCATTTTGAGACCTATAATTTTTCCGTATTTTGGTCCACAGAGTCATGTGAGGTCTGATTTATTCTTATTTTTGATCACTTTTTATTCCGATTTTTGTGAGGCAGAATGACCAAAAACCAGCTATTCATGAATTTCTTTTGGGGGAGGCGTTTATACCGTTCCACGTTTGGTAAAATTGATAAAGCAGTTTTATTCGTCGGGTCAGTACGTTTACAGCGATATCTCATTTATATCATTTTTTATGTTTTGGCTTTTTTATAAAAGCTATTTTATAGAAAAAATTATTATTTTGGCATCGCTTTATTCTGAGGACTATAACTTTTTTATTTTTTTGGTTATGATGCTATATGGCAACTCTTTCTTTGCGGGACAAGATGATGTTTTCAGCGGTACCATGGTTATTTTTATCCCTCTTTTTGATCGCGTTTTATTTCACTTTTTGTTTGGCGGTATGATAATAAAGCGTTGTTTTTTGGCTCGTTTTTTTTTTTTTTTCTTACGGTGTTCACTGAAGGGGTTAACTAGTGGGACAGTTTTATAGGTTGGGTCGTTATGGACGCGGCGATACTAAATATGTGTACTTTTATTGTTTTTTTTTTTAGATAAAGAAATGTATTTATAGGAATAATATTTTTTTTTCTTCTTTATTTAGGAATTTTTTTTTTTCTTTTTACACACGTGGAAATTTTTTTTTTTACTTTTTTACTTTGTCCCAGGGGGGGACATCACAGATCGCCGATCTGATAGTTTGCATAGCACTCTATCATATCAGCGATCTCACTCACATCGCCGCAGGCTTACCAGCGCCTGCACGGCACCCGGAAGTACTCCCTGCAGGACCCGGATGCAGCCCCGCGGCCATTTTGGATCCGGGGCCTGCAGGGAGGAGACGCTCGGTACAAGGTGAGTACATTCCCTTGTACTGATCGTCTCAGGGAAGCACGCAGGGAGCCCCCTCCCTGCGCGATGCTTCCCTGTACCGCCGGTACACCACGATCATGCTTGATCGCGGTGTGCCGGGGGTTAATGTGCCGGGGGCGGTCCGTGACCGCTCCTGGCACATAGTGCCGGATGTCAGCTGCGATAGGCAGCTGACACCCGGCCGCGATCGGCCGCGCTCCCCCCGTGAGCGCGGCCGATCGCTATGACGTACTATCCCATCACTGGAAATTAAGTCCCAGGTCACCTTGACGGGATAGTGGGATAGTACGTCATATGGGATTAAGGGGTTAACACAAGTAATTTAACACAAGCAATACATTTTTGTCTCCCAAATCATAACATTATGGACATGAAATTACTTGTGTTAAAAGGTAGCTTCAAATCTATCTATTATCTATCTATCTATTATTATTATTATTTATTATTATAGCGCCGTTTATTCCATGGCGCTTTACATGTGAGGAGGGGTATACATAATAAAAACAAATACAATAATCTTAACTGGACTACGGCAGAAAGGTAAGTATAGGTTGGTTTATTATGTTATTTTTATTACAGGAGATCGAGGGCTTCGGGGACTAGGTGATTGGTGAGTATGTACTGTATGTTATATGTTGTTTGTACTGTCTGTAATGTATGTCCTGTATGTCTGCTGTATGTTCTGTATGTTTGTTTTTTTTACTACTGAACACATGCATTGTATGATGGGACTACGTTCCCAATCATCGGTAATGCTGTCACTGTGAGCATTCATAGAGCAGTAGTCCCATCAGACAATGGCTGCTTGCACAGACCCACACACACAGAGACACCTGCACACACACAGAGACACACCCAGACCCACACATACATGCAGACCCCCATACACAGACATGAACATAGTCTCCGCCTACACACTTCCCTCCTCCCGATCTGCAGCGTTTCTCGCACCCACATCCGCAGCAAATCCGCAGATCTTTTTACACCTGCGGTTTTGCTGCCGATTTGCCTGACTTAATGGAAGTCAATGGATGCAGAAACGCTGCAAATCTGCAAAAAGAATTGACATGCTGTGGAAAATAAAACGCTGCAAATCTGCGTGGATTTTTCCGCAGCATGTGCGCAACAATTCTTCATTTCGCATAGAATAACACTGGTTGTGCACTACACTGTGGATTTGATGCAATTCCGCGCATCCAAAAATGCTGCGGATCCGCATCTAAATCCGCAACGTGTGCACACAGCCTAACATTTGTAGCATGCAATTTTGTTAACAAGGTAGTAGTTCCACAGTGACAATGTTACTCACAGCAACCAACAAAGGATCTATCAGTACTGGGCAGTTTTAAAAATGTAGCTCCCAACTTTGAAGGGTATAAAAAAGGAATACATACTATGGCCTCCCACACACAGTATGATGTCCACACTGTACATTCCCCCCACACATTATGATGTCCACACTGTACATTCCCCCCACACAGTATGATGTCCACACTGTACATTCCCCCACACAGTATGATGTCCACACTGTACATTCCCCCCACACAGTATGATGTCCACACTGTACATTCCTCCCACACAGTATGATGTCCACACTGTACATTCCCCCCACACAGTATGATGTCCACACTGTACATTCCCCCCACACAGTATGATGTCCACACTGTACATTCCCCCCACACAGTATGATGTCCACACTGTACATTCCCCCCACACAATATGATGTCCACACTGAACATTCCCTCCACACAGTATGATGTCCACACTGTACATTCCCCCACACACAATATGATGTCCTCACAGTACATTCCCCCACACAGTATGATGTCCCCATTGTACATTCCTCCACACACAGTATGATGTCCTCACAGTACATTCCCCCAAACACAGTATGATGTCCTCACTGTACATCCCCCCCCCCACAGTATGATGTCCCCACAGTACATTCCCCCACACACAGTATGATGTCCCCACAGTACATTCCCCCACACACAGTATGATATCCTCACAGTACATTCCTCCACACACAGTATGATGTCCCCACTGTACATTCCCTCACACACAGTATGATGTCCCCACTGTACATTCCCCAACACACAGTATGATGTCTCCACAGTACATTCCGCCCACACAATATGATGCCCCCACAGTACATTCCCCCACACACAGTATGATATCCTCACAGTACATTCCCCCACACACAGTATGATGTCCTCACTGTACATTCCTCCACACACAATATGATGCCCCCCACAGTACATTCCCCCACACACAGTATGATGTCCTCACTGTTCATTCCCCCACACAGTATGATGTGCCCACAGTACATTCCCCCACACACAGTATGATGTCCCCACAGTACATCCTCCACCCACCATATACTGTAATGTCCTCACAGGACTGGCGTTAGGGGGGACAAAATGGGAAATTTTCCTAGGCCCCCATCCTCATATGTTGCCCACCATTTCTGCATTATGAGTGATGTTATGAGTGTAGCAGAAATTTTGGAGACAAAACAATCATGTGAACATAATGTGACCAAATGTTTGGTACCCTGTGGGAGTCTAGAAGAATTAAACTGCTGGAGTCAAGCTGGTAAATCATCTATAGTGTGTGTATATGTTCTCTGTGTAAATACATATGTGTGTATGTATGTGCTCTGTGTATAGAAATATGTGTGCATGTATAAATGAATGTGTGTGCTCTGTGTATGCATCTCTTTGTTTGTGATCTGAGTATACACCTGTGCATATATATGTGTGTGCTATGTGTATACATATGTGTGCATGCGCTCAGTATATACATATGTGTGTACATATACAGTGGGGCAAAAAAGTATTTAGTCAGTCAGCAATAGTGCAAGTTCCACCACTTAAAAAGATGAGAGGCATCTGTAATTTAATAGGTAGACCTCAACTATGTGAGACAATTTGAGAAAAAAAAATCCAGAAAATCACATTGTCTGTTTTTTTTATCATTTTATTTGCATATTATGGTGGAAAATAAGTATTTGGTCAGAAACAAAATTTCATCTCAATACTTTGTAATATATCCTTTGTTGGCAATGACAGAGGTCAAACGTTTTATGTAAGTCTTCACAAGGTTGCCACACACTGTTGTTGGTATGTTGGCCCATTCCTCCATGCAGATCTCCTCTAGAGCAGTGATGTTTTTGGCTTTTCGCTTGGCAACACGGACTTTCAACTCCCTCCAAAGGTTTTCTATAGGGTTGAGATCTGGAGACTAGCTAGGCCACTCCAGGACCTTGAAATGCTTCTTACGAAGCCACTCCTTCATTGCCCTGGCGGTGTGCTTTGGATCATTGTCATGTTGAAAGACCCAGCCACGTTTCATCTTCAATGCCCTTGCTGATGGAAGGAGGTTTGCACTCAAAATCTCACGATACATGGCCCCATTCATTTTTTCATGTACCCGGATCAGTCGTCCTGGCCCCTTTGCAGAGAAACAGCCCCAAAGCATGATGTTTCCACCACCATGCTTTACAGTAGGTATGGTGTTTGATGGATGCAACTCAGTATTCTTTTTCCTCCAAACACGACAAGTTGTGTTTCTACCAAACAGTTCCAGTTTGGTTTCATCAGACCATAGGACATTCTCCCAAAACTCCTCTGGATCATCCAAATGCTCTCTAGCAAACTTCAGACGGGCCCGGACATGTACTGGCTTAAGCAGTGGGACACGTCTGGCACTGCAGGATCTGAGTCCATGGTGGCGTAGTGTGTTACTTATGGTAGGCCTTGTTACATTGGTCCCAGCTCTCTGCAGTCCATTCACTAGGTCCCCCCGCGTGGTTCTGGGATTTTTGCTCACCGTTCTTGTGATCATTCTGACCCCACGGGGTGGGATTTTGCGTGGAGCCCCAGATCGAGGGAGATTATCAGTGGTCTTGAATGTCTTCCATTTTCTAATTATTGCTCCCACTGTTGATTTCTTCACTCCAAGCTGGTTGGCTATTGCAGATTCAGTCTTCCCAGCCTGGTGCAGGGCTACAATTTTGTTTCTGGTGTCCTTTGACAGCTCTTTGGTCTTCACCATACTGGAGTTTGGAGTCAGACTGTTTGAGGGTGTGCACAGGTGTCTTTTTATACTGATAACAAGTTTAAACAGGTGCCATTACTACAGGTCATGAGTGGAGGAAAGAGGAGACTCTTAAAGAAGAAGTTACAGGTCTGTGAGAGACAGAAATCTTGATTGTTTGTTTCTGACCAAATACTTATTTTCCACCATAATATGCAAATAAAATGATTAAAAAACAGACAATGTGATTTTCTGGATTTTTTTTTCTCAGTTTGTCTCCCATAGTTGAGGTCTACCTATGATGTAAATTACAGACGCCTCTCATCTTTTTAAGTGGTGGAACTTGCACTATTGCTGACTGACTAAATACTTTTTTGCCCCACTGTATGTCTGTATGTGCACTGTGTATATACATGTCTGTATGCAGGGGTATAATGATCACAGTCACAGAAGGTGCAACAGCGACGAGGCCCAGGCAGGAGGGGAGCCCGCTGATGCCAGTGATTACTTCAGTTGTGTGTGATTCCAAGGACACACATTCAGTTGAAATATATTGTGGCACAGAGACCCGCCAGCTCCCTGCACTGCAATACATGCCACTGGCGAATCAGAGACCGGCATCTGACGTAGGCATACCTGGCACAGTTAATGAAGTCAGCTGCCAGCGTCTGTGCTGGCTATGAAAGAAGATGTCGCACATCATGGGAGCAGGGGAAGGTAAGAAGTATCATTTATTTTTTAAATGTATTGGAAAAAGAGAGGCAGAAAAGACAATATTATTACTGGAATGGGCCAAGGATGGGAGATATAATTACTAGTAGGGGCCCAACATGGAGGACATCATAACAGGACGAGGACCAGGATGAGGGACATTATACCAGGAAGGGGTCTAGAAAGGGGGACATTATAGCAAGAAGAGGCCCAGGAAGGGCGACATTATAACAGGAAGATGACCAGGATGTGGGACATTATACCAGGAAGAGGTCTAGGAAGGGGGACATTATAGCAAGGAGAGGCCCAGGAAGGGCGACATTATAACAGGAAGAGGACCAGGATGGGGGACATTATACCAGGAAGGCATCTAAGAAGGGGGACATTATAGCAAGGAGAGGCCCAGGAAGGGGGACATTATAATAGGAAGAGGAACAGGATGAGGGACATTATACCAGGAAGGGGCCTAGGAAGTGGGACATTATAGCGAGAAGAGGCCCAGGAACGGCGACATTATAACAGGAAGATGACCAGGATGGGGGACATTATACCAGGAAGGGGCCTAGGAAGGGGGACATTATAACAGGAAGGGCACAAGCCAAAAGAAAGAGCAAAAACAGTCACTATAACGACCGTATACTATGTGCTGTGATCAGTGGAGACTTGCCGGTAGCTGGTTAAGCCATGAGGTCTAGGTAATGAACCTGAAGGAAGCAAGTCCTGAATGCAGACAGTAGAAGAAACGAAGGTGGCACAACAATTGATGTAAGTATTAGTGATGAGCGAACGTGTTCGCCACTACTTGTTACTCGCCTGAGTATCAATATGCTCGGCGTACTCAGCGAGCAGCGAGCATTTCCGGGATTATTCGGCGGTAACTGGGGTCTCCACCCAGCAGTTTTGGCGGACTTTAGAGACCCAATCACGATGCAGGGATTGTCTGCCAGGCCATGAAATGCCACAGCCATCTTTGTTGTGGTCGTGCAGTGATTGGCTATGCCGCACAGCATCATCCCGAGTATAACAGACCTGGCGCCGCCCTGCTTGCCGCATTCTGCTCCGGATTCAGTGAGAGTAGGGAGAGCTGCTGCCGAGATAGGGTCAGAATCTGTTGTGAATTCTGCTTTTGGGCTCCCTCCGGTGGTTGTAGGTGGTAATGCAGTTGCCCCTGAGTTGCAGTCCTGGTCAGGTGTATCTGCTGATTGCAGTTCTGACTGGGGTATTTAGGCGTGCAGGATTCATTAGTCCTTGCCAGTTGTCAATTGTTGTTGGGAGGTGTTGGACCTCTGCTTGGTTCCTCCTGCCTTTCTGCCAAATCAGCAAAGATAAGTGTCTGGTTTTTTTTTCCTGTGGCACACATGCTATGTGCTTCACAATTCAGTGCTATTCTTTGTGTTTTCTTGTCCAGCTTAGATTGTGTCAGTATTTTCTCAGTCTTGTTGGATTCTCTGGAGTGGCAGATATACATTCCATGTCTTTAGTTAGATTGTGGAACTTTTTGTATTATCTGCTGTGGATATTTTTGGAAGGGTTTTAATACTGACCGCCTAGTAATCTGTCCTATCCTTTCCTATTTAGATAGAGTGGCCTCTTTTGCTAAATCCTGTTTTCTACCTGCGTGTGTCTATTCTTCTCCTACTCACAGTCATTATTCGTGGGGGGCTGCCTATCCTTTGGGGGTCTGCTCTGAGGCAAGGTAGCATTCCTATTTCCATCTATAGGGGTATTTAGTCCTCCGGCTGTGTCGAGGTGTCTAGGTTATGTTAGGCACACCCCACGGCTACTTCTAGTTGCGGTGTTAGTTCAGGATTTGCGGTCAGTACAGGTTCCACCGACTCCAGACAAAGTTTCATGCGGCTCCAAGGTCACCAGATCATAACAAGAATTGTGGTTGTAGCGTTAGTGTAGGTCTGCAACTCTTACATCCACAACTCCTGAGAAAAATACAGGCCTTTTTGGGGCTAATTCGTGGGTCCCGATATTGCAGCTCTAGGTAGGCAGGGCACAGCATATCCACATCAGTGCAAGACCTGCAGGCACTGTATGTGTGTACATAGCTCCCACTGCATCCCTACCAAAGCTCCATAACTGCCTGCTGCTTATTTACCTATATACCTATTTTTTTATTTTTTATTTTCCACAAATTCCACCCCCCCAAAAAAAATGTATATATATACAGTCTGTTCTGTCAGACTGAGGCCTGTTGAAAAGTGATAGTTTGCATACGTAGCATAGTTGTGTGTGCTACCCTTGTGCCCCCTTTTTTTTGGTGTTTTAAATTCACCGAAAAAGGCCTCATATATCTCTGTGCTCTAAGTTTGGTCATTGGAGGCCGGTGTACATACTTTGTGGCTGTGTGATACTCAAATTCTATACAATGCTATTCAGCCTAAAAAAAATTAGAAAGGCCACAGATTTGCCAGTGTGGTATTTCTGTTACAGCCGTCATATATCTCTGCTCCAAGTTTTGCCATTGGAGGCCGGTGTGCTTATTTTTTGGCTGTGTGATACTCAAATTATATACAGCGCTATTTTGCATATCAAACCAAAAAAAGGCCACAGATTTGCCAGTGTGGTATTTCCGTGACAGCCGTCATATATCTGCGTGCCCCAAGTTTGCTCATTGTAGGCCGGTGGACCCTTTTTTTGCTTTCTGATACTCTATTTCTATACAGCGCTATTTAGCTTCCGAAATAAAAAAAGACACATATTTGGCAGTGTGGTATCGCTGTCAGACATCTGATGTATTTGTGGCCTACAAATTGTGGAAATTCAGGCCTACATTCTGCTGTATTTGCGGTCTGTTACCCTCGTTCGGTACACTATTTTACTTTACAAAATTAACAAATACAGGCCACATATCAAACAGTGTGGTATCTCGGTAAAAATACTTCTCTTTCAAGTTGTTATGGCTGCTTCATGACTGTGTTAAATGCTCCAACTACCACCATCATCATCTTCTGCTTAGAGGCAGTCACTGCTCACATAGAAAGTCTGAGGAGCAGAGTGTGAACACCTGGGTGGTGTTGTACGCTGTCTCTGTATTACGAAGGCGTTTGCTCCCGCCAATAAAAGCGTTACTGCCAGAAAGCGAGGAGCCATGTTCACAGTGACCGCCAGAGAGCGAGGCATCGTGCACTCCATGACCGTGAGGACAGCGCACGTGCGCAGTAGAGAGAGACAGTTCATGCTCTGTGTTCAGCTTTGCAAATCAATAATGAAAGGGCACAGAGGAATGACAGAGGACGTTGGTACGGTCAGCAAGGTACTCCCTCAGCATTTTCCCAAACAAAGCATGCCTTATGACAGTCCTCCACGCCTCAGGGCCAGGGCGATAAGAGGGCATGAGAAAACTCTCCCCGAACTTTGTCAGTGTTCCACTGCTGGATTGGAATTGTCTCTCTCACCTGTACTCCTTGCTTTGCCAACGAACTGTGACCTCTTCTGCCAGCATTTTCAGATGGGAATTGTTTTAATAATTCTGCAAGAAGGGCCCTATGGTACTCCAACATTGTAGTACACCTGTCTGCCTCTGGAACAAGAGAAATAAA
Source organism: Ranitomeya variabilis (assembly GCF_051348905.1). Taxonomy (NCBI): domain Eukaryota; kingdom Metazoa; phylum Chordata; class Amphibia; order Anura; family Dendrobatidae; genus Ranitomeya; species Ranitomeya variabilis. Next base: position 560,644,757 of record NC_135237.1, read on the forward strand.
GTTCTCCTTGTAGTGTGGGTCTGGAAGTGTCACCAATCAGTATTGCCTGTCACCGAAAATTTTGGTAATGCGAGGGTGACTGGAACATAAACTCAGGCGTGCATGCAACACTGCTAACAGTCGATACTTCCGTGTCATCACCAAGAGGACAAATGACCATGCTCTCCTCCTCCTCCTTGTCCTCCGGCCTCCACAACTTTCAACAAACCTCAGTAATATCATTGTATAACATCACTGTAAATACATTCCCCTGTAGTTTTTATCTCCCCCACCTCATTGTAGATAGTAAGTTGTCACGAGTAGGATGTTATTTTTTGGGGTTTAATTATTGTTCTCGTTGTTACCTAGTGTAGATTGTAAGCTGTCACGAGCAGGGTTGTTTTATTTCTGTGCAATTATTGTATTATTGTTACCGTTTTTACTTTGGACTGTTGTGTTTCAAACTGTAAATATGTTGACGCTATATAAATAAGTATAAATATTTATATTAGAACACAGAGAAGCAGGATGAAGATGTTAATTATGGCGTCATTGCACGGGTGCTCCAAGCAGCCAATTCCTGATTGTAGGTTGGCTGCATCGGTATTATTTGCACCTGTGTTTTTTCTATCTTTACTTGGGCCTGGTGCACCCTGGTTAGTGCAATTGTTGGAGGCCTTGAACAGGTAAGCATCTCTGCCTGTGTTCTGGTGTTTTTTTTGTTCAGGGGTATTGCAGTGCGTTGTAATTCTTGGCAGCCCATCCACTCACAGCATCGGCTACAACAGCTTAGGAGACCCACTGTTTCACAATGGTCCTTTAAGAAGATTAATGCCGCCTGATGCACCAGTAAAAATAGGTCCTGTGACTTTAAGAGTCCCTCCTTTGTAAATGAAACAAGATGGGTCTGCTTATGTGTCACACACCACATGGCCAGCTAGGGGTGTTAAATGTTACAATGACATTTCCCAGTGAATGCATTTGTAGTGGTTGAAAGCAATTTTAAAGTTGAAAAATGCAGCATCTGAACTAAGCCTAAATGGGAGAGGAAATTTTCAGTCTGGGGTTAAATATTTGGCCTTACAGGTGTAATAGGGTGCAGGGTTGAGTATGTCACCACGGAACAGACAGACCAACTGTTGAGGGGGATTTATTAACAGGAGTAAGATTCTCCTCGCAGGGAGAAAACAGGGGGTTAGTAGAGATAAAGCAAACAGTATAACAATACACATCAAGCTAACTGAAGCTGTGAAACAGTTAAGTCGAATAGAAATGGTTAACGAGTGTTCTTGTAACTTATCAGTCCAGCGAGGTCTTGACTGGAGGGTCCTTATTCCAATGTGGGTACAGTCACCAGCAGCACTTGAAGATACTGAAGTCTCTCCTCTGTCTCCTGGGAACTGGAGACTCCGGGGTTAAATCTTTGCAGTCTTTTTCTCAGAGTGAAACTGGAAGCAGGAAGTAGCACAGTCACACTGCTGTATGTTGGGCTGGCAGTCTCTCTGCAGTAGCGATGCTACACACACACTGGGCAGTTTACTTATCACACTCAGGGCTCTTGGCTTGTCACTGCGGTCACCGGGGCTGCGCGCTCGGGTCACTGTCTCTGCACCGTCAGGGAAAAAGTCTTCTCTGATTACGGAGGCTTCTGAGTCCACACCCTCACAAACAGCCTTCACTATGGTGGGTATCTCAGCCTCAGTGCCCTCACAGGGGAGCACTCTCTCGTGGGGAGCGCAGCGCTGAAGCCTGCCTTCTCTCTCACGCGCTGTCCCCTCTGTCCCGTGCACTCTGTTTTCCTGCTCTTTTCTGACCACACTCCTCTCTCTTCCTCTCTGCCCCCAGCAGTCACATGGTCTCCTCTGTCCATGGTAGAAAGTCCTCCCCCCAACAACCCAGCTGTCCGACTAAGTGGTTCCAGGTAAGGAGCAGGGAAAGCAACCTCCTTTGGGCTCATCTTCCTCTTCACCCCCTTACACAGGCAAGTCATTACCCTGCAAAGGATGTACCTTGAGATATTTCCAAGCAAAACCCATTTTGGCTTCGTTTTCATGTGTTTTTTGTGGCTCCGGGAAAAATGGCATGAATCTCGGAAAAAAAGGATTAAAGCTGTGAACTAGGAGTCAGGAATGCTTCCAGGGGCGATCCCCATGAGGTTCCTGTGTCATTTGAGCAGTGTTTCCATCATTTTCAGATGTTTTTAAACCTTAAAAGGACCCCCCCGGGGGGATTGTGGTAAAAATACTCGGGTCTCCCATAGACTTACATTGGGCTCGTTGTTCTAGTCGAGTACCCGAGTATTCCAATTTGTTTGACCCGGGCAACGAGCACCCAAGCATTGTATTGCTCGCCCATCACTAGTAAGCATCTCATCTGAATATTATTCCTTAGAAATACAATGTAAACGAAGGAGTCGGGGAGTGTGATTCCTGCAGGATGACGGCTGTTTCGTGTCGAGGCAGATGCTTCAACATGTCCAGGTATACAATCCCAGGGTCCAGGCAGATGCAATCCCAAACGTGCATGTCGCTTGGATATTATCTTTCAGAAAGGATAACATCCACACGAAATGCGCGTTGGGGATTGCATCTATCCTTTTTTTATCTATTGAGTCCTCTTTCTTTCCAGGGTAAGATTTTGTGCTTTTATTAGCAAGTTTACTTTGACTATTGGAGACATGGTACCATATATGATGTTGAGATGCTGTGTAGACTCATTTAATATTTCTAAAATATGACATCCCACTTGTCACTATATTATTAGATTCATCCCTGTTCAATGGTTTCACTCCCCTCCTTCTGGATGTTTGTCAAATATGTCTGTCTTGTTTGTACATTTTTAACTTAACCCCTTAGTGACAGAGCCAATTTGGTACTTAATGATCGAGCCAATTTTTACAATTCTGACCAGTGTCACTTTAAGAGGTTATAACTCTGGAACGCTTTATCGGATCCCACTGATTCTGAGACTGTTTTTTCGTGACATATTGTACTTCAAGATAGTGGTAACATTTCTTCGATATTACTTGCGATTATTTATGAAAAAAATGGAAATATGGCGAAAATTTTTAAAATTTTGCAATTTTCAAACTTTGTATTTTTATGCCCTTAAATCAGAGAGATATGTCACAAAAAATAGTTAATAAATAACATTTCCCACATGTCTACTTTACATTAGCACAATTTTGGAAACAATTTTTTTTTTGTTAGGGAGTTATAAGGGTTAAAAGTTGACCAGCAATTTCTCATTTTTACAACACCATTTTTTTTAGGGACCACATCTCATTTGAAGTCATTTTGAGGGGTCTATATGATAGAAAATAACCAAGTGTGACACCATTCTAAAAACTGCACCCCTCAAGCTGCTCAAAACCACATTCAAGAAGTTTATTAACCCTTTACGTACTTCACAGGAACTGAAACAATGTGGAAGAAAAAAATGAACATTTAACTTTTTTTGCAAACATTTTACTTCAGAACCATTTTTTTTAATTTTCACAAGTGTAAAAACAGAAATTTAACCACAAATTTTGTTGTGCAATTTTTCCTGAGTACGCCGATACCCCATATGTGGAGGTAAACCACTGTTTGGGCGCACCGCAGAGCTTGGAAGTGAAGGAGCACCGTTTGACTGTTTCAATGCAGAATTGGCTGGAATTGAGATCAGACGCCATGTCGCGTTTCGGGAGCCCCTAATGTGCCTAAACAGTGGAAACCCCCCACAAGTGATACCATTTTGGAAACTAGACCCCTTAAGGAACTTATCTAGATGTGTGGTGAGCACTTTGAACCCCCAAGTGCTTCACAGAAGTTTATAACGTAGAGCCGTGAAAATAAAAAATCGCATTTGTTTTCACAAAAATGATTTTTTCGCCCACAAATTCTTATTTTCACAAGGGTAACAGGAGAAATTAGACCACAAAAGTTGTTGTGCAATTTCTCCTGAGTACGTCAATACCCCATATGTGGGGGTAAACCACTGTTTGGGCGCACCGCAGAGCTTGGAAGTGAAGGAGCACCGTTTGACTTTTTCAATGCAGAATTGGCTGGAATTGAGATCGGATGCCATGTCGCGTTTGGAGAGCCCCTGATGTGCCTAAACAGTGGAAACCCCCCACAAGTGATACCATTTTGGAAACTAGACCCCTTAAGGAACTTATCTAGATATTCGGTGAGCACTTTGAACCCCCAAGTGCTTCACAGAAGTTTATAACGTAAAGCCGTGAAAATAAAAAATCGCATTTTTTCTACAAAAATGATCTTTTTGCCCCCAAATTTTTATTTTCACAAGGGTAACAGGAGAAATTAGACCACAAAAGTTGTTGTGCAATTTCTCCTGAGTACGTCAATACCCCATATGTGGGGGTAAACCACTGTTTGGGCGCACCGCAGAGCTTGGAAGAGAAGGAGTGTCGTTTTACTTTTTCAATGTAGAATTGGCTGGAATTGAGATCGGACGCCATGTCACGTTTGGAGAGCCGCTGATGTGCCTAAACAGTGGAGACCCCCCACAAATGACACCATTTTGGAAACTAGACCCCTTAAGGAACTTATCTAGATGTGTGGTGAGCACTTTAAACCCCCAGGTGCTTCACAGAAGTTTATAACGTAGAGCCGTGAAAATAAAAAAATCGCATTTTTTCTACAAAAATGATCTTTTTGCCTCCAAATTTTTATTTTACCAAGGGTAACAGGAGAAAATGGACACCAGAAGTTGTTGTACAATTTGTCTTGAGTACGCCGACACCCCGTATGTGGGGGTAAACCACTGTTTGGGTGCATGGCTGAGCTCGGAAGCAAAGGAGCGCCATTTGACTTTTCAATGCAAAATTGACTGGAATTGAGATCGGACGCCATGTCGCGTTTGGAGAGCCCCTGATGTGCCTAAACAGTAGAAACCCCCCAAAAGTGACCCCATTTTGGAAACTACACCCCCCATGGAACTTATCTAGATGTGTAGTGAGAACTTTGAATGCCCAAGTGCATCACAGAAGTTTATAATGCAGAGTCGTGAAAATAAAAAATATTTTTTTTTTAACAATAAAGATTTTTTAGCCCCCAAGTTTTTATTTTCACAAGGGTAACAAGAGAAATTGGACCCCAAAAGTTGTTGTCCAATTTGTCCTGAGTATGCTGGTACCCCATATGTGGGGGTAAACCACTGCTTGGGTGCACGGCAGAGCTCGGAAGGGAAGGAGCGCCATTTTGGAATGCAGACTTTGATAGAATTGTCTGCGGGCGTTATGTTGCGTTTGCAGACCCCTAATGTACCTAAACAGTAGAAACTCCCAACAAGTGACCCCATTTTGGAAAATAGACCCCCCAAGGAACTTATCTAGATATGTGGTGAGAACTTTGAATGCCCAAGTGCTTCACAGAAGTTTATAATGCATAGTAGTGAAAATAAAAAATATTTTTTTTTCCCACAAAAGATTTTTTTAGCCCCCAAATTTTTATTTTCACAAGGGTAACAAGAGAAATTGGACCCCAAATGTTGTTGTCCAATTTGTCCTGAGTATGCTGGTACCCAATATGTGGGGGTAAACCACTGTTTGGGCGCACGGCAGAGCTCGGAAGAGAAGGAGCGCCATTTTGGAATGCAGACTTTGATAGAATTGTCTGCGGGCGTTATGTTGCGTTTGCAGACCCCTAATGTACCTAAACAGTAGAAACTCCCAACAAGTGACCCCATTTTGGAAAATAGACCCCCCAAGGAACTTATCTAGATATGTGGTGAGAACTTTGAATGCCCAAGTGCTTCACAGAAGTTTATAATGCATAGTAGTGAAAATAAAAAATATTTTTTTTTCCCACAAAAGATTTTTTTAGCCCCCAAATTTTTATTTTCACAAGGGTAACAAGAGAAATTGGACCCCAAATGTTGTTTTCCAATTTGTCCTGAGTATGCTGGTACCCAATATGTGGGGGTAAACCACTGTTTGGGCGCACGGCAGAGCTCGGAAGAGAAGGAGCGCCATTTTGGAATTCAGACTTTGATAGAATTGTCTGTGGGTGTTATGTTGCGTTTGCAGAGCCCCTGATGTACCTAAACAGTAGAAACCCCCCACAAGTGACCAAATTTTGGAAACTAGACCCCCTAAGGAACTTATCTAGATATGTGGTGAGAACTTTGAATGCCCAAGTGCTTCACAGAAGTTTATAATGCAGAGTACTGAAAATAAAAAATATTTTTTTTTCCCACAAAAGATTTTTTTAGCCCCCAAGTTTTTATTTTCACAAGGGTAACAGGAGAAATTGGACCCCAAAAGTTGTTGTCCAATTTATCCCGAGTACGCTGATGCCCCATATGTGGGGGTAAACCACTGTTTGGGCGCACGGCAGAGCTCAGAAGGGAGGGAGCACCATTTGACTTTTTTAGCGCAAAATTGGCTGTTGTGTTTGGAGACCCCCCTGATGTACCTAAACAGTGGAAACCCCCAAATTATAACTCCAACCCTAACTCCAACACACCCCTAACCCTAATCTTAACCCGATCCATAATCCTAATCACAACCCTAACGATAATCACAACCCTAACCCCAAAACAGCCCTAATCTCAACCCTAACCATAACCCTAATCAAAACCCTAAATCCAACACACCCCTAACCCTAATCCCAAACGTAACCCTAATCCCAACCCTAATCCAAACCCTAATCCCAACTCTAACCTTAACTTTAGCCCCAACCCTAACCCTAACTTTAGCCCCAACCCTAACCATAACTTTAGCCCCGTTGTCACAAAAAAAGTTCAATGTAACCTTTTTTTTGTACGTCGCGTCCGCCATTTCCGCACATGCGTGGCCGTAACTCTGCCCCCTCCTCCCCAGGACATAGACTGGGCAGCGGATGCGTTGAAAAACTGCATCCGCTGCCCACGTTGTGCACAATTTTCACAACGTGCGTCGGTACGTCGGGCCGACGCATTGCGACCGCCCCGTACCGACGCAAGTGTGATAGAAGCCTAAGGCTACTTTCACACTAGCGTCGTACTCGGCCCATCGCAGTGTGCCGGGCCGAAGTACCGACGCTAGCGTTGTAAGCGCCACACAACGGGTGCAGCGGATGCTGTTTTTTCAACGCATCCGCTGCCCCATTGTGAGGGGAGGCGGGGGCGGAGTTCCGGCCGCGCATGCGCGGTCGGAAATGGTGGACACGTCGCACAAAAAAGTTACATGTAGCTTTTTTTGTGCCGACGGTCCGCCAAAGCACGACGCATCCGTCGCACGACGGATGCGACGTGGCAATCCGTCGCAATGCGTCGCTAATGCAAGCCAATGGAGAAAAAACGCATCCTGCAAGCACTTTTCCAGGATGCGTTTTTTCTCCGACGCATTGCGACGGAGGCCAAAAAACGCTAGTGTGAAAGTAGCCTAACCCTAGCCCTAACCCTAACCCTAAATTTAGCCCCAACCCTAGCCCTAACCCTAACCCTAACTCTAGCCCTAACCCTAACCCTAACTCTAACCCTAACCCTAACTCTAACCCTAACCCTAACCCTAACCCTAACTCTAACCCTAACCCTAACTCTAACCCTAACTCTAACCCTAACCCTAACCCTAACCCTAACCCTAATTTTAGCCCCAACTCGTCTTCTCCTGCCGGCCGGCAGATGGCAGCAGATGGCGGGCGCACTGCGCATGCGCCCGCCATAAGGAAAAAGCCGGCTGGCAGGAGAAGACAGAAGAGGACCCAGGGACACCGGGTGAGTATGTTAGGGTCCCCGAATCCCCCTATTTCTCTGTCCTCTGATGTGTGATCACATCAGAGGACAGAGAAATACAGATCGCTTTTTTTTTTTTTTTTTTTTTTATTTTGCGGTCGCCGGTAACCTGTTAATTACCGGCGATCGCAAAACAGGGGTCGGTGCAAACCGACCCCGATCATGTTCTTTGGGGTCTCGGCTACCCCCGGCAGCCGAGACCCCAAAGAACATCCGGGTGCCGGGCGGCGGGCGCACTGCGCGTGCGCCCGCCATTTTTTTCCCGGAAAAAAGATGGCGGCGCCCATGGGGACCCACGAGGAGCACCGGGGGAGGTAGGTAAGTATCGGGGGGCTATTGGGGGCCATCGGGGACCCTATTTCTCTGTCCTCCGATGTGCGATCACATCGGAGGACAGAGAAATTAAACGGCACATCGCGTTTTGTTTTTTTTGTTGCGACCGCCGGTAAACGGTTAATTACCGGCGATCGCAACTCGGGGGTCGGTAAAAAAACCCCGAATCATGTTCTCTGGGGTCTCGGCTACCCTCGGCAACCGAGACCCCAGAGAAAATCCGACTCTGGGGGGCGCTATTCACTTTTTCCACAGCGCCGTTAATTAACGGCGCTGTGGTTTAAGTACCCTTAGCGGCCGCCGTTAAAAGGCGTATCGGCGGTCGTTAAGGGGTTAACGGCTAAAAAAAATTAGTCATTTTAACTATTATACTCTGATCGCCTCCTTTTTCATGTGTATACATAGTTGTATATGTGCTCTGTGTATACATATATTGTATGGGCTCTGTATACGCATATATCTGCATATATATGCTTTGTGTATGTACATGTGTGGGTGTATGTGCTCTGTGTATACATATTTGTGTATGTATTCTGTATATACAATATACATCTATCTGTATGTATGTGCTCTGTGCATATACATTTGTGTGCATGTATGTGCTCCGTGTATATACAGTACATGTGGGTGTATGTGATCTGAGTATACGTTTGTGTGTGTATGTATTTGCTCTGTGTATATATATATTTGTATATGTACTCTGTTTTATACATATATATGTATGGGCTCTGTATACACATACACTCACTGGCCACTTTATTAGGTACACCATGCTAGTAACGGGTTGGACCCCTTTTGCCTTCAGAACTGCCTCAATTCTTCGTGGCATAGATTCAACAAGGTGCTGGAAGCATTCCTCAGAGATTTTGGTCCATATTGACATGATGGCATCACACAGTTGCCGCAGATTTGTCGGCTGCACATCCCAAAGATGCTCCATACAAGGCAGGATGGATCCATGCTTTCATGTTGTTTACGCCAAATTCTGACCCTACCATCCGAATGTCGCAGCAGAAATCGAGACTCATCAGACCAAGCAACGTTTTTCCAATCTTCTACTGTCCAATTTCGATGAGCTTGTACAAATTGTAGCCTCAGTTTCCTGTTCTTAGCTGAAAGGAGTGGTACCCGGTGTGGTCTTCTGCTGCTGTAGCCCATCTGCCTCAAAGTTCGACGCACTGTGCGTTCAGAGATGCTCTTAGGCCTACCTTGGTTGTAACGGGTGGCGATTTGAGTCACTGTTGCCTTTCTATCAGCTCGAACCAGTCTGCCCATTCTCCTCTGACCTCTGGCATCAACAAGGCATTTCCGCCCACAGAACTGCCGCTCACTGGATTTTTTTTCTTTTTCGGACCATTCTCTGTAAACCCTAGAGATGGTTGTGCGTGAAAATCCCAGTAGATCAGCAGTTTCTGAAATACTCAGACCAGCCCTTCTGACACCAACAACCATGCCACGTTCAAAGGCACTCAAATCACCTTTCTTCCCCATACTGATGCTCGGTTTGAACTGCAGGAGATTGTCTTGACCATGTCTACATGCCTAAATGCACTGAGTTGCCGCCATGTGATTGGCTGATTAGAAATTAAGTGTTAACAAGAAGTTGGACAGGTGTACCTAATAAAGTGGCCAGTGAGTGTATATCTGTATGTATGTGCTTTGTGAATATACGTGTGTGTATGTGCTCTGTGTATAGATATTTGTGTATGTGTTCTGTATACACATATATCTGTATGTATGTGCTCTGTGTATATACATTTGTGTGCATGTATGCACTCCGCGTATATATATATATATATATACATGTGTGTGTATGTGATCTGAGTATACCTTTGTGTGTATGTATTTGCTCTGTGTATACATATGTGTGTGCTCAGCCCTGCATCTAGTCCTTGTTGCACTGAAAGTCTGGTGGAACATATGAGCGGCAATGTGTTTTTATGTCCTGGTCCCCTACAATTTATTAAAATGTTGACCTGCAAAGCCAATTTTTATTTATTTTTTAAAATTTGAGGCAAATTCAATTCACCTTGAACAGATTTGCTCATCTCTAGGTGGTGGATCTAATTTCACCACCCGTAATACAGGCTGCAATGAAAGGACTGGCCACAAGTCTTCAGACCCAAACTTGAAAGCCTCATTTATTTTTATAACTAGATGGCAGCCCGATTCTAAAGAATCGGGAGTCTAGAATCCATATATACTTTATTTATTCAAATGTAACAATAATACAATTAATAAATAATAGTAAGAAAGAACAAAAAATGGCTGCACTCACCAGCTCTTGACAATTCTTGACAGTACGGCACATTTCTGATTGGTCGCTCGCGGCAGGCGGCAACCAACCAGAAAAGTGCCGCGCACCACGAAGGCATATATCTTTGTCCACCCTGAGCGGGTGTAGGACGCTGGTGACGTCACTTATCTCCGGACATTATCTCCGGACAAAGCCACGGAAGTTGGCACAAATTGCCGGAAGTAGTATTCTAGGCAATTATATATTAGATTTTAATGTTATCAGTGTTTACCTTTGAACGTTTATATTGTATTGTCCTGCTACCAGCCATGTGTACGATTATCGGCCGAAAGCCTCTCTGGAACCAATAATCACCCCATGTAAAGGTATCTTTATAAGTTAAAGATTCAGAATACTATGACTTTTATCATATCCTGAACAGTCAAGTTTTTTATGAACCGTTAAGGTTTTCTGGTTGAAGTAAAAAAAACTCTGAGTGTTTACAGTTTGAAACCATAAAATGTTGAAAAATTATGTCATTCTTGAGTATATCACTCAATGGTGCTCATAAACGTGTCAAATTTGATCTATAATATACTTTAATATACGTTACTTTAATCTTTAATATACTTAAGAACAGGGCCCCAGACATCACACAGGGGGTCTGAAACACCGCACAGTGGTCCAAAATATCGCTGTGCTCTGCTTGGGGCCCCATATGCTGCCTGGGGCCCCTGTGCTCTGCCTGGGGCCCCATGTTCTGCCTGGGGCCCCTGTGCTCTGCCTGGGGCCACTGTGCTCTGCCTGGGGCCCCATATGCTGCCTGGGGCCCCTGTGCTCTGCCTGGGGCCCCATAGGCTGCCTGGGGCCCCTGTGCTCTACCTGGGACCACTGTGCTCTGCCTGGGGCCCCATATGCTGCCTGGGGCCCCTGTGCTCTGCCTGGGGCCCCTGTGCTCTGCCTGGAGTCCCATGTTCTGCCTGGGGCCACTGTGCTCTGCCTGGGGCCCCATAGGCTGCCTGGGGCCCCTGTGCTCTGCCTGGGGCCACTGTGCTCTGCCTGGGGCCCCATATGCTGCCTGGGGCCACTGTGCTCTGCCTGGGGCCCCATATGCTGCCTGGGGCCCCTGTGCTCTGCCTGGGGCCCCATATGCTGCCTGGGGCCCCTGTGCTCTGCCTGGGGCCCCTATGCTCTGCCTGGGGCCCCATATTCTGCCTGGGGCCACTGTGCTCTGCCTGGGGCCCCTGTGCTCTGCCTGGGGCCCCATATGCTGCCTGGGGCCCCATATGCTGCCTGGGGCCCCTGTGCTCTGCCTGGGGCCCCTGTGCTCTGCCTGGGGCCCCTGTGCTCTGCCTGGGGCCCCATGTTCTGCCTGGGGCCCCTGTGCTCTGCCTGGGGCCCCATATGTTGCCTGGGGCCCCATATGCTGCCTGGGGCCCCATATGCTGCCTGGGGCCCCTGTGCTCTGCCTGGGGCCACTGTGCTCTGCCTGGGGCCCCATATGCTGCCTGGGGCCCCTGTGCTCTGCCTGGGTGTAGGACACTGGTGACGTCACTTAGCTCCGGACATTAGCTCCGGACATTAGCTCCGGACATTAGCTCCGGACAAAGCCACGGAAGTTGGCACAAATTGCAGGAAGTAGTATTCTAGGCAATTATATATTAGATTGTGATTCAAAAAATAAAAATAAATCATCGTGGTGCTGTTATGATGCAGACAAGGATGAGACAGTGTAGAAAAGCTTGATTAAAAGACAGCAAAGCACTTTAAAATCGATCTGATTTCTTCCTCAAGCTATCATATAAAACAACTTAATAAAAAAGAAGCCATGATCCAAGGAAATGACATGTCCCACTTACTGGTGAGTATCATAACTCAAACACACAATAAAGCAACATATGAATAGTTTATCATCATAATACATATTAAGAAATGAGAAAAAAATATGGGGACTATAAAAAAGAAGTAAAACAAAAATTATTAAAAATGGAAAAAAACAGCATAAAATTCAAATCACAACTTTTATCCACAGAACATATTGAAACAAAACAGTTTAAAAATTAATAAAATAATCATATTTGATGCATCCATAAAAGTCTGGTCTATCAAATCATAAAATTGCTTACCCATACGGTAAAAGTCGTAAAAGAAAAAGAAAATCAAAATCACAAATTTGACATTTTTGGACTGTTGCACACCCTGCAAAAAATAAAATAAAAGGTAATAGACATGTAGTATGTACCCCAAATAATAAAATAAAAAACTATAGATTGGTAAGCAAAAAAAAATCCTCTTATACAGCTCCAATGACAGGAAAATGGCAAAAAAATAGTTTTTTTCACCATTTCACCTCTCTTTACTTTTTTTTCCAAACACTACATGGTAAAGTGAATAGTGTCTTTCAAAACTGCAACTTGTCCTTCAAAACACAAGCCCTGATATGTCTATATTAACTGAGAAGCGCGCCGCGGCAAATTTTAGGCCACGCCTCTGACCACACCCATTCATAATTAGTCACACCCATATCCACGTCCCAAGCACACCCATTTAGCACTGCTGATCACACTGTTTCATATACAATAGTTATAAACAAAAAAATATGGCCACACAGTGCTCCATACTGTATAATGACCACTAGGGTTGAGCGAAACGGGTCGATCATTTTCAAAAGTCGCCGACTTTTGGCTAAGTCGGCGTCTCATGAAACCCGATCCGACCCCTGTGCTTGTCGGCCATGCGGTACGCGACTTTCGCGCCAAAGTCGCGTTTCAATGACGCGAAAAGCGCCATTTCTCAGCCAATGAAGGTGAACGCAGAGTGTGGGCAGCGTGATGACATAGATCCTGGTCCCCACCATCTTAGAGAAGGGCATTGCAGTGATTGGCTTGCTGTCTGCGGCGTCACAGGGGCTATAAAGGGGCGTTCCCGCCGACCGCCATCTTACTGCTGCTGATCTGAGCTTAGGGACAGGTTGCTGCCGCTTCGTCAGAAGCAGGGAGAGCGTTAGGCAGGGTCCACTAACCACCAAACCGCTTGTGCTGCAGCGATTTCCACTGTCCAACACCACCTTCGGTGTGCAGGGACTGTGGAAGCAATTTTTTTTTTTTTTCCCCTCAGCGCTGTAGCTCATTGGGCTGCCCTAGAAGGCTCCGTGATAGCTGTATTGCTGTGTGTACGCCACTGTGGAAACCAACTGCTTTTTTCAAAGCACATATCCTCTTGTTCCTTCCTTTCTGCACAGCTATCTTTTTTGTTTGTCCACACTTTTTATTTAACCCCTTCACCCCCAAGGGTGGTTTGCACGTTAATGACCGGGCCAATTTTTACAATTCTGACCACTGTCCCTTTATGAGGTTATAACTCTGGAACGCTTCAACGGATCTTGGCGATTCTGACATTGTTTTCTCATGACATATTGTACTTCATGATAGTGGTAAAATTTCTTCGATATAACTTGCGTTTATTTGTTAAAAAAAAACGAATATTTGGCGAAAATTTTGAAAATTTTGCAATTTTCCAACTTTGAATTTTTATGCCCTTAAATCACAGACATATGTCATGCAAAATACTTAATAAGTAACATTTCCCACATGTCTACTTTACATCAGCACAATTTTGGAACCAAAATTTTTTTGGGTGACGGAGTTATAAGGGTTAAAAGTTGACCAGCAATTTCTCATTTTTACAACACCATTTTTTTTTAGGGACCACATCTCATTTGAAGTCATTTTGAGGGGTCTATATGATAGAAAATACCCAAGTGTGACACCATTCTAAAAACTGCACCCCTCAAGGTACTCAAAACCACTTTCAAGAAGTTTATTAACCCTTCAGGTGTTTCACAGGAATTTTTGGAATGTTTAAATAAAATTAAACATTTAACTTTTTTTCACTCAAAATTTGTTTCAGCTCCAATTTGTTTTATTTTACCAAGGGTAACAGGAGAAAATAGACCCCAAAATTTGTTGTACAATTCGTCCTGAGTACGCTGATACCCCATATGTGGGGGTAAACCACTGTTTGGGCGCAGGGCAGAGCTCGGAAGGAAAGGAGCGCCATTTGACTTTTCAATGCAAAATTGACTGGAATTGAGATGGGACGCCATGTTGCATTTGGAGAGCCCCTGATGTGCGTAAACATTGAAACCCCCCACAAGTGACACCATTTTGGAAAGTAGACCCCCTAAGGATCTTATCTAGATGTGTGTTGAGCACTTTGACCCAACAAGTGCTTCACAGAAGTTTATAATGCAGAGCCGTAAAAATAAAAATAATATTTTTTCACAAAAATGATCTTTTCGCCCCCATTTTTTTATTTCCCCAAGGGTAAGAGAAGAAATTAGACCACAAAAGTTGTTGTGCAATTTGTCCTGAGTACGACGATACCCCATATGTGGGGATAAACCACTGTTTGGGCACATAGCAGAGCTCGGAAGGGAAGGAGCGCTATTTTACTTTTCAATGCAAAATTGACTGGAATTAAGATGGGATGCCATGTTGCGTTTGGAGAGCCCCTGATGTGCCTAAACATTAAAAACCCCCACAAGTGACACCATTTTGGAAAGTAGACCCCTTAAGGAACTTATCTAGATGTGTGTTGAGCACTTTGACCCAACAAGTGCTTCACAGAAGTTTATAATGCAGAGCCGTAAAAATAAAAATCATATTTTTTCACAAAAATGATCTTTTCGCCCCCATTTTTTTATTTCCCCAAGGGTAAGAGAAGAAATTAGACCACAAAAGTTGTTGAGCAATTTGTCCTGAGTACGACAATACCCCATATGTGGGGGTAAACCACTGTTTGGGCGCATAGCAGAGCTCGGAAGGGAAGGAGCGCTATTTTACTTTTCAATGCAAAATTGACTGGAATTAAGATGGGATGCCATGTTGCGTTTGGAGAGCCCCTGATGTGCCTAAACATTAAAAACCCCCACAAGTGACACCATTTTGGAAAGTAGACCCCCTAAGGAACTTATCTAGATGTGTTTTGATAGCTTTGAACCCCCAAGTGTTTCACTACAGTTTATAACGCAGAGCCGTGAAAATAAAAATTCCTTTTTTTTTTTCACAAAAATGATTTTTAGCCCCCAGTTTTGTATTTTCACAAGGGTATCAGGATAAATTGGACCCCAAACTTTGTTGTTCAATTTGTCCTGAGTACGCTGATACCCCATATGTGGGGGGAACCACTGTTTGGGCGCATGACAGAGCTCGGAAGGGAAGGAGCGCCATTTGGAATGCAGACTTAAATGGATTGGTCTGCAGGCGTCACGTTGCATTTGCAGAGCCCCTGATGTACCCAAACAGTACAAACCCCCCACAATTGACCCCATATTGGAAACTAGACCCCCCAAGGAACTTATCTAGATGTGTTGTGAGAACTTTGAACCCCCAAGTGTTTCACTACAGTTTATAACGCAGAGCCGTGAAAATAAAAATTCCTTTTTTTTTTTCACAAAAATGATTTTTTAGCCCCCAGTTTTGTATTTTCACAAGGGTACCAGGATAAATTGGGCTCCAAAAGTTGTTGTCCAATTTGTCCTGAGTACGTTGATACCCCATATGTGGGGGGGAACCACTGTTTGGGTGCATGACAGAGCTCGGAAGGGAAGGAGCGTCATTTGGAATGCAGACTTAAATGGATTGGTCTGCAGACGTCACGTTGCATTTGCAGAGCCCCTGATGTACCCAAACAGTACAAACCCCCCACAAGTGACCCCATATTGGAAACTAGACCCCCCAAGGAACTTATCTAGATGTGTTGTGAGAACTTTGAACCCCCAAGTGTTTCACTACAGTTTATAACGCAGAGCCGTGAAAATAAAAATTCTTTTTTTTTTCACAAAAATGATTTTTTAGCCCCCAGTTTTGTATTTTCACAAAGGTATCAGGATAAATTGGACCCCAAAAGTTGTTGATCAATTTGTCCTGAGTACGCTGATACCCCATATGTGGGGGGGAACCACTGTTTGGGCGCATGACAGAGCTCGGAAGGGAAGGAGCGCCATTTGGAATGCAGACTTAAATGGATTGGTCTGCAGGCGTCATGTTGCATTTGCAGAGCCCCTGATGTACCCAAACAGTACAAACCCCCCACAAGTGACCCCATATCGGAAACTAGACCCCCCAAGGAACTTATCTAGATGTGTTGTGAGAACTTTGAACCCCCAAGTGTTTCACTACAGTTTACAACGCAGAGCCGTGAAAATAAAAAATCTTTTTTTTCCCACAAAACTTATTTTTTGGCCCCCAGTTTTGTATTTTCCCAAGGGTAGCAGGAGAAATTGGACCCCAAAAGATGATGTCCAATTTGTCCTGAGTACGCTGATACCCCATATGTTGGGGTAAACCCCTGTTTGGGCACACGGGAGAGCTCTGAAGGGAAGGAGCACTGTTTTCCTTTTTCAACGCAGAATTGGCTGGAATTCAGATCGGATGCCATGTCCCGTTTGGAGAGCCCCTGATGTGCCTAAACAGTGGAAACCCCCCAATTATAACTGAAACCCTAATCCAAACACATCCCTAACCCTAATCCCAACGGTAACCCTAACCACTCCTCTAACCCAGACACACCCAACCCTATTCCCAACCGTAAATGTAATCCAAACCCTAACCCTATCTTTAGCCCCAACCCTAACTGTAGCTCCAACCCTAGCCCCAACCCTAACCCTAACCCTAGCCCTAACCCTAGCAATAACCCTAGCCCTATCACTAGCCCTAACACTAGCCGTAACACTAGCCCTAACCCTAGCCCTAACCCTAGCCCTAACCCTATCCCCAACCCTAGCCCTATCCCTAACCCTAGCCCCAACCCTAGCCCTAACCCTAGTCCTAACCCTTGCCCTAACCCTAACCCTAGCCCTAACTCTAGTCCTAACTCTAGCCCTAACCCTAGCCCCAACCCTAGCCCTAACCCTAACCCTAGCCCTAACCCTTGCCCTAACCCTAACCCTAGCCCTAACTCTAGTCCTAACTCTAGCCCTAACCCTAACCCTAATGGGAAAATGGAAATAAATACATTTTTTAATTTTTTTATTTTTCCCTAACTAAGGGGGTGATGAAGGGGGGTTTGATTTACTTTTATAGTGGGTTATTTAGCAGATTTTTATGATTGGCAGCTGTCACACACTGAAAGACGCTTTTCATTGCAAAAAATATTTTTTGCGTTACCACATTTTGAGAGCTGTAATTTTTCCATATTTGAGTCCACAGAGTTATGTGAGATCTTGTTTTTTTGCGGGACGCGTTGACGTTTTTATTGGTAACATTTTCGGACACGTGACATTTTTTGATCGCTTTTTATTCCGATTTTTGTGAGGCAGAGTGATCAAAAACCAGCTATTCATGAATTTCTTTTGGGGGAGGCGTTTATACCGTTCCGCGTTTGGTAAAATTGATAAAGCAGTTTTATTCGTCGGGTCAGTACGATTACAGCGATATCTCATTTATATCATTTTTTTATGTTTTGGCGCTTTTATACGATAAAAACTATTTTATAGAAAAAAATAATTATTTTGGTATCGCTTTATTCTCAGGACTATAACTTTTTTACTTTTTTGCTGATGATGCTGTATGGCGGCTCTTTTTTTGCGGGACAAGATGACGTTTTCAGCGGTACCATGGTTATTTATATCAGTCTTTTTGATCGCGTGTTATTCCACTTTTTGTTCGGCAGTATGGTAATAAAGCGTTGTTTTTTGCCTCGTTTTTTTTTTTTTTTTCTTACGGTGTTTACTGAAGGGGTTAACTAGTGGGGCAGTTTTATAGGTTGGGTCGTTACGGACGCGGCAATACTAAATATGTGTACTTTTATTGTTTTTTTTATTTTATTTAGCTAAAGAAATGTATTTATGGGAATAATTTTTTTTTTTTTTTCTTTATTTAGGATATTTTTTTTATTTTTTTTTTACACACATGTGGGGAATTTTTTTTTAACTTTTTTACTTTGTCCCAGGGGGGGACATCACAGATCATTGATCTGGCAGTGTGCACAGCACTCTGCCAGATCTGTGATCTGCTGTGCAGGGCTGCAGGCTTACCAAGTGTCTGCTCTGAGCAGACACTCGGTAAGCCACCTCCCTCCCTGCAGGACCCGGATGCCGCGGCCATCTTGGATCCGGGACCTGCGGCGAGGAGGGAGGTAGGAGACCCTCAGAGCAACGCGATCACATCGCGTTGCTCCGGGGGTCTCAGGGAAGCCCGCAGGGAGCCCCCTCCCTGCGCGATGCTTCCCTATACCGCCGGTACACCGCGATCATGTTTGATCGCGGTGTGCCGGGGGTTAATGTGCCGGGGGCGGTCCGTGACCGCTCCTGGCACATAGTGCCGGATGTCAGCTGCGATATGCAGCTGACACCCGGCCGCGATCGGCCGCGCTCCCCCCGTGATCGCGGCCGATCTGCTATGACGTACTATCCCGTCGAGGGTCAGATAGGCCCAGGTCACCTCGACGGGATAGTACGTCAAAGGTCACAGAGGGGTTAATTTGTGCATCAGTCCACTCCTATTGCTGCCTGCCATACCTGGCTTACATTACTGCAGGGAGATAGTAATTGTAGGACAGTTTTTTTTTTTTTTTTGTTTTTTTTTGTGGGAGATTAAGATTGGCATTTCTGCTACAGTGCCATCCCTGTGTGTGCCATCTCTCACTGAGTGGGCCATAGAAAGCCTATTTATTTTTTCCGTGATTTGTGTTCTAAAATCTACCTCAACACAAAAACACTACATCAATCAGTGGGAGAAAAATATTGGCCTCAGTCAGGGCTTGTGTGCCACTGCTGTGTGTGCTATCTCTCATTCAGTGGGCTATAGCAAGCCTATTTTTTATTTTTTTTTAACCCCTTCACCCCCGGAGCTTTTTCCGTTTTTCCGTTTTCGTTTTTCGTTCCCCTCCTTCCCAGAGCCATAACTTTTTTATTTTTCCGTCAATTTGGCCATGTGAGGGCTTATTTTTTGCGGGACGAGTTGTACTTTTGAAAGACATCATTGGTTTTAGCATGTCATGTACTAGAAAACGGGAAAAAAATTCCAAGTGCAGTGAAATTGCAAAAAAAGTGCAATCCCACACTTGTTTTTTGCTTGCCTATTTTGCTAGGTTCACTAAATGCTAAAACTGACCTGCCATTATGATTCTCCAGGTCACTACGAGTTCATAGACACCTAACATGACTAGGTTATTTTTCACCTAAGTGGTGAAAAAAAATTCCAAACTTTGCAAAAAACAAAACAAAACAAAATTGCGCCATTTTCCGATACTCGTAGCGTCTCCATTTTTCGTGATCTGGGGTCAGGTGAGGGCTTATTTTTTGCGTGCCGAGCTGGCGTTTTTAATGATAGCATTTTGGTGTAGATACGTTCTTTTGATCGCCCGTTATTGCATTTTAATGCAATGTCGTGGCGACCAAAAAAACGTAAATCTGGTGTTTCGAATTTTTTTCTCATTACGCCATTTAGCGATTAGGTTAATGCTTTTTTTTATTTGATAGATCGGGCGATTCTGAACGCGGCGATACCAAATATGTGTAGGTTTTTTTTTTTTATTATTGATTTATTTTGATTGGGGCGAAAGGGGGGTGATTTAAACTTTTATGTTTTTTTTATTTTTTTCACATTTTTAAAAACTTTTTTTTTTTACTTTTGCCATGCTTCTATAGCCTCCATGGGAGGCTAGAAGTAAGCACAGCCCGATCGGCTCTGCTATGCAGCAGTGATCATAAGATCGCTGCTACACAGCAGATTTGCAGGTGTGCTGTGAGCGCCGACCACAGGGGGGCGCTCACAGCCACCGGCAATCAGTAACCATAGAGGTCTCAAGGACCTCTATGGTTACAATGGAGGAGCATCGCCGACCCCCGATCATGTGACAGGGGTCGGCGATGCGCTCATATCCGGCCGCACGGCCGGATGCGGTAGTTAAATGCCGCTGTCTGCGTTTGACAGCGGCATTTAACTAGTTAATAGCGGCGGGTGATCGCGATTTCACCCGCCGCTATTGCGCGCACATGTCAGCTGTAAAAAACAGCTGACATGTCGCGACTTTGATGTGCGCTCACCGCCGGAGCGCACATCAAAGCGGGGGTCCCGACATGTGACGTACTATTCCGTCACATGTCGGGAAGGGGTTAATATTATTTGGTTTCTAAAGTCTCCCGGAAAAAACAAAAAAAACCTAAAAAAACAGTGGGAGAGTAATATTGCCCTTTCAGCTTGTGTGCCAGTCTTGACTCCTGGGTGTGCCACCTCTCTCCCTCTCATTCAGTGGGCCATAGAAAGCCTATTTATTTTTTTTTTTAAATATTATTGGGTTTCTAAAGTCTCCCTTAAAAAACAAAAAATACATAAAAAAACAGTGGGAGAGTAATATTGCCCTTTCAGCTTGTGTGCCAGTCTTGACTCCTGGGTGTGCCACCTCTCTCTCTCATTCAGTGGGCCATAGAAAGGCTATTTTTTTTTTGGTTTTTTTAATATTATTTGGTTTCTAAAGTCTCCCTGAAAAAAAAAAAAAAAACATACAAAAAACAGTGGGAGAGTAATATTGCCCTTTCAGCTTGTGTGCCAGTCTTGACTCCTGGGTGTGCCACCTCTCTCCCTTTCATTCAGTGGGCCATAGAAAGCCTATTTATTTTTTTTTTTAAATATTATTGGGTTTCTAAAGTCTCCCTTAAAAAACAAAAAATACATAAAAAAACAGTGGGAGAGTAATATTGCCCTTTCAGCTTGTGTGCCAGTCTTGACTCCTGGGTGTGCCACCTCTCTCTCTCATTCAGTGGGCCATAGAAAGGCTATTTTTTTTTTTTTCCTTGATTTGTGTTCTAAAATCTACCTCAACACAAAAACACTACATCAATCAGTGGGAGAAAAATATTGGCCTCAGTCAGGGCTTGTGTGCCACTGCTGTGTGTGCTATCTCTCATTCAGTGGGCTATAGAAAGCCTATTTATTTATTTTTTTTTTTTTTAATATTATTTGGTTTCTAAAGTCTCCCTGAAAAAAAAAAAAAAACCTAAAAAAACAGTGGGAGAGTAATATTGCCCTTTCAGCTTGTGCGCCAGTCTTGACTCCTGGGTGTGCCACCTCTCTCTCTCTAATTGTGGGCTATAGAAAGCCTATTTATTTATTTATTTTTTTTCTTATTATTTGGTTTCTAAAGTCTCCCTGAAAAAAAAAAATACATAAATTAGGTGGGAGATTAATATTGACATTAGTGCTTGAGTGACAGTCCTGCGTGTGTGTCATCTCTGTGATTTTGTGCCACAGAAAACAGAGTGTGTAACATTGTGCCTGATTTTCCTTGTGGTCTCACCAACCTGTTAAGGGATATTGAAATCATACTGAAGTTATAGCTCACCGTGTAAGTTGTTTGACAGCAACAAATAAAGTTACTTTGGTTAAGATTTTAAAACAATGAGGAAGTCTGGTGCAAGAGGTCGTCGTGGGCGTTCATTGTCAGCTGGTAATGATGGTAGTGGTAGTGGAGCATCAGGTGGTCGTGGGGATAAAAATATTCCACCTAAGTCTGGAGCTGTGGAGCCAGTTTCGTCGTCAGGCTACACAAGGCCTCGAACGCTCTCTTTTCTGGGAGTAGGAAAACCGCTTTTAAAGGCGGAGCAGCAACAGCAAGTTTTGGCTTACATTGCAGACTCAGCCTCTAGCTCTTTTGCCTCCTCTTCCGAAACTGGTAAATGTAAAAGCAGCGCGTCGCTTGTGGATGTTCACGGTCAGGGACAAGTCGCTTCCTTGTCCTCCTCAGCAAAAACTACAACAAGAGAGAAGGATGCAGCAGGCGACACAACGGGTCACTCCATGGAGCTCTTTACACATACCGTCCCTGGCTTAGAAAGTGAAACATTTAACAGGCCATGCCCATTACAAGTATATTCTGACATGGAGTGCACTGATGCACAGCCACAGCCAGAGTACTATGCTGCTCCTTTGACTCAGACCACCACATTGCCCTCTCAGGGTACAGATCCACAATCAGACCCTGATGAGACTATGTTGCCCCGCCACGAACGCTATACCACCGACCGACACAGTGACACAGACGAAGTTGCACACGAGCTCGAAGAGGAGGTAATAGATGACCCAGTTATTGACCCCGATTGGCAGCCATTGGGGGAACAGGGTGCAGGCGGCAGTAGTTCAGAAGCGGAGGTGGAGGAGGGGCCGCAGCAGGCATCAACATCGCAACAGGTTCCATCTGCCGGGCCCGTATCTGGCCCAAAACGCGTGTCAAAGCCAAAACCTGTTGGAGCACAGCGTTGCCATCCGGTTAAAGCTCAGTCTGCAATCCCTGAAAAGGGATCCGAGTCTAGGAAGAGTGCAGTCTGGCATTTTTTTAAACAACATCCAACTGATCAGCGCAAAGTCATCTGTCAAAAATGTTCAACTAGCTTAAGCAGAGGTCAGAATCTGAAAAGTCTAAATACTAGTTGCATGCATAGACACTTAACCACCATGCATTTTCAAGCCTGGACTAACTACCAAACGTCCCTCAAGGTTGTAGCACCCTCGGCCAATGAAGCTAGTCAGCAACGCAACATCCCTTCCGTCACTGTAAGGCCACCATTTTCCGCACCACCGGCAGTATCTGTGCAGGTTTCTTTGCCAGCCAAAAGCAGTCAGGGTCAGGGAATCACCAGTTTTGTAGGAGGAAATATTGCATCTAGGGCACCGGCGGAAACAATACCGTCTCCAACCGTCTCTCAGTCTGCCATGTACACCGGCACACCCGAAAGTTCCACGATCTCCAGCTCTCCAGTCCAGCTCACCCTACATGAGACTCTGGTTAGAAAAAGGAAGTACTTATCCTCGCATCCGCGTACACAGGGTTTTAACGCCCACATAGCTAGACTAATCTCGTTAGAGATGATGCCCTACCGGTTAGTTGAAAGCGAAGCTTTCAAAGCCCTGATGGAGTACGCTGAACCACGATACGAGCTACCCAGTCGACACTTTTTTTCCAGAAAAGCCATCCCAGCCCTGCACCAGCATGTTAAACAGCGCATCGTCCATGTACTCAGGCAATCTGTGAGTACAAAGGTGCACCTGACTACAGATGCATGGACCAGTAGGCATGGCCAGGGACGTTATGTGTCCATCACGGCACACTGGGTGAATGTGGTGGATGCAGGGTCCACAGGCGACATCAATTTAGGGACAGTTGTGCCTAGCCCACGGTCTAGGAAACAGTTGGCTGTAGGCGTTCGCACCCCCTCCTCCTCCTCCTCCTCGTCCTCCTGCAGAAGCTACAGCTCTTCCACAGAACGCAGTCTGCCAACCACTCCATCGGCAGATGACACTGTTGCACACCAGTTGTCCCATTATGGGCCAGCTACTGCCAAGCGTCAGCAGGCTGTATTGGCTATGAAGTGCTTGGGCGACAACAGACACACCGCGGAAGTTCTGTCCGAGTTCTTGCAACAAGAAACACAGTCGTGGCTGGGCACAGTAGATCTTGAGGCAGGCAAGGTAGTGAGTGATAACGGAAGGAATTTCATGGCTGCCATCTCCCTTTCCCAACTGAAACACATTCCTTGCCTGGCTCACACCTTAAACCTGGTGGTGCAGTGCTTATTGAAAACTTATCCTGGGTTCTCCGACCTGCTCCTCAAAGTGCGTGCACTTTGCTCACATATCCGACGTTCGCCTGTACACGCCAGCCGTATGCAGACCTATCAGCGGTCTTTGAACCTTCCCCAGCATCGCCTAATCATAGACGTTGCAACAAGGTGGAACTCAACACTGCACATGCTTCAGAGACTGTGCGAACAGAGGCGTGCTGTTATTTATTTGTGGGAGGATACACGGGCAGGCAGTAGGATGGCAGACATGGAGTTGTCAGGTGTGCAGTGGTCTAAGATACAAGACATGTGTCAAGTCCTTCAGTGTTTTGAGGAATGCACACGGCTGGTTAGTGCAGACAACGCCGTAATAAGCATGAGCATCCCCCTAATGCGTCTGCTGATGCAAAGTTTGACGCACATAAAGGAGCAGGCGTCTGCACCAGAGGAAGAGGAAAGCCTTGATGACAGTCAGCCATTGTCTGGTCAGGGCAGTGTACAGGACGAGGTAGCGGGCGAAGAGGAGGTGGAGGACGAGGAGGATGATGGGGATGAGTATATTTTTAATGCCGAACCTTTCCCGGGGGCACAGGAAATTGGTTGCGTGTCACGGCCGGGTTCTGGTTTTTTGAGGGACACAAGTGACGTAGATTTGCCTGCAACTGCCCCTCAACCAATCACAACCGGAGATTTGACAACTGGAACTTTGGCCCACATGGCGGATTATGCCTTACGTATCCTAAAAAGGGACACACGCATTACGAAAATGATGAACGATGACGATTACTGGTTGGCCTGCCTCCTTGATCCACGCTATAAAGGCAAATTGCAAAATATTATGCCACATGAGAACTTGGAACTAATATTAGCAACCAAACAATCAACTCTTGTTGACCGTTTGCTTCAGGCATTCCCAGCACACAGCGCACGTGATCGTTCTCACACGAGCTCCAGGGGGCAGCAGACTAGGAGTGTTAGGGGTGCACACATCAGAAGTGGCGTTGGACAGAGGGGTTTTCTGACCAGGTTGTGGAGTGATTTTGCTATGACCGCAGACAGGACAGGTACTGCTGCATCAATTGAAAGTGACAGGAGACAACATTTGTCCAGTATGGTTACTAACTATTTTTCATCCCTTATCGATGTTCTCCCTCAACCGTCATTCCCATTTGATTACTGGGCCTCCAAATTAGACACCTGGCCAGAATTGGCAGAATATGCATTGCAGGAGCTTGCTTGCCCGGCAGCAAGTGTCCTATCAGAAAGAGTATTCAGTGCTGCAGGTTCAATATTAACCGAAAAAAGGACTCGTCTGGCTACCCAAAATGTTGACGATCTAACATTCATTAAAATGAACCACAACTGGATTTCTAAATCTTTTGCCCCACCTTGCCCGGCCGACACCTAGCTTTCCTATGAAAAGCTCTTGCCTGTGAATTACTTTTCTAATGTCTAATTTGCTGCAGCTGATTGTACAGCATACGACATGTTTACACCTCCCTAAATGGCAAAACTCCCCACACGGGGCCGTGGTATCGCGACTTGGCGCAAGCACCCGTGAGACTGCTGTTTGTCTGAAGAGGTGGGTGTGCTCGCTTTTGGTTGACGGCATTGCTACTGGGTCCCTCATAGTACAATGTAGTGTCTCTGGCGGTGGTGGTGCGCACCCAACGTCAGACACACCGTTGTAACATGAGGGGCCCTGGGGCGGTCCCGCCGGCCTCAAGAGAGTTCCCCCCTACCCCAGCTCAAAATGTGCTCTACCACGTCCAAAATTATGTCGCACAGCTCCACCAATCTTTAGTCTATTCGCTGACATCATTCAATATCTGGCACTGACAATACAAATTTGTAGACATCTATGATGCAACTTAAAGTAGTCTGTGTCTGTGTCCTATATTGGCACCATTAAATAGTTACTGCCAAATTACTATGTCAGAAACTCAGTAGATGAGCCCACCCCTGTACCTAAGTATGCCACCTTTTTTTTTGTTGTGGTTGTTTTGCGAGACATTAACATCTATTTATATTTTGGGAGTACTGGGACAGACACTCCTTGCACTACTCCTCCACTCACCACCAAGCTGCCCGTGTATCCATGTAACCGCTATAAAGCTGCCATGAGCCTATTGTTTGTTATTTTAGGCCTTTGATAGCCTGTCTGCGGTCCCTACTTTAAATACTCCTCCACTCACCACCACCAAGTTGCCTGCCCGTGTATCCATGTAACCGCTGTAAAACTGCCATGAGCCTATTGTTTGTTATTTTAGGCCTTTGAAGCCTGTCTGCGGTCCCTACTTTAAATACTCCTCCACTCACCACCAAGCTGCCTGCCCGTGTATCCATGTAACCGCTGTAAAACTGCCATGAGCCTATTGTTTGTTATGTTAGGCCTTTGATAGCCTGTCTGCGGTCCCTACTTTAAATACTCCTCCACTCACCACCAAGCTGCCTGCCCGTCTATCCATGTAACCGCTGTAAAACTGCAATGAGCCTATTGTTTGTTATTTTAGGCCTTTGATAGCCTGTCTGCGGCCCCTACTTGCAATACTCCTCCACTGACCACAATGCTGCCTGGAGTGCCTGCCTGTGTATCCATGTAACCGCTGTAAAACTGCCATGAGCCTATTGTTTGTTATTTTAGGCCTTTGAAGCCTGTCTGCGGTCCCTCCTTCCACTAGTCCTCCACTGACCAGACCACTGCTGCCCGTGTACCCCTGGAACCAATTATAAAGTGCCTACAGCCAACCCATTTTCTTATGTTAGGCCTTTGAAGCCTGTCTGCGGTCCCTACTTTAAATACTCCTCCACTGACCACCAAGCTGCCTGCCCATGTATCCATGTAACCGCTGTAAAACTGCCATGAGCCTATTGTTTGTTATGTTAGGCCTTTGATAGCCTGTCTGCGGTCCCTACTTTAAATACTCCTCCACTCACCACCAAGCTGCCTGCCCGTCTATCCATGTAACCGCTGTAAAACTGCAATGAGCCTATTGTTTGTTATTTTAGGCCTTTGATAGCCTGTCTGCGGCCCCTACTTGCAATACTCCTCCACTGACCACAATGCTGCCTGGAGTGCCTGCCTGTGTATCCATGTAACCGATGTAAAACTGCCATGACTGCCTACTGTTTGTTATTTTAGGCCTTTGATAGCCTGTCTGCAGCCCCTACTTGCAATACTCCTCCACTGACCACACCAATGCTGCCCGTGTACCCCTGGAACCTATTTAAAAGTTCATAGAGCCTAGTTATATATTTTATTTACTATTAATAAGGCCATGATGGACTACGCTGTACCACGCTACAAGCTAACCAGTCGACACTTCTTTTGCGAGAAAAGCCATCCCAACCCTCCACCAGCATGTAGAAGACCGCATTGTCCATGCACTCTGGCAATCTGTGAGTACAAAGGTGCACCTGACAACAGACGCATGGACCTGTAGGCATGGCCACGGAAGATTACGTGTCCATTACGGCGCAATGGGTTAATGTGGTGGATGCATGGTCCACAGGGGACAGCCTACTAAGTCTGTCTGCAGTCCCTAATTCAAATTGTCCTCCACTGTCTAAATCGGAGCTTCCACCTTCTGGCTTTCGGCCTATAGTATCAGAAATTAAACTGCATTTGGCCTTCAACTTTGGTTAGGGCCTACTAACGGCTTCTGCCCCTCCCTGGTGTTGCCCTCAACTAAATAAAGCTGAGCTTCAACCTTCTGCTCCAAATTACCATTTTGAAAAATGCAATAGGCTTTTCCGGCCTACTAAAGGTGTCTGTCTGTGTGCCCCTGCCTGGTGTTGCCCTCAACTAAATAAAGCTGAGCTTCAACCTTCTGCTCCAAATTACCATTTTGAAAAATGCAATAGGCTTTTCCGGCCTACTAAAGGTGTCTGTCTGTGTGCCCCTGCCTGGTGTTGTCCTCAACTAAATAAAGCTGAGCTTCAACCTTCCGGCTCTCATTAAGTGGTTTTAAAAAAAAAAAATGGTGGTTAGGGCCTACTAACGGCTTCTGCCCCTCCCTGGTGTTGCCCTCAACTAAATAAAGCTGAGCTTCAACCTTCTGCTCCAAATTACCATTTTGAAAAATGCAATAGGCTTTTCCGGCCTACTAAAGGTGTCTGTCTGTGTGCCCCTGCCTGGTGTTGCCCTCAACTAAATAAAGCTGAGCTTCAACCTTCTGCTCCAAATTACCATTTTGAAAAATGCAATAGGCTTTTCCGGCCTACTAAAGGTGTCTGTCTGTGTGCCCCTGCCTGGTGTTGTCCTCAACTAAATAAAGCTGAGCTTCAACCTTCCGGCTCTCATTAAGTGGTTTTAAAAAAAAAAATGGTGGTTAGGGCCTACTAACGGCTTCTGCCCCTCCCTGGTGTTGCCCTCAACTAAATAAAGCTGAGCTTCAACCTTCTGCTCCAAATTACCATTTTAAAAAATGCAATAGGCTTTTCCGGCCTACTAAAGGTGTCTGTCTGTGTGCCCCTGCCTGGTGTTGCCCTCAACTAAATAAAGCTGAGCTTCAACCTTCTGCTCCAAATTACCATTTTGAAAAATGCAATAGGCTTTTCCGGCCTACTAAAGGTGTCTGTCTGTGTGCCCCTGCCTGGTGTTGTCCTCAACTAAATAAAGCTGAGCTTCAACCTTCCGGCTCTCATTAAGTGGTTTTAAAAAAAAAAATGGTGGTTAGGGCCTACTAACGGCTTCTGCCCCTCCCTGGTGTTGCCCTCAACTAAATAAAGCTGAGCTTCAACCTTCTGCTCCAAATTACCATTTTAAAAAATGCAATAGGCTTTTCCGGCCTACTAAAGGTGTCTGTCTGTGTGCCCCTGCCTGGTGTTGCCCTCAACTAAATAAAGCTGAGCTTCAACCTTCTGCTCCAAATTACCATTTTGAAAAATGCAATAGGCTTTTCCGGCCTTCTAAAGGTGTCTGTCTGTGTGCCCCTGCCTGGTGTTGTCCTCAACTAAATAAAGCTGAGCTTCAACCTTCCGGCTCTCATTAAGTGGTTTTAAAAAAAAAAATGGTGGTTAGGGCCTACTAACGGCTTCTGCCCCTCCCTGGTGTTGTCCTCAACTAAATAAAGCTGAGCTTCAACCTTCCGGCTCTCATTAAGTGGTTTTAAAAAAAAAAATGGTGGTTAGGGCCTACTAACGGCTTCTGCCCCTCCCTGGTGTTGTCCTCAACTAAATAAAGCTGAGCTTCAACCTTCTGCTCCAAATTACCATTTTGAAAAATGCAATAGGCTTTTCCGGCCTACTAAAGGTGTCTGTCTGTGTGCCCCTGCCTGGTGTTGCCCTCAACTAAATAAAGCTGAGCTTCAACCTTCTGCTCCAAATTACCATTTTGAAAAATGCAATAGGCTTTTCCGGCCTACTAAAGGTGTCTGTCTGTGTGCCCCTGCCTGGTGTTGTCCTCAACTAAATAAAGCTGAGCTTCAACCTTCCGGCTCTCATTAAGTGGTTTTAGAAAAAAAAATGGTGGTTAGGGCCTACTAACGGCTTCTGCCCCTCCCTGGTGTTGCCCTCAACTAAATAAAGCTGAGCTTCAACCTTCTGCTCCAAATTACCATTTAAAAAAATGCAATAGGCTTTTCCGGCCTACTAAAGGTGTCTGTCTGTGTGCCCCTGCCTGGTGTTGCCCTCAACTAAATAAAGCTGAGCTTCAACCTTCTGCTCCAAATTACCATTTTGAAAAATGCAATAGGCTTTTCCGGCCTACTAAAGGTGTCTGTCTGTGTGCCCCTGCCTGGTGTTGTCCTCAACTAAATAAAGCTGAGCTTCAACCTTCCGGCTCTCATTAAGTGGTTTAAAAAAAAAAAAATGGTGGTTAGGGCCTACTAACGGCTTCTGCC
The DNA here is from genome assembly GCF_051348905.1 of Ranitomeya variabilis. NCBI lineage: Eukaryota > Metazoa > Chordata > Amphibia > Anura > Dendrobatidae > Ranitomeya > Ranitomeya variabilis. The sequence continues at coordinate 560,674,428 of NC_135237.1, forward strand.
CCTCCCTGGTGTTGTCCTCAACTAAATAAAGCTGAGCTTCAACCTTCCGGCTCTCATTAAGTGGTTTTAAAAAAAAAAATGGTGGTTAGGGCCTACTAACGGCTTCTGCCCCTCCCTGGTGTTGTCCTCAACTAAATAAAGCTGAGCTTCAACCTTCCGGCTCTCAATAAGTGGTTTTAAAAAAAAAAAATGGTGGTTAGGGCCTACTAACGGCTTCTGCCCCTCCCTGGTGTTGCCCTCAACTAAATAAAGCTGAGCTTCAACCTTCTGCTCCAAATTACCATTTTGAAAAATGCAATAGGCTTTTCCGGCCTACTAAAGGTGTCTGTCTGTGTGCCCCTGCCTGGTGTTGTCCTCAACTAAATAAAGCTGAGCTTCAACCTTCCGGCTCTCATTAAGTGGTTTTAAAAAAAAAAATGGTGGTTAGGGCCTACTAACGGCTTCTGCCCCTCCCTGGTGTTGTCCTCAACTAAATAAAGCTGAGCTTCAACCTTCCGGCTCTCATTAAGTGGTTTTAAAAAAAAAAATGGTGGTTAGGGCCTACTAACGGCTTCTGCCCCTCCCTGGTGTTGTCCTCAACTAAATAAAGCTGAGCTTCAACCTTCCGGCTCTCATTAAGTGGTTTTAAAAAAAAAAAATGGTGGTTAGGGCCTACTAACGGCTTCTGCCCCTCCCTGGTGTTGTCCTCAACTAAATAAAGCTGAGCTTCAACCTTCCGGCTCTCATTAAGTGGTTTTAAAAAAAAAAAATGGTGGTTAGGGCCTACTAACGGCTTCTGCCCCTCCCTGGTGTTGCCCTCAACTAAATAAAGCTGAGCTTCAACCTTCTGCTCCAAATTACCATTTTGAAAAATGCAATAGGCTTTTCCGGCCTACTAAAGGTGTCTGTCTGTGTGCCCCTGCCTGGTGTTGCCCTCAACTAAATAAAGCTGAGCTTCAACCTTCTGCTCCAAATTACCATTTTGAAAAATGCAATAGGCTTTTCCGGCCTACTAAAGGTGTCTGTCTGTGTGCCCCTGCCTGGTGTTGTCCTCAACTAAATAAAGCTGAGCTTCAACCTTCCGGCTCTCATTAAGTGGTTTTAAAAAAAAAAATGGTGGTTAGGGCCTACTAACGGCTTCTGCCCCTCCCTGGTGTTGCCCTCAACTAAATAAAGCTGAGCTTCAACCTTCTGCTCCAAATTACCATTTTAAAAAATGCAATAGGCTTTTCCGGCCTACTAAAGGTGTCTGCCCCTCCCTGGTGTTGTCCTCAACTGAACAAAGCTGAGCTTCCACATTCTGGCTTTCGCCCTATACTATCAGATATTAAACTGCATTTGGCCTACTAGTGTGGTTAGGCCCTTGAAACAGTGTCTGCTGCTCTTGGGTTTGCTACTCCACTGAACAAAGCAATGCCGCCTGTTTAGTCCTGTTACCAATTTTGAACTGCATGTAGCCTACTTTATTCTTTGGCCCTATATCTGTTTCCTCCTCATCCTGCCCATTGCCCAGCCACTGCTAAATGAGTCTGCTGGTACATTGACCTAGACCACTACATTCCCCTTGTACTCTACACAGCCAGAATCTGTCCCTGCTGAAAGTAAGGTTCCCCTTCCCGCATGTTATACCACCTTACACAGGGACAAAGAGGAAGGTGCAGATGAAAGTGCAGGTTCCTTCATCAGGTGGGGGGGCATACTCGTTGGCGACGTCACTGGCACAGGGCCCCTCAGAGTACGCAAAAGTGTCGCTGCTGGTGGGAGGCGCCCCCGCCATGCAAACACACCGCCGTACTTTGAGGGGCCCTGTGCCAGTGGCAATGCGAACGAGTGGGCCCCCCCCTGCTTGCTCAGGATCACAGCACTTGCAACTTTTAAATACTTACCTTTCCCTGCAACACCGCCGTGACGTAGTCCGCATTTCCTGGGCCCACGAAAAACTTGAGCCAGCCCTACTCCCCCCACAACTTTCCCCCAATTCCCTATGCCCAACTATTATTATACAGTTAATTAAGATTGGCAATCGGTCGGGAGGAGACCCAGCATGTATAAGAAAAAAAAAACAGCCACAAATCTAAGCTACTCAGGTGCCGCCCCCTGCATTGTCCCTGCCCTAGGCACGGGACATTAGTGTCCCGCCCGGGATCCCGGGGCTGGCTGTCAAAATCAGGACAGTCCCGCGGGATCCGGGACGGTTGGGAGGTATGGAACAATTAGAGGAAAAGTATAATAGAAACATATGCACCACTTAAGCATTTATCACCCACTCCTGGTTTTGGCTTACAAATACTGATGGAAAATCCTGACCAAATCCTGATGCAATCCTGAACGTGGACACATACCCTTAGAAGAAAGGGAGGTAAAAATGAAAGCGCAAACTCTAAAATTGGCTACATGCTTAAGGGGTTAAAAACAAAGTGACCAGAGTGATTTTCTACGACCGCCAAGCCTCTTTGGACCTTGGAATGACCAACGTGCCTTGGACTACAAGGTCGGGGGTAAAGTAATTCAGGAACTTTGATCTTGAACTTGGTGGTGATTCCAAGTCGTAAATCCCAAATTTGCTGTATCCACCCATGTCTCCAACAATAAAAGATGGAAGCATGGATGGAAGGTCTTCTTGTAAAACTCTCTATGATCTCTCATAATACACGAGAGTCGAATTTGAGTCAACCCCACCATTTTGCTTTGTCACCATCCCGCTTGACTTTTTGACAATCCTTTTAATGTATCTCATGCTGCGTAACTCGAGAAAGAGATGAATCAGGAGGACGGGTCTGTACGAGCAGCTTCTTGAGATGAAATTAATGTCACGTCCCTCCCCAAGGCTTTAAGGATGAAAGGATTGTTTTATAAGAAGAGCGGCCATAAACCGGAGGCTGTTAAAGCGATTTCACTCTGGTCGTTTGAAGGGCTGTGAATCTCCCTGTTACTTCACCCTCTTTAGGGGTTTGGATTCTCCAAGGTGATAAAGACCCAAACTGTACCTGAAAGTTTTCTTCGTTTAGACAATCATATATTAAAGTTTATGAACTTAAACCAAAAGTGCGTTGTAGCTTTCCATGGGCTACGGTTAGGGGCCGGGGGGAATTGATTGATCATTCGCTAATTCTAAATAATATTTTGTTTCATAAATTGATATTAGGTTTAATTTCTCTGGATTAAACTATGATGGTTTCTAAAGGAGTCATCAAGGGGTCATCAGCCCCTCTTTATGAGACCATATTGAAATAACAGATTTGGGTCCCTCATTGGGTCACTGCTGTTAGTGGGATAGCTATAAGGGGTGCAAAAGTAGCAGTCACAATCCAACCTCATGACTGAGGAGGTCGAAAGGCTTTTCTGCCATATTAAAAAACCTAGTATTATACATTATACTGTACATGGAAGATGAGGGCCACTAAGGAAGATTTTGCTTTGGACTCAAGAGCTTCAGATCTTACCCTTGACCACATTCATTAATTCTGACCATGGCAAATGATGCCAAATTACAAGGATATGCCAATCCTGGTAGTTCTAGGGGGTTCAACTTCAAAGACACCCTTTAATTGCTATATGGAAGGGACCAGGGTGCCATATGAAACATTATGGGTCCTAGATAACTTTTGCCAGCAAATGCTATGATTGACCAAGACATGAGCATGGTGCCGGATTAGAGACCCCATTCATTTGAGGTGTCAAATTGTCCTATGGATCAGTGGTGGCCTAAGTGAAACACTACTATGAACATATCCTAGTGTTACGTTGTCACTCCCAGTGCCTGGAGGACCCACTCTTGAACATATCCTAGTGTTATGTTGTCACTCACAGTGCCTGGAGGTCCCACTCTTGAACATATCCTAGTGTTACGTTGTCACTCCCAGTGCCTGGAGGACCCACTCTTGAACATATCCTAGTGTTACGTTGTCACTCCCAGTGCCTGGAGGACCCATTCTTGAACATATCCTAGTGTTATGTTGTCACTCACAGTGCCTGGAGAACCTACTCTTGAACATATCCTAGTGTTACGTTGTCACTCACAGTGCCTGGAGGACCTACTCTTGAACTTATCCTAGTAATCTGGCTGCCATAACTGCTAACAACAGAAGATCCATCAATTTCTTTCCTTTAACATACACTTTTTTTTCTTTTCAGACATCCCTGATGGTGGGGTTCTTCCAGGGAGGATGTCAGGACTCCAGCTGCATACCCCTTTTTTTATATAGATAGTGATAGGTTTGCTTTAAAGCAAACAGTTGGGTTCTTAATGGGAGAGTCCAAGCTTTGGGTCCACAGCTTTCCACTTTAATTATTTATTATTTATTTATATAGCACCATTAATTCCATGGTGCTGTACATGAGAAAAGGGTTACGTACTGAGTTATAGATATTGTTTACAGTAAACAAGCTTACAATGACAGACTGGTACAGAGGGGTGAGGGCCCTAACCTTGCGGACTTACATTCTACATAATGTAGAATCTATGGGACGGAACTTTAATCTATGGGATGTCCAATCTGAACTTTACCAGTGCCTGGATCCATTTGCAATAAAAGTGTAAATAATTGCAGATCATGCAATATCCATAATTTAGTAATGGCGACCCATTGTATGTTTCTTATAAAATAAGGGCCTTAATTCTTTATTAGTAGCCCCTATAAGGCAGTACAACCCCTTGTTGTACTGATACTGCTGCAATCCTTTGTGGCAGGGCACCAGGGTATGAATATGGCTTCTAGCTTTGCACGAGCTATTACTATGACCCAGCATAAGACTTTTTGGCACTGACCATGTGATACGTGCTCATCGTTGTTTCCGTAGAGAGTAGATTCTCGCTCGGTCTTCAGCTATTTCCGCGTGGTTAGAGGTGGAGGAGCTCCCGATATAATATGAGATAGTTGTACTGTATATGAGTGTGGTGTAAACGCTGCCACCCAAAGACCCGACATCACTGGAATGGCGCCGGCCTGGGAGGTGAGACCATGGTGCTTTTATTTTACATGGGGTTCTGTTGTGTATAAGAAGGGGGCCTCCAAGTAGTGGACATTCTTCAATATGGAGTTACTTTGCAGATATAATGGCTCCCGCTCTTGTGAGAGGAATTTCTACAAGCTTTTGAAGGCGTCTTTGGGGATTTTTGCCCTTTCATGAAGAAGAACATTTGTGAGGTCAGACCATGAGGTTGGGGAAAGGCCGGGGCCACAATCTCTGTTCTAGTTCATCCCAAAGGTCCAGGCTCTATGCTCATGTTCTCACCCTCCCACGTCTGTATGGAGCTTGTGCACTGGGCACAGTCATGGGGGGCAGGGAAGGGTCTTCCCCAAACTGTTCCCACAAAGCTGAAGCTACAAGTGTCCACAATATCTTGTGCTGAAGATTACGATTTCCCTTAACTGGAACTAATATGCTGAAGCCACCCCCCAAAAACAGCCCATAGCATTATCCCCCTCCACCACCTCTACAGGGGGCACAATGCAGTCAGGGGGTAACGTCCTCCTGGAATCAGCAGACCCAGACTCCTCCATCAGATGCAGATAGAGAAGTGTGATCCATCACTGCACAGAACACGTCTCCTCCAGAGTCCAGTGGTGGCGGCTTTACACCACCTTATCCGACGCTCGGTATTGTGCTTGGTGATGTATGGCTGCATGTAGCTGCTCGGCCATGAAGCTCTGGACGGGGGCACAGTGTATGTGCTGAAACCAGAGGAGATCTGGACTCTGCAGTTATGGGGTCAGCAGAGCACTGGTGACTTTTCTACCCTCTGATCCTCAGCACTTGGACCCCCGATCTGTAACGTTATAGGGTCTCATCTTTATGACTGATTTTCTGTGGTTCCTTGTACTTCCCAATAATATCACTCACATGTGATCGGGGAAGATGCAGGAGGAAGAAATGTAATGTGTGGAATTGTTACCCCGGTGGCTCCTATTACCAGACTGCATTGGTAACAGTGAGCTCTGCACCACCAGCTGTTCTGTCACATGGCAATAAAGACAAGCGGCATGGCAGGGGGCGGAGGTAATACACCAGGGGCTGGGGGATGAATGTTTTACACAGAGGAAAAATAGAGGCAGATGTTATACACGGGGAGCAATGGGGTCGGATTTTATATACCAGAGGCAATGGGGCCGGATGTTATGCACCAGGGGTAATGAGGCCAAATATTTGATTCCATGGGAAATGGGGCCAGATGTTTTTCACCGGGGTCAATGAGGTTAGATGTTATACATTGGGCACAATGGGGCCAGATGTTATATATTTGGGGGGTCCTGAGGAAGCCAGAAGTGCGAAACGTGCGTTGGGGTTTTCATCCCACGTCCAGGAGCAGGTTGGTTCATCCATCTTATTGGTCTCTCCCCTCCTCTTAATATTGGGACTTTTCCCTTTTCTTATGGTTGCTGCTTTCCTTCCTATCATGGTATTTACTTCTTATATGCTGTGATTACATGTCATAATTATATTTCTGGCACACTTTGGCATTTGGATATTTGTTAGCCCATATATGTACTTTTAAGAGGATAAATATAGTAACTAGACTTATTACTCTATCCCAGTGTATGGAAACTGGGTTTTATATTGTGTGCCCCCAGTGAGGTTTTTGATATAGTGTAAGTCACCACTGTAGCGCTTATTTGGATCACATATATTGCACTATTGGCACTTTATATACGTCTCCATTATCTGATATTATATATGGATCTGTTATGATATTTTGAACCATTAGTCCACATATACTGTAGTATTCTGTTATCTATCTTCATAACTTCTTAGAGGTATAATTTTGAGATGATCCATTTATGTATATGAGTAGTTTTTATGAAATACGTAGTGGCTTATGTATTAAACCTGCATTGCTCTCTTCCTGCTCGTGGTACTAGGTTGTTGTCTATCCCTTCTTACTTGCTTCCTAATTTGATTATAAAATTTGTAATGGTTGTTTGAATATAACTTTTAGAATATTTTCAATACATTTTCTAACATTTTATTAGTTAGGAAGAGTTAGTTTTTTGTGAGAGGAGAGCGACGTGTGAGGAAGAAAAGCTGGAGCGGTGCAGCTCCTGGGAAGGAAAGACAGAATAGAGCAACTGATAAAGAGACTGAAAGGGAAAAGAGGCAAAGATGAAGTCAAGACGAGAGGGGAATAGCTGCAATTTAGCTGCCTCTTGACAGAGCGCAGACACCGGTGGCCGGAAAACCGAGGTTGTGAGGGGCTCTAAGACTCACAGCAGAAACTGGCAGGACAACTGAACTACAGGTCACTTGCCCGCTCTAACACCTGAAGACACAGTGGCGCATAGGGCCCGGGTAGTGATAGAGACCCTGTGAAAGGGTTCGAGCCACCTGTCATACAGGTAAGAGTCCCACTTACACAAAGGATAGAAAACTCGTTAGAACCTTGTTGGACAGCTATAGGCAGCAAGGTACTACACAGCGCTAAAGGGAAGGCTTCTAACCCCACCTGTTAAAGGGGAAATCCCAACTTGCTTCCAAGCCAGCCAGACCACCACCAGCACCTGTGATTAGTGTTGAGCGATACCGTCCGATACTTGAAAGTATCGGTATGGGAAAGTATCGTCCGATACCGGCAAAGTATCGGATCTAATCCGATACCGATACCCGATACCAATACAAGTCAATGGGACACCAAGTATCGGACGGTATCCTGTATGGTTCCCAGGGTCTGAAGGAGAGAAAACTCTCCTTCAGGCCCTGGGATCCATATCAATGTGTAAAAGAAAGAATTAAAATAAAAAATAGGGAAAAACTCACCCTCTGATGCGCCCTGGACTTTACTGCCGTAACCGGGAGCCGTTGTACCTAAGAATGCGCGCTTGAAGGGCCTTAGATGACGTCACGGCGCTCTGATTGGTCCGTAGCGGTCGCGTGACCGCTACGCGACCAATCACAAAGCAGTGACGTCTTCTAAGGTATTTCAAGCGCTTGAAAGACCTTAGGTGACGTCACTGCTTTGTGATTGGTCGCGTAGCGGTCACGCGACCGCTACGGACCAATCAGAGCGCCGTGACGTCATCTAAGGCCCTTCAAGCGCGCATTCTTAGGTACAACAGCTCCCAGTTACGGCGGTAAAGTCCAGGCTGCGTCGGAGAGGTGAGTATATCCCTATTTTTTATTTGAATTCTTTCTTTTACACATTGATATTAATCCCAATACCGATTCCCGATATCACAAAAGTATCGGATCTCGGTATCGGAATTCCGATACCCGCAAGTATCGGCCGATACCCGATACTTGCGGTATCGGAATGCTCAACACTACCTGTGATCCAGTACCCTGGACTGTGGCTGACTGATATGCTTCAGTAAAGAGGTAAAGAGACTGCAACCTTGTGTGTTTCTTATTACACCATCTCCATCTACATACGAGAGCCCTGGGGACCTACTTCACCTGTGGAACATTATACCATCTGGCTGCCATAACATCACCCCTGAAGACCCCTTTAAGCAGCGTCGGTCACCCCTGACCGAATACCACAGGTGGCGTCATGAACATTCCTTTATTTCAAAAAACCCTTTAAAGACCATCCCTTTAACATGGGCACCCAGGGCCACGGATCAGGTCACCACCGCCGTGAAACATCCATTTAAGTACCGGACCTGGTACCAAGTATCCCACGGCCCTGACGTGCGACTCAACTTGGGGTCACGAACAGGATTGACTGACCCTTTGAAGTGGGTCTTGTGCGCCTAAAAGACTGTGCTTAAAAGACAGACTTTATTAAATTGTGTGCCAGAGACTTAAAGGAACTTTTAAAACATCGCCATCAAAGCATCGCCATAACTGCGTCACGCGGTGCGCGCACTTTATTTTCAAAATAACCACCAAAAATGGCCACCAGAAAGAGCGCCGCGAGGAGCGCAGGAAAAGAGGGGTGTACCATTGTGGGTGGAGCCTGAAGAGAGAGTGAGAAGAGGAAGTGGGTGCCATGCTGCAAGAGGAATTGCTAGTGAAGATGCCGTGCAGCAGAGCCGCAAGTGAAGACGCTGTGCTGGAGCCCCGGAAGGAGGACTGGGAGGAGCGCCCGAATGCATACAGCAGGAACCACTACAGACTCCGGTGGCAAGATGTCAGCCCTGCAAGGTTAGCAAGGGGGAAGGCAACAAGCCTGACCTTGGAGGCAAATTGACGGCGGTCACAGCCACAGGCCCCATGTTGCCCCCAGTCCCCGCAGTGCCTGCAGCTCCTGCAATCCAGCAAGACCCCGCCGCAATAACAGCTCCCATAATGCCGTTATCCATGCCCTATATACCGGGAGCGGTCTGGTTACCACAGTATTCAGGGGAGTCCCACACCCTTAATGACTTTAAAGAAAGACTCTGCAGCTTATTTCAGGTGTACCCCCTGTTGGAACAACAAAAAGTCAACATCCTAACTGGCCAATTAATTGGTGCAGCACAAAGAGAAGTAAAATCCTGGCCAGATATGGAAAAAGGAACTGTTAAGCAGATATTGGCCAAACTTAAGGACACTTTTAACACTCGCACTGCAGCAATAGTAAAAATGAGATTCTTTGGTTGTAAACAGAGGGTGCAGGACAGTATATGGGACTATGCCCTTAACCAAAATTGTGCAGTCCATGCAAGTGCCCCCCAAAAGACAAGATCCAGCTGGCATCCTGTCCAAGAAGATACAGGCCTGAGGACCTGCCCTAGAACAAGCAGTAAAAGTTTTATTAATGTAATGTTTGCACTTGGATTATGTAACGATCAAGAAAGAAGTCTCCCATAAAGGGAAGCGAAGTTATTTTCTGCACTTTATATAGTTAATGCAATGTTAAAGAAATTGCCTCCCATAAAAGGAAGAAAAAGTTTTAACAACCAGTAACTGTTGTTTTCTGTTCCCAGTCCGGGAGTACTGGATTTAACAGGGGGGTGTGTGATGTCCCAGGGTCCTGGTTGTCACAGTGGCATTGCTTTGCTCATGGGGAGAGTGATGTCATGCTTGGAAGTGATGGAGGATTCCTTTTGACAGGTAATCAGCACATACAACATCGTTCTGACTCCAGGCCAGAAGGGGGAGCTCTACACTCGACTTAAGGGGAGCTGCTCTCTCTGGTCAGGAGGAGGAGTTAGTTGCTAGGCAGTTGCTAGGCAGTTAGGAAGAGTTAGACAGTTGGTGCCAGACAGCAGATTGGAGCAGTCTGAGGCAGAAGGACGGGTGAGGGGCCATACAGCCTGAGGTGTTGTAGCTCCTAGATAGCGAGATACAGAAGGAAGAACAGCCTTTAGCTAATGTACTGGAGAGTGAAGCACAGGAGAGTGACAACAAGGGAGAATAGCTGCGACTGGGCTACCTCCCTGATAGTCATACTCTAGGAGGCACAGCAGAAACCGGTAGGACAGCTAGACTACACATAACTAGTGTTGAGCGATACCTTCCGATATCGGAAAGTATCGGTATCGGAAAGTATCGGCCGATACCGTCAAAGTATCGGATCTAATCCGATACCGATACCCGATCCCAATGCAAGTCAAAGGGACGAAAATATCGGAATTAAAATAAACCCTTTCTTTCCTTGTAGGTTAATTCTACATGAAGGAAAACAACTAAGAATAATGTAGGATGTATTGGGGGTGGTGGCGGAGACATTAAAGGCACAGAGGTTTAGCCCAAACAAATAGAATAGCAGGTTTTTTTGTTTTTTTTTATGACGTTCGGCGTTAGAAAGATTTTGACTATTTTTTTTTTTTATTTTGTCAGATATTGATGTTTCACTACTTCCACGTCCTTCACCTTCTTTTTTACTTCTCCCACACTTTCTTCTTCATTATCCTCATCATCAGCTTCTTTGACATCAACTATCTTCACCTTATTCATCTTATTCTACCTCTAAATTTTTTTTTTACATTGTTCATATTCTTTTTATTTAACTATTATCTTTTTCATATTCAACTTCTTCATCATATTCTTATTTGTGACAGGCATTCCCGTAGTTGTTATCTATAAAAGTTTGAAGATTACACCTTCCGTTCTGCCTGTCACAAAAGAGTTACATTTGTCCGCGTTCAGTTTGGCCTGCAGCATCAGGCTTTATCCAGGGGCACCACGAGGAGGAACGGACTCACCCCCATACACTGCTTAGTCTTCTTCTGCTTATAATTTAGATAATATCTTTTGCTCTGATATTTAGTCTTATGCTTAATGTTCTTCTGCTCTTTGTTCTGCAGCCTCTTGTTCTTCTGCTTCTCGGTCTCCCATGTCGTCGTCGTCTCCAGGGTTGTCATCTCCGGGGTCGTCGTCATCGGGGTCGTCGTCATCGGGGTCGTCTTCAGGGTCATCGTCTCCAGGGTCGTCGTCATCTCGGTGGTTGTCGTCTCTGGTGTCATCATCATCTTAGGGGTGGTCTTCCGGGTCATCGTCTTTAGGGTCTTGAACTTGGAAATGTAGCAGAAGGTACAAGAAGGCTGAGAAAATGCCGAGAAACAGCTGATGGAACTGGAACTCGGATGGCTACCCGAAGGTCCAAGAGCCAATGGAACTACCGTGGACCAGCTGACATTACTGGAACCCGGTTACTAAGCAGGAGGTACCCGTGCCTGAAAGCACTACCAAGGACCACCTGACGTTGGTGGAACTCGGATACCCAGAGGGAGGCACCTAAGCCAAAGGCTCTGCCCGGAACCAGCTGACGGTACTGGAACCAGGATGGGGAGCAGAAGGTACAAGAGAAAAAGACACTGCCGAGAACCAGCTGACGGTACTGGAACCCGGATGGGTAGCCGAAGGTCCAAGAGCCAATGGAACTACCGAGGACCAGCTGACGTTACTGGAACCCGGTTACTAAGCAGGAGGTACCCGTGCCTGAAAGCACTACCAAGGACCACCTGACGTTGGTGGAACTCGGATACCCAGAGGGAGGCACCTAAGCCAAAGGCTCTGCCCGGAACCAGCTGACGGTACTGGAACCAGGATGGGGACCTATTCAAGCTTGTCTTCCTAGAGCCCCAACTGGCGGTGTTAGAGCCCAGGGTCAGCAGAAGGAGGAGCAGGGGGAGGGGAGTGTAGGCCGATGCCTGCACTGGCGGCAGCTTTGGGTCTGTTGTGCCTGCGTGGCGGTCGCAGGACACGTTGCCGGCTACACAGCAGGGGAACAGCTGGCGGTGCTGAACCCCACTGACACATTGGCGAGGTGTTTGGCTCTGTGCAGCCAGCACTTCCGGACAGCAACTAGCGGTGTTGGAGCCCGGGCTCTGCCGGTGGAGCAGAGTGTAGGCCGAAGCCTAATTGAACCGATTTCAAAGGTAACCTTTAACCCCCCCTCAGGGGTTACAAACTAGAAGAGCCACAGCTTATGCAGCAGTAGTGCCGCACAAGTCAAAGGTTGCTCTTTTAATTTTTCTCCTTGCACACGCCGAATGAAACACGTATAACATTTAGCCCTTTATACAGTCAAACTGTGTTGGAGGCGTGAGTTCCCTTCGTAATGAGACGCAGCACAGCTGACAAAAATGCCACCTTGGTGCTTTGCGCGGCCTCCTGAGCTTCGTTATTTGTTGCACAGGAGTCTGCGCTGTCGTGTTATCCCTTGGCCTTGCGCTGTTAGCGCTGCCCATCTTCTGACATCATTTCATGTCGGCTGTTGCGGTTTGCGATGACCATGAATCCGACCCACGCAGTGTCTTTACATAAATAAAACACTGCGGGGCTGGGATTCATGGCCTGGCGCAGTACATATGTTCGCCTCTCGCACTCGGGTCCTTACACCCGCTTCAGACTGTGCGGCGTCAGCTGATCCCTTATCGCATGCCACGGCCATGAAGCCGCACAGTCTGAAGAAGGCGGAAGGAGATGAGTGACAACAGGCGAAGATATGCACTGCTCATGCCCATCAATCACACCCTCGCAGTCCAAATAAATAAGACACCGAGGGGCGTTGTGTGGGTCAGGGCGGCCGCAGAGGCGCAGGCAGCCAAACAATGATGCCAGAAGACGGGCAGCGCTACCAAGGGGGTTGCAGCGTGTCATTACAAAGGAAAGTCACACCTCCGGGACGGTTAAATGGTCACACAGAGGACACATTTTAGACGTGTTCAGTTCCACATGTGCGAGGAGAATACGTTTATGAGCCACCTTGCACACATGCAGCATTACTGCTGTACAAGGTGGCTGTACAACATAGAAACACCTGGGGGAGGGGGGACAGGTTCCCTTCAATTTCAGTTCTTGTGTCTGCGTGGCTGTCGCAGGACACGTTGCCGGCTACACAGCAGGGGAACAGCTGGCGGTGCTGGACCCCACTGACACATTGGCTGGTGTTTTTCTCTGTGCAGCTAGCAGTACCGGGCCCCAACTGGCGGTGTTAGAGCCCAGGGTCAGCAGGAGGAGGAGCAGGAGGAGGAGCAGGGGGAGGGGAGTGTAGGCCGAAGCCTGCACTGGCGGCAGCTTTGGGTCTGTTGTGCCTGCGTGGCGGTCGCAGGACACGTTGCCGGCTACACAGCAGGGGAACAGCTGGCGGTGCTGAACCCCACTGACACATTGGCGAGGTGTTTGGCTCTGTGCAGCCAGCACTTCCAGACAGCAACTAGCGGTGTTGGAGCCCGGGCTCTGCCGGTGGAGCAGAGTGTAGGCCGAAGCCTAATTGAACCGATTTCAAAGGTAACCTTTAACCCCCCCTCAGGGGTTACAAACTAGAAGAGCCACAGCTTATGCAGCAGTAGTGCCGCACAAGTCAAAGGTTGCTCTTTTAATTTTTCTCCTTGCACACGCTGAATGAAACACGTATAACATTTAGCCCTTTATACAGTCAAACTGTGTTGGAGGCGTGAGTTCCCTTCGTAATGAGACGCAGCACAGCTGACAAAAATGCCACCTTGGTGCTTTGCGCGGCCTCCTGAGCTTCGTTATTTGTTGCACAGGAGTCTGCGCTGTCGTGTTATCCCTTGGCCTTGCGCTGTTAGCGCTGCCCATCTTCTGACATCATTTCATGTCGGCTGTTGCGGTTTGCGATGACCATGAATCCGACCCACGCAGTGTCTTTACATAAATAAAACACTGCGGGGCTGGGATTCATGGCCTGGCGCAGTACATATGTTCGCCTCTCGCACTCGGGTCCTTACACCCGCTTCAGACTGTGCGGCGTCAGCTGATCCCTTATCGCATGCCACGGCCATGAAGCCGCACAGTCTGAAGAAGGCGGAAGGAGATGAGTGACAACAGGCGAAGATATGCACTGCTCATGCCCATCAATCACACCCTCGCAGTCCAAATAAATAAGACACCGAGGGGCGTTGTGTGGGTCAGGGCGGCCGCAGAGGCGCAGGCAGCCAAACAATGATGCCAGAAGACGGGCAGCGCTACCAAGGGGGTTGCAGCGTGTCATTACAAAGGAAAGTCACACCTCCGGGACGGTTAAATGGTCACACAGAGGACACATTTTAGACGTGTTCAGTTCCACATGTGCGAGGAGAATACGTTTATGAGCCACCTTGCACACATGCAGCATTACTGCTGTACAAGGTGGCTGTACAACATAGAAACACCTGGGGGAGGGGGGACAGGTTCCCTTCAATTTCAGTTCTTGTGTCTGCGTGGCTGTCGCAGGACACGTTGCCGGCTACACAGCAGGGGAACAGCTGGCGGTGCTGAACCCCACTGACACATTGGCTGGTGTTTTTCTCTGTGCAGCTAGCAGTACCGGGCCCCAACTGGCGGTGTTAGAGCCCAGGGTCAGCAGGAGGAGGAGCAGGAGGAGGAGCAGGGGGAGGGGAGTGTAGGCCGAAGCCTGCACTGGCGGCAGCTTTGGGTCTGTTGTGCCTGCGTGGCGGTCGCAGGACACGTTGCCGGCTACACAGCAGGGGAACAGCTGGCGGTGCTGAACCCCACTGACACATTGGCGAGGTGTTTGGCTCTGTGCAGCCAGCACTTCCAGACAGCAACTAGCGGTGTTGGAGCCCGGGCTCTGCCGGTGGAGCAGAGTGTAGGCCGAAGCCTAATTGAACCGATTTCAAAGGTAACCTTTAACCCCCCCTCAGGGGTTACAAACTAGAAGAGCCACAGCTTATGCAGCAGTAGTGCCGCACAAGTCAAAGGTTGCTCTTTTAATTTTTCTCCTTGCACACGCTGAATGAAACACGTATAACATTTAGCCCTTTATACAGTCAAACTGTGTTGGAGGCGTGAGTTCCCTTCGTAATGAGACGCAGCACAGCTGACAAAAATGCCACCTTGGTGCTTTGCGCGGCCTCCTGACCTTCGTTATTTGCTGCACAGGAGTCTGCGCTGTCGTGTTATCCCTTGGCCTTGCGCTGTTAGCGCTGCCCGTCCTCTGACAACATTTGATGTCTGCCGGTGCGGTTCGCGATGACCATGAATCCCAGCCCCGCAGTGTCTTAACATTGTTAAAACACTGCGGGGCTGGGATTCATGGCCTGGCGCAGTACATATGTTCGCCTCTCGCTTGGGTTCTTACACCTGCTTCAGACTATGCGGCGTCAGCTGATCCCTTATCGCATGCCACGGCCATGAAGCCGCACAGTCCGAAGAAGGCGGAAGGAGATGAGGGATAGGCGAAGAAATGCACCGTTCATGCCCGTCAATCACACCCTCGCAGTCCAAATAAATAAGACACCGAGGGGCGTTGTGTGGGTCAGGGCGGCCGCAGAGGCGCAGGCAGCCAAACAATGATGCCAGAAGACGGGCAGCGCTACCAAGGGGGTTGCAGCGTGTCATTACAAAGGAAAGTCACACCACCGGGACGGTTAAATGGTCACACAGAGGACACATTTCAGACGTGTTTTCAGTTCCACATGTGCGAGGAGAATACGTTTATGAGCCACCTTGCACACATGCAGCATTACCGCTGTACGAGGTGAATGTAAAACGTACAAACGCCTGGGGGAGGGGGGACAGGTTCCCTTCAATTTCAGTTCTTGTGTCTGCGTGGCTGTCGCAGGACACGTTGCCGGCTACACAGCAGGGGAACAGCTGGCGGTGCTGGACCCCACTGACACATTGGCTGGTGTTTTTCTCTGTGCAGCTAGCACATCTGGGCCCCAACTGGCGGTGTTAGAGCCCAGGGTCAGCAGGAGGAGGAGAGGGAGCAGAGTGTAGGCCGAAGCCTGCACTGGCGGCAGCTTTGGGTCTGTTGTGCCTGCATGGCTGTTGCAGGACACGTTGCCGGCTGCACAGCAGGGGAACAGCTGGCGTTGCTGAACCCCACTGACACTTTGGCTGGTGTTTTTCTCTGTGCAGCTAGCACATCTGGGCCCCAACTGGCGGTGTTAGAGCCCAGGGTCAGCAGGAGGAGGAGAGGGAGCAGAGTGTAGGCCGAAGCCTGCACTGGAGCAAGTTGAAAGGGAAACTTTAACCCCCCCCAGGCGTTTGTAGCTGAAAGAGCCATCGTGTACAGCACTAATGCTGGAAAAGGTAAACTTAGCTCTTTTAATTATGGTCCTTGCACATGCTGAACCTAACACTTATGAAAAGTGTCCCCTCCTACCGTGATACCGTCCGGTAGGTGGAACTTTCCTTTGTGATGTGACGCAGCACAGCCGTCATTCTTACCCCCTTGGCGCCGTGTGCCGCCTCCTCAGCGTTGTTTGAATCAGTCCCGGAGCCTGCGCTGTTAGGTTAGCCCTTGGCCATGCACACATTTTGCGCTGCCCGTCTTCTGACATCATTTGGTGTCAGGCTGGCTGCGCCTGTGCGGCCGCGCTGGCCGAGATCCCGCCTCGTACTGTCTTCTGATTTAATCCCACTGGGGGCCTGAGATCCGTGGCCATGCGCAGTGCATATCCTCGCCTCTCACTCCCCTCCCTACGGCTTCTTAAGACTGTGTGGTGTCACGGCCGTGGCATGCTATTAGGGACCAGCTGACACCGCACAGTTTGAAGAAGCCGTAGGGAGATGAGTGAGAGGTGGAGGTTCAGATATGCACTGCGCCTGTCCATGGATCTCAGGCCCCCAGTGGGATGAAATCAGAAGACAGTACGAGGCGGGATCTCGGCCAGCGCGGCCGCACAGGCGCAGCCAGCCTGACACCAAATGATGTCAGAAGACGGTCAGCGCAAAATGTGTGCATGGCCAAGGGCTAACCTAACAGCGCAGGCTCCGGGACTGATTCAAACAACGCTGAGGAGGCGGCGCACGGCGCCAAGGGGGTAAGAATGACGGCTGTGCTGCGTCACATCACAAAGGAAAGTTCCACCTACCGGACGGTATCACGCTAGGAGGGGACACTTTTCATAAGTGTTAGGTTCAGCATGTGCAAGGAGCACCACGAAAAGAGGCACTTTTTCCCTTTGCATCATTACTGCTGCACAAGGTGGCTCCTTCAGTAACAAACGCCTGGGGGGGGGGACAGGTTCCCTTAAATTTAACTTGTTGTGCCTGCGTGGCGGTCGCAGTACACGTTGCCGTATACACAGCAGGGGAACAGCTGACGTTACTGAACCCCACTAACACATTGGCGAGGTGTTTGGCTCTGTGCGGACAGCACTTCTGGACGGCAACTAGCGGTGTTGGAGCCCAGGGACAGGTGGAGGAGGAGGAGGTGGAGGAGGTAGGAGGAGGTAGGAGGGATTGCCACACACACAGCAGGGGAACAGCTGACGTTACTGAACCCCAATAACAGAGGAGGGACTGTTGGGACTGTGCGGACAGCACTTCTGGATGGCAACTAGCGGTGTTGGAGCCCAGGGACAGGTGGAGAAGGAGGAGGTGGAGGAGGTAGGAGGAAGTAGGAGGGATTGCCACACACACAGCAGGGGAACAGCTGATGTTACTGAACCCCAATAACAGAGGAGGGACTGTTGACTGTGCGGACAGCACTTCTGGACGGCAACTAGCGGTGTTGGAGCCCAGGGACAGGTGGAGGAGGAGGAGGTGGAGGAGGTAGGAGGAGGTAGGAGGGATTGCCACACACACAGCAGGGGAACAGCTGACGTTACTGAACCCCAATAACAGAGGAGGGACTGTTGACTGTGCGTACAGCACTACCAGGCAACAACTAGCGGTGTTGGAGCCCAGGGACAGGTGGAGGAGGAGGAGGTGGAGGAGGTAGGAGGAGGTAGGAGGGATTGCCACACACACAGCAGGGGAACAGCTGACGTTACTGAACCCCAATAACAGAGGAGGGACTGTTGACTGTGCGTACAGCACTACCAGGCAACAACTAGCGGTGTTGGAGCCCAGGGACAGGTGGAGGAGGAGGAGGTGGAGGAGGTAGGAGGAGGTAGGAGGGATTGCCACACACACAGCAGGGGAACAGCTGACGTTACTGAACCCCAATAACAGAGGAGGGACTGTTGACTGTGCGTACAGCACTACCAGGCAACAACTAGCGGTGTTGGAGCCCAGGGACAGGTGGAGGAGGAGGAGGTGGAGGAGGTAGGAGGAGGTAGGAGGGATTGCCACACACACAGCAGGGGAACAGCTGACGTTACTGAACCCCAATAACAGAGGAGGGACTGTTGACTGTGCGGACAGCACTTCTGGACGGCAACTAGCGGTGTTGGAGCCCAGGGACAGGTGGAGGAGGAGGAGGTGGAGGAGGTAGGAGGAGGTAGGAGGGATTGCCACACACACAGCAGGGGAACAGCTGACGTTACTGAACCCCAATAACAGAGGAGGGACTGTTGACTGTGCGTACAGCACTACCAGGCAACAACTAGCGGTGTTGGAGCCCAGGGACAGGTGGAGGAGGAGGAGGTGGAGGAGGTAGGAGGAGGTAGGAGGGATTGCCACACACACAGCAGGGGAACAGCTGACGTTACTGAACCCCAATAACAGAGGAGGGACTGTTGACTGTGCGTACAGCACTACCAGGCAACAACTAGCGGTGTTGGAGCCCAGGGACAGGTGGAGGAGGAGGAGGTGGAGGAGGTAGGAGGAGGTAGGAGGGATTGCCACACACACAGCAGGGGAACAGCTGACGTTACTGAACCCCAATAACAGAGGAGGGACTGTTGACTGTGCGTACAGCACTACCAGGCAACAACTAGCGGTGTTGGAGCCCAGGGACAGGTGGAGGAGGAGGAGGTGGAGGAGGTAGGAGGAGGTAGGAGGGATTGCCACACACACAGCAGGGGAACAGCTGACGTTACTGAACCCCAATAACAGAGGAGGGACTGTTGACTGTGCGGACAGCACTTCTGGACGGCAACTAGCGGTGTTGGAGCCCAGGGACAGGTGGAGGAGGAGGAGGTAGGAGGAGGTAGGAGGGATTGCCACACACACAGCAGGGGAACAGCTGACGTTACTGAACCCCAATAACAGAGGAGGGACTGTTGACTGTGCGTACAGCACTACCAGGCAACAACTAGCGGTGTTGGAGCCCAGGGACAGGAGGAGAAGCAGAGGAACACAATGTAGGCCGAAGCCTGATTGGAGAAAGTCGAAAGGGAACCTTTAACCCCCCCCCCCCCCAAGGCATTTGTAGCTGAAAGAGCCAGCTTGTGCAGCAAAAAAGATGCAAAAGGAAAAGGTGGCTCTTTTCATGATGCTCCTTGCAAACACAGAACTAAACACTTATAAAATGTGTCCCCTGATACCGTGTGACCGTCCCGGAGGTGGGACTTTCCTTCGTAATATGACGCAGCACAGCCGTCATTCCTACCTCCTTGGCGCCGTTCCCCGCCTCCTCAGCGTTGTTTGATTCCGTCCCGGAGCCTGCGCTGTTATGTTATCCCTTGGCCAGGCACACTTAGCGCTGCCCATCTTCTGACATCATTTGGTGTCAGGCTGGCTGCGCCTGTGCGGCCACGCTGGCCGAGAGCCCGCCTCGCAGTGTCGTCTAATGTAATCCCACCGCGGGCCTGGGATCCGTGGCCATGCACAGTGCATATCCTCGCCTCTCACTCCCCTCCCTACGGCTTCTTAAGACTGTGCGGTGTCACGGCCGTGGCATGCTATTAGGGACCAGCTGACACCGCACAGTCTGAAGAAGCCGTAGGGAGATGAGTGAGAGGTGGAGGTTCAGATATGCACTGCGCATGTCCATGGATCTCAGACCCCCAGTGGGATGAAATCAGAAGACACTGCGAGGCGGGCTCTCGGCCAGCGCGGCCGCACAGGCGCAGCCATCCTGACACCAAATGATGTCAGAAGACGGGCAGCGCTAAGTGTGCCTGGCCAAGGGATAACATAACAGCGCAGGCTCCGGGACGGAATCAAACAACGCTGAGGAGCCGGGGCACGGCGCCAAGGGGGTAGGAATGACGGCTGTGCTGCGTCATATTACGAAGGAAAGTCCCACCTCCGGGACGGTTTTACGGTATCAGTGGACACATTTTATAAGTGTTAAGTTCTGCGTGTGCAAGGAGCTAAACAAAAATAGCTACCTTTTCCTTGTGCAGCATTACTGCTGCACAAGGTGGCTCTTTCAGTAACAAACGCCTTGGGGTGGGGGGACAGGTTCCCTTACATTTCAGTTGTTGTGTCAGCGTGGCGGTCGCAGGACACATTGCCGGCTACACAGCTGGGGATCAGCTGACGTTACTGAAACCCAATAACACTGGGTCGTATGTTTTGACTGTGCAGACGGCACTTCTGAGCCTCAACTGGCGGTGTTGGAGCCCAGGAATTTAAGTTCGGGTGGTAGAAAGATGAACACAACAGGAGACCTGGATACTGTAGACAGTCACCTAATTATTTAATCAGGAAGAGGAGTGGCAAATTCCTGCGAGATCCAGGCCTTGTTCATTTTCAGGAAAGTAAGCCGGTCAACGTTATCGGAGGATAGTCGCATGCGACGGTCAGTTAGTACACCACCTGCAGCACTAAAGACACATTCCGATAATACACTGGCCGCAGGGCAAGACAGCACCTCCAATGCATACTGGCTTAGCTCTGGCCATATATCCAGCTTTGAGACCCAAAACTTGAAAGGGGAAGAGCCGTCTGGGAGTACAGCAAGAGGGCAAGACATGTAGTCTGTCACCATCTGACGGAACCGTTGCCTCCTGCTGACTGGAGCCGTCTGTGATGGTGTAGACTTTTGTGGCGGGCACAGAAAACTGTGCCACAGTTGGGCCATACTGCTCTTGCCTTGGGCAGAGGCACTGCTTCTGCTCCCTCTTTGTGCAGAGCCTCCACCACTGCCTGGACGCACTGAGCTGCTTTGTAATGCACTAGCAGCACTTCTCTCACTTGGAATGGAGAAGATGATGGAATTCACCAGTGTGTCTTGGTACTCCCGCATTTTTCGCTCCCGGTTCAACGGTGTGATGAGGCTTTCTACGTTGTCCCGGTAGCGAGGATCGAGGAGGGTGAACACCCAATAATCAGACATGTTGAGAATGTGGGCGATGCGGCGGTCGTTTCTCAGGCACTGCAGCATGTAATCCACCATGTGCTGCAGACTGCCAACTGCCCAAGAAACGCTGTCCCCTGCTGGAGGCGTGATCTCTGCCCGCTCGTCATCACCCCACCCTCGCTGTACACACTGACTACTGGACAATTGTGTAACTCCCTCCTCTGGATGGATGTCTTCCTCCTCCATTGACTCCTCCTCATCCTCCTCACAAACTGTCCCCTGCCTACGCGTTTGTGAGGAACCACGTGGCGCTGACTGTCCAGAAGATGATGGAAATGCTGAATCCTCATCCTCCACCTCTTCCACAACATCATCCCTTAGCGCTTGCAGTGATTTTTCAAGCAGGCAGATAAGGGGGACAGTCATGCTGACTAGTGCATCATCTGCACTCGCCATCCGCGTGGAATAATCAAAGGGACGCAAAACCTGGCAGACGTCATTCATAGTGGCCCACTCTGTGGTTGTGAAGTCTGTACGGCGCTGACTGCGACTTCTTTGCGCCTGAAGCAGCTGGTACTCCATTACAGCTTGCTGCTGCTCACACAACCGCTCCAACATATGTAACGTGGAATTCCACCTGGTAGGTAGGTCACATATGATGCGATGTTCCGGCAGGCGGTGTCGGCGCTGCAGAGCCGCAATGCGCGCTTTTGCCGTGCTGGAACGCCGCAAGTGAGCACACTCTAGGCGGACCTTGTGCAGCAGTGCATCAAGATCCGGATAGTCCCTCAGAAAACTCTGCACGACCAAATTGAGCACATGTGCCAGACATGGGATGTGAGTGAGGTTGCCGAGGCCCAGAGCTGCCACCAGATTTCGGCCATTATCACACACTACCATGCCTGGCTGGAGATTCGCTGGCACAAACCACACATCGCTCTCCTGCTTGATGGCATTCCAGAGCTCCTGCGCTGTGTGGCTTCGATTCCCCAAATAAATTAATTTCAAGACGGCCTGTTGACGTTTGGCCACGGCTGTGCTCATGTCGGTCGTAACAGGTACACGTTCATCACGGGTCCATGTGGAGGTGGACTGTGACGGCTCCTGCAGCGATGATTCTGAGGAACTGGTGTAGGAGGAGGAGTCAATGCGTACAGAATGGATTCCTGCAATCCTTGGAGTGGGCAGGACACGTCCTGCGCCACTCGCACGGTCTGTACCCGGCTCAACGACATTAACCCAATGGGCAGTGAGGGAAAGGTATCGCCCCTGTCCATGTTGACTGGTCCACGCATCGGTGGTGAGGTGGACCTTGCTACTGACGGCGTTCAGTAGCGCGTGTTTTATGTGTCCCTCCACATGCTTGTGCAGGGCAGGGACGGCTTGCCTGCTGAAGTAAAAGCGGCTGGGCACATTGTACTGTGGGACTGCCAATGACATCAAGTCACGGAAGCTGTCAGTCTCCACCAGCCTGAATGACAGCATTTCCAGTGACAGAAGTTTGGCAATGCCTGCAGTCAGAGCCTGTGCTCGTGGGTGGTTTGACGAGAAAGGCCGCCTTTTCTCCCATGCCTGTACTACCGATGGCTGTAGACTGGGCTGGGAGTGTGTGGATGACTGGGAAAGTGGTGCTGCGGGTGGAATTACAGCGGGTCTCTGGACAACAGGGCCAGAGGTTCTTCCACGGCGATCCTGGGAGGAAGCCGAACCAGCTGCGTGTGAGCTGGAGGAAGAGGCAACACGAGCTGAAGAGGTGGTAGCTGCCGCTGTTGGTTGGCCTAGCTCTTCAGTGTGTTTTTCTAACTCCGCCGGGTGCCTGGTGCGCACATGTTTCCACATGTTGGAGGTATTGAGGTTGCTGACATTTCGACCTCTTTTGACTTTGTGATGACACACCTTGCATTTGACATAGCAAATGTCAGCTGCAACTGTGTCAAAAAAGGACCAGGCACTGCAAGTCTTGGGAGCGCCCTTTTTGGCTTTTGGAAGAGACATGCTCCTAACGGCTGCCAAAGCGGAGGCTGCAGGATCCGCAGTCTTCCCCCTCCCTCTCCCTCTTTGGGCCGTATGGGGAATCTCTTCCTCAGAGCTGCTCCCACCACCTTCCTGTCCCTCACGCCAAGATGGGTCAAGGACCTCATCATCTACACTACCCTCTGCCCCCAACTGCTCCTCCTGGGTAGTCTCAGCAGCAGAGCACGCACCAGTAAGTGGCACCTGAGTGTCATCATCAGCTGATGCAGCCTGCGATGTGGTGACCGGAGCCACTGGCCCACCCGCCTCTTCAGAGGAAGAGAGAAAAAGCTGTTGGGCATCACTGCACCCTGCCTCTTCTTCCATTTCTCCAATGCTGCTTGGCTGGCCCCCTATTTCCAAGCCAAGAGATTCAGAGAACAGAAGTAGAGACGGCTCCTGTCCTGGGCTCTCTGTCTGCCTGGGCAATTTGGCAGGTGGTGAAGAGACAGATGGCTGCTCTCCAGTGCTCTGTGTCTGAGAGGATGTGGCACTAATTGAAGTTGATGCATTAGCTGCCATCCATCCGACAACGGCTTCAATTTGGTCTTCACGCAGCAGCGGTGTACGGCGCTCTGTGACAAAGCTGCGCATGAATGATTGTTTCCTTGTGAAAGTGGGTGCTGATGAGTCACCGGTGCCCGCAGCGGGCACAGAATTCCCATGTCCCCTCCCTGCTCCGCGCCCACGCCCACGCCCACGTGCCTTACTCACTGCCTTCTTCATCTTGGGTGACTGATAAAGATAAGCAGAAAAGTACTAACGGCTTTGTGTGCTTATTCCTGAACAACTCCTCCTAACAGGTATAAGAAACACTAATTTTCTAAAGTGTGGACTAGACTTTAATATGAGCTAATGTGGCCTACAGAAATGTAAAGTGGTGTCACTGGTGTGTTTGGTGAACTTTATTATTTATTTATTTTTTGGGGGCTGAACTGACAACAGAGAGAGCTGCAGTCACACGGAGACCGTGCAGACAGCCGTAAACGGCGCTGCAAGGCCCAAAAACCCTCCTCTACGTTATCCTATGTAGTGTTTTTCCACAAGTTAGCTGGAGACGGGTGGAAAGACACTAATAGGAATTTTTTGAAAAAATGTGCAGCAGCCTGCACTACTTAAAACAAAAAGAAAATTGATTTGGCGGTATGACGCAGTGAACAACCCTGAGCAGGAAACAACCAGGCTATAGCTGCTCACAGACTACAGGGCGAGCTGCAGTCACACGGAGACCGTGCAGACAGCCGTAAACGGCGCTGCAAGGCCCAAAAACCCTCCTCTACGTTATCCTATGTAGTGTTTTTCCACAAATTAGCTGGAGACGGGTGGAAAGACACTAATAGGAATTTTTTGAAAAAATGTGCAGCAGCCTGCACTACTTAAAACAAAATGAAAATTGATTTGGCGGTATGACGCAGTGAACAACCCTGAGCTGGAGACAACCAGGCTATGGCTGCTCACAGACTACAGGGCGAGCTGCAGTCACACGGAGACCGTGCAGACAGCCGTAAACGGCGCTGCAAGGCCCAAAAACCCTCCTCTATGTTATCCTATGTAGTGTTTTTCCACAAATTAGCTGTAGACGGGTGGAAAGACACTAATAGGATTTTTTGGAATAAATTAGCAGCAGACTACACTACTTGGAAAAAAAAAAAAAAAAAGAACAGTATGAGGCAATGAACCACCCTCCCTGAACTGAATACAACCAGCTATGGATGGCCTATGTGGCTGCACTCAGACTAGAGAGTGGGCTGCACTCACACACACACACACACAGACCTTGCAGATCGCTGTGAAAACAGCGCTACAAGGCAAAAGCAAGGTGAATAGTAGGTGAACACAGCGGTTGCTAAATTAGCCTTTGGAAAGCACAAAGAAGCAAATCGCTATCTCTAAACTGGCCCTCAGTCAGCAAACAGCGTCCTGTCACTAACTGAATTCACAGCAGAGTGATCGCAAAATGGCGCCAGCGACTTTTAAACTGCATCATGACATCATTACACCAGCCAATCACAGCCATGCCAGTAGTTTCATGCCCTCCATGCTGAACAGGATGTGCCCACACTTGAAATCATTCTCATTGGCTGAATTTGTGCATTTTGAATCTGGGAACTTCCGATTCCGGTATCCGATACGCGGCAAGTATCGGAATCCCGGTATCGGAATTCCGATACCGCAAGTATCGGCAGATACCCGATACTTGCGGTATCGGAATGCTCAACACTACACATAACCTGTCCGCCCTAATAGCCAGGAGACACAGTGACACATAGAGCCCGGGTCATGATAGAGACCCTGTAAAAAGGCTCGAGTCAACTGTTATACGGGTTTGTGTCTTACTTCAATAAAGTACAGATATAACTGAGAGGACCTTGCTAAGAAGTCATAGGCAGTAAGGAACTCCACCACAGCGCAAGAAGGAAGGCTTTTAACTTCACCTGGTAAAGCTGAACTCTAAACTCGCTTCCAAGCCGGCCGGACCCTGCCTGTACCTGTGATCTGGTGCCCTGGACTGTGGCTGCCTGCTACCATCAGTAAACCAGGTAAAAAGATTGCACAACTGCGTCCTTCGTTCTTTACTGCACCACTCACCATCTTCCATTTATTTGCCGGAATTCACCATCCCTGCCAAATACACCGGGAGCCCTGGGGACACCGCTTCACCTGTGGGAAGGGACACCATCTTTGCTGCAACACCATCGCCCCCAGAGGACCTCTTTAAGCAGCATCGGTCACCTCTGACCAAGAACCATAGGTGGCGTCACGAACTTTCACTATTTCTACAACCCCTTTAAAGACCGTCCCTTTTACTTGGGCGCCCAGGGCTACGATCTGGGTCGCTGCCACCGTGACCACCCCTTTAATTGTGACCGGACTCGGTACCGAGTACCCCACGGCCCTGACGGGCGACTCAACTACATCGGGGGCAATGGCACCAGATGTTATTTACTGGGACAATGGGGCCAGATATTATATACTGAGAGATATTATATACTGAGAGAGTGGAGCCGGATGTTGTACAATGGGAGCAATGGGGCCAGATGTTATATGCTGGGACAGAGGGATGGATGTGATACATTACGGGCAATGGGGATGGATGTTATATACTTAGACACTGGGTCTGGATGTTATACACCTGGGTCAATGGGGCCAGATTTTATACACCAGAGGCAATGAGTCCAGATGTTATACATTGGGGGGTAATGGAGCCAGATGTTATATACTGGGACAGTGGGGCCAGATGTTATTACTGGGGCAATGGGTCTGGATGTTATATAATGGGGGAATGTGGGGGCTAGATGTTTTATTAGGGGGTAATAGTGCCAGATGATACACACCAGGGCTATGGGGCCAGATGTTATACACTGGGATAATGGGGCTGGATGTTATATACCGGGGGCATTGGGTTCAGATTCTATGCACTGGGGATGGTGAGCCTGGATGTCATATACTGGGGGCAATGGGTCCAGATGTTATACACCAGGGGTAATGGGTCCAGATGTTATACACCGGGGTAATGGCACCAGATGTTATGGGGCCAGATGTTATACACTGGGGGCAATGAGGCCAGATGGTATACACCGGGGGCAATGGGGCCAGATGTTCTACACTAGTGCAATGGGGCCAGATGTTATACACCAGGGGCAATCGGGCCAGATCTTATACACCGGGGCAATGGGGCTAGATGTTATACACCGGGGGCAATGGGGCCAGATGTTATACACTGGGGGCAATTGGGCCAGATGTTATACATTGGGAACAATGGGGCTAGATGTTATATACTGGGAGGAATAGGTCCAGATGTTATACACCAAGGGAAATGGGTCCAAATATTACACGAGGGCGGCAATATGGCTATATTTTATACACTGGGGGGTGAGAGGCCGGATTTTACATACCAAGAGTAATGAAACTGAGTGAGCGAGAAACCTGAAATGAATGATTAAGACATGTGTCCTGATACATTTGTACATATAGTGTATTTTACAAGGATTCTGAAGAGCAATCTATAGGAACCACCTGTAATAGTTCTCCAGAAGTGAGACCTATGGCTCATACCTATCCCCGAAGTGCCACATATAGAACATAGTACAAAAAAAGGAACAGCACAATACTTTACTTATCTTCGGGTGCAAGGCCTCCAGGCAATCTGTCCAGCGATTGTACCAAATTCACATAGATTTAAAAAAAGACGCAGCACTCCATCCCTTTGGTGAAAACATGGAGGATTTAATCGACCCACATGTCTGGGCGACGTTTCGGCTCTGAATGAGCCTTTCTCAAGCCACAGATATTACTGTTTCTTCCTACCCGTGAACATAGAAGACTTCAAGTATTTCCCAAGGAATGTTCTTGTTTGCCAACAAGCCAAGTCGAGCGAGCGGCGATATTGGTGCTTGTTCAGCTCATTATGGATCTCACCGTCATTTTCAAGATTACAGGAGATTACATTTAAACAAATTAAAATTGCCAACGGAAATGAAAATGAGACTAATCAAAGAAATCGTCCTGGGAGAACAAATTTAATTACTTTTAATAAAGTGAAATAGATCTAATCTTTTTTTGTGCTCAAATATTACATCTTATTGTAATGGCACATAATGTTCCACTTGAGATGTCTCAGAGGAAAATCACAGCCACTTCAGTGGTGAGCACCTCCTCCGCTGCGAGCGAGACGGCCGGGAAATCTGCTGCAGTGACAGCTCTGAATCCACCGCGGGAGCTTTACTAGTATTAATTATTATTACACTATTACTATTATTACTAATCCTGTTACTATAATAAAAAGTATTATATCTGGGACCGGGATGGACAACCCACACGCACTGCCGCACAGGGGCCCAGTGATCTGTGCCGATTAGAGTTGGGGTGAATCCATTGCAATGACCTAGTCCATCGGCTACGTCCTTAGTCTGCGGCCCTGGACAGGCATTGTAAGATCTCAACGGCAT
This sequence comes from Ranitomeya variabilis, assembly GCF_051348905.1. Lineage (NCBI taxonomy): Eukaryota > Metazoa > Chordata > Amphibia > Anura > Dendrobatidae > Ranitomeya > Ranitomeya variabilis. Next base: position 560,702,562 of record NC_135237.1, read on the forward strand.
CCACAACTCTTCTTTTTATTTGCCGGCCTGGTGTGATGGCATCATTGTGGCGTGAAGCACGTGTGATGTTATGCCAGGCTGGGTGATCAAAAGAAAAGCTGCAGATGCCATAAGGAGGTTCTGATGGCTCCTGTCCAGTGGCCAAAGATTACTGATGTAACCAATGGACCAGATCTTGAGAATCAATTCACACCTACTTTAATGCTAAAATTCTAAATCGGCCATTATCATGACTTTTGCCCGTAAATGTGATTTGCATCTAAGTTGTTCAAAGCGAATCAAACTCTTAGGCTCACCCGGTGAGATGGATCCTCTAAGTCTTAGGTCCGGGTAGGCACACAGGCTCTGGGCGTTGATGCAGTCAGCCGGAAGGTACTTGGAAGTCAAGAACTTGGCACACAGGAAACTCAGGAGCCACAGGACTGATGAAGTGGAACCCCGGAGGGATGGAAGCAAATAAAGAGGGTGGAGGACACCAAACATTGACATCTAGAGAGTTAATCCCAAGATGTAGGTATGTATCTAAATGGGCCTTAAATAGAATTATGCTGATGACATCAATGAGCCATTGCAAAACCCGACGTGGTGCAGCGGACCGCGTTGAAGGAAGCAGAGCCAGAGATAACCGGGACAGGGAGATTAATTTTCCCAAGGGGCCACATGAGAGATGCGACTATTGTGGAGGCCTAACCAATAAGCTGAACTTAATTCTGCTCAATCTTAACAAAATATAAACAAAATTATCACTTAATTTTGAGCAGAATTAAGTATGCTATCCCAGTATGAGCCCCCACATACTATAGCCTCCAACATATAACGTGAGCCCCCACAATCAACAACCAAAGTGATTAACCTAAGGGGCTCCTATACATGTGAAACATAACAAAAAACCTTAAAGAATTCTCTATTTAGCTAGTTTAAAAGTGCAACACATACAGACAAAACATGCACACATATTACACAGAAAAACAGTGATATCACAAAATAAGAGCAGAAATGAGGGGAGATGGGGACTAGTTTTGCCCTTCACACTTCCCTTCCTGACAGCAGAGGATGAACCCTAAGTTACAACAATATGGTGCCCCCGCTCATCATCTACTGCCCTTATGTAGGCCGACGACTACAGGCTGACAAGGTATCCTCTATAGGTGATCAGATAACCTGTAATGACCATATATAAATATATACAATGCACAATCTGACCAGAAAAAGACCCCTAAAAAAGTGCAAGAAGAAACATATATGATGTCATTGTCAAAGAAAGAAAAATCCTCTGATCATAAATGACCGCTCAAGTGGCAGTGCAATTAACACAACAAAACATCCATATACCTCATACTTTATAGTCATGTATATATATACTGTATACAGTATATATATATATATATATATACTGTATATATATATATATATATATATATACATACAGTGGGTACGGAAAGTATTCAGCCACCTTTAAATTTTTCACTCTTTGTTTAATTGCACCCATTTGGTAAATTCAAAAAAATTCATTTTGTTCTCTTTAATGTACACTCTGCACCCCATTTTGACTGAAAAAAACAGAAATGTAGAAATTTTTGGAAATTTATTTAAAAAGAAAAACTGAAATATCCCATGGTCATAAGTATTCAACCCCTTTGCTCAGACGCTCATATGTAAGTCACATGCTGTCCATTTCCTTGTGATCCTCCTTGAGATGGTTCTACTCCTTCATTGGAGTCCAGCTGTGTGTAATTAAACTGATAGGACTTGATTTGGAAAGGCGCACACCTGTCTATATAAGACCTCACAGCTCACAGTGCATGTCAGACCAAATGAGAATCATGAGGCCAAAGGAACTGGCCAAGGGGCTCAGAGACAGAATTGTGGCAAGGCACAGATCTGGCAAAGGTTACAACAGAATTTCTGAAGTACTCAAGGTTCCTAGAGCACAGTGGCCTCCGTTACCCTTAAATGGAAGAAGTTTGCGGCCACCAGTATTCTTCCTAGATCTGGCCGTCCAGCCAAACTGAGCAATCGTGAGAGAGGTAAAGAAGAACCCCAAGATCACTGTGGCTGAGCTCCAGAGATGCAGTAGGGAGATGGGAGAAAGTTCCACAAAGTCAATTATCACTGCAGCCCTCCACCAGTCAGGCCTTTATGGCAGAGAGGCTGACGGAAGCCTCTCCTCAGTGCAAGAGATAGAAAGCCCACATAGAGTTTGCTAAAAAACACATGAAGGACTCCCAGACTATGAGAAATAAGATTCTCTGGTCTGATGAGACGAAGATAGACCTTTTTGGTGATAATTCTAAGCGGTATGTGTGGAGAAAACCAGTCACTGCTTATCACCTGCCCAATGCAATCCCAACAGTGAAACATGATGGTGGCAGCATCATGCTATGGGGGTGTTTTTCAGCTGCAGGAACAGGATGACTGGTTGTCATTGAAGGAAACATGAATGTGGCCAAGTACAGAGATATCCTGGATGAAAACCTCTTCCAGAGTGCTCTGGACCTCAGACTTGGCTGAAGGTTCACCTTCCAACAAGACAATGACCCTAAGCACACAGCTAAAATAACAAAGGAGCAGCTTCAGAACAACTCTGTGACCATTCCTGACTGGCCCAGCCAGATTCCTGACCTAAACCTAATTGAGCATCTCTGGAGAGACCTGAAAATGGCCGTCCACCAACATTCACCATCCATCCTGACGGAACTGGAGAGGATCTGCAAGGAAGAATGGCCGAGGATCCCCAAATCCAGGGGTGAAAATCTTGTTGCATCATTCCCAATAAGACTCATGGCTGTACTAGCTCAAAAGGTGCTTCTACTCAATACTGAGCAAAGGGGCTGAAGACTTATGACCATGGGAGATTTCAGTTTTTCTTTTTTAATAAATTTGCAAAAAATTCTACATTTCTGTTTTTTTCAGTCAAGATGGGGTGCAGAGTGTACATTAATGAGAAAAAATGAACTTTTTTGAATTTACCAAATGGCTGCAATGAAACAAAGAGTGAAAAATTTAAAGGGGTCTGAATACTTTCCTTACCAACTATATATAGAGTATGAGCCATCACATAGCCTCCTATTTACAGTACAAGCCCCCGTATAGCCTCCTATATAAAGTATGAGCCCGCACATAGCTCCCTGTATACAGTATGAGCCTGCACATAGCTCCCTGTATACAGTATGAGCCCACACATAGCTCCCTGTATAAAGTATGAGCCCGCACATAGCTCCCTGTATACAGTATGAGCCTGCACATAGCTCCCTGTATACAGTATGAGCCTGCACATAGCTCCCTGTATAGAGTATGAGCCCACACATAGCTCCCTGTATACAGTATGAGCCCACACATAGCTCCCTGTATAAAGTATGAGCCCGCACATAGCTCCCTGTATACAGTATGAGCCCGCACATAGCTCCCTGTATACAGTATGAGCCTGCACATAGCTCCCTGTATACAGTATGAGCCCACACATAGCTCCCTGTATAAAGTATGAGCCCGCACATAGCTCCCTGTATACAGTATGAGCCTGCACATAGCTCCCTGTATACAGTATGAGCCCACACATAGCTCCCTGTATAAAGTATGAGCCCACACATAGCTCCCTGTATAAAGTATAAGCCCGCACATAGCTCCCTGTATACAGTATGAGCCTGCACATAGCTCCCTGTATAGAGTATGAGCCCACACATAGCTCCCTGTATACAGTATGAGCCTGCACATAGCTCCCTGTATAGAGTATGAGCCCACACATAGCTCCCTGTATACAGTATGAGCCCACATATACACATAGAGCCATACTCTCCTTGCTCCAGTTCCCCCGGTGCTCAGCTCCAGTCCCCAAGTCTCCACTTCTACTGACCAGTGGGTACATGCACGTGCACAATGATGTCATTGAACCAGAATTAGCTGATGATATCATCGTGCTGGCACATCAAAGACGAGGTGACCAGAGCTCCCTGCCCGGGTATGTGCGCCACTGTCTAAAAACATTTGCAGTGCAGTGGTATCCACACTGTGCAGTGGTATCCACACTGTGCAGTGATGAGGCAGTGACCCAGCAAAGTTCAAAGCAAAACATGTGTTAATGTTCAACTCAAAGAAATAAACAGCATACGATATCCTCCAGATCGCAGCCTGGAAGCAAAACAGTCCACATCCGAGACCAGTTAACGTGGGCGACTGCACCGCCATGTATGCTGTGGGTGACAGGCTTTTGGCTCCGCTTGGCCATGTGTTGCCTCACACAGGTGGAGCTCTGCAAAACCTTCTGCTCTGCACTTTTGCAAAACCAAACTGACATCCCCAGCCCTCTGCCTCAGAGGTTTTCAAGAAGGAACTTGTGGCCGTAGGCCACATGGAAAACCTGGTTGGGAAGAAAATGGACTGCCCCACTACCATCCTGTAGTCCATTTCAAAAAAGCCCATAGCGGGTTTTCTTAAACCTGCTTTGGACAAATAGCTTGCTCAAGACCAGCACTTACTTTTATTTTGCATTGCAATCACAGCTATGCCTGTGACTGCAATGCACTCCCGTGGCCTCAGTACCCTTCTGTGCACATCCTGGGGGGTGACACAGAGTAACCCACACATATGACGCCAGTCACTGCCTCACACATTATAATGAGGGCAATCTGCTGATGGACCCCCATAGCCCCGGTCCCAGGCTGTAGCCCAGATTGCCCTTATTAAAACCCACTTATGAACAGAAATGTTGCTTATTATGCGCTGAGGTGTCTCCAGACCCCTGGATATTGCCAATATACGGTGCTAAAAAAGAAGACATTTTGCTTCTCACTTGCCGAAGCCCCCGAGTGTGATCCACGCAACTCCCTCTGGCACCGCACGCAAAGTCCTCGTCAGCTCTTCTGGCATCTTCTTCATCGCCGGGGCTTCAGGTAGGCTTCTGACAGCAAAACACGCGGCCCTGGAGGTCTGGTCTTACATATGTGCGCGGCAAAGTGATGCCTACTAAAACAATAATTCGTCTCACAAAAAAACATGATCTCATGCTGTGACGTTTCTGTAAAAATAAAACAGTCCTGGGTGTTATAAGAGGAAGACAAAAAACATCTTCATGCCGTCCAAAGAGGGGAATCACAAATCACACCTCCATGGGCATCATAGGCATGTGTGTATTATATATATTCCTGGGTGTGGGGACATCATATCGAGCTCACTGATGGATTCCCAGTTTATTCATTCTGCAGCCAACAATACTACCATACAGCGGCTATAGAAGGCAAATGGTGCAACATTTTTAATGGAATCCAATTAAAAAAAAAATGATTTTTAGCTCCAAACACGTATTTAAGAAAAATAAAATGTTGTTATAGCTGGACAATCCCTTTAACATGGGCTTATTTTTCTAAATGGGGGAAATGTCAGGAGCGACCAACGTCCTGCATAAGGGGCCTAAGCTGACGACTTACTATTAGACTATTGTGACTCGTGCACACGACATAAACCAGATGACACTGGTCCCCATGTTATTCCACGGGGCCGTGCACATGTCCTTGGTCCGGAGAAAAAAATCGCTGCATGCATGAGCTGCATCCGATCCCACTCGGCCGTTCATGTCTATGTGTCCGTGGTAAAATTGGACCGCACTTAGATGACATCTGAGTGCAGTCCGATTGTCTGTGGCAGACTGAATGGAGGAGATGGAAAAACATTTTTCTATTATCTCATCCGAGAAAATCGTATCACGCTCTGATCAGAGAGTGATTAAAACAGTCGTGTGACCTCGACCTTACTAATAGGACTTATCCTATTACATTCACCTTTATTGCTGCAATATTATTAATATTTAACTTTTATTATGATTGATGTATTATTCTTACAAATTCCATTATGACGATTATTAGTATTGTAGTTATACTGTTATATGATACTTATTCATTTAGCTATAATTATTATTACTATTTTATTGCTACTATTAATCCAATTATTATATCTACTTTTATTATCATTGCTGTATAATTACTGATGTTGCTTCTCCTATTTATAACTAATAATTTTACTACTCTTACTAATAAATTAATAATTGTTTATTTTTTTATTGTACTACTATTACACTATTACTATGAATAAACTGTTTGGATCAAACTACGCATAATTTTACAAAAACAAGATTTACTATACCATTAGTTTTATAACTTCTATTTTTTTTACAATTGCTACATCTATTATTATTATTATTATTATTATTATTATTAATAATAATAATTTGTATTTAGATAGCACCAACATATTCCGCAGCGCTTTACAACTTATAGAGGGGACTAATATTATTGATCCAAAATTATCACAATTATTTTTATATAATACTCATTATTTTTACTATTATCATGCAATTGTTATTATTATTAGCAGTAGTAGTATTACTAATATGATTATTATTATTACAACTTTATTACTGTTATTTTTATTAATAATACTCATTATTTTTACTATTATTATGCTACTGTTGTTATTATTAGTTGTAGTATTGTTACTAATGTTATTATTATTATTATTACAAAATTATCACAATTATTCAATAGTATTAGTAATCATTATTTTTACTATTGTTATCCAATTGTTATTATTAGTAGTAGTATTATTACTAATATTATTATTATTATTAAAAAATTATCACAGTTATTTTCATAGTATTAGTGCTCATTATTTTGGCTATTATTATGCTATTGATATTATTATTATGAGTAGTAGTAGTATTGTTACTAATATTGTTATTACAAAATTATTGCAGTTATTTTTATACTAATACTCATTATTTGTATTATTATTATGCTACTGTCATTATTAATATTATTAACCCTATTATTATTACTGCTACTATTAAAAATACTTTTAAGTTGGTGGTCACTTTTCTGCTCCAGCATCGCAAAACAAGACCCCTTTCTTGAGATAGATGGGGGCACTAGAGGTGTCTAAAATTTATATATATACAGACAGAGCAAAAGTTTGGACACACCTTCTCATTTAAAGATTTTTATGTATTTTCATGACCATGAAAATTGTACATTCACACTGAAGGCATCAAAACTATGAATTATCACATGTGGAATTATATACTTAACAAAAAAGTGTGAAACAACTGAAAATATGTCTTACATTCTAGGTTCTTCAAAGTAGCCACCTTTTGCTTTGATGACTGCTTTGCACACTCTTGGCATTCTCTTGATGAGCTTCAAGAGGTAGTCACCGGGAATGGTTTTCACTTCACAGGTGTGCCCTGTCAGGTTTAATAAGTGGGATTTCTTGCCTTATAAATGTGGTTGGGACCATCAGTTGTGTTGTGCAGCAGTCTGGTGGATACACAGCTGATAGTCCTACTGAATAGACTGTTAGAATTTGTATTATGGCAAGAAAAAAGCAGCTAAGTAAAGAAAAACGAGTGGCCATCATTACTTTAAGAAATGAAGGTCAGTCAGTCCGAAAAATTGGGAAAACTTTGAAAGTGTCCCCAAGTGCAGTGGCAAAAACCATCAAGCGCTACAAAGAAACTGGCTCACATGAGGACCGCCCCAGGAAAGGAAGACCAAGAGTCACCTCTGCTTCTGAGGATAAGTTTATTTGAGTCACCAGCCTCAGAAATCGCAGGTTAACAGCAGCTCAGATTAGAGACCAGGTCAATGCCATACAGAGTTCTAGCAGCAGACACATCTCTACAACAACTGTTACGAGGAGACTTTGTGCAGCAGGCCTTCATGGTAAAATAGCTGCTAGGAAACCACTGCTAAGGACATGCAACAAGCAGAAGAGACTTGTTGGGCTAAAGAACACAAGGAACGGACATTAGACCAGTGGAAATCTGTGCTTTGGTCTGATGAGTCCAAATTTGAGATCTTTGGTTCCAACCACCGTGTCTTTGTGCGACGCAGAAAAGGTGAACGGATGGACTCTACATGCCTGGTTCCTACCGTGAAGCATGGAGGAGGAGGTGTGATGGTGTGGAGGTGCTTTGCTGGGGACACTGTTGGGGATTTATTCAAAATTGAAGGCATACTGAACCAGCATGGCTACCACAGCATCTTGCATCGGCATGCTATTCCATCCGGTTTGCGTTTAGTTGGACCATCATTTATTTTTCAACAGGACAATGACCCCAAACACACCTCCAGGCTGTGTAAGGGCTATTTCACCAAGAAGGAGGGTGATGGGGTGCTACGCCAGATGACCTGGCCTCCACAGTCACCAGACCTGAACCCAATCGAGATGGTTTGGGGTGAGCTGGACCACAGAGTGAAGGCAAAAGGGCCAACAAGTGCTAAGCATCTCTGGGAACTCCTTCAAGATTGTTGGAAGACCATTCCCGGTGACTACCTCTTGAAGCTCATCAAGAGAATGCCAAGAGTGTGCAAAGCAGTCATCAAAGCAAAAGGTGGCTACTTTGAAGAACCTAGAATATAAGACATAATTTCAGTTGTTTCACACTTTTTTGTTAAGTATATAATGCCACATGTGTTAATTCATAGTTTTGATGCCTTCAGTGTGAATGTACAATTTTCATAGTCATGAAAATACAGAAAAATCTTTAAATGAGAAGGTGTGTCCAAACTTTTGGTCTGTACTGTATATATAATATCCTGTGAATATGTAAAAAATATTTTTCAAAGTTTTTGTGAAAAAAAAGTTGAGTTCTTGATGTTCTACTTATTTGCTAGACTTGTTCAGAATCAGTGCTGCCCTTCAAGACTGACACATAGAGGGGGCTCAGAGCAGATGACCCCCACATCTAATGGCCTTATGTCATAATATTACCAGATCAATACTTTGGCTTGTATCTTGTTATATAAGGTTCCACAGATTTCCCCTTTCCCAGAGTAAAGTTACATTTTGCTGCCACGCGTCACAACACCCTGGCCCGGGTAATGTAGCTTATTGCCCCGTTTCACCACCCTCCTTGGCTTCATCAAGTGCATATACTCTAAATCCTTTCATTGTTTGTTTTTTTACTCTTCCGCTTATATAATTTTACCTTACGTTGGACAATCCCTTTAATCGATGCCATGGATGAGATTTGCCTAAAAATCTTGAACTAGAAAAATTTCTACGAGTCCTATTCAACTTTATAATGATCCCGAAGAACTCAAGAGTCGTATTTCTAAAATCCTTAGCATCTGCAGTTTTACTTGCTTTATATCTTGTCACATTTTGATTACCAAATGACAAAATCTCGGCTCGCTCTGTAGACTTTTAGAAATCTGCACATTGCCATTTATAGATTCTGGGCACTAAGCCAGCTGTCATTCCCGAGCTCAGAGGCCACTTAGTGCATCTTCAATTTATAATGTATTCCTTTGACTCAAGGTAGTGCGGCGATTTCTTTTTTTCCGCACTCTTAAAACCTTCAATTTTATAGAATCTTTACAATTACACAAGCCAAATACAGTTCACGAGACATTTGGAAAGAAAACACCGATTTATTTTACGCCACAAATGCCACGGTCTGTCTGTCCGTGATGCCACAAGAAAAAAAAAATCACACATTACAATGGATGGGACTATTAGGGGGAATCAAGAGATAAAAATCTGTCAGAAGCGAGGGAATCTCTTCTGGTTACAATATCTGTGATTGTCTTGGAACAGAATCTCCCCTTCCACCATATTATTTTTGCAAAGATTTAATGGGATATGTGCCAATTTCTGGCATGAGCTTTTATCAATCTACCAAAATGATGGTGGCCCCACTCCTGCCCACTTAACTCCAGGTAATTTTCTTATCACACTGAAAAGTCATAGGAAAGGAAAAAAGTTGCAAATATTAAGGTAAAGGTATTAAGGTAAAGCTAGAAAACTTTCACAAAGCCAATGGTAAATCTCAAGGACCTTTGTAACATTAACCTATTAGTAAAGATGAGTACATCAAATTGAGGCAAAACAAATTTGCCTTCAAAAAAAATTTTGTTTCACCAGAATCTCAATTATTTTGCAACTCGATTCAGATGAATCCAGCAAAATGACAATTGCACAGCTGGCATATTAGCTGGATAGACATTGGGAAGGAGTAAAAATATCTTATAATCACCTGTTCTCTACCCTTTTCCATTCCTGTCCCACCGCTGATCCTGCAATCATCTCATCTATCTTCATTCTTGGACTCTGGCCTCTTCTGATACGTTTTCCGTTCCCTAGGCCCCATGCCATAACATCAATGATGCCGTCACGAGTTGACCCATGTGAAGATGTGGGGTGTAGAGAGCAGAAGAGACAAAAATATCTGGAGGCCCAGCGCCTAGATGGTAGACAGAATAAAAAAGATAGACGACAGATGATAGAAAGAGCTGATTGGAAGACCAACAATAGAGGAACTGAGAAGTCCTAGGAGAGGTGAGTAGACCAGGATTTTTAGCTGTTTCCTGGCCAATTCTATTGAAATCAAATTTTCCCCATGAATTGAGTGAATCTGCCCGAATCGGGTTTTGAGAGACTTAGTCTAATCTTCGATTCAGCCAATCTTACGTAAAGTGCTCAATGTCAGTAGGCTGCATAATGTCAGGATATTTACATGTGGCTGAAACTATTAGACTAAACCAGAATAGGTGGGAAATTTGATCAGAGACATTCATGTGCAAAAGTCTCTAGATATCACATCACATCCACCTTTTTGATGTTCCATCCATGGTCAATCTATTATGTTGAACATGTCGTCTGATCGGTGTGCAGCAGGTTATAGATCAGGAGAAGCTGAGAAGATTGATGCATAGTTTGGTAGAAGAAGATTTGTTAAAACTTTTGTTTTATTCATTTATATTCCTTAAATGCTTAACAGTCCAGTGGGTGGTTCTAACTTGTGATTGAAATCTATCTTTGTATGGACTCGAGTGAGGCCGCCCACTTGACGCCTGGGCATAGAAAGTAAATAAAATGCAGGTTATAATAAATCTTTTACCAGAAATCAATATATTAATCAGTTCAGAAACTTTATAACTTGGCAATGAACAATTCCTATAAAAACCTGAACACAAAAATAAAATATCCCAATACTTCCCTCTTTAATCCCATCCTCTCTTTTGATCCTCTATTTTGTCAAGCAAACTTGAGAAATATATATACATCTTCTCTCAGAGCTGAGCCTTGTCCCCTCCTCCTCTTCGCTGCGCTGTGTGCGGGTGTAAGGCGATTGGCTGCAGCAGGAGCCTATTCCTTCTCCCTCTCCCTGCTGCAGCAGGAGCCTCTCCCCTCTCCCTGCTGCAGCAGGAGCCTATTCCCTCTCCCTGCTGCAGCAGGAGCCTATTCCCTCTCCCTGCTGCAGCATGAGCTTCCCTCCTCTCCCTCTGGCCTGTTTGCAGTAGAACACAAAGAATGTTAAGTCCTGCCCCTTTCGATAAATTTAACCCCAATTTGATGCTTTCAGACTGAAATGGAAGACATCAGTAAATTACACCCCTGTATTTTCTGCAGGATTTCTACAAGACTGTTTATTTTAGGATAGTGCAAAAACCCTGAAGTCTGGAGAACAGGGCGGGCAAGAAAATCTCTTGCTTACTTGTATTATTAAATTCTATTTTTTTCTGTTCCTTTAAAAACTAAGTAAACTTTTATGATATTCTTTATATTTTTCTGCCCTTTCAACTGCAAGCCGATTATTGGGTCCTGAGTCCTCCACCGGTCGCTCAAGCACCCACAAGAGGTGAGCATCTCAGCAGACAGGAGCTTTATAGCCTAGTCCATGCTATCTTCTGAATTCGTACCCTACGTAACCTACCTCTCTTGGGTGGGAGTTGAGCATTTGGAGGGGATTTCAGGACCTGGAAGTCCACAGATCTGCTTACAGTTGAAAGGGCAATGAAATATATTTAAAAAAAATGTAAAAGTTTACTTGCTCTTTAAATAAAATATTCTGTATTAGTAAGAGTACCGGAAATTACTTTTTACTTTACCTCCCCTTAAAAACATAATGTGGCAAACTTTCCCTTCCAAAATAAGATGTTGAGGTTTTCCAAATCTTCGATCACGTTGTCTAGAGAGACCCTATCAATCTCATGTGCAGAAGAATCATCTCCGAGCAGATTTTAGACTTTTTAGATAATTTCCTGTGGGAATATTTTTCTACGTTGAGCCTAGAACAAATATGAGTTTACCACTCGCTGTTCACGCCAGCAGGCAACGTTTCCCCTGAAGCTGAACTGAATATGTTCATTTTGCCATTACATTCCCGTAAGATGAAATATTAAGACCGATCTTGCATTGAAGCAACTTTATTGGATGTTACTGACCAAGTCACAAACACAACGCCCAATAGTAGAAATTATGGATGGAGCCTTTAGAAGCAAATCTGAAATAGCAAAGAATGTCACCAGAAGAAGGTGAGTGTTGAAAGCGGGCAGTGTTAGACATCCCACCTACTTCATAAAATGGATCAAGCTTTTTAATGTATGAACATGAACATGATTATCCCATCTTGGTCAATATCTACCCATCTTCTACTGGCTTTTTCAAGCAGAATGACAAAACATTTTAAGAAGCGTATAAAATCTGACGTTAGCTCCACCACCTTATTACAGAGTGTCCATCAATGGCTGACCCATCATTGGATCTCCTTCCAGCAACTTAAATCTAACTTTAAAACACAAAGAAAAACCTTAGATCCAAATGTATCAGAACTAGAGATGAGTAGATCTTTTGAAAATATCTCTATTCACAACATTTTTCCCAAAAGTTGATTTGCGGAATATAACATTTGTGCAAATCATGTAATTACTTGAAAACTACATGTGGGAGAAAGATAGGATTCTTCTGACAATAAAAGCTTAAACTCTACAGGAGAGAGAACTCTGCTGACCATAAGAGCTTACACTCTACAGAAGAAAGAGAGAGGACCCCACTGACTACAAGAGCTTACACTCTAAAGGAGAGAGAGAGGACCCCGCTGACCATAAGAGCTTACACTCTACAGGAGAGAGGACCCCACTGACCATAAGAGCTTACATTCTACAGGAGAGAGAGGACCTCACTGACCATAAGAGCTTACATTCTACAGGAGAGAGAGGACCTCACTGACCATAAGAGCTTACACTCTACAGAAGAGAGAGGACCCCACTGATCATAAGAGCTTACACTCTACAGAAGAGAGAGGGCCCCACTGACCATAAGAGCTTACACTCTAAAGAAGAGAGAGGACCCCACTGATCATAAGAGCTTACACTCTACAGGAGAGAGAGGACCCCACTGACCATAAGAGCTTACATTCTACAGGAGAGAGAGAGGACCCCACTGACCATAAGAGCTTACATTCTACAGGAGAGAGAGGACCTCACTGACCATAAGAGCTTACACTCTACAGAAGAGAGAGGACCCCACTGATCATAAGAGCTTACACTCTACAGAAGAGAGAGGGCCCCACTGACCATAAGAGCTTACACTCTAAAGAAGAGAGAGGACCCCACTGATCATAAGAGCTTACACTCTACAGGAGAGAGAGGACCCCACTGACCATAAGAGATTACATTCTACAGGAGAGAGAGAGGACCCCACTGACCATAAGAGCTTACACTCTACAGGAGAGAGAGAGGACCCCACTGACCATAAGAGCTTACACTCTACAGGAGAGAGAGAACCCCGCTGACCATAAGAGCTTACACTCTACAGGAGAGAGAGGACCCCACTGACCATAAGAGCTCACACTCTACAGGAGAGAGAGGACCCCACTGACCATAAGAGCTTACATTCTACAGGAGAGAGAGAGAGGACCCCACTGACCATAAGAGCTTACACTCTACAGGGGAGAGAGAGGACCCCACTTACCATAAGAGCTTACACTCTACAGGAGAGACAGGACCCCACTGACCATAAGAGCTTACACTCTACAGGAGAGAGAGAGGACCCCACTGACCATAAGAGCTTACACTATACAGGAGAGAGAGGACCCCACTGACCATAAGAGCTTACACTCTACAGGAGAGAGAGAGGACCCCACTGACCATAAGAGCTTACACTCTACAGGAGAGAGAGAGGACCCCACTGACCATAAGAGCTTACACTATACAGGAGAGAGAGGACCCCACTGACCAAAAGAGCTTACACTCTACAGGAGAGAGAGGACCCCACTGACCATAAGAGCTTACACTCTACAGGAGAGAGGACCCCACTGACCATAAGAGCTTACATTCTACAGGAGAGAGAGAGGACCCCACTGACCATAAGAGCTTACACTCTACAGGAGAGAGAGGACCCCACTGACCATAAGAGCTCACACTCTACAGGAGAGAGAGGACCCCACTGACCATAAGAGCTTACATTCTACAGGAGAGAGAGAGGACCCCACTGACCATAAGAGCTTACACTCTACAGGAGAGAGAGGACCCTGCTGACCATAAGAGCTTACACTCTACAGGAGAGAGAGAGGACCCCACTGACCATAAGAGCTTACACTCTACAGGAGAGAGAGAGAGGAGCCCGCTGACCATAAGAGCTTACACTCTACAGGAGAGAGAGGACCCCACTGACCATAAGAGCTTACACTATACAGGAGAGAGAGGACCCCACTGACCATAAGAGCTTACACTCTACAGGAGAGAGAGGACCCCACTGACCATAAGAGCTTACACTCTACAGGAGAGAGAGGACCCCGCTGACCATAAGAGCTTACACACTACAGGAGAGAGAGGACCCCACTGACCATAAGAGCTTACACTCTACAGGAGAGAGAGGACCCCGCTGACCATAAGAGCTTACACTCTACAGGAGAGAGAGAGGACCTCACTGACCATAAGAGCTTACACTCTACAGGAGAGAGAGGACCCCACTGACCCTAAGAGCTTACACTATACAGAAGAGAGAGGGCCCCACTGACCATAAGAGCTTACACTCTACAGGAGAGAGAGCACCCCACTGACCATAAGAGCTTACACTCTACAGGAGAGAGAGAAGACCCCACTGACCATAAGAGCTTACACTCTACAGGAGAGAGAGGACCTCACTGACCATAAGACCTTACACTCTACAGGAGAGAGAGGACCCCACTGACCATAAGAGTTTACACTCTACAGGAGAGAGAGGACCCCACTGACCATGAGAGCTTACACTCTACAGGAGAGAGAGAACCCCACTGACCATAAGAGCTTACACTATACAGAAGAGAGAGGGCCCCACTGACCATAAGAGCTTACACTCTACAGGAGAGAGAGGACCCCACTGACCCTAAGAGCTTACACTATACAGGAGAGAGAGAGGACCCCACTGACCATAAGAGCTTACACTCTACAGGAGAGAGAGGACCTCACTGACCCTAAGAGCTTACACTCTACAGGAGAGAGGGGACCTCACTGACCATAAGAGCTTACACTATACAGAAGAGAGAGGGCCCCACTGACCATAAGAGCTTACACTCTACAGGAGAGAGAGGACCCCACTGACCCTAAGAGCTTACACTCTACAGGAGAGAGAGAGGACCCCACTGACCATAAGAGCTTACACTCTACAGGAGAGAGAGGACCTCACTGACCCTAAGAGCTTACACTCTACAGGAGAGAGAGCACCTCACTGACCATAAGAGCTTACACTCTACAGGAGAGAGAGAGAAGACCCCACTGACCATAAGAGCTTACACTCTACAGGAGAGAGAGGACCCTGCTGACCATAAGAGCTTACACTCTACAGGAGAGAGAGGACCCCACTGACCATAAGAGCTTACACTCTACAGGAGAGAGAGGACCCCACTGACCCTAAGAGCTTACACTATACAGGAGAGAGAGAGGACCTCACTGACCCTAAGAGCTTACACTCTACAGGAGAGAGGGGACCCCACTGACCATAAGAGCTTACACTCTACAGGAGAGACAGGACCCCACTGACCATAAGAGCTTACACTCTACATGAGAGAGAGGACCCTGCTGACCATAAGAGCTTACACTCTACAGGAGAGAGAGAGGACCCCACTGACCATAAGAGCTTACACTCTACAGGAGAGAGAGGACCCCACTGACCCTAAGAGCTTACACTCTACAGGAGAGAGAGGACCTCACTGACCCTAAGAGCTTCCACTCTACAGGAGAGAGAGAGGACCCCACTGACCATAAGAGCTTACACTCTACAGGAGAGAGAGGACCCCACTGACCATAAGAGCTTACACTCTACAGTTGAGAGAGAGGACCCCACTGACCATAAGAGCTTACACTCTACAGGAGAGAGAGAGGGCCCCACTGACCATAAGAGCGTACACTCTACAGGAGAGAGAGAGGGCCCCACTGACCATAAGAGCTTACACTCTACAGGAGAGAGAGAGGACTCCACTGACCATAAGAGCTTACACTCTACAGGAGAGAGAGGACCCCACTGACCATAAGAGCTTACACTCTACAGGAGAGAGAGGACCTCACTGACCATAAGAGCTTACACTCTACAGGAGAGAGAGAGGACTCCACTGACCATAAGAGCTTACACTATACAAGAGAGAGAGGACCCCACTGACCATAAGAGCTTACACTCTACAGGAGAGAGAGGACCCCTCTGACCATAAGAGCTTACACTCTACAGGAGAGAGAGAGGACTCCACTGACCATAAGAGCTTACACTATACAAGAGAGAGAGGACCCTGCTGACCATAAGAGCTTACACTCTACAGGAGAGAGGACCCCACTGACCATGAGATCTTACACTCTACAGGAGAGACAGGACCCCACTGACCATAAGAGCTTACACTCTACAGAAGAGAGAGGACCCCACTGACCATAAGAGCTTACACTCTACAGGAGAGACAGAGGACCCCACTGACCATAAGAGCTTACACTCTACAGAAGAGAGAGAGAGGACCCCACTGACCATAAGAGCTTACACTCTACAGGAGAGACAGAGGACCCCACTGACCATAAGAGCTTACACTCTACAGAAGAGAGAGAGAGGACCCCACTGACCATAAGAGCTTACACTCTACAGGAGAGACAGAGGACCCCACTGACCATAAGAGCTTACACTCTACAGAAGAGAGAGAGGACCCCGCTGACCATCAGAGACTTACCCAGTGACTCCTGAGATGGAAAACATTTTTGCAGCACAAAATGATGTTAACCTGCTCTCTGATGCTCCAGCAGTCTGGGAAATGGTGGCTGGGGCAAGATTTATTTATGACCCACAAATGGAATTTCAACGTGTCTGAATTTGCATAAAACATCCACGAATTTCAGGAAATACGACTCGAACTCTACACATTTTGGGGATTGAGCTGCTGATCTCTAATCAGAACTAAACCTGAGTCTCAGATATCTAGGTAATATCAATAGTGCAAGATCAGTAATCATGAGATCACCATAAGCTTTGACAATTGAGAAACTCATCTCCGCCACATCTGATTTCTAAGATATTAATTCTAAATATATAAAAGATGACAAATCAATAATTAAAGTTTTTGTTCATGATCGCAAAACATTAAATAACCAAAATCTTTTTCCAGTCACTGACAATCTTAAGCCACTGAGTCTAGACATTGTGGCTCCACGTGTACTGACACCACATGTAGGAGGCAATGATGGAGCACTGTGTAAATAGATTACAAAGTGTTTTCTTCCATTTACTGTTGAAATCTGTCCTTTGTTTTTTGCTTCTCAAAAATATAAGAAAATTCATTAAGTTGCAAACAAAGACGTCGGGGGCCTTAGAGGATACACAGCCGAGACCTCTCTCCCCTCTTAATGTGCCACCCCTGATAATGTGCTTGTGTTCTGCCATCTTTCTTTTATTTTCTTTCTAATGAAAATCAGAAAATACCGCGTATTTACATGTTGTTCTTCCGGTAAACTTGTAAGTGGAACAAAACATCACACGAAATTAATCACAGACATGACAGCCGCAAAACAAGGACAAAGAAAATTACAAAGTGTAAAGTCAGACAAAAAGTGTGAAAAAAGGTCAGGAAAAAAATTATAAAAAAAGGTCTACATAAATATTCACATGGAGAAAGCATGTATAATTATGCAAAAGGACTGAATGCAAATATTTTATCAGAAATTCATATAGATTGAAAATATAAGAAGGAATTACAATTGTCAATTATCCAAAAATCCAGTCATGTTTTTATGAGGAAGTCATCTTAGTTATGAAAGGCTATATTGAGATTACAGAAGGGAATCAATCAATCAATCAATCAATCAATCAGGATCACCTCTATAAGCTAGAGCAGAGAACTCACTGTCACAATTCCACCGCTCAGTGTGTCTTGGACACAGTGACTGAAAGCTCCGTTATCCAATTTAGTGCAGGGGCGTGCTGAGCTGTTGGTATATTTGATTGACAACTCAGTCGTCCAATCTAAGGCAGGGGCGTGCTGAGCTTTCAATATTTCATTGACAGCTCCGTTGTCTGAGCGCAGGGGTGTGCTGAGCTGTTTGTATTTTGAGTGACAGCTTGGCCGTCCAATCTGAGACTGGGAGGTGCTGAGCTTCCTTCAAGTGTTCTGTGTTACAAGTGATTACCCAGCTACTTAACTGAGCTGTCTGTCCCAGATAGCTGCCAGTTGTAGCTTTCAGCTCTGTCTGGTTTGTCCTCTGTGCTTTGTGCTCTGAATTCAGACAGTCTGATCTTCTGTTGCCGGACCCTGGACTTGCCTATGGACTACCCATTTTTATTACTCCTTCTGCCTTGACCGCTCTCTGGCCTTAGAATTCTGACTTTGGACTGTGACCTGACTACGGCTTTACCTTGCACCTTTGTATATGTTGAGCCATTTTGGTATCTGACCCCGGACCTCTTCACTACCCAAGCCCCAAGGCTTGCCCGTATGTAGTGACTAGCATCATACTCACTATTTCTAACCATTATTATCCATGTATTTCATTGTGGGTCATTTAAAAGGGTTTTGCCAACTTTACAAATTATCACCAAGAAACAGGATAGTTGACAGCTGGTTAAACATTAGGGGTTTTGCCCCTTGGACCACCACCAATTCTAAGAATGTTTCTCTAAAGTTCCCCATTTGAAGGAAGTGATAGCCATGCATTCACACCTTGGCCATGAAGGAAGTTTTGGCCGTGCATTTTCTACATGACTGTCAGTGTTAAATGAATATGAATACATCACTTTGCTATCTACGACAGTCCCGTAGATAATGATGGGAGCAGACATGCATCTGTAGCCATTGCTCCATTTAAACAAGAAAATAGCCTCTTTCGGGAGCAATAGGGTTTAAACTCTAGTGTAATCTGTCATGAGTAGCAATTATACAAGTCAATATCAATGCTTTAACGAGCCTTGATTTAGGATAAAATGCCAAACCAGAAACTTCATATGCAGAAATATGTTTTGGTGTGTTTGCCTCTCATCAGTGCAAAGCAACTAGGCACGTCAAAATCTGTAGGGGTCCCAGTGCCCCACGGGCCCAGTGATCATGTGGATTGGGGTGACTTACTGAGTTCTGATAACCCCTTTAACATATGGTCTCAAATTAAATTCCTCTAGAAAAAACATATGGTCTCCAAGGGATTTTTGTAAGCCAGATCAGAGGTAATTACAAGATCCGAGATTGATTCACACATGCATTGCATGGATGACAATTTATTTTAATGGCCATCATGTAACTCTTCAAGGGAAACGAATTAGCCATGGTGGCTTCCCCTGACAATCAGTGAATTGCTGGGTCAGCTTCCATTTAGAATGTAATCCCTTTATTAATTAGGACATTAGAATTAAGTGAATAAATTCGAGTTGAATTGGATTCCACTCAAATTTTACAATAATGCACATTTGCCAAAAATACAGATATTTGGTAGTTCACTTCAATGCTGATACTGCAAAATGGCTGCTGATGATCACCATTTATCTGAACTGTAAAAGGCCATCAAAATGTAGGAAAAACAAAAAAATCCATATGCTCACCTGTCTGGCTCCTCCCATCTTCAGCTTTTTACCGTCACCCATATGTTCCTTGTCTCATCTACAGATCGACGCCACTTGAGCTAAAATCCCAGGACTTTCACGCTGGGCTGAGATTTCCGGCTTTGATGAAGCCAGGAAAGGTTTTGCACAATTGCCCAAAGGTGACCTTCCATGCGCAGAGCATTCTCAGGCCCTATAAAAGCCAAAAGTCCCCACCCAGCGTGAGAGGCCTGTGGATTGCAGAGTAGAGGGAATGGGGAGATATTCTGCATCAACCACATTTTCCTGATCCGCCCAGTCAGTGATTCCATCATAGAAGGAAATTAGCTTAGTCTGGCATGACTTGTTTGCACAAATATTTTGGATAATTACTGTATTGTTATGCAAGCACTTACATACATGCTGTCAGGATTCAAACCCAGCAGCTCTTGTGTACCAGGCAGCAGCTCTTCCCTTTGAGCTATTCAGCCTGCTGGACAGTTCCTTGCTAACCTATATACTAGTACCTGTGTTGTTCCTGATTACCTCCACCCTGAGTTCCTGATTGCCTTTACCCTCATTGCCTCCACCATGGAATCTTTTGATTGAATGCCGTACTTAATCCTGATATTGCATTTCCTTCTTTGCATGATTATTGAGCTCCCAGCCATTAGTCAAGCTCTCCTTTCATCTGCTACCTCCTTCCAACTATATTGCTACTCCTGCTTAATGACCTCTGGCTGATTCTGACTATACACCCTGCTGATCCTTCAAACTATGCTGCTGCTCCCATGTACCGACCTCTGGCTGATTCCTGACTGCCCTACCTGCTTGTGCTGCCTCTAGTGGTTGCAGTACCACTGCTCCAATCTAGGTCAGTTCTTAAAAAATGCTGTTTAATAATTTGTTCAAAGATCTTTCCTGGTATAGAAGTAAGGCTCACTGGCCTGTAATTTCCTGGCACCATCTTCTTTCCTTTTTTGAAGATAGAGACAACGTTTGCCCTCCTCCAATTTTCTGGGACTTCTCCTATTCTCCTGGAATTTTAAAAGATTCCGGCTACTGGTTCTGAAATTTCTTCGGCTAACTCTTTCAGTACCCTAGGATGTAATTAATCTGGACAAGGAGATATAAATTCATGTAAATTAGCTGAGTGTTCTCTCACCATCTCTCTGTTTATGAATATTGTGGATTCTTTTATTATTTCAATAATATAGTAAAGATCAGTTGATGTTACAATTGTTTTCTTAGAGAACACAGATGAAAAATAGGAATCTAAAAGTTTGGATTAGTGAAGAGCAAACCCAAACTGTAAAATTCAGGGTTCGTCACAGACTCCTAGATTCTGTGCACGGACCCCAAACACAGACTTTTTCTCGGGTTCGCCAACCAAATAAAGCTTGTTGAAAGGCTGCTGCACAGCCAATCAACAAGCTTTGAGGCTATGGGCAATTCCGGAGCCATCACAGCCATGCTAAGTACTGGCATGACACTGATTGGCCTGCACACCATGTGACCCTGCCTGTATAAAGGCCGGTTTATGGGTTGCGTCGCCATTCTGTTCCTCGTGCCCTGTCAGTGTGATTCCCAGTGCCACATCAGCCTCGTGTTGTGTGCTATATAAGCCTCATACTCTGTGCCTGAAAAGCTTGTTCTTGTGTGCCATACCTGCATTGTGTAGACTGCTCTAAGAGCCTGTTGCTCTGTGCCATAAAAGCCTTGTGGTCTGGGCCATAAAAGCCTGCTGCCTTGTGGCAAAAAACCTATTGCTCTATGCCTAATATACCTTGTTCTCTGCTTCAAAAAATCCTATTTCTCTGTTGCATAAATGCCTTATTCTCTGGCAAAAAAATCCTATTGTTCTGTGCCATATATACCTTGTACTCTGAGGCAAAACAATCCTATTGCTCTGCTGCATAAAAAGTTTGCACCCTTTGGAAAAACAAACTTGTACTCTGTGCCATAAAACCTGTTGCTCTGTGGCATAATAGACTTGAGTAGAGTGCCTGAATCCAGCCTCTTGGCTACAAGGTTTTTTTAAGGGGGAAAACATGAGGAGAGCAGCAAATAGAGGACGTGGTCATAGTGCTGCTGGTGGTGATGGTGTAGCTGCTGCAGGAAGAGGACATCGTCAATCTGCGACTGATAAGTGTCCAGCTACAACAGCTTCCTCAGGTGCACGCAGGCAACTGGATGTTCAGTGTTATTTACTAGGCCTCAGTACTGTAGAACGAATGATGATTCCAGAACATGTGGAGGGCTGAAATCACCTACATGTAGTTCCTTCACATTTTCTTCCACCAGGTCCCCTGCAGAAAGCGTTCAGCTGGCACCTGAGAATCTTAATCATCGTTCTTCCACACCACCTTGCAAATCATCCAAGCAGTGTGAGCCCCAAGTCATGCAGCAGTATCTTCTGTTGTTTGATGAGTCCGCTGGCTGTGGTTCCATGGCCCATCCACCTGGCCCTGCCTCAGAAATGGCAGAGCCTGAGGGCACTGATGCACAACCACTTGTTCTGTCACGGGATGAGTACATGAAAGGGCAAATGCACAATTGCAACATATCTCTGGGGATGAGGAAACACAGGTGACAACTTCTGCAGCTTTCTGCAGTGTGCTCACTGTCAAGGAGGGCAGGTGCAGGACTGGGTGGAAGATGATGCGGGGGATGATGAGGTATTCGACACTCCATGGACTGAAGGGCCTCATAGTGACATGTGCAGTTCGGAGGAAGAAGAGGTGGAAAAGCACAGCGGCCAGCCTCTAGCTAGTAAGTCATCTGCTATTGCCCCCTGAGCCAAGGGAATGAGCCAGCTCAAAGGAGCTACCTGGCGTGTTACTTCTTCACCAAATATAATGAAGACAAGCGACAGATTATTTGCACACTGTGCCATTAGAGCCTCAATATTCTAACCTGAGCACCACCTGCATGATCAGGCATCTCAAACCCAAACGTGAGGTGCAGTGGAGTACATATCTTAAAAAGCATGACAAATCTGAGCCTCCTCCTGCTCCCTCTTTTGCTGCACTCACTGTCTCTATCTTTTGGTCATGTTCAACAGGGCCACCTCCTGCCCCACCCCCCGCAAAGAGAGGATGTGACAGCAAAGTCACCACAACCAGTGTCACCGACCATTTCTACACCGTCTCATGGAAGTTTTCAACTCTCCATCCACCAAATCCTCGAGATAAATAGGAAATTCCACCCACAAGCCATGTGCCTGATTGTCAGCCTCAGTCTCCGGGAGGGCACTGTTAAAATTTTTATATTTTTAATTTACTCCTTTTTTATCATGATTTCTATGGTGACAGAACCCCTTAAGTCATTTCCTATCCATACTTTTTTGCAGGGCAATTGTCCATTTTGCTTCTTTTTGTAGCCCCCTAGCCCTTACTATGACCATTTTACAGCAATTTTACAGGTGTAAAGTTTGGGTCCCAATTGACTTATATGGAGATTGGTGTGCGGGGTCAAGTTGACTTAAAAAAAAAAGTCTGCCTGAACCAGCCTAACGTGGATATCCATGGGTTCGTTCATCTATAGTTTGGATCTATGTTTGCACAAATTTTGTTCTCAATTGAAGACTGTGATATTGAGTCAGTGCATCAAAAGGCATCAAGTTGTGTGAATACGTACCTAGGGTGGAAGGTTTTACATGATGGCTCTTTGCTAAAAACTCACTGCAGAAGTAGTAAAATTAATGGTGATGAGGAAATTCAGTCCAGTGATCTATAATTTCATACAGTCGGGGTACAAAGCAAGCGCAGTTAGGCTCTGGTGTCTGAGGGAACCCAATGGCTCTACCCCAGTAAGTGGAGTCTGTTAGACAGGGGTGTAGTTTGCTATTACAGATTTTCCATTTTATCTGCAAGTACACCGTTCTATAGAACCATATTAAAATATCAGATTGCTATGAGTTGGTTGACTTATATGCTGCTTTGACCAAGAGGATGAGTCTGAATAGTGTGAGAAATTAATTATTAAAGAAACACTTAATATAAAAAAAACACTTTCTTCTCTAATCTCATCCTCTTCCTTGAGCCTGTATTTTGTCCATTACAATTGAGAAAGATATAAATACATTTTCTCTATGTATATTAGAGGCTGAGCCATTTCTTGTTCCTCCTCGTAATCTGGCCGTAAGACAACTGGCTGTAGCAGGGGCCTCCCCCTCTGCGGTGTGTGATGATTCCTAAGCCCTGCCCTCTTGGCTATACCTCACCCCCATTAGATGCTTCCCAGCTGAAAAGGAAACACAGCATTAAATTACACCTCTTAATTTTCTAAAGGATTTCTACATTTGTGTTAAGATCATGCAGAAAACCCTAAAATCTCTGTGGGCCAAAATATTTACCACTTACTTGGATCATTTAATTTAAATTTTAGTGTTTCTTAAAGATTAACTAAACCTTTCTAATGTTTTACATATTTCATTGCCCGTGTAATTAAATACAAATCGGTGGGGTTTTGAGTCCTGAGACTCCTACTGATCACTCAACCTCCCACCTCTAAAAAGTGCCGCACTCCGGGACAGGAGACAGTGGCTAAAAGAGCACAGAGAGTGGTGCCAGATTCAATGGAAATCATAGGCTTTTGTGGCCAATGCTTTTTAATGTATCTGTTCTCTGGTCTGTCTGCAAGTTCACCCCGGAGCTTGAGTCTCCTAAGCTGCGCATCTCTCAGGATGTGTGAGTGATCGAAGGAGGTCCAGGTCCTGAGACCCCCACCGATTTGTTCGAAATTACAATGGCAATGACATATGTAAAAACATCAGCCATAAATAGCTACTGTTTAAAGTATGAGTGTGAAGCTAGTCACTTCTCACAGAAAAGCTGTGAGGCAGGGTAGTCAAATGTTTTGGGATCTGATACCAAGAGAGCATATCATAACCTAAAGGAGAAAAGACAAAGGGGTAGTCAGGTCAAGGCCCGAGGTCAGAATACCAGGAAGAAGGCAAATCAGAGCAAAAGGCTAGGCAAATGGATGGTCAAAAAGATGTCCAAGGTCAAGCAGCAATAGATCAACAAAAAAACAGAAGAATGCATGAAAAACATACACCACCGAACAAACGTTATGATTGGCAGAGATCTGGGACTGACAACTTATATAAGTAGCTAGGTCATCATTAAGAACAGTGAACATCTGAATGAAGCCCAGCACCTCCCAGACTCAGTTTTGGAAGGCTAAGCTGTCTATCAAAGCACCAATATCTCACTATGCCTGTACACAAGACTGCACAACTTAACTGTCACTTACTGCGTCCATTTTTTATTGGATCTCCCCTCAAAACTCTAAGTGACCACTAATACGTCCTTTTACTGACCTGAGATATATGTGAATAGCATCCCATGACAGGCAAAAATGCAGAGGCTGTCAGCTGTACACTATAGTTGACATCCCGCTTCATTAACCACAATCAGTATTGGCAACACCTATGGTTGTATAACCCCTTCGGTATTGCTTTCAATAGTGATAACGGCATCTAGATGGTTAACACAGTGTGGGGTCTCCCTCTTTACCCCATTGACACTCTGAGACAGTGATTGCGTTGTCCTGATGGTACTAATGGTAATCCTCGGCCAAGTAGTGACCCTTAGGATCTGTCGGCCATAGTGGCCTGTTCAGATCTTTGCAACATTTTCCTGTAAAGTACCTGAGGGGTTAATAAACTACCTGAAAGCAGTTTTGAATATGTTGAGGGATGCTGTCTTTAAAACGGTATCACTTTCAGAGGATTTCCAGTATACAGTAGATGTCTACCCAAAGTCACTTCAAAACTGAATAGGTCCCTAAAAAAGTAAGTTTTATTAATCTCCTTGAAAAAATGAAAAATTACTACTAAATTTGGAAAATTCTAAATTTCTTGCTGCATAAAAGGGCACGTTTTAGAGACAGTTCTGTTTTAAGGTAGACATAGGGTAAAAAGTTATTTATTAACTCTTAGATAAACATTCAAAATGTAAAAATTGCTAATTTTTGTAAAATTTGTCAAATGTCAAAATGATTTTGTTTTGTAAATAAATGCAAAATATATCTGCCTAAATGCATCATTATAATATAGTATATTGTGTCACGAAAAAAACAGTATCAAAATCACTTGGATATGTTGAAACATTCCAGAGTTATTGCAACATTATAAAGTGACACATCAGATTTGAAAAATTTGGCCTTGACTAAGGGGTTAAGAAAATGTGGCAAATGTTTCCATTGACAGAAGTTCTGGTTTTCTAATTCTATGAGCGCAAAGTGACCCTATCGAGCCCATGGAGCACAATCTTCTTCTTGAAGGCTAAGTTCAGACTTTTCAGAGAATTTTCTGTAAGAATATTTTTCTACGTTGAGCATAGAATAAATATAAGTTTACTACCTGCTCTTCTCGCCTGTGCTTTCCCTAATGCTGAAGTGAACATGTTGATTTTACCATTACATTCCCATAAGATAAAATAGTAAAACCGATCTCACATTGGAAAAATTATTGTTCCTGTAACTACATTGGACTCTACTGACCAAGTCACAAACCCAGCACTTTTATAGCAGAAATTACAAATGGAGATTTTGAAAGAAAATCTCAAATAACACAAAAGAACGAAGAGGGATGTGTGTGCATGCAGTAAGAAGTGTTAGATATCCAGTGGTCTAATTAGAGTCCAATGGATCTCAATGCAAAATTTGGACCTGGGTCCCCTCTCACGTGTTGGTCAGATATATGGACCCTTGTAACATTCTAAAATCTATAAGGAAATACAGGTACCCCCCTATTATGTAGTAATATCTCCCATCATGGGCCTCTTCCAGGTACAGTAGGTACAGTACATATGTCCCCAATCCTGGGTCCCTTCTTGCATATATGTCTCCAATCATGGTATATATGTCCTTGATACTGGTATATATGTCTATCATCCTGATATATATGCCCTCATCCTTGGTCTTTTCCTAGTATACAGTGGGGAGAAAAAGTATTTAGTCAGCCACCAATTGTACAAGTTCTCCCACTTAAAAAGAGGAGAGAGGCCTGTAACTGACATCATAGGTAGACCACGACTATGAAAATTTAACTTTTTGGCCACAACCATAAACGTTACATTTGGAGAGAGGTCAACAATGCCCATGATGAAAGGAACACCATTCCTACTGTAAAGCATGGAGGTGGATCGCTGATGCTTTGAGGATGTGTGAGCTACAAAGGCAAAGGAAATGGTCAAAATTGAAGGAAAGATGAATGCAGCTTGTTATCAGCAAATACAGGAGGCAAGTTTGCACTCTTCAGCCCAGAAGCTGCACATGTGACATACTTGCATGTACCAACATGACAATGATCCATGTAGTCAAGGAAATAAGATGCAAAATATCAGATGCAACAAAAGGTTACAATTGATAATCTGACAGTTCCGGCTACAGAAGAGGAAAGAGTGTGATGTAGGAGCAGAGGAAGGTGAGTGGAATGATGTTTATATATATATATATATATATATATATATATATATATATATATATGTACAGTGGGAAAAAAAGTATTTAGTCAGCCACATCCCCAAAGCATCAGTGATCCACCTCCGTGCTTTACAGTAGGAATGGTGTTCCTTTCATCATGGGCATTGTTGATCTCTCTCCAAATGTAACGTTTATGGTTGTGGCCAAAAAGTTAAATTTTGACCTCATCACTCCAAATTAAGTTGTTCCAGAAGTTTTGAGGTTTGTCTCTGTGCTGTTTTGCATATTGTAGGCGAGATACTTTGTGGCATTTGCGCAGTAATGGCTTTCTTTTGGTGACTCAACCATGCAACCCATTTTTCTTCAAGTGCCTCCTTACTGTGTATCTTGAAACAGCCACACCGCTAGTTTTCAGAGAGTCCAGTATTTCAGCTGATTTTATTTGTGGGTTTTACATTGCATCCCGAACTGACTGGCATTAACCAGTTATTAACTTTGGATATCTTTTTGTATCCCCTTCCGGTTTTATACAGTTCAACTACCTTTTCCCATAGATTCGTTGACAATTCTTTTGCTTTCCCCATGGCTCACAATCCAGAAACTTCAGTGGCTGGATGAAAGATGCCAGAGTCTGTCTGGATCCTAGAAACTCACTCAGCTTTTATGCACACACTGATTACAAGCAAACAGGTCACAGGTGAGGATGTTACCTTTAATAGCCATTCAAACCCATTTGTGTCAACTTCTGTGCATGTTATCATGCCACAATCACCAGGGTATGTGAACTTTTGATCAGGGTCATTTGGATGTTTTCGGTTGTCATTATGATTTAAAAAGAGAAAACGCAGTAGCTTGACAATAAAAGGCTTCACCCAACCACTAACCATGAGTGGAGAAAAAATTTTGGTGTTATCATTCATATTCTCTGAAAAAAGGCCAAGAAAGCAAAATTTCTGCCGGGGTATGTAAACTTTTCAGCACAACTGTATGCATGAGTACACCTTATTATGTATGGCATATCTTACATAAGATTTATTGTCCTTATTTTAATGCACTGGTGCAATTTATTGATACATAGTGCCATTAGGGGCAGTTACAGTATATCTATATATGTGATGGTTAATTTCTCTCTTATGCCACCTGTGACATTAATAGATATGTCCATGATGTAATAACTCTACATATTGATCATCTCACCATTTTAGATCTTTCTTTTAATATATATGTTTTTTATGGAATCTTTCCCTTATAAAACGTATTTACATTTACAGTAATAAAGGTCATTTATAAGATTTCAATATTTAGGTTACGTACCTGTTTATAGGTTACAACATAGACATAACATTAACCTTTTCTAAAGAGCCAGGTGACCGTGTGAGCTGTGAATGTGGCAATACCAACATTTTGAAAATAGACCCAATGAATTGGAACGATTTGCAATTTGACTCAAGAAAATTGCCCAAAATATGCTCACCGACATTTTACACAAAGCAGAAGATTGCGCAAGCTAGAGACCTTAGGGGCATCGGCATGGGCTAGCCCATATTGCCATATGACATGGTTTTGCACAGTCAGTCAGGAGGTTTTGTAATAGCCTGTATAAAAGCAGAGGCAGGGAATGCAGCAGCCATTTTAAGCTGAATCTAGATAGTGGGAGGATGTCATCGCTCACAGATTAACAATAAAGATAGGGGGAGAAATCTATAAAACACCCAATAAACATTACAGATAGTGATAGCCCAGCAGTGATAAACAGGTGCCATACATATTGGTGACTTTGACGTGGCTGAGTTTGTGTCAAAGAGCTAGAAAAGTGTCCAACATAGTCCTAGTAGACCTTCCAGCATTACAAACGTTTTTCCATCCAAATGGTGGCTTTTTCTTACTTGCAAATTTCCGTAAATCAATTTGCTGTTAACTTAATTATTTTTTTAAATTGTGACAAATTTGGCAAATTTACGATTGAAATTATTTGCTTCTCTCGGGCATCAAGGCGGATCCCAGATCAGTGCAGCGACAGTCAGGACCTCCAGGCATCACTCAAGTGCTTCCGAGAAGACTCTTTTAAATTTTTTTTTATACAACCAGTAACTAAGTATCAATGAGGTCCAAGTCTTTTCTTATTGCCTTCCTGTCACACTACATATGTCTTAGGAGACGACCAATCCTCACTAGCCCCCAAGGTATACCAGTGTCTTAAGGTGTCCCGGGTATCTTTTAGAGTCAAGCAATGTCCCTGGAACTCACCTTTCACAATGATATAATTTACAGTTCATCCATTCCATTATTAATACCTTTGGTTGCTATAATAAATTCCTTTTGACACATCACTATAAAATTACTGTCATTTCCACCTGTTACTACATGAAGTGATCAGCGAGGAGTCTGGGCGTAATTTTTTCCTTCTTTTTCCTCCAAGAACGCTCTGGGTTTCATGATCTTTCCACACCATTAACTTGCCTGACAGCAATACGAGCTATTAACATAAAATGCCATTAGTTTCGTAACATGCTGGAGAAGCAGATTATCCCATAAATCGTCAATTAGTTTGGGCTTAGAAGCAGCAACCTGGGTGTTTTTGATGGATCAGCAAAGTTTCATATTCTTGTTATTATTTGCATATGTTAAAGGAAAGTCTTAGAATTGAAAAGTGCTGCGGTAAGATGGTCGGAGAGATGGTTTGCGGCTTAAATAGTCGAACAGGAAGACGACGGAGTTTAGATTTCAGGTCATTTTTATATTCCAATCATTTTAATCAACTGTTATAAACGGTAGGAAGGAGAAACGGGCGGGGGATGGAGGAAAGAAAGGTTATCTTTATTGGGGAAACCATGGAAAGATGAAGAAGGGATGAGAGAATAATAACAATATTGTAAAAATATTATTTTCAGTGGTTAGAACATTACATTAGAAAGTTAACATTTTTAAGTGAAATCACAAAAGGAAAATAAGAAAGTATTACAAAACAAATAAACTGTGATATTAGACATAAAATATTAAGAATCAAACATAACTATTAGAAACAATTTCATAAAGTTGTCAAGATCTTAAAACTTAGCTAATAAGAGGGAAAGTTAAAGGGATAATGTTCTGTCTTGTTATTTGATTAGTAAGTAATAATATTTCTTTTTTTAAAATGTTGTAGTTTGGGACATTCCCAAAGAACGTGTAATAAATCTCCCTTGAGACCCCATTCCCTCTAACAAAGAGGAGACCGGTTTAGGAAAGCCTTTACTAGTTTATTTGGAGTAAAATACCATTTAGAGATGGTTTTGTAAAAGGCCTCGTGTAAGGAGGCACAAATGTTCGATAAGTATTTGGAATTTAAGCTCGTTTGCCATTGCTCAGGGGAAAATATTTTCTTCAAATCTCTCTCCGAGTTTACCACAAAGGGATTTTTTCCAGAAGAAGTATCTTGGTGAATGCAATCACATTTATGTTTGGTCGTCCATAATAATGTTTTTATTGTTTGAATTGCAAAGAAGTGAGCAAATGGAGTTCACTTACTATAGTGTTTTGCTTTAAAAGGATAGATATTGTTTCCCTTATACTGTCGAGGATTCCAATTTCGGAATCAGTTGTTATTTTATTAAACATGCTTAAGCGTTGGAAGGAAATAAATCTGATTCCGTCATGGAAATCACTGATTTTCTTTAAGCCCTAAGATTTCCAAGTGTTGTAAGTTTTTTTTTGCCTAGAATAAGTTCGATAAAATAAATTGATGTTTTTGATTTAATCGAATTTTGACATTTTTCTACTTGAGAAACAAGCAAGTTTTTCCCATATACGAATAACTGCTGATATAATAGGGTGTTGGGGAAGTGTAAGAAAGGGATTAATAATATGGTTCAAAGGTAGAGAGACTGTTATTAAAAAAAGCTTCCAGATTGATCCAATTTTGAGATTTTTTTTATTATGGTTAGTATAATGATAATTAGTTAGGTTTGGTAATCCAAGACCACCATGTAGTTTGTTCTTAAATAGCATTTTATTGGACATCCTAGCTCTCTTTTGAGATGAATTTGTTTTGTATTGATTGTAACTTATTAATTTTTGGGAAATTAAAATGGGAATATCTCTGAATACATATATAAAACTTTTGGTAATGTAAACATCTTAATAATACTTATCTTATCTAACCAAGAAAATTTGTTTTTAGAGTAGTTAAAGTCTACTTGCATCATGGACTTGATGTGATTCAAATTTAACTCAAATGTGGTTTTAAAATATCTTGCAGGAAGCATTCACAGGTACAAAATGGCCTCCTTTTCCCAAAAGATTAGATTTTATTTAATGGAATTGATAAGGTTGTTAAATTAAGGTCTAGTATTTTTTATATTAATTTTGTACTAAGATTCAGGTATTTTTTAGTTTAAATTTAGTTCTTTTTAGACATTCTTGGATTTTGAAAACATGAGAAATCCAGGTCAATGAACTTGTGAACAAACTTTTTATTTACCCTCAGCAGAGGGTAAAACAACATCAACGTTGACAGTTACATGATATGCGACATTGACAGCGTTTCCCGTGCTCTGAACACCTAAGGATGTCTTACTACAGTGAGCTGGACTCTTTTATATTCTTGGATTTCCCCCCAAAAAAATTGTAACTCCTGATTTGCATAAAGGATTGGTGTATCTGTTTCTTACGTATCCCGGCTCCAGAACTGGTCTTTGTCTCCTTACCTTTTCCTACAGTCAACTCCCCCCGTGATAGTCTGCCCCAGGTTACCCTAGTACCCAATATACCTTGGTTAGAGGCATAATGTGGCCTAACTTATTTCTTATATCCATAAGGAAATTTTCAACCATGTTGATGCAAAATGTGCAAATTTTCTGATTTTATTGGGATCCATTAAACATTATTGGGGTGGTAACAAAAGCAAACATGCATAGTGCCATATAAAAAGTTAACCCCTTCATGACCCAGCCTATTTTGACCTTAATGACCTGGACATTTTTTGCAATTCTGACCAGTGTCCCTTTATGAAGTAATAAGTCAAGAACGCTTGAACGGATTCTAGCGATTCTGAGATTGCTTTTTCGTGACATATTGAGTTTCATGTTAGTGGTAATTTTAGGTTGATAATTTTTGCGTTTATTTGTGAAAAAAATGGAAATCTGGCGAAAATGTTGAAAAGTTTGCAATTTTAAAATTTTGAATTTTTATTCTGTTAAACCAGAGAGTTATGTGACAAAAAATTGTTAATAAATAACATTTCCCACATGTCTACTTTACAACAGCATAATTTTGGAAATAATTTTTTTTTTTTGCTAGGAAGTTATAAGGGTTAAAATTTGACTTTGATTTTTTACAACAAAATGTACAAAACCATTTTTTTTAGGGACCACCTCACATTTGAAGTCAGTTTGAGGGGTCTATGACACAATTCTAAAAACTGGACCACTCAAGGTGCTCAAAACCACATTCAAGAAGTTTATTAACCCTTCAGGTGTTTCACAGCAGCAGCAGCAACATGGAAGGAAAAAATTAACATTTTTAATTAACATTAACTTTTTAGTCTCAAAAATGAATTTTAGCAACAATTTTTTTATTTTCGCAAAAGTAAAAGGAGAAACTGGACCCCGAAAGTTGTTGTACAATTTGTCCTGATACGCATGGCAAGGCTTGGAAGGGAAGGAGCGCCATTTGACTTTTTGAATGAAAAATTGGCTCCAATCTTTAGCGGACACCATGTCGCGTTTGGAGAGCCCCTGTGTGCCTAAACATTGGAGCTCCCCCACAAGTGACCCCATTTTGGAAACTAGACCCCCCAAGAAACTTATCTAGATGCATAGTGAGCACTTTCAACCCCCAGGTGCATCACAAATTGATCTGTAAAAATGAAAAAGTACTTTTTTTTCACAAAAAAATTCTTTTAGCCTCCATTGTTTCATTTTCACATGGGCTCAAGGATAAAATGGATCTTAAAATGTGTTGGGCAATTTCTCCTGAGTACACCCATACCTCACATGTAGAGGTAAACCACTGTTTGGGCACACGGCAAGGCTCGGAAATGAAGGAGCGCCATTTGACCTTTTGAATGAAAAATTAACTCCAATCGTTAGCGGTCACCATGTCGCGTTTGGAGAGCCCCTGTGTACCTAAACATTTTAACGCCCCAACAAGTGACACCATTTTGGAAACTAGACCCCCCAAGGAACTCATATAGATGTGTGGTGAGAACTTTGAACCCCCAAGTGCTTCACAGAAGTTTATAACGCAGAGCCGTGAAAATAAAAAATAATTTTTCTTTCCTCAAAAATTATTTTTTAGCCCACAATTTTTTATTTTTTACAAAGGTAACAGGAGAAATTGGATGCCAAAAGTTGTTGTCCAGTTTGTCCTGAGTACGTTGATACCCCATATGTGGGGGTAAATCACTGTTTGGGCACACGTCGGGGCTCGGAAAGGAAGTAGTGACATTTTGAAATGCAGACTTTGATGGAATGGTCTGCGGGCATCACGTTGCGTTTGCAGAGCCCCTGATGTACCTAAACAGTAGAAACTCACCACAAGTGACCCAATTTTGGAAACTAGACCCCCCAAGGAACTTATCTAGATGTGTGGTGAGCACTTTGAACCCCCAAGTGCTTCACAGAATTTTATAACGCAGAGCCGTGAAAATGAAAAAAACATTTTTTCCCACAAAAATAATTTTTTAGCCCCCATTTTTTTATTTTTCCAAGGGTAACAGGAGAAACTAGACCCCCTAAATTGTTGTACAATTTTTCCTAAGTACGCTGATACCCCATATGTTTGGGTAAACCACTGTTTGGGCGCATGTTGGGTCTCGGAAGGGAGGGAGCACCATTGACTTTCTGAATGCAAGATTGGCTGGAATCAATGGTGGCGCCATGTCGTGATTGGAGACCACCTGATGTGCCTAAACAGTGGAAACCCCTCAATTCTAACTCCAACACTAACCTCAACACACCCCTAACCCTAATCCCAACTCTAACCATAACTGTAATCACAACCCTAACCCCAACACACCCCTAACCCTAATCCCAACCCTAACCACAACCCTAACCCCAACACACAACCAACCCTAATCCCAACACTAACCATTACCCTAACCACAAGCCTAACCCTAACCTCAACACACCCCTAACCCTAATCTTAACCCTAATTCCAACCCTAACCCTAATTCCAACCCTAACTCTAGTTCCAACCCTAATCCTAAGGCTATGTGTCCTATTGAGGAACAGGTGTAAACCGCTGCGGATTCCACATAAAGAATTGACTTGCTGCGGAAAATACAATGCAGCATTTCCGCACGGTATTTTCCACACCATGGGCACTGCGGATTTGGTTTTCCATAGGTTTACATGGTACTGTAAACGTGATGGAAAACTGCCACGAATCCGCAGCGGCCAATCCGCACCATGTGCACATAGCCTAATTCTAACCCTAATTCTGACCCTAACTGCAACCCTATCCCTAATTCTGACCCTAACCTTAATTCTAACACTAATTGCAACCCTAACCCTAGCCCTAACCCTAAACCCTAGCCCTAACCCTAGCCCTAACCCTAGCCCTAACCCTAGTTGAAAAATAAAAGTAAATATATTTTCTTTATTTTATTAGTGTCCCTACCTATGGGGGTGATAAAGGGGGGGTTCATTTACAATTTTTTTATTTTGATCACTGTGATAGGTTTTATCACAGTGATCAAAATGTACCTGGAATGAATCTGCCGGCCAGCAGATTCGGCGGGCACACTGCGCATGCGCCCGCCTTTTTGGAAGATAGCGGTGCCCATCGCTGAAGATGGACGGACACCAGGAGGGACACCGGGACTTGGTAAGTATGAGGGGGTGGGATCGGACAGCAGGGGGCGGAGGGGAGGCCGGGGGCAGGCAGATGGGATAGGAGGGCAGCGGAGCAAAGAACAGAGGGGAGGAAAGACTGACAGTGGTGGCAGATCGCCGCTGTCGGTCGGTGGAGGGGGCAGATCGCAGTCTCCAGCCATGGCCGATGATATTACAGCATCGGCCATGGCTGGATTGTAATATTTCACCAAGTTTCATAGGTGAAATATTACAAATTGCTCTGATTCCCGCACTGACTGTGAGTGCCGGCCGTAAAGCGCAGCGGTGACTTCACCGCTGTGCTCTGCTTTTACTTTACGGCGGCCGGCGCTCACAGTCAGTGCGGGAAGCAGACGGCGAGGGACGTGTGACAGACAGCAGAAGGTGAGTATGTACTGTTTGTTTTTTTTTACATTTACAATGGTAACCAGGGTAAACATCGGGTGACTAAGCGCGGCCCTGCGCTTTGTAACCCGATATTTACCCTGGTTACCATTGTAAAACATCGCTGGCATCGTTGCTTTTGCTGTCAAACACAACGATACACGCCGATCTGACGACCAAATAAAGTTCTGAACTTTCAGCAATGACCAGCGATATCACAGCGGGATCCAGATCGCTGCTGCGTGTCAAACACAACGATATCGCTATCCAGGACGCTGCAACATCACGGATCGCTATCGTTATCGTTGCAAAGTCGCTTAGTGTGAAGGTACCTTATGTGTAAATACTGTGACAACAGTGAGGACTCGGAACCAATTATAACTGAAAGTGGTATAGCAAAACTTGTGCTGAGTTTATGGTTCGACTAATGCTACAGCTCTGCTACTCACCAGAACTGTCACTCAAGGAGAAGAGCACGCCCTGCCAGGAACCAAGAAGTAAGGACACTGTAAGGAGACTACAGAGTTGTGAGCTGCTCATGAGACAAGTTGAGCTTACTCCTTTAAATTTCTGAAACATGTATGTATATTATCTAGTCAGGAGCAATAGTTGGTGTTCAGAAGATTATTCAGCTGACATCTTAAATTGTATGTATAGTTTCAGGTTATTTTTCAAAAAAAAGTTCTCATATGTTATTAGGAAAAACATTATTTCTGGTTATTGGATGTCTTGTATCTGGCATTTTCCACCAGTTTTTCCCTCTACGTGCTCAATCTCGAATTTTCTGTTATCTCTTAGCTGATATGTGGAGACTTTTTGCCATTATGTCTACTATACACAACACACACATGAGGGATTACTGCTGTCTTATCTCTAAGTAGCATATGTTCAGAAGAGGCAGCAGTGTCAAGGATAACAGTCGGAGATCTCGCCGTTCCCACCTCTGTCACCAATTTGTCAAGGGTAACAGTCGGAAATCACGCAGATCCCACCTCTGCCACTAATTTGTCAGATCTCACCACTGACACTAATGTATCAGGGAACAACACTCCGCTGGCTCCGATCATCAGGACAATTACACAATTGACTGACGAGTAATAGACAGGGCTGCGTCTGTTTCCACTACTAAGCTGGGAAACTCACAGTGAGCATATAGTATACACTATACACATGCGATTCGAACTCAGGGAATATATAAACGGTCAATGACAACTCAACAATAACAAAAGGAACAAGGTGCCACCACCAATCGTTTATACATGTCAATTGGACACCTGTTCAAATAGCGCATTGCTTCAGGGATGCGGTTTATAGAACAAGAGGAATGAAGCTATTACATTTTTATACATTTAAACCAAAAGTAAGCAGTGTTTATAAAATGTGCAAAGACAAAACAATATAATATAAAAAATTACATAATATAAAAGGGATAAGCAGAAAAATGTACTAAACCTGATGCTGCAGGATTGGCACTGTCTCATTTGAAGGGAAGCTCTTAGTTTTTTTGGAAACACATAGAACTACAGTGAACTGTATCCCCCAGGACTGACAGATTATAATATGATATTTGCTTTTATTAAACACAAGTTATTTTGACTTATCTCACCTCAGGGGATTCATAACAGGGCTGGTCTTCAGAAAATTATGGCATGTGTCTCAGTCTTAACAAAATTATGGGATTTCCAGACACCACGATATATTCGCCCCTGGGGATCCTTGCTCCATAGACAATAATAGGCAGTCTTACCCTGAACCCTTAGTGAGTCTTGAGTCTATCTGGTATTGACTGGAAAACATTTTTTCAGTATTTCAAAGTGAATGAGGCATTAAGGAGGAAGCTGGGGAAGGAGTGAAGTTCACGAGCTTTATGGAAACCAGCTCTACACCACGATGGATAAAGGCACTCACAGCTGTAGAATGACTGCAGATAGAAAAAGCATGGCAATTGAATACTTGGTTATTGGAGAAAAGTAGTATAGTTCTCTGATAAGATATATTAAAAAGTTTCTAATATTTGTTTGCATTATTGATTTATGCATAAGTTAGTTGAAACGTCAGCACCCATTTAAGTATATGACTGGCTTCACTTGACACAATGGAAGGACAGCTGAATCAACCTTGCTTACTATTCTGGGGTATTCTCAGGGTGCTACATATAAGGGTACTGTCACACAGTACCATTTTGATCGCTACGACGGCACGATCCGTGACGTCGCAGCGATCGTATGATTATCGCTCCAGCGTCGTAGACTGCGGTCACACGTTGCAATCACGGCGCTGGAGCGATGCCGAAGTCCCCGGTAACCAGGGTAAACATCGGGTAACTAAGCGCAGGGCCGCGCTTAGTAACCCGATGTTTACCGTGGTTACCAGCGTAAACGTAAAAAAAACAAACAGTACATACTTACATTCCGGTGTCTGTCCCCGGCGTTCTCCTTCTCTCCACTGTGTAAGCGCCATAGCCGGCAAGCACAGCGGTGACGTCAGACGTCACCGCTGTGCTCGCTTTCCGGCTGGCAGACGCTCACACAGTGGAGAGAAGTTGAGACGCCGGGGACAGACACCGGAATGTGAGTATGTACTGTTTGTTTTTTTACGTTTACGCTGGTAACCACGGTAAACATCGGGTTACTAAGCGCGGCCCTGCGCTTAGTTACCCGATGTTTACCCTGGTTACAAGCGAACACATCGCTGGATCGCTGTCACACACAACGATCCAGCGATGTCAGCGGGTGATCAAGCGACGAAAGAAAGTTCCACACGATCTGCTACGACGTACGATTCTCAGCAGGATCCCTGATCGCTGCTGCGTGTCAGACACTGCGATATCGTAACGATATCGCTAGAACGTCACGAATCGTACCGTCGTAGCGATCAAAATGGTACTGTGTGACAGTACCCTAACAGATCACAGATAATTCTATAAATACAACATGCAAACAAAAGGATAAATTCTGCAACCAACTTTACAAAAGGAGATGTAATTCTGGAAAGAATTCCCTGGGAAGTATGAAGATAAGAATGTGTGTTCTCCAATTCATTACAATTAATTCAGAGAGGAGGAAATGTCAGTGTACAGACAATAGCAACAAGACGTGATACAAATACAAGAGGAGATCTAATCTCACCACTTTACTAATTATCTGAGGAGCAGCAGAAATAGAAAGAGTAATATCTATCAATTGGTCACCCTGGCATATTCACTGCAGATATCAGGGAATCTACAATGTCTTCATCTTTACTTCTGTGCCGAGGTTCCTTATATTGTGCTGATTCATTTATTCTTATATCTTTATAATGGTTATATATACAGGGTGGGCCATTTATATGGATACACCTAAACAAAATGGGAATGGTTCGTGATACCAACTTCCTGTGTGTGGCACATTAGTATATGGGAGGGGGAAACTTTTCAAAATGGGTGGTGACCATGGCGGCCATTTTGAAGTTGGCCATTTTGGATCCAACTTTATTTTTTTCAATGGGAAGAGGGTCATGTGACACATCAAACTTATTGAGAATTTCACAAGAAAAACAATGTTGTGCTTGGTTTTAACATAACTTTATTCTTTTATGAGTTATTTACAAGTTTATGACCACTTCTAAAATGTGTTCAAAGTGCTGCCCATTGTGTTGGATTGTCAATGCAACCCTCTTCTCCTACTCTTGACACACTGGTAGTAACACCGCAGGAGAAATACTAGCACAGGCTTCCAGTATCCGTTGTTTCAGATGCTGCACATCTCGTATCTTCACAGCATAGTCAATTGCCTTCAGATGACCTCAAGGATAAAAGTGTAAGGGGGTCAGATCGGGAGGCCTTGGTGACCATTCAACTGGCCCACGATGACCAATCCACATTCCAGGAAACTGTTCATGTAGGAATGCTCGGACCTGACACCAATAATGTGGTGGTGCACCGTCTTACTGGAAAAACTCAGAGAACGTGCCATCTTCAGTGCATAAAGAGGGCAACACATCATCATGTAGCAATTTCAGATTCGAGTGGCATTGAGGTTTCCATTGATGAAGAATGGCCCCACTATCTTTGTACCCCTGAAGGTAATTGTCTATGCTGTGAAATCCCTGTCATGGCCGCCCAATCTCCAGACCTGAACCCCATTGAAAACCTCTGAAATGTAATCAAGAGGAAGATGTATAGTCACAAGTAGGGTTGAGCGAAACGGGTCGATCATTTTCAAAAGTCGCCGACTTTTGGCTAAGTCGGCGTCTCATGAAACCCGATCCGACCCCTGTGCTTGTCGGCCATGCGGTACGCGACTTTCGCGCCAAAGTCGCGTTTCAATGACGCGAAAAGCGCCATTTCTCAGCCAATGAAGGTGAACGCAGAGTGTGGGCAGCGTGATGACATAGATCCTGGTCCCCACCATCTTAGAGAAGGGCATTGCAGTGATTGGCTTGCTGTCTGCGGCGTCACAGGGGCTATAAAGGGGCGTTCCCGCCGACCGCCATCTTACTGCTGCTGATCTGAGCTTAGGGACAGGTTGCTGCCGCTTCGTCAGAAGCAGGGAGAGCGTTAGGCAGGGTCCACTAACCACCAAACCGCTTGTGCTGCAGCGATTTCCACTGTCCAACACCACCTTCGGTGTGCAGGGACTGTGGAAGCTATTTTTTTTTTTTTTCCCCTCAGCGCTGTAGCTCATTGGGCTGCCCTAGAAGGCTCCGTGATAGCTGTATTGCTGTGTGTACGCCACTGTGGAAACCAACTGCTTTTTTCAAAGCACATATCCTCTTGTTCCTTCCTTTCTGCACAGCTATCTTTTTTGTTTGTCCACACTTTTTATTTAATTTGTGCATCAGTCCACTCCTATTGCTGCCTGCCATACCTGGCTTACATTACTGCAGGGAGATAGTAATTGTAGGACAGTCCCTGTTTTTTTTTTGTTTTTTTTGTGGGAGATTAAGATTGGCATTTCTGCTACAGTGCCATCCCTGTGTGTGCCATCTCTCACTGAGTGGGCCATAGAAAGCCTATTTATTTTTTCCGTGATTTGTGTTCTAAATTCTACCTCAACACAAAAACACTACATCAATCAGTGGTAG
This sequence comes from Ranitomeya variabilis, assembly GCF_051348905.1. Taxonomy (NCBI): domain Eukaryota; kingdom Metazoa; phylum Chordata; class Amphibia; order Anura; family Dendrobatidae; genus Ranitomeya; species Ranitomeya variabilis. The sequence continues at coordinate 560,743,040 of NC_135237.1, forward strand.
AAAAATATTGGCCTCAGTCAGGGCTTGTGTGCCACTGCTGTGTGTGCTATCTCTCATTCAGTGGGCTATAGCAAGCCTATTTTTTTTTTTTTTTTTTTAATATTATTTGGTTTCTAAAGTCTCCCTGAAAAAAAAAAAATACCTAAAAAAACAGTGGGAGAGTAATATTGCCCTTTCAGCTTGTGTGCCAGTCTTGACTCCTGGGTGTGCCACCTCTCTCCCTCTCATTCAGTGGGCCATAGAAAGCCTATTTATTTTTTTTTTTAAATATTATTGGGTTTCTAAAGTCTCCCTTAAAAAACAAAAAATACATAAAAAAACAGTGGGAGAGTAATATTGCCCTTTCAGCTTGTGTGCCAGGCTTGACTCCTGGGTGTGCCACCTCTCTCCCTCTCATTCAGTGGGCCATAGAAAGCCTATTTATTTTTTTTTTTAAATATTATTGGGTTTCTAAAGTCTCCCTTAAAAAACAAAAAATACATAAAAAAACAGTGGGAGAGTAATATTGCCCTTTCAGCTTGTGTGCCAGTCTTGACTCCTGGGTGTGCCACCTCTCTCCCTCTCATTCAGTGGGCCATAGAAAGCCTATTTATTTTTTTTTTTAAATATTATTGGGTTTCTAAAGTCTCCCTTAAAAAAGAAAAAATACATAAAAAAACAGTGGGAGAGTAATATTGCCCTTTCAGCTTGTGTGCCAGGCTTGACTCCTGGGTGTGCCACCTCTCTCCCTCTCATTCAGTGGGCCATAGAAAGCCTATTTATTTTTTTTTTTAAATATTATTGGGTTTCTAAAGTCTCCCTTAAAAAACAAAAAATACATAAAAAAACAGTGGGAGAGTAATATTGCCCTTTCAGCTTGTGTGCCAGTCTTGACTCCTGGGTGTGCCACCTCTCTCCCTCTCATTCAGTGGGCCATAGAAAGCCTATTTATTTTTTTTTTAAAATATTATTGGGTTTCTAAAGTCTCCCTTAAAAAACAAAAAATACATAAAAAAACAGTGGGAGAGTAATATTGCCCTTTCAGCTTGTGTGCCAGTCTTGACTCCTGGGTGTGCCACCTCTCTCCCTCTCATTCAGTGGGCCATAGAAAGCCTATTTATTTTTTTTTTTAAATATTATTGGGTTTCTAAAGTCTCCCTTAAAAAACAAAAAATACATAAAAAAACAGTGGGAGAGTAATATTGCCCTTTCAGCTTGTGTGCCAGGCTTGACTCCTGGGTGTGCCACCTCTCTCCCTCTCATTCAGTGGGCCATAGAAAGCCTATTTTTTTTTTTTTTAAATATTATTGGGTTTCTAAAGTCTCCCTTAAAAAAAAAAAAAAACATAAAAAAACAGTGGGAGAGTAATATTGCCCTTTCAGCTTGTGTGCCAGTCTTGACTCCTGGGTGTGCCACCTCTCTCTCATTCAGTGGGCCATAGAAAGCATTTTTTTTTTTCCTTGATTTGTGTTCTAAAATCTACCTCAACACAAAAACACTACATCAATCAGTGGGAGAAAAATATTGGCCTCAGTCAGGGCTTGTGTGCCACTGCTGTGTGTGCTATCTCTCATTCAGTGGGCTATAGAAAGCCTATTTTTTTTTTTTTTTTTTAATATTATTTGGTTTCTAAAGTCTCCCTGAAAAAAAAAAAAAAACCTAAAAAAAAAAAACAGTGGGAGAGTAATATTGCCCTTTCAGCTTGTGTGCCAGTCTTGACTCCTGGGTGTGCCACCTCTCTCCCTCTCATTCAGTGGGCCATAGAAAGCCTATTTATTTATTTTTTTAAATATTATTGGGTTTCTAAAGTCTCCCTTAAAAAACAAAAAATACATAAAAAAACAGTGGGAGAGTAATATTGCCCTTTCAGCTTGTGTGCCAGTCTTGACTCCTTGACTCCTGGGTGTGCCACCTCTCTCCCTCTCATTCAGTGGGCCATAGAAAGCCTATTTATTTTTTTTTTAAAATATTATTGGGTTTCTAAAGTCTCCCTTAAAAAAGAAAAAATACATAAAAAAACAGTGGGAGAGTAATATTGCCCTTTCAGCTTGTGTGCCAGGCTTGACTCCTGGGTGTGCCACCTCTCTCCCTCTCATTCAGTGGGCCATAGAAAGCCTATTTATTTTTTTTTTTAAATATTATTGGGTTTCTAAAGTCTCCCTTAAAAAACAAAAAATACATAAAAAAACAGTGGGAGAGTAATATTGCCCTTTCAGCTTGTGTGCCAGTCTTGACTCCTGGGTGTGCCACCTCTCTCCCTCTCATTCAGTGGGCCATAGAAAGCCTATTTATTTTTTTTTTTAAATATTATTGGGTTTCTAAAGTCTCCCTTAAAAAACAAAAAATACATAAAAAAACAGTGGGAGAGTAATATTGCCCTTTCAGCTTGTGTGCCAGTCTTGACTCCTGGGTGTGCCACCTCTCTCCCTCTCATTCAGTGGGCCATAGAAAGCCTATTTATTTATTTTTTTAAATATTATTGGGTTTCTAAAGTCTCCCTTAAAAAACAAAAAATACATAAAAAAACAGTGGGAGAGTAATATTGCCCTTTCAGCTTGTGTGCCAGGCTTGACTCCTGGGTGTGCCACCTCTCTCCCTCTCATTCAGTGGGCCATAGAAAGCCTATTTATTTTTTTTTTTTAAATATTATTGGGTTTCTAAAGTCTCCCTTAAAAAAAAAAAAAAACATAAAAAAACAGTGGGAGAGTAATATTGCCCTTTCAGCTTGTGTGCCAGTCTTGACTCCTGGGTGTGCCACCTCTCTCTCATTCAGTGGGCCATAGAAAGCATTTTTTTTTTTTTTCCTTGATTTGTGTTCTAAAATCTACCTCAACACAAAAACACTACATCAATCAGTGGGAGAAAAATATTGGCCTCAGTCAGGGCTTGTGTGCCACTGCTGTGTGTGCTATCTCTCATTCAGTGGGCTATAGAAAGCCTATTTATTTATTTATTTTTTTTCTTATTATTTGGTTTCTAAAGTCTCCCTGAAAAAAAAAAAAAAAACAGTGGGAGAGTAATATTGCCCTTTCAGCTTGTGTGCCAGTCTTGACTCCTGGGTGTGCCACCTCTCTCTCTCATTCAGTGGGCTATAGAAAGCCTATTTTTTTTTTTTTTTTTTTTTTTTATATTATTTGGTTTCTAAAGTCTCCCTGAAATAAAAAAAAAACTTAAAAAAACAGTGGGAGAGTAATATTGCCCTTTCAGCTTGTGCGCCAGTCTTGACTCCTGGGTGTGCCACCTCTCTCTCTCTAATTGTGGGCCATAGAAAGCCTTTTTTTTTTTTTTTTTTTTAATATTATTTGGTTTCTAAAGTCTCCCTGAGAAAAAAAAAAAAATAAATTAGGTGGGAGATTAATATTGACATTAGTGCTTGAGTGACAGTCCTGCGTGTGTGTCATCTCTGTGATTTTGTGCCACAGAAAACAGAGTGTGTAACATTGTGCCTGATTTTCCTTGTGGTCTCACCAACCTGTTAAGGGATATTGAAATCATACTGAAGTTATAGCTCACCGTGTAAGTTGTTTGACAGCAACAAATAAAGTTACTTTGGTTAAGATTTTAAAACAATGAGGAAGTCTGGTGCAAGAGGTCGTCGTGGGCGTTCATTGTCAGCTGGTAATGATGGTAGTGGTAGTGGAGCATCAGGTGGTCGTGGGGATAAAAATATTCCACCTAAGTCTGGAGCTGTGGAGCCAGTTTCGTGGTCAGGCTACACAAGGCCTCGAATGCTCTCTTTTCTGGGAGTAGGAAAACCGCTTTTAAAGGCGGAGCAGCAACAGCAAGTTTTGGCTTACATTGCAGACTCAGCCTCTAGCTCTTTTGCCTCCTCTTCCGAAACTGGTAAATGTAAAAGCAGCGCGTCGCTTGTGGATGTTCACGGTCAGGGACAAGTCGCTTCCTTGTCCTCCTCAGCAAAAACTACAACAAGAGAGAAGGATGCAGCAGGCGACACAACGGGTCACTCCATGGAGCTCTTTACACATACCGTCCCTGGCTTAGAAAGTGAAACATTTAACAGGCCATGCCCATTACAAGTATATTCTGACATGGAGTGCACTGATGCACAGCCACAGCCAGAGTACTATGCTGCTCCTTTGACTCAGACCACCACATTGCCCTCTCAGGGTACAGATCCACAATCAGACCCTGATGAGACTATGTTGCCCCGCCACGAACGCTATACCACCGACCGACACAGTGACACAGACGAAGTTGCACACGAGCTCGAAGAGGAGGTAATAGATGACCCAGTTATTGACCCCGATTGGCAGCCATTGGGGGAACAGGGTGCAGGCGGCAGTAGTTCAGAAGCGGAGGTGGAGGAGGGGCCGCAGCAGGCATCAACATCGCAACAGGTTCCATCTGCCGGGCCCGTATCTGGCCCAAAACGCGTGTCAAAGCCAAAACCTGTTGGAGCACAGCGTTGCCATCCGGTTAAAGCTCAGTCTGCAATCCCTGAAAAGGGATCCGAGTCTAGGAAGAGTGCAGTCTGGCATTTTTTTAAACAACATCCAACTGATCAGCGCAAAGTCATCTGTCAAAAATGTTCAACTAGCTTAAGCAGAGGTCAGAATCTGAAAAGTCTAAATACTAGTTGCATGCATAGACACTTAACCACCATGCATTTTCAAGCCTGGACTAACTACCAAACGTCCCTCAAGGTTGTAGCACCCTCGGCCAATGAAGCTAGTCAGCAACGCAACATCCCTTCCGTCACTGTAAGGCCACCATTTTCCGCACCACCGGCAGTATCTGTGCAGGTTTCTTTGCCAGCCAAAAGCAGTCAGGGTCAGGGAATCACCAGTTTTGTAGGAGGAAATATTGCATCTAGGGCACCGGCAGAAACAATACCGTCTCCAACCGTCTCTCAGTCTGCCATGTACACCGGCACACCCGAAAGTTCCACGATCTCCAGCTCTCCAGTCCAGCTCACCCTACATGAGACTCTGGTTAGAAAAAGGAAGTACTTATCCTCGCATCCGCGTACACAGTGTTTTAACGCCCACATAGCTAGACTAATCTCGTTAGAGATGATGCCCTACCGGTTAGTTGAAAGCGAAGCTTTCAAAGCCCTGATGGAGTACGCTGAACCACGATACGAGCTACCCAGTCGACACTTTTTTTCCAGAAAAGCCATCCCAGCCCTGCACCAGCATGTTAAACAGCGCATCGTCCATGCACTCAGGCAATCTGTGAGTACAAAGGTGCACCTGACTACAGATGCATGGACCAGTAGGCATGGCCAGGGACGTTATGTGTCCATCACGGCACACTGGGTGAATGTGGTGGATGCAGGGTCCACAGGCGACATCAATTTAGGGACAGTTGTGCCTAGCCCACGGTCTAGGAAACAGTTGGCTGTAGGCGTTCGCACCCCCTCCTCCTCCTCCTCCTCGTCCTCCTGCAGAAGCTACAGCTCTTCCACAGAACGCAGTCTGCCAACCACTCCATCGGCAGATGACACTGTTGCACACCAGTTGTCCCATTATGGGCCAGCTACTGCCAAGCGTCAGCAGGCTGTATTGGCTATGAAGTGCTTGGGCGACAACAGACACACCGCGGAAGTTCTGTCCGAGTTCTTGCAACAAGAAACACAGTCGTGGCTGGGCACAGTAGATCTTGAGGCAGGCAAGGTAGTGAGTGATAACGGAAGGAATTTCATGGCTGCCATCTCCCTTTCCCAACTGAAACACATTCCTTGCCTGGCTCACACCTTAAACCTGGTGGTGCAGTGCTTATTGAAAACTTATCCTGGGTTCTCCGACCTGCTCCTCAAAGTGCGTGCACTTTGCTCACATATCCGACGTTCGCCTGTACACGCCAGCCGTATGCAGACCTATCAGCGGTCTTTGAACCTTCCCCAGCATCGCCTAATCATAGACGTTGCAACAAGGTGGAACTCAACACTGCACATGCTTCAGAGACTGTGCGAACAGAGGCGTGCTGTTATTTATTTGTTGGAGGTTACACGGGCAGGCAGTAGGATGGCAGACATGGAGTTGTCAGGTGTGCAGTGGTCTAAGATACAAGACATGTGTCAAGTCCTTCAGTGTTTTGAGGAATGCACACGGCTGGTTAGTGCAGACAACGCCGTAATAAGCATGAGCATCCCCCTAATGCGTCTGCTGATGCAAAGTTTGACGCACATAAAGGAGCAGGCGTCTGCACCAGAGGAAGAGGAAAGCCTTGATGACAGTCAGCCATTGTCTGGTCAGGGCAGTGTACAGGACGAGGTAGCGGGCGAAGAGGAGGTGGAGGACAAGGAGGATGATGGGGATGAGTATATTTTTAATGCCGAACCTTTCCCGGGGGCACAGGAAATTGGTTGCGTGTCACGGCCGGGTTCTGGTTTTTTGAGGGACACAAGTGACGTAGATTTGCCTGCAACTGCCCCTCAACCAATCACAACCGGAGATTTTACAACTGGAACTTTGGCCCACATGGCGGATTATGCCTTACGTATCCTAAAAAGGGACACACGCATTACGAAAATGATGAACGATGACGATTACTGGTTGGCCTGCCTCCTTGATCCACGCTATAAAGGCAAATTGCAAAATATTATGCCACATGAGAACTTGGAACTAATATTAGCAACCAAACAATCAACTCTTGTTGACCGTTTGCTTCAGGCATTCCCAGCACACAGCGCACGTGATCGTTCTCACACGAGCTCCAGGGGGCAGCAGACTAGGAGTGTTAGGGGTGCACACATCAGAAGTGGCGTTGGACAGAGGGGTTTTCTGACCAGGTTGTGGAGTGATTTTGCTATGACCGCAGACAGGACAGGTACTGCTGCATCAATTGAAAGTGACAGGAGACAACATTTGTCCAGTATGGTTACTAACTATTTTTCATCCCTTATCGATGTTCTCCCTCAACCGTCATTCCCATTTGATTACTGGGCCTCCAAATTAGACACCTGGCCAGAATTGGCAGAATATGCATTGCAGGAGCTTGCTTGCCCGGCAGCAAGTGTCCTATCAGAAAGAGTATTCAGTGCTGCAGGTTCAATATTAACCGAAAAAAGGACTCGTCTGGCTACCCAAAATGTTGACGATCTAACATTCATTAAAATGAACCACAACTGGATTTCGAAATCTTTTGCCCCACCTTGCCCGGCCGACACCTAGCTTTCCTATGAAAGGCTCTTGCCTGTGAATTACTTTTCTAATGTCTAATTTGCTGCAGCTGATTGTACAGCATACGACATGTTTACACCTCCCTAAATGGCCAAACTCCCCACACGGGGCCGTGGTATCGCGACTTGGCGCAAGCACCCGTGAGACTGCTGTTTGTCTGAAGAGGTGGGTGTGCTCGCTTTTGGTTGACGGCATTGCTACTGGGTCCCTCATAGTACAATGTAGTGTCTCTGGCGGTGGTGGTGCACACCCAACGTCAGACACACCGTTGTAACATGAGGGGCCCTGGGGCGGTCCCGCCGGCCTCTAGAGAGTTCCCCCCTACCCCAGCTCAAAATGTGCTCTACCACATGCAAAATTATGTCGCACAG